>NW_024038551.1:0-600000 GCF_016077235.1 Cyprinodon tularosa | reverse complement strand
TTCTAAATGACTTCGTTTCGAGTAAATTCTGGATGCTACCCACTCAGTACACTTGGAATACATTGGACAAGCAGTATGGAGGAATATTGACACGTTTTTTGTGGACTTTTATGGACCTTTCTGCCTCGGGCGCCATAGACCTCCATTATTTGAATGTCAGCAGACAGCAAGAAGCCTCCCAGATCTCCAGATGCATTTGAGATATCAAAAAAGTACTCCAGAGTGTTGTTCAGCATGGGGGTGAGTAGAAAATGAAGGCTAATCATGTTTTGGGTGTACTATTCCTTTAAGTCCAAAACAAAAGGCGCTGTGTAAGGCTGCAAAAGGCAGTGGATCACTCACCAGCTGAATGACAAAGGGCACAAGAAGTCACAAGTTAGGGACATTTTTAAGATCATGGCCAACAGGAAGTTGCTTTTATAACTGCAAAAAAGAAAAATTACACAGTGATGTGCACAATCAACTCAGGCACAGACAGACAATGATAAAAACAGACACAGGCAGAATTACAGACCCCCATATCTCAACAATAGTCTCCTCCAAACTATCAGCAGTGTGGCAGGTCTGTCACAGGGAGCCATTTTGCATGAATACATACCTCTTGTTTAATCAGCTATTATCTCTCCCATTCTCTTTTTAGTGTCTAAACTATTAGATCAATAGAGCTCACCTCCAGCAACACAGCAGCCCCAACCCCCTCAACAGAAGCTGTTAGCATGGGCGTAGGTTTGCATAGGGACCATAGGGACATGTCCCTAACAATAATTTTGGCCTGACTTACTTGTCCCTACCAATAATTGTATTCGAATAACATGTTTATAGTTTACAATACAGTTTTATTGCAGCAGTCGCTTCTTTTCTCACAACTTGTATATTGAAGTTAATATTTTAAATGCTCAGTGTAAGTTCCTCTTATGGTTCCCGCACCCTTGTAAATACAATACATCTATTTGCAGTCCATTGAATATGTTATTTTGCTTTGTTTTACAATATAGAGAATATCAGAATGTCAGATAAAAATAAGACTGGGGTTTACCTCTGTTTACCTCTGCACAATTCTATTTCTTCAAAAATAAACACAGGATAAAACTACATACAACAGACATATTTGACTATATTTGCATAAAAAGTCACGTATTTACCTACTGTCTTAGTCACTGGTAAGTTCAAATGTTACCCTTTTCAAAGTGTTAAGTTGTGCCAATTTTACATTATTCTGAGCCAACCTGCAACTGCAACCTTTTTTATTTTTTCATATTTACTCACACCTACATTTTTTAAATGATGTTTTTATTTTTTTTCTCATAATGATTTAAGCCACAACATTTTTAAATTACGTTCTTTCTTCACCATAAATATTGCTTTCATTTTTGTTTTAACATCCTACGGAAGAGGATTAGGGCCACTGAAAAAAAAAAAAAGTTAACTGATTTTTAAATTTTATTTCAGTTTAACATGGGAAAAAAGACTTTAATCTCAGAATTCTGAGATTAAAATAAAATTAAAAAGTCAGAATTCCGAGAAAAAAGTCAGAATTCTGAGATTAAAGTCAGAATTCTGAGAAAAAAGTCAGAATTCTGAGATTAAAGTCAGAATTTTGAGAAAAAAGTCAGAATTCTGACTTTTTTCCCATACTATACTGAAATAAAATTAAAAAAAATCTGTTAACTTTTTTTTTTTTTTTTCAGTGGCCCTAATCCTCTTCCGTAACCATCCTTGTATTTCTGAAACAATGATTTATTTCTGCCTCTAACTTTTCTGTTTTTTTTTACCCAAAGGATTTTTACCTGCCCTTTTATTTCCTTCTCCCCTTTTTCCACTACGTGTATTTCTACTTCTTATTTTTAACGCAACATTTTTAAAGTATGTTTTTTTCTGCAGCCCTTAATGCCGGGAAGGGAGGGGAGGGGAGCGGCGTCACCGGCAAAGCTTTTACAACTATTGGCCAAGGCCTGGCTCCCCAGAAATGGTTACTGGGCAGGGGTGTGTGTGCCTGGATTTTCCCTCCATTAGTAAACGGAACCAGGACCTTATGTATGCAGATATTAAGATATCTTTATATCTATAATTTAGTTTTCTCTAGATATTCACTGCATATCTCCTATCCTAAAATACATTTAAGATATCGTGAATCATGGTGGTATTTGGGATATCTTTAATTAGAATTTGTCATGTTGGGTTCAAGGCGTCCAACCCACATGCAGAAAACACTCTAGAGGCAAGAAAAAAGTTCAAAGGTTTATTTACAAAATGTACAATGAATATGAACTGTTCCTTGGTTTGGCAGACTGGTCACGAGGGGAACACCACTGAGGAGGACACAGAGGTTAGTGTTGATCTGGGTTAACTGCAGGTTTTCTGATGTTGGAGTATATACTTGCTCAAGGGTGGAACAGAGCTGCAGGGGGGGGGAACCTTGAGGGTCCAGAGGCTAGTCGGCAGGCAGAGGGCTGAAGGCTGAGGGCAGAGGCTTAACTGAGTGCAGGCAGGCAGATTCCAGACAGAGAAACTCTCCAGGATTTCACTGAGTGCAGGCAGGCGGATTTCAGACAGAGATCACTCTCCAGGATTTCAGATCATCAGGCAGGACTCTATCTGTGAGGCAGAGAGAAACAGGGTCAGGCAGGTTAAAAAAAGTCAGAGATTCAGATCTGGTTGTTTGGCTCAGGTCTAGCTCTACCATTACTGGCAAACACTCTGGCAGGGAAGCGTTAGCCTCCTCCTCCTTAAATAGGGCTTCCTGATGAGCAGATGGAAGACAGGTGTTGCAGTCAGTTCATGTCCCCAGGAGATCTCGTGCGCCCTCTGGTGGAGAAAGTGGACAAAGCCTCCAGATCCAAACAGAATTATGACTAGACAAAAACTAAAATCGAGATATCTTAAAATTATTTTATGACTAGTCGTAATTTAATCATACATATCTGAAATGTGTATTTCAGATAGTCAGTAATTCATTCTAGATATCTTAAATTGTTGTCTCCATACAACTTAATGGTAAATCTGACGTCATTTTGACTAGTCAGAATGTAATTAGAGATATCTTAAATCGCTAAAATGTCTAGTCATAAAACAATTTGAGCAGAGATGGCAAAAGTACTAACTTTCCGTACTTGAGTAAAAGTACAGATACTTGTGTTAAAAAATACTCTGGTAAAAGTGGAAGTACTGATTAAACTTCTTTACTCAAGTAAAAGTAACAAAGTACAGGCTTGTAAATTTACTGGATGTCTGCCAATAGGACTAGATCTCCGTTGTGTTCATTTTCAATCATCTCGTCGTCCATGCTACTATGCTAACGCCACCGCCACCAAGCTGCAATGATTTGCCGCCAATGAATACCACCAAATCTGTCGAATCATCTTGTAGTGGTGCGTCAAATGCAACGTAGATTCCCATCCAATTAGATTGAATTTGGTATTGATGACGTGAAAAATAATAACGGTAACTCCATTGAAATGATTCAAAACTAAACTAACGAGCCAATTTTTTAAAATGTAAGGAGTAGAAAGTACAGATATTTGTGTAAAAATGTAAGGAGTAGAAGTAAAAAGTCGCCATAAAAATAAGTAGTAAAGTAAAGTAAAAATATCAGAAAAATGTACTTGAGTACAGTAACGAAGTATTTGTACTTCGTTACTTCCCATCTCTGAATTTGAGATATCTTGAATGTAAAGGCGGTACAACTGAATTTATGTTTTACGGCTTGCAATACAAAACAAATTTAAAGATATCTTGAATTGTAACTTCGACTATTCGAAATTCCTTTTAAGATACCTCTAAATTAATTAAAGATATCTTGAATTATTCAGCTTTTTTATGAATGTAATGATCTTTTTAATGGGCTTCCAGGAGGCTTAATCCTAAAAAAAATTCCTTACTGTCAGTTTAATTCAAAGGAGTTAAATCAGCGTGTGTATGGCAAATCCAGTGACGTATATCTTAAAATTAATTTTGACTTGGTAAAATGTAATTTAAGATATCTTGAAATATTATTCTTCCTAATCAGAATGTAAATACAGATAGGCCTATCTTAAATTACCATTCCAGATAGTCAAAATGTATTTTAAGATATCTGGAACGTAATTGTGGATGGTCAGACGAAACCGAATTTATGTTAGAAAGGCTTGCCATAAGCTGCCAACAGATTGGATGAGTTAGAATCCAGGCACGCGCACTCCAGCCCAGTAACCATTTCCGGGGAGCCAGGCCTTGGCCAATAGTTGTGAAGCTTTGCCGGTGACGTCGCTCCCCTCCCCTCCCTTCCCGGCATTGTTTAAACATTAAGGGCTGCTGACGACCAAGTGGAAATACAGCAAGTAAAAAAACACGAAGTAAAAAATGAAGTGGAAAAAGAGAAGGAAATAAAAGGGCAGGTGTAAATCCTTTGGGTAAAAAAAAACTAACAAAAAAAAACAGAAAAGTTAGAGGCAGAAATAAATCATCGTTTCAGAAACACAGGGATGTTAAAACAAAATGAAAAGGAATATTTACAGTGAAGTAAAAAACATGGTTAAAAAATGTTGAGGTGTAAATCATTATGAGACAAAAATAGAAACAACTTTTAAAAATGTTGGCGTGAATAAATATGAAACAATAAAAAAGGTTGCAGTGGAAATACGGAACAAAAAACCTACTTGCAATAAATACACAGAGACAAAATAGACTTCAATAAAAATGTATAACAGAAAAGAAGTGAGTTAAAAATAAGTCAGCATAAAAGCTAGAAGAAAAGTAAAAATAAAAGTGTAAGTTAAAATATATATTTTTTGATAAATAATTGATCAATTGTTGAAGAAATATCTTCTTTTTATTATTTTGTCACATTTTATGGAACACAAATTCATATTATTAGCTTCTTTTTCAAGCAATTTTATATTATTAAGTGCTTCATTTATTTCTGTACGTATTTTTAATTATGGGAGGATCAGTCCTCCATGCCTGGTAGCCGCAGCTGTGACAGGTTAAAATTATTAAAATATTTTTAAAGTTAACCATACACAAATTAAAATAGACAGATTTAAAAGACTGATATCTCAGTTAAAAACAAGAGTTAAAAATAATTCATATTTCATAATTATCATTTTGTTATGATTGTTAAAAAGTAGTGGTAATACAGTACTAAGAGTATTCATACTATGTACACTATTTACAATTTCTTAAGAGTTCCATGGTTTGTAGATTGATTGCTTCTGTCCAGCAGAGAACTGTGTTTTGGGCTTGCGCAGAAAGGTTTTGGTGTTCTTTGAATAAAGATAAAGTGAGTAAAGACGTCGGCAGCATCTCCATTATTCATTTTAACTCAAAAGCAACCATGTACCTCTCCCAAGATATCGGAGCAGAGGGCGCAACACAGCTGTCTAGTCTTTCCTCTACCTTTCACATAGCAGCAATCTCTTTCTGATTCCTTGTTTTCTAGTCTGTGTGCGCGTGCATGCTTGGAGCACGAAAAAAAAAAATGACACTAGAACAAGGCGTTTACTAAAATTAATATTAGGCTACGAAACTAGTCCCAATTAAAAAACTAAATATTTTCTAGGCGAAAACAGGCGAAAGCTTCTGATTGCAGTTCTGTAAACAAGCAGGAGAGAGTTTGGATTTGTGGAACTTGAGAAATGAAAGTAACCAACGTTAGGATTTCTTTTATAAAACTAAATATTCTGAGTCAGACTGGAGTTCAGAAAACTGCTGTTAAAATGAAAAAGCAAAGACTTTAAGCTATAAAGATTTCTGATTCCCTTTTACCAATATTGCTTTGCTATTGTTTTCATGTTTGAAGGCGGTTCAGGTATTAAACCAGGTGAAACAAAAACGTTTCCTCTTGAGGAGTTTTGGATGGAGAATATTGACAAAAACTTTTTCTGATCTTAAATGCAAAATCTTTACATATTTTTTACAATCTTGTTATAATTCCTGCTCTAAGTGGGTCGCTCTGTCGGCTAAAGGCACATTTTAGTGGCCCTATACTCCAGTTACTGATTAATCAATTACTGAAGTAGTTGATTATTTCAATAATTGATTAATAGGATTGTTTCAGCCCTAGATAAAATACATGTAATGGGCAACACAGAGCAACTACAGCCCATATGTACAACTTTTAGGGTGAAGTTAATATTTTAAATGCTCAGTGTCAGTTTCTCTTATACTTCCAGTGCAAATGTAAATACAATACATTTATTTTTCATCCCTTGAATGTATTATTTCTCTTGATACAGAGAGAGCATATTAGATAAAAAAAAAATAAGATTGGGGTTTTCCTCTGCACAATTCTATATCTTCAAAAGAAAACAATCCACATATAACAGACATATTTAGACTTTATTTGGTTAATTAGGCACGTATTTACCTACTGTCTTAGTCGCTGGTAGGTTTAAATGCAAACCTTTTCAAAGTGGAAAAAAGTCCTAAGTCCACATTGGCCAGTGAAGCTTTAAGCATTGATAAACAGCATCTAGTGCATGTAGTGCTTATTAGATTTGTATTAATGTAGCAAGAAATGCTGTTGTTCTCTTTAAACAAAATGTGTCCTGATGCTCACATTAAGCGTAAAAACAGCATGCACATTTTTGCAAAGGACCAATGACATCAGACCAATGAAACTGAAGACAAACTGTGTCCCTACCAAATCTGAAATCAAACCTATGACTTTGAACGTGTTGAAACGAGCAAGGAGCTGTTTGCTTTCAGAGAAAGGAGTAGACACTGCTGTCAGCGACATGCTTTCAAGCAAACGCTTGTGTTTTATTTATTTTTAAAACAGTATAACTGGCGATATTTTGCTAAAACATGTGAAGGGAAGAATAGAATAGAGAAACTCATCTTTCATGAACATAAAACCTTTCAAATTTCACCTTCAGTAAGCTGGAATTGAGGCGGATTAATATATTACTGCAATCTTGCAGATGCATAAAAGCAAAAGAATTGATCAAACTGGATTACATGGACTTAATGTCATTTAAATAAACAAACATTGGCCATAAAACATCAGAATACAGAAGAGATGGATAAATACATTATTTATATCAAATGCAATTATATTTATTTACAGTAAATGTATAAATACTTTTTTTCAAGTCAGGAGACTTGACCAAAGGGCTTTACACTACATTCAGTCATTCACCCACTCACACACTGATGGTGGCAAGTTACATTGTAGCCACAGCTGCCCTGGGGCTCACTGACAGAAGCAGGGCTGCCGTACACTGGCGCCACCGGGCCCTCTGACCACCATCAGTAGGCAATGCAGGTGAAGTATCTTGCCCAAGGCTAAATAGATTATATTTATTTGATTATTTTTATTATTTTATTTGATTTCTAATAATGATTAAATCTGTTAACAACCTGTTTTTTGTAATTTAGTTTTTGAAATTTACGTTAAACAGACAAAATATTCATCTCACCGTCTCAAAAAGAATGGTTCATTTCTATCCTCTTGCTGACTTCCAGGGACATCAATGCCAGAAGTCCTCACTCCCTTAACCTTCTAACCGGGGTATTGAGGCTGGAAGGCTGCTTCCTCCAGGTGGTACCTGACACTTTTGACAATCGCTGTCCTCAGAAAAAAAATCAGTCAAGGAGAATCCTGCCATGACAACGCTAAATTGTAGTGGGGAAAAAGTATTAAACTCTTCACCCAGGTTAAATAAACAGAGATCGATGGATTTCACTCAGTCAGCATTTATTCATATCTTTGCAAAGAGAGAACAGTTCATCATACAGCCCTTATGGCACAGCATTCAGCCCTGTTCAACCCGAGCAGCGTCCGTTCCCCTTTACTTACAACAATGGAAAGGTAGTCAGAGTCAAAACAAATTACAGACACTTTGGTTAACAGTAACATGTTATGAATAAACCTTGAGAAAGAATCTGGTTTGTTATTGGAAGAAGCTATGTCTAGTCTAGAAACACCATCCCACAGAGAATGGCGTGGCCTTGCAGGTGAAACAGACTGGTTGAAAACTTTATAGTGAGTAAATAGGATAAATGAATATATAAAATTAGAGAAATCTAAATTTTCTGATAGGACCTAGAGGAAAGGCATTTTGCCATATCAGCCCCTTTAAAAAAAATACAACCCAATCTGGTCATGAGCAGGCGCATGAAATCGTCTGCACCAAATCATTCCTCTTCATTTTCTTAAGAATTTCCTTGGCAATTTCCAAAGCAGATGTGGTGTAGACTTGTAAAATCAGATCCACCAGGTCTGTAGATTCTGCCATTTCCACTCGACTTGCTGGGATACTCAGGGGGCCTGGACTCCTATGTAGGCTCTTCAGGTGCCATTTGAAAGTTCTAACTTCCTTTTGATTCAGATCCTCTATCACACTCAAAAGCCTCTCATGTGATGTTGTGGCCTACAGATTCACAAGAAAAAGCACAAAACATCTCATTGTTTCAAATGCTTACTTGTTACTAAAATATTGGTGTACAGACTTGCATGATGTTGAGAGTACCAGCATTATGTAATAACAGCATCAATAAAAGTATAACCTTTTGACAACAAAGTAGTTCAACTAACACATTTTCACATACTGCTAATGCCCTTATATTACGTTCAATCTACTACCACTCGATCGTTCAAAACAACTTTTTATAAGCACACTTTTGCTGCTAGTAGATAAGGGTTTTAGTGCAGCGAAGCGGGGGAAGAAATGAGACATATAATGCTGTTTGGCTGAGGGGACATAATGTGGGCAGGTGTTATGCAAAGAAGCATGTTGTTTCAGCATGTAATACATGTTTGAGAAAATATTTTCCCAACTGTTCCTCTTTTCGTCCATTTAAAAATGTGAGCTCATTTATTTTTCTTTATTACACAAAAGTATTTACTAATGCTGCACAGCTGGTGGAATAGGCTATGCATGAGGCTTATCTTACCAATGGTAGAGAAGAGAAGCTGTTTGCTATTGAGTGTGAAATGCTTTGAAAAGGGAGCCAAACTCCTTTAGGTTCGAGGTTGTTTAACATCCATGTTTGTAGAAAATAGTTTGTAAATTGATTTACTTGTACTCATACTCCGCTTCTTTCTCTTTATCTGGGACCGGGTGACGGGGAAAACACTCTCAGTACAGACTCCCAGACTAACCTCTCCCCAGATACCTGCCAAGCCAGTGGAGAGACATCATCTCTCCTTGTGTTGGGTTGTCTCGGGTTGTCCCCTGGGCCTACTCCCACTGGAATGTACCTGGAACACAGCCCGTTGTGTTGGGATCTGGAGGCTTGTCTAACTTTCTCCACCAGAGGGCACCTGAGATCTTCCTTCTGAGGTCATGAGCTGACTTCTACACACCTGTTTCCCATCTGCTGATCAGGAAGCCTTCTTAAGGAGGAAGAGGCTGACACTTCCCTGCCAGAGTGTTTGCCAGTAATGGTACCAGCAAAACCTGAGCCAGCCTTTCAGATCAGTTTCTCTGATATTTTGTGAACTAGTCTGACCCTGTGTTCTTCTGCCTCTCAGATCCTGACTTATCTGGATATCTGTATAATCCTGGAGAAAAACAATCGCTGCCTGGAACCTGCCTGTCTGCCCTCCGCCTCAGCCTCCGTCTCTGCCTCTGCCCTCAGCCTGCCGACCAGCCTCTGGACCCACAAGGTTCCCCCCCTGCTGATCTGAATTCCCTCTGAGCAGGTATTAATCCAAGCTGCCGTTTTACTGCAATTTTCCTGGATCCACTCTAACTGATCTGTCCTCCTCTAGTGGTTTACCTCCCGTGACCAGTCTGACGAGTCTGAAGAGTGTTTCTGCGTGTGGGTTAGACGCTTAGACCCCAACATGACAGTGGGAGGCTTCCAGAGGGCATCCTCAAAAGATATCTGTGCCATGTCAGCTGACTTTTTACAGTGTGGAGCAGAAGAGGTACTACTCTGAGTTTATGCCAAATGATCAAGCTCCTCACCCCATCTCTAAGGGAGAGCCCAGCCCCCCCTGTGAAGAAAGCTAATTTCTGCCTCTTGTATCCCTGATCTTGTTCTTTCAGGTCATAATCCAGAATTCATGACCATAAGTGAGGGTAGGAAAACAGACCAACCAGTAAATCAAGAGCTCTGCCTTTTCACTCAGCTCTCTCTTCACCTTGACAGACAGGTGCAGGGTCTGCATTATAACAATACCTGCAAAGACCCATCAAACGATCTGCTCCATTCTTCCCTCACAAGGAAAAGGACCCCAAGATACTTGAGCTCCTCCACTTCAGCAGTCACACTTCTCCCACCAGAAGGGGAAAACCAGCTTTTTCCGGTGGAGAACCATGGCTTTGAAATTGAAGTAACTGACTCATCCCGGTTGCTTCACAGGCACCTGCAAACCGCCCCAGTGCATGCTGTAGGTCTTGCCAGAAGGGAGCTAGCAGAACCATGTCTTCTGCAAAAAGGAGGGATGAGATCTGCTGGTGCCCTAACCAGACCCCCTCCAGCCCTTGGCTGTGCCTCAAAACCCGGCCATAAAGGTTATCAACAGGATCAGTGACAGAGGGTAGCCCTGTCAGCGTCCAACATGAACAGGGAAAGAATCATACTTAATGCCAATCAGATTAAACCCCTGCTCTGCTTATACAGAGACCTGATAGCCCCTAGTAAAGGGCCCCCGACTCCGTACTCCTGACGCATCCCCCACAAGGCATCATTAGGGACACAGTCAAAAGCATTTTCAGTTTCCACAAAACACATTTGAGCTAGTTGGGCAAACTCCCAAGCACCTTCGAGCATCCTGCACAGAGTATATAGCTGGTCCACTGTTTCATGGCCAGGAGAAAAAACGCTCTGCTCCTCCTGAAGCAGAGGTTCGACAATCAGCCGGACTCCCCTCTTTTCGGGACCCTGGCATAGGTCTTCCCAGGGAGGCTGAAAGGTGTTATCCACCTATAGTTGGAACGCACCCTCTGGTTCCCCGTCTTATGCAGGGGACCCACCACCCCTGTCTGCATATCCAGGGGTACTGTCCCAGGACTTAAGTCAGATCTCATTCACCCCCAATGCTCTGCCACCATGGAGTTTTGCAAACACAGCCTTGTTGATGAACGAATCCAGGCCTGAGCACGTCAGCCAGATTGAAGAGATCCTTAAAGTATCCCTTCCCTCATCCAAAAATATCCTCTTTCAAGATCAGTAGCTCTTGACTCCCACTAAAAACAGTGTTAGCACAGCAGTGCTTCCCCCTCCAGAGACACCAAACCATTTGTCTAAGGAGTTTAAGCCAAGGCAGCCACCCAGGCAGTAACATGCTTGACCTCATAACAACTGCTAGCTGTTTTAAGGGATCCAGGCAAGGCTAGATAAGACTCCCTTTTCAGCTTGACGGCATCCTTTAGTGTCGGTGTCCACCAACAGGTTTAGGGATCGCCGCGACAACAGGCACTGCTGACCTTACAGACAAAGCTATGGGCGGCTGCATCGACAATGTAGGCAGAGAGCAAGGACCACTCAGACTTAATGCTTCTCTAAAATCAGAGGCTAAATGTTCCTGCGATGTTCTGTGTGAATCTGGGAACAAAGATTTAACTATGTCTGTTACAAGCAACTTTAATCTCATGAAGCACCTTCTATCAACAAACCATTAAGAAAACAATGACTGACAATTGGCTTCCCTATTATTGATCAATGCCATCCATTTTCTTACACGCTTGTCCCGAGTGGGGTCGCGAGGGGTGCTGGTGCAGTCAATGGGCGACTCTTTACTTCACTCCTATCCTATATTCACTTGGTATACATTAATGTTATTTTTTACATGGACATACTGGAAGTAGGAGGACGTTTCTGGGAAGAGGAAGCCTGGGAGTCTCTGCTTAGACTGCGGCGCCCTCAACACAGTTCCAGGAAAGTGAAAGGCATCAAGTATAAGTACCAGAATCTGAAGTTTATGTACAGAAATTAGGGATGTCCTGATTCACTTTTGTAATTATTGATACCTATATTGACCCGATAAAAATTATACATAGTTTTATTACTTTTCTTGTATTGTGGAATTTTAGAAACACCTTGATCAAGTAATCTTATTTGAACTAACAACAATGTAAACAACAATTGGTAGAAAACGACTGAACCATTATTTATTAACCAGTGGCTCACATAAACTTGAAACAAAGGCCGGTAGAAACAAGGTGTTTATATCAGGTTGCGTATATGGGGAAAGTTAGATGCAAGCCGACATCATTAACATATTTGTGATTTAGCTGATTTTGTGCCAAATTCCAATATTATATTGGGACATGCCAGAATGAAATGCTATCAAAACAACTGATCTACTCAAAACCAACTCTTACCTGCTCGGGTTGGATCCTGGTTTGCCGACCTGTAAGAGAAGAAAAATATGTTGAGATATTTCATGGATCTTCAGGTAAAAACATGCAGCTTTCATCATAGCTCATGTCAGCGACGCTCTGTCTCCATCAGTCAGGATGAACCCGACTCACAGTGACCCTTTAGAACATGTGTGAAGGTGATAAATAGCTTGTCTTCCTGATATATGTGGAGTTCCAGAGATTATAAGCTCATAACATATGCAGAACCTTCTTACAGTAACCCTATCCACACCCCACAGTCTGGGGCACCATCACCATGCTACCAGCAGGGGCATCAGAGGAGGTTCTGCTGAAGGGGTTTTGTTTTCATCTGTGTTGGTTGGTCTGTTGATCTTTTTTTAAAATAACAAAAAAGCTATAGACGGATTTATCTGAAATCTTCAAAGAAGGTACGTATTGTGAAAGGCAAGAAATTCTAACATTTTAGTCATGATCCAAATCCATGATTTCTTTTCAAACCTGTGATTAGTGGTGTTAACTTAAGGTGGAAGTCTCAATATTTCGAGGAAAATAAGCTACAGACTTCTACGGATGAAACAGTGGAACGCAACTGCCGAAGGAAGAGTTGCAGGAGACGCAGAAAGAGAGACGCAGGAAGCGAGGCTGCATCCAGCAATACCGGACAATGCTATTAGCCTGGAGGGGCTAACGCTATACCGCGCCGATAGGAACAAAGAACTCTGAGGTAAGACTCAATGTGGTGGGCTCTGTGTTTGCATCAACGACAGCTGTTGCGAGAACGCTAGACCAGTCGCCAGCTTCTGCTCTCAGACATCGAGTTTCTGACTGTTAACTGCAGACCGTTCTATATGCCCAGAGATTTCAGTGTGGTTAGCATCACTGCTGTTTATTGACCCCCAGTGCTAACACTAAAGAGGCCGTGAATGTTCTTTACCAGCCTATCTCTGAGCTCTCCGACCTGCACACAAGAAGGGTGTTTTCATAATTACTGGGGATTCTCCCTCCTTTTTACTAACGTGGACTTTGCAACTCAGGGTGAAAACATTTTAGACCTGGTTTACTCTAACATCAAAGATGCATTCAGAGCAGCCCCCCGCCCCCACCTCGGGTCATCAGATCATCTCTCATGCTTATCCCTATGTATAAGCCCTAGCTGATCAGGGCTAAAACGACAGATAAAGAGGTCAGAGTGTGGTCTAAGGGCACCAGGAGAAACTCCAAGACTGTTTTGAATGCTCTGACTGGAACATCTTCATGGCTGCAGCATATTGATGAGTATGCCATGAATGTGTCAGCCTACATCAACAAATGCATTGAGGACGTCAGCATCAAAAAGAACATCAGCACCCGGGCCAACCACCCAACCCTGGATAAATGGAGAGGTTCAGAAATCACTAAAAGCACACATCTCAGCTTTCAAGTCTGGTGATAAGGGGGCACTGAGAACAGCGCGTGCTAACTTAAACCGTGCCGTCAGATCAGCGAAGCAGAACCACAGCCAGAAGATCCAGGATCTTTTCCACAACAACAGTTACACCAGAAGAATGTGGAAAGGCATTCGGATGATCACGGACTACAACACCCCCCAGTAGATGCAGCAAACACTGACTTTCTAAATGAACTGAACAACTTCTTTGGAAGGTTTGAGGCTCTAAACAGCACTCCAGCAGTGAAAGCTATTCTACACCAGGGGGAGGAGGCACTAAACCTGGACGTAGCTGAAGTAAGGAAAACTCTGAGGAGAGTCAATCCAAGGAAGGCCCCAGGGCCTGATAATATACCTGGGCAGGTGTATAAGGAGTGTGTAGATCAGCTGGCTGGTGTCCTCACAGACATATTTAACACCTCGCTGGACCAATCCATAGTGCCAGCATGCTTCAAGTCTGTCACCATTATTCCAGTCCCAAAGAAGCCACAGGTCGTCTTACTCAATGATTACCAGCCTGTAGCACTGACTCCAATCATGATTAAGTGCTTTAAAAGGCTGGTTAAAGAACACATCGTCTCCAGTCTGCCACCAACATTCGAGCCGTTCCAGTTCGCCTACCGACGAAACCGCTCCACTGAGGACGCCATCTCTGCTGCTCTCCACCTGAGCCTGGCACACCTGGAGGAGAAGAACACTCACGTGCCGATGCTGTTCCTGGACTTCAGTTCAGCTTTCAACACCATCAACCAACAGCATCTGATGGGCAAACTGAAACAGCAGGGATTCAATACAGAGAACACCTCTGATGTCATCACCCTAAGCACAGGCTCCCCTCAGGGCTGCGTCCTGACCCCCCTTCTGTTCACCCTGATGACACATGACTGCGTCCCCAGGTTCACCACTAATCACATGGTGAAGTTTGCAGACGACACCACGGTAGTGGGCCTCATCAGTGATGACAACAACCTGGACTACAGAGAGGAGGTGGAGCAGCTGGTGGACTGGTGCAAAGATAACAGCCTGATCCTGAAGAAGATGAAGGAGATCATCTTGGACTTCAGGAAGGGCATGTACTTCTTGCGGAGGATGAGGAAAGCCACCTGCCCCCACCCATCCTCACCACCTTCTACAGAAGCACCATAGAGAGCTTTCTGACCAGCTGTCTTACTGTGTGGTGTGGAGGCTGCAGCGCCTCAGACTGGAAGAAAGTGAGAAAAGTGGTGAGAACAGCAGAGAGGATCATCGGGGCTCCTCTTCCATCCATTAATGACATTTCATCCCTGCGCTGCGTGTCCAAAGCCCGTAACATCATCAATGACCCCTCACACCCCCACCATGGACTGTTCTCCCTGCTGCACTCTGGGACCTGCTGGACCTGCCTCGGATGCTTCAAAGCATCCGAGGCAGGTCCAGCAGATTCCACAACAGTTTCTTCCCCACTGCCATTAGACTGCTTAATGTTGTGTAAAATGGGTTATTTTCTTTATAAAAAAAAAGAAATGAATTTTAAAACTGTAAATATACAGCCATATGTGTATATTATTATTTTTTCATGTATTTATTACTGTTTTCAAGCTGCACTTTAAAAAATGAAATTGTCTAGAGCTGTTTTAAGCGGAATTTCTTTTTTTATACACTCGTGTATACAAAACCACCAACAGACCAATATGAAGGATTGAGGATCTTAACCTGATCATGAAGCTCAGCTGATGTAAAAAACACCCTTAACAGTTTCTGATACAGACCCAGAAACCTCCACCAACCATGGATCTTCACATTGTTCTCCTGAGATCAAGGAAGTCAGGAGTTAATAGAAACATTTTAACCAACATGATAAAGAATCGTCCCTGATAGTTATACACCGTATAGCTCTGAAAACTGTTAACTCACCCTCTGCCTGGTTTTCTTGGTTCTTTTCCAGTTTGTCCACAAATGGACGCAGCAGGTTCTGGACACCAGGGTCGTTCCTTGGTATCTCCTTCATTGCTTCATTGACCAAGGAAATGGATCCCTCTACGCCAAATCTCTGAAAGAGTTCCTCAGGAAGTTCCCTCTTAAACTTAGCAGTTATTCTTTTCTGTGAGGGACCTTGATTTTTCTCATAGAATTCCACCATCTTCTTGTACTGAGATCTCTCCAGCTTTCTGAAGATCGTGGTCATGTTGTGTTTCCACACATCTTCTGAGATGTTTGACATCTGTGGAGAAAGCAGAAAATGCCACTAAAATGGACAGATTAAGATAAATTCATCAAATAAGGAAATCATCCCTGGCCAGGTGAAGAAGGGGTCCTGGCGGTGCTGCAGCAACCCCTAGTGGTGAGAGGGAGATTTTTTTTAAATGGATTAAAATTACTTTGCACAATTTATACATTTCTTATGAATATTTTGGAAAATGATTTTGCCTCTTATTCCGTTTACTATTACGTGTATTTGGATTTTTAATGTAATTATTTTGAAGCATAATCAAAAAAAGTTATTGGAAGTTACATTGTCATGGCAACGTCAAGCAAGCGAGAGCAAGGTATCCTGCTCGCGGCAGCAGACTAGTAAATTTAAATCTCTTCATTGGCTTCCTGTTAAATCCAGAATAGAATTTAAAATCCTCCTTCTCACCTATAAATCCTTAAATGGCCAAGCTCCATCTGATATCAGAGATCTGATTGTTCCTTATGTTCCAAACAGAGCACTTCGCTCTCAATCTGCAGGTTTACTAGTGGTTCCTAGAATTTCTAAAAGTAGAATGGGAGGCAGATCTTTTAGTTATCAGGCTCCTCTCCTGTGGAACCAACTACCAGTTTTAGTCCGTGAGGCAGACACCCTGTCTACTTTTAAGGCTAGGCTTAAAACTTTCCTTTTTGATAAAGCTTCTAGTTAGAGTGGCTCAGGTTATCCTGAGCTATCTCTATAGTTATGCTGCTATAGGCTTAGACCTCTGGAGGACATAGGGACCCCTTTTCATCATTCTGCTTCATTCTATCTCTATTCTCCCACTCTGCAGAATCTATTAGTTCAATCTCTATCATTCTGCTCTCTCTGCTTTTTCTCATAGTAGCCTCGCCTCGTCTGTTCCTGTTTGGCTGTGACTCCATCCTGGAGAGAAATATCAGCTGTGCTGCTGCCATCAACACTTTTATTTATTTTTCAGTGTAGTCCTGTTTCTCTGACTGTGACTGGCTGGATGTGCTCTCTTCATCCTCTGATATGGGAGCTGGCTCGGAGCTCGTCTGCCTGGCTGTGTGTTTCCTGGACCGGGACGCCTTTTACAGCTGCTTTTTGTATCTCTGCATCTGTTTCCTTGAACCCCAGTCGGCCTCGGCAGATGGTCACGAGGCAGACACTATGTGTACTAAAATAAAATACACTAAATCGAGTATTTATCGGTTAGTTATTCACATGCTTTTTATAGTTCCCCATCTGAGCCTAGTGATCACTAACCCGAAGTGTCTGTTTCTGCAGAGAATCCAGCAAGCCGGTCCCAGCTGATACCTTGCAAATCCAGAGCTTTTTAACAAAGCAGCATTCCTTTGAACTAATCTGTTCTGCCTGAATTCTGCATCCAGTTGTCTGAGCCCTGACATAAATATTCATTTTGACTAGGAAGAAATATATTTCAGATATCAGAAACACATATTCAGTCAAGCTAATCAATGTCAAAACAGCCTGCCATAGGTTCTGTAATCACGATAAAATTCCAGGGTAAAACTAGTTTACTGGTTAATTGGTAGTGGATCAATGTATTCAATTTAGGCCCACCCACCTGTCAGCAGGTGAAAATGAAGGATAAAAACATTGTTCTTTCAGTGATAGAATGACAATGACAAACGAAAAGTGATGAGCTAAACATGGATCTTTGATGACAAAAGCATAACGACTCATGGTTGTGATGGTTCTTTCAGGCTCTGTCAAGCTAAGCAGTATCGGTGGTGCTGCTGTGTCCTTTTCAGCCACGCCCCCCACCTGCCATGCAGCGGTGCAGATTCTGCATGACCACAGATGGACGATGGCAGCAGTGGAGGGGTTAAAAGTAGACTGGAATGGTCCGGTACTGTGTGCTCAACTTTGACAAACTGCTACTTCAGCTGTACCTGTGCAGAAATGCGTCTGTGCAGCTTAGCTAAGAGTCTGCACTTTATGCCTCACATTTATGGTTTGCTCACAGCCGTATGGCTCTTCCTGCCCTCGCTACAATATATTTGGCTGATCATCCTCTGTCAAGCACAATAAAATCCTTTTGGCTAACTATTAATATTTTATTTCTTCCAGCTCACAAGAGGTGATAATCTTCTTTAATTTGTACAAAAAAGGAATCCCTAAATCATATTCAAATATTTCATTGCATACTGGGTTTTTGACAAAGACATATATTAATTTTTGGAGTGATGATTGACTGATCTATGTGTAAGGCATAGATCAGGAAGTGTTTGCTTTTGGATGGAAAGCTTGTTTGCCTTAAACCATTCCTTTATTATAATTTTGTTAACTTGTGTGCTATATTAACCAATATGATGTCTTGAACTAGACCTGCTTTTTTCACACCTTTTGTGAGACACTTCTGTATAAAGTAGAGCTTTAATTCATGCTTTTTTTTTATAAATCAAAGTTTTCTGCAAAACAGCAATGAGGAACCGCACTGCAGCATTGTATCTCCAACTATTGTAGTATTTAGGCAAAAGCTGTCAGTCTGGTAAAGAATATGGTTGTTATTCGAAATTTTAAAGGTTAACGGATTTTTTAAGTGCAATATTAAACTGACTAAAACTCGACCAAAACCTTTTTGAGTTTTAGTCAACTAAAACCTTCTAAAACTATCACATATAGTAATGACAAAAATGTGACTAAAACTAATAGAGATTATCGTCCTGAAGACATAGACTAATAATAAATCTAGGATGGCTGTAGGGTAACAGGTAGGACCTTTGCATCATCAAATGGAGTTCCTCCTCATTTTGACCCCTTCTTTCATAACACAGTATTTACTAACAGTAGAGAAAGTTTGGAAACCACTGAATTAAATATTTCAGTTATTTTTCAGCTACTTAAAGTAAACTTCAGTCAAATTCAATATTTTTTTTCCTGATAAATTTGACAGACATTAACACGAGGAGCAGACATTCAGAGTAGGTTAGACTTACAGCAGCTACATTTACGTTAATGTAATGAAATTGTATCAGAATAGAACTGATCTAAACAGAACCAGCTCTCACCTGCTCAGGTCGGCCCCTGATCTTTGGACCTGTGAATAAAGGAAAATATTTCTGTCATGGATCTTCAGGTAAAAACATACAACTTTCATCATAGTTCATGTCAGCACTGCTGTGTCTCCATCAGTCAGGATGAATAAGACCCACAGTGACCCAATAAAACGTGTGAAGCTGATAAATAAGCTTCTCTTCCCCAGTGACCCTAACAAAACAATACAGCGTGGGGCACCACCACCATGCTGCCAGCAGGGGCATCAGGTGAGGTTCTGCTGAAGCGGTTTCTTTGAGCAATAGTAGTGTGTGACCATGAAGGTGTTGCTGAGGACTAGAATGTTCAACCATGATAGAGAATAAAACCTGAGATCACTCGTCACACTGAAGCTACTAAATACAGTTTTAGAAAAAAAAACACTGACTGACCAACATGAAGGATGGAGGATCTAAACCTGATCATGAAGCTCAGCTGGTGTAAAAAACACCATCAACAGTTTCTGATATGGACCTCCATCATCCATGGATCTTCTCATTGTTCTTAGAACCAGGAAGTCGCGAATGAAACATTTAACTAACTTGGTAAATTATCACCCCTGACTATGATACATCCTACAGCTCCAATAAGTGTGAACTCACCCTCTGCCTGGTTTTCTTGGTTCTTTCCCAGTTTGTCCACAAATGGACGCAGCAGGTTCTGGACACCAGGGTCGTTCCTTGGTATCTCCTTCATTGCTTCATTGACCAAAGACATGGATCCATCAATGCCAAATGTCTGAATGAGTTTCTCAGGAAGCTCCTCCTTAAACTTGGCAGTGAGCCTTTTCTGTGAGGGACCTGGATTTTTCTCATAGAATTCCACCATCTTCTTGTACTGAGATCTCTCCAGCTTTCTGAAGATCGTGGTCATGTTGTGTTTCCACACATCTTCTGAGATGTTTGACATCTGTGGTGAAGAATAAAAATGTCACAAAAAGGAACAGATTCAAATAAATTCATCAACTAGGAAATGATTTGCCTCACTACAGCAGAACCAGCTGAATGATTTTTTTGTTGGACATAAAAGTCACAAAAAACGAGATTAAGAGGGAAATTATGGAATCACCACAAAATACAGTGTGTACGGAAAATATCCAGAACCCTTTCAATTTTTCACTCCTTGTTTCATTGCAGCCATTAGCTAAAATAAAAAAAAGGAAATTTTATTTCTCATTAATGTACAATCAGCAGCCCATATTGACAGAAAAAAAAATAAATGTAGATTTTTTTGCATGTCATTAAAAAAGAAAAACTGAAATATCAAATTGTCATAAGTCTTGCCACGCTTACAAAAGAATTTCTGCAGCACTCAAGGTTCCTAAGAGCACGGTGGCCTCCATTTTCCTTAAATGGAAGAAGTTTGGGATGACCAGAACTCTCCCTACACCTGGCTGTCCAGAAAAACTGAGCAATGGTGGGTGAAGAGCCTTGATGAGAGAGGTAAAGAAGAACCCAAAGATCACTGTGACTGAGCTCCAGAGATTTAGTACGGTTATGGGAGCAAGTCAACTATCACTGCAGCCCTACAGCGGTCAGGGCTTTATGGCAGAGTGTCCCGACGGAAGCCTCTCCTCAGTGCAATACATATGAAAGCCCGCATAGAGTTTGCCAAAAAACAACTGAAGGACTCCCAGATTATGAGAAAGAAGATTCTCTGGTCTGATGAGACCAAGATTGAACTATTCATCCATCTATCTTCTAACACGCTTAATCCCAAGTGGGGGTATGAGGGGTGCTGGTGCCTATTTCCAGCAGTCAATGGGCGAGAGGCGGGGTCCACCCTGGACAGGTCGCCAGTCAATCACAGGGTAACACAGAGACAAACAACCATTCACGCTCACACCTAAGGAGAATTTAGAGAAGCCAATTAACCTAACAGTCATGTTTTTGATCAGTGGGAGGAAGCCGGAGTACCCAGAGAGAACCGATGCATGCTCAGGGAGAACATGCAAACTCCATGAAGAAAGACCCAGGAATCAAATCCAAAACCTTCTTGCTGCGAAACAGCAGTGCTACCCCAACCCAGTCTCATGGGAAAATGTACCCCCACTACGTTGGTCCACACTGCAAAACGTAGTGGAGGTACATTAATGGCCATTTTTTTGTGGTACTGTTACGTTTCTTCTGCCTATACGCTTTCTATTGTTTTACGTCCTAGTCACGTGACTTTCAAGATTCCAGCTGGGAGAAGAAAAAAAACATATATATGGCCGACATTCGCTCATTTTTTTGTGGAAAGATTAATGACTTGAGTTTGTTTTTGCATTAAAATGAGTTTTGATTACATTTCTAGTGAGAAATGTATAGTTTGTTGCCAGAATATTTACTCAGGGAATGTACATATTCACTTGCTTGTTCGTTTCTTGCAAAGATTTTTCAAGATAATGTGAAACTCTAACATTTTGGTATAAACATGGCTGAGATTTCTCTAACTTTTAGTGGGAAAATCAATAATTTCAATCAGTTTCTGCATTTAAATGGGTTTTGATTACATTTATAGCGAGAAGTGTAGGGTTTATTTACATAATATTTACTTCGTGAACATACATAATCACCCGCTTGCTAGTTTTTGCTACGTTTTTCGGATCTCGTCAGGATTATGTGAAATTGCAACGTTTTGGCTGCTACCCATCGCCTAGCATTTAGCTGCCGCCCCGATTCAACATTGAATTCTTTGTGATTTAACTCCATCTGACGGATCAAACCCTCGCCACTGCGTGCGTTGCGTCTGAGGTTGATTTTCAGATCAATGCATTACGTCGTGGCATACGGGAGAAACTAATTAAACTAGTTAAAAAAAGGATCATGGGTTAAGATCGGATGTGTTTTATTTGGAAATCTACTGGATCCTTTGTGCATTTCACTTCCTGTTTGGTGCGATCTCATTGATGGGTTTTGACCAGATTTTGACCAAAGAGGAACTAAAAAAAACAATTTGAATACACAACCAGCATATCTGGAATCAGTGACAGAGAGCGACTGGGACCAGAAGTTTATTAATTTCTCCCCACTGATTTCCATTCAAAATGTTTTCGATCCCACCGGGCTCTAGGGAAGTGGCGGGCATACCGCCACCTACTGTTCATGAGTGTGTAGCAACATTGTTTTACATCTATTAAATTCTATTTTTTAATTTTGTATTCTGAAGATAAATAAATAATGCTTTCCTTAATCTATAAATATCTTTTATATTTCCTTTATTTCCCAATAATCCTTTAAGACTCCATTCTTGGCCTGTCCTTTCAACTCTTTTCAATTTCTTCCTTTCAGGTCCAGATGTTTTACAGTTCATCAATACGTGTTATACATTTTCCATCTCTCCACATCCTTCACATTTATCATTATTTTTCCTCCCTATTAAGTATAAATTGTCATTTAAATAAGTATGACCTACTCTTAATCTGATCATTATTATTTCTTCCCTTCGGGTTCTCTCATTAATATTTCTATTTAATACTGACTTTTGTACTTTATATAACCTTCTTCCTTTTTATCTTCATTCCACCTTTTTTTGTGTGCCATTTTTCAATTTCTTTCCTCTTAATAAATGATTTTCCTTCCCCTTTCCCTAAAGGAATTGTAATTGTTATTTGTCTACTTTTCATTCCACCTAACTTTCCATTAATTAGCTTGAAAACAGCACTTTGTAGGCACCCAGTTTCTCTAACAATGGCCCTTTTTGGGTTACCCTCCATGCATTGGGTGTCAGTTCAGTGGCAGTTCCAGAACATTTTCATAGGGTTGACCAGGCAGCACAATAATGTGCATGTGGCCAAAAAGTAATAGGGATCAAATTCGGTTCAGAGTCAAGCTATTGGTATCAGGCATCAGGTTCAATTTGCATATTTTCTTAGCCAAAACAAGGATTTGTTGGGCTATTGTAATTTTGAATTGAAAAACGTCCTGAATGGGAAGTCTTCAAACTTGAAAAACAAAGTCCAAAGTTTTTTTTTTTTTTTTTTTGGAATGATTATGACCTGGATGTCTAAGAATCTTCACCAGCTTATCAGGGAAATGAATGCCCACAATGTCTATATTCTCCAAAAGAGAATAACAGAACAGACCTTCATGAGGCCCTTGTTAAAGCTATGCATATATTTATGCATCTATGCTCTTCAAATAACTTTCTGGTTCGACGCAACATTTACATTAAATGGGTTGAGAGGTTGTTCTTTACCAGTAAATACATAAAAGATTCCCAGATGACTGCCGATGCAAACTCTCCCCTATAAAACCTAAACTAATTCTTATAAGAGAGTAAAATCTGTATTAGTCTTCATTAAACGTAGCATATTGTTTTACATAATCGATTGCTTTATTTTTGGTGTCAGCTTTTGGTCAATATGCTAACCTTAAAAGGTCAAAGTGGGAAAATGTAGTAGTAGTAGACAAATTAGCAATTAGAGGAGGCAATAACAATTACAATTCCTTTAGGGAAAGGGGAAGGAAAATCATTTATTAAGAGGAAAGAAATTGAAAAATGGCAAAAAAGGTGGAATGAAGATAAAAAAGGAAGAAGGTTATATAAAGTACAAAAGTCAGTATTAAATAGAAATATTAATGAGAGAAACCGAAGGGAAGAAATAATAATGATCAGATTAAGAGTAGGTCATACTTATTTAAATGACAATTTATACTTAATAGGGAGGAAAAATAATGATAAATGTGAAGGATGTGGAGAGATAGAAAATGTATAACACGTATTGATGAACTGTAAAACATCTGGACCTGAAAGGAAGAAATTGAAAAGAGTTGAAAGGACAGGCCAAGAATGGAGTCTTAAAGGATTATTGGAAAATAAAGGAAATATAAAAGATATTTATAGATTAAGGAAAGCATTATTTATTTATGTTCAGAATACAAAATTAAAAAATAGAATTTAATAGATGTAAAACAATGTTGCTACACACTCATGAACAGTAGGTGGCGGTATGCCCGCCCCTTCCCTAGAGCCCGGTGGGATCGAAAACATTTTGAATGGAAATCAGTGGGGAGAAATTAATAAACTTCTGGTCCCAGTCGCTCTCTGTCACTGATTCCAGATATGCTGGTTGTGTATTCAAATTGTTTTTTGTTTTTTTTAGTTCCTCTTTGGTCAAAATCTGGTCAAACCCCATCAATGAGATCGCACCAAACAGGAAGTGAAATGCACAAAGGATCCAGTAGATTTCCAAATAAAACACATCCGATCTTAACCCATGATCCTTTTTTTAACTAGTTTAATTAGTTTCTCCCGTATGCCACGACGTAATGCATTGATCTGAAAATCAACCTCAGAC
This sequence comes from Cyprinodon tularosa, assembly GCF_016077235.1. NCBI lineage: Eukaryota > Metazoa > Chordata > Actinopteri > Cyprinodontiformes > Cyprinodontidae > Cyprinodon > Cyprinodon tularosa. The sequence goes on along the minus strand of NW_024038551.1, from coordinate 575,806 downwards.
GCAACGCACGCAGTGGCGAGGGTTTGATCCGTCAGATGGAGTTAAATCAAAAATAATTCAATGTTGAATCGGGGCGGCAGCTAAATGCTAGGCTATAGGTAGCAGCCAAAACGTTGCAATTTCACATAATCCTGACGAGATCCGAAAAACCGTAGCAAAAACTAGCAAGCGGGTGATTATGTATGTTCACTAAGTAAATATTATGTAAATAAACCCTACACTTCTCGCTATAAATGTAATCAAAACCCATTTAAATGCAGAAACTGATTGAAATTATTGATTTTCCCACTAAAAGTTAGAGAAATCTCAGCCATGTTTATACTAAAATGTTACAGTTTCACATTATCTTGAAAAATCTTTGCAAGAAACGAACAAGCAAGTGAATATGTACATTCCCTGAGTAAATATTCTGGCAACAAACTATACATTTCTCACTAGAAATGTAATCAAAACTCATTTTAATGCAAAAACAAACTCAAGTCATTAATCTTTCCACAAAAAAATGAGCGAATGTCGGCCATATATATGTTTTTTTTCTTCTCCCAGCTGGAATCTTGAAAGTCACGTGACTAGGACGTAAAACAATAGAAAGCGTATAGGCAGAAGAAACGTAACAGTACCACAAAAAAATGGCCATTAATGTACCTCCACTACGTTTTGCAGTGTGGACCAACGTAGTGGGGGTACATTTTCCCATGAGACTGGGTTGGCCACCCACTGCACCACTGAGCAGCCCAAGATTGAACTATTCAGCATTAATTCTAAGGTTAACATGTGGAGAAAACCAGGCACTGCTCATTCCCTCCCCAATACAATTCCAACAGTGAAACAGATGGTGGCAGCAACATGCTATGGGGGTGGTTTTCAGCTGCAGGGACAGGACGACTGGTTACAATTTAAGGAAAGATGAATGTGGCTAAATACAGAGGTATCATGGAAGAAAACCTCATTCTCATTCATTTTTGGTTTGTTTGTTCTGTCGAGATGGGGTGCTGAGTGAGCATTCATTAGAAATAAAATGAACTTTATTGATTTTAGCACATGGCTGCAATGAAACAAAGAGGGGAAAACTTAAAGGGGTCTGAATTCTTTCCGTACACACTCTACATCCATCCAACTTTATTCATTTAACTTCAGTTTACAACAGGTTTTCATCTCAAGCCACCTTATCTGGGTTTCTGCAGGTTTTATCAACTTCAATTTAGGTATTTTAAAGTAGCAATCAAAATCTGCGAATATAGGTGATTATCAGTTGTCATGCTGGAACATAGCTTGTGGTTTCCCCTAGGGTTCAGTATTGGGACTGATGCGTTTTATTCTATAATTAAATTACATTCTAGTTTCACAAGTATTCAAGTTTGTTTTGTTTGCACAGGCACAAATATGTTCTTAACAAGGGAGAACTAAAAAACTGGTTTGACAAAAAACAACAATAAGGTCTACATGTTGTCCTTGAACCTGGAAAACACTAAGTTCTGTGAACAATTTAGAAATATGGATGTGAATAGGAAAATAGATGGAGTATAGGTGGAACGAGTAAAGAAAATGTGATCATTGCATGAGTATTTATGTGATAATTCTTAGTGAAGCAAAACATTGTCTGAACTACAGAGCATTATACATTATTTACCATTCATTGATGTTATAATACTTCGGCTACTGTCTTGAAGTCTGGGTAACACCTACCAGACATCACTGAAACCGCTTTGCACACTGCAGAAAGGAGCCATCAGGATAATTCATAAAGTTGGATATCAAGCCACACTTAGCCATAAGTCATTTATTGCTGCTGTTGAAGTTTTCTGAGCTGCTAGAGTTACAAACCTCAAAATGAATGTATAAAGCTAGAAATAAACAGCTGACAGACAGCATACAAAGATCATTTGTTGAGAAAGTGAGGGTGAAATTAGAGATATAATATACATTTCCAGACCTTTCATTTATGAACAAACGTGACAAGAATAAGCATATCATTAAATGATGTGAACGTCTGGTAAAAAAAATGATTAATTAAAACGATGTCCAATCCTGAGAACATTTAGGAAAAAACTCAAATTAGTTTTCTTGAAAATATGTGAGATGGAAGAAGCGTGGTGAACATCATTGCTTTGCTTAATTACTATAGAAGGGTTCATACATATTTTTTTCAATGGCGGTAATTGTTTGGACAATGGGCAATAATTATATGAATGAAGATGTTTGTTGGCACCTGTGAATTTATATATGTTTATATGTACATAAAGGTGCAGACCAGGAAGCAGAGTCATAGTTTAACACGCCTTCTCTACTGTTACCCACCCATGACTCCATCCAGATAGCGTCTTCCCCACAACCAAAACCACATAAATTAGAAAAAACATCCTCAAGGAGTCAATAATGATGATCTAATTAGAACTGATCTAAACAGAACAAGCTCTCACCTGCTCAGGTCGGCACCTGGTCTTTGGACCTGTAAATGAAATAAAATATGGTGAGATATGTCATGGATCTTCAGGTAAAAAAAAATGCAGCATTTATCAGAGTTCCTCTCAGCACTGCTGTGTCTCTGTCAGTCAGGATGAACCCCGACCCACAGTGACCCGTTAGAACATGTATGAAGCTGATAAATAGCATTCTCTGTTTCCTGGTGCAGGGAGAACAACCTGGAGCTCAACGCTCTAAAAACAGTGGAGATGATTGTGGACTTCAGGAAGAACTCAGCCCCAGCTATCTCCATCACCCTCTGTGACTCCACAATTGACACAGTGGAGTCTCCCTGCTTCCAGGGAACCATCATATCAAAGAACCTAAAGTGGGAGCAAATAAAGCCCAGCAGAGGATCTACTTCTTGCGGCAGCTGAATAAATTCCACCTGCCAAGGAGAATGATGGTGCACTTTTACGCCTCCATCACCTCCTCCATCACCATCTGCTATGCTGGTGCCACTGCCAACTGCGACTGCAGCATGTCATCCGGTCTGCAGAGAAAGTGACTGGCTGCAATCTTCCGTCTCTCCAACATCTGTACACCTCCAGGACTCTGAGGCGTGCAGGGAAGATTGTGGCTGATCCTTCGCACCCCAGCCACAAACTATTTCAGACACTTGTATATGGCTATAGATTCTGTATATATATATATATATATATATATATATATATATATATATATATATATATATATATATATATATATATATATATTTTTTTTTTTTTTTTTTTTTCTTCACCATCAACACAAAGTCAAATTCCTTCCAGTGCAAACCTACATAGCAATAAACTGGATTTGGATTCTGGTTCTCTTCCTGCTATCTGTGCAGTTCCAGAGATGTTCTCTTCACTAAGCTCATAACATCAACAGAACCTTCCCCAGTGACCCTAACCAAAGAATACAGCGTGGGGCACCACCACCATGCTGCCAGCAGGGGCATCAGGTGAGGTTCTGCTGAAGCGTTTTTTTTTTTTTTAGCAATAGTAGCATGTTACCATGAAGGTGGCGCTGAGGACAAGAACTTTCAACAATAATGGAGAATTAAACCTGAGATCACACGTCACCCTGAAGCTACTAAATACAAATAGTTTTAGTGAAAAACCACCGACTGACCAACATGAAAGATGGAGGATCTTAACCTGATCATGAAGCTCAGCTGGTGTAAAAAACACCATCAACAAATTCTGACACAGACCCAGAAACCTCCACCAACCATGGATCTTCTCATTGTTCCTCTCAGAACCAGGAAGTCAGGCATTCATAGAAACATTTCAACCAACATGGTGACATGTTTTCTAAGCCATAGAAAGGCTGTTGTTGGGCTACTCTTTAAAGCCTGGAGCTCTACACTACTCCAGACGTTTTGAATTGAGAAAGCTCTCTGGGTGGAAGGCGAAATGTCTTCAAACGTGGAAAACGAAGTCCAGTGGTTTGTTTTTAACATTCTTTTGGAATGACTATGACGTGGACGACTGAGAATCTTCACCACCAACATGGTAAATTATCAGCCCTTACCATGATACACCCTACAGCTCCAATAACTGTGAACTCACCCTCTGCCTGGTTTTCTTCATTCTTTCCCAGTTTGTCCACAAATGGACGCAGCAGGTTCTGGACACCAGGGTCGTTCCTTGGTATCTCCTTCATTGCTTAATTGACCAAAGAGATGGATCCATCCATGCCAAACATCTGAATGAGCTTCTCAGGAAGCTCCTCCTTAAACTTGGCAGTGAGCCTTTTCTGTGCAGGACCTTGATTTTTCTCATAGAATTCCACCATCTTCTTGTACTGAGGCCTCTCCAGCTTCTCAAAGATCGCAGTCAAGGCTTTTTTCCATTTAGATTCTGAGATGTTTGCCATCTCTGTTGCTGAGGAAAAAGAAACCTTTTAATAAAATGAACAGATTGAGATAATTTCTTCAACTAAGGAAATAATCTGCTTTCCATTCTGACTGCAGCAGAACAATCTGAGGGATTATCCTACTGGACCTAAAAGTTCACACCCTGATGAGATATTCTAGATGATATGATTGAACCATGAACCATAAAAGGCTGCTGGTTTTCTTTCCACCCAAGCAGTAGCACACCGGACTCCATTCATCTGATCAAGGTGAGTCTAGTCTTAAAATGATGACTTGATGGGATGAATGGAGTCTGATGTGCTACTGCATGGGTGGAAAGAAAACCAGCAGCCATACGGCCCTTTCTGGAACCACTTTGACACCCCTGGCCTAAAGGGTAAACTATGGCTTGTGAGGCATAGTATAGTAGATTATTTGTAATGCATTTTTTAACGCTGATCTGTGGTCTACAAGAGAATTGATCCTGAAGAGAAGCTACTAAGGGACAGAGATGGGAAGTAACGAAGTAAAAATACTTCATTACTGTACTCAAGTACATTTTTCTGATATTTTTACTTTATTTTACTATGTATTTTTATGGTGACTTTTTACTTCTACTCCTTACATTTTTACACAAATATCTGTACTTTCTACTCCTTACATTTTAAAAAATTGTCTCGTTACTTTAGTTTTGAATCATTTCAATGGAGTTACCGTTATTATTTTTCACGTCATCAATACCAAATTCAATCTAATTGGATGGGAATCTACGTTGCATTTGACGCACCACTACAAGATGAATCGACAGATTCGGCGGTATTCATTTGCGGCAAATCATTGCAGCTTGGTGGCGGTGGCGTTAGCATAGTAGCATGGACAACGAGATGATTGAAAATGAACACAACGGAGATCTAGTCCTATTGGCAGACATCCATTTAAAATGTAGGCAACGGCATGAAAAAAGTGGTTTCTACTTTTACTTTTATACTTTAAGTAAATTTACAAGCCTGTACTTTGTTACTTTTACTTGAGTAAAGAAGTTTAATCAGTACTTCCACTTTTACCAGAGTATTTCTTAACACAAATATCTGTACTTTTACTCAAGTACGGAAAGTGAGTACTTTTGCCATCTCTGCTAAGGGAGTGGCTGTCGGCATACTCTTGGTCTTTGAGGACTCTGCTGCAGCAGTGACTTCTCCAGTGGTGCAGAACATTGCTGTTATTTTGGAGGAAATAGTAGTTCTTGAGGACCTCCCGGATCATCCAACTGCATTGGCATATCTTTTTGGCCTTCTCTATGCTCTCAATATTTCCTACCTAAAGACTCTTAAGTACACTCTACACATTTCAAAACAAGTTCATGGATATTGGCTCTGATAGCATACAGCCTGTGCGATCTCTGAAGAACAAGCTCTCGCTCTAAACTCTGGTAATCTGCACTTGAGTAAATGACATATCCTTAACAGTAAACTAGATATGTTTGGCTACGATGGCTGTTTTTACAGTTTGTGTAACAGTTTAAACAGCAGATCAGTTTTTTAAAACTGGTTTGATATTGTTCTGCCGATTGTAGCTAGAGTTCTTGTATAAGAAAGCCTACATGTTCTCATTGTTTTATTGGCTTTATTGAGGGTGAGCTAAACAAAATCTGGAATGCTTGATAGATGCTCATAGAAACGTTGTTTAAAAGCTTTTATAAATATCAGTATGTGTAATTTTTTTACAAACTATATATATATAGAGAGAGTTTTTTGTTAAAGTTGAGTTAATACTCTGAACTACACTGTTAACTTATTTTAGGCTGTTAAATTATATAATGTAGGTATTTAGCCATACCTATGGTGTGATTTAATGTTTTTCTCCATTATAAACTGTGAAATTTCAATTTGATAAAAGTTCAATAAAGTAAGAAAAACATGGAATCGAGTATTATGAATTTATCAAATAATGTACGTACTTTGGCTAATAAAAAGTAATTGACCAAAGTTAACATTTACGGTGTAGATAATTAGTTTTATGTACTTTTGTGAATAACACCATTCATGTTGGCAAAATGAAGAATTTAGAGTTTAGCGAATTAGCCAAACAAACTAAAAGCAATTGGTACAGCGATGAATTTCAACTTCAAACAATCCGGTGGCAAATCGTTGAGAGAACGCAAAATTCTTACTGCATAAGGTTGCTTAAATTTTTTTATATTCTCAGTTATTCTTTTCTTACAGCGATACGTGCTTAGTATATTTAGGTCCACACTTTTACCAGTCAGATGTTTGTTCTGAGACATTAACTTTTCAATCTTGAATATTTAATCTCTCTGGAATTTAGGGAAACAAAAGCCCTAATATTTTCAAACTCAACTTTGAAACAATAGCTGAGAAAAACTTTTGAATTTATTTAATTTATATAGTTTGTCATGATCTGGCCTGATTCCTCCACCTTAATGTTTTATTTCTTTCACCTGTCGTTTTCCTCCCTGCTGCAATTATCATTTATCCCTCTCACCTGTTTCCTTTGCTTTATATTCAGTTCAGACGGAGCATTTGGGGCCAGATTATTGTTTGATTTCTGTTAACTTTCTGTTTGTTCCCAGTTTGATTTCTGTTTCTCCGCTCAGTCAGTTTTGTTAGTAAGTTTAGTTAGTTCTAAGTTTCTTGTCCCTGTTCCAGTGAGGACTTTATTCTTTAGCCAGTGTCCTCAGGCGAGTTATTCCCCAGTGGTGAGAGCGTTTCAGTGTGTCCCAAGTGATTCGGTTTTCCTGATTCTGTTCCCTCTCACCCACCGGCTCTGTTTGCCTCTGCCTGATCTGCCTGCCTGAACCTCAGTTGGACTCCTGCTGGATTCTGACCATCTGTGCATTTTCAGTCTGAGCTGGATGCCTTCTCGCTCTGATGGATTCCTGGAAGCCGGATCTGTCCGTTCTGTGGTGGACTGAACTGTAGAAACAGGTAAGTGATTCGCTATAATTATCATCTGTTCAGATGATCGTGGTCACTTACCTGCGTTCTCTCTACAAAATCAGAGATGGCACCTGCAGTCGCTGTACCACAGCAGTGTGTGTCTGTTCCACCTGTTTTTGTTTAAATAAACGTTTTGAACTTTCCTACTAGCTGTCTCACCTTGAATACTGGGTCCATATGTCACGTTTATGAGATAGTTCCTACTGAATCAGATTCATTTATACAAACTCCTACAGATTCCGTCAAATATGTGATTCTGGAGCTGCTCCTGAAAAGCATGTAGAAACCAGCCCACCATGTGTGCGGATCACGATCCTATTGATTTCTTTTTTTTTTTTCCTATTGATTTCTTCAAACAACAGAACCTTCCAGTACCAAAGGACTTTGTAGTTCCTTGAAAGGTTTCTTTTATTTTGGTTTAGCTGGACCAACGGCACAATTCTAACCACAAATATGGAGCATAAACTAAATCATTCAGGCCTTTTGTTAATGATCACAGTGTAATACACAATTATTTTCTTCTATTTAAGGATTTATTGAAATAATCTAAAAATAATTATTTTTGATTGACAAACTGATTTTAATCTACAGTGTGTATTAATTCAATTAAAAAATTGAATACCTTTTTCTTTTGTTATTGTGTGATTTATAACTTTTACATTTGGTATGCACATTGCTTACTAAATGCATTACAGTGTAACTGCCTTATTTCTGGTTCTTGTTTCATAGATTTAATTACTTTTTTTTTCAATCATTAATGTCAAAGAAATACAATTTCAGAATAAGGTCCTTTATCCTTTATCGGGTTTTAAATACAAGACAAATCACAACTAATTCCCCTGATACACTGAAAAGTATGCCTCACCTATAAATATCATATATTGGGAAGCTGTTTAGAAAATTGTTCTTGAAAAGGAGATCCAATGAATGATCTGTATGTCACATTAATGAGCATAACGGAGGTAGCCCAAATAAAAACGTTTTTTTTTTTTTCTTTAAGGTTTGCTGCTGCATCCATATCTTCCTCCTTCTGCTTTTCTTTTGTCATTAATCCCTCTCCTATTTCTTATCTTTCTCCTTTTTCATACTGATAGGTATGGAAGAGGATTAGGGCCACTGAAAAAAGAATAAGCTAACTGATTTTTAAATTTTATTTCAGTTTCATATAGGAAAAAAGACAGAATTCTGAGATTAAAGTCAGGATTCTGACTTTTTTTCCCCATATTAAACTGAAATAAAATTTAAAAATCAGTCAACTTTTTTTTTTTTTCTGTGGCCCTAATCCTCTTCCGTATACAGGCGATAGCTGTTGATTTACAGTTAATTGCTCTGTTCGAAAACCTGGGACGCGTCCTTAGAAGGCCAGATTCGAAGGATGATTATGTCATAGAGCAGCGCCGAGGTCTGGCCGGATTCCAAGAGGCCTCGTTATGCGACCTTAAAATGCGTCCTTCTTTTTGCCCGATTTGAAGGACGGGTCTGATGTCTCCTCAGTGTTCTTGGATATCCCAGGATTCATTGCCAGACCAAGCAAGCCGTGATCAGAGGAAAGGTTACTTGGCGCCGAACAGTGGTGAAATTTGGAAGTTCAGTTTAATATAATACAACTCTGTGAATAGTTCCGTCTGAAATGAATGAAAATACAGGTGCTGGTCATAAAATTAGAATATCATGAAAAAGTAGATTGATTTCAGTAATTCCATTTAAAAAGTGAAACTTGTATATTATATTCATACATTACATACAAACTCATATATTTCAGATGTTTATTTTGTTTAATTTTGATGATTACAAATGACAACAAATGAAAATCTCAAATTCATCATATCAGAAAATTAGAATATTGTGAAAAGGTTCAAAATTGATGGCCCCTGGTGCCACACTCTAATCAGCTAATTAACTCAAACCACCTGCAAAAGCCTTTAAATGGTCTTTCAGTCTAGTTCTATAGGCTACACAATCATGGGGAAGACTGCTGACTTGACAGTTGTCCAAAAGACGACCATCGACACCTTGCACAAGGAGGGCAAGACACAAAAGGTCATCGCTAAAGAGGCTGGCTGTTCACAGAGCTCAGTGTCCAAGCACATTAATAGAGAGGCGAATGGAAGGAAAAGCTGTGGTCGAAAAAAGTGTACAAGCAAGAGAGATAACCGCACCCTGGAGAGGATTGTGAAACAAAACCCATTCAAAAATGTGGGGGAGATTCACAAAGAGTGGACTGCAGCTGGAGTGAGTGCTTCAAGAACCACCACACACAGACGTATGAAAGACATGGGTTTCTGCTGTCGCATTCCTTGTGTCAAGCCACTCTTGAACCACAGACAGCGTCAGAAGCGTCTTGCCTGGGCTAAAGAGAAACAGGACTGGACTGCTGGTGAGTGGTCCAAAGTCATGTTCTCTGATGAAAGTAAATTTTGCATTTCCTTTGGAAATCAAGGTCCCAGAGTCTGGAGGAAAAGAAGAGAGGCACTTCATCCACGTTGCTTGAAGTCCAGTGTAAAGTTTCCACAGTCAGTGATGGTTTGGGGTGCCATGTCATCTGCTGGTGTTGGTCCATTGTGTTTTCTGAGGTCCAGGGTCAACGCAGCCACATACCAGGAAGTTTTAGAGCACTTCATGCTTCCTGCAGCTGACCAACTTTTTGGAGATGCAGATTTCATTTTCCAACAGGACTTGGCACCTGCACACAGTGCCAAAGCTACCAGTACCTGGTTGAAGGACCATGGTATCCCTGTTCTTAATTGGCCAGCAAACTCTCCTGACCTTAACCCCATAGAAAATCTATGGGGTATTGTGAAGAAGAAGATGCAATACACCAGACCCAACAATTCAGAAGAGCTAAAAGCCACTATTAGAGCAACCTGGGCTATCATAACACCTGAGCAGTGCCACAGACTGATCGACTCCATGCCACGCCGCATTGCTGCAGTATTACAGGCCAAAGGAGGCCCAACTAAATACTGAGTGCTGTACATGCTCATACTTTTCATGTTCATACTTTTCAGTTGGCCAACATTTCTATAAATCCTTTGTTTTTATTGGTCTTCAGTAATATTCTAATTTTCTGATATGATGAATTTGAGATTTTCATTTGTTGTCATTTGTAATCATCAAAATTAAACAAAATAAACATCTGAAATATATGAGTTTGTATGTAATGTATGAATATAATATACAAGTTTCACTTTTTAAATGGAATTACTGAAATCAATCTACTTTTTCATGATATTCTAATTTTATGACCAGCACCTGTAGTTGTTTTAATGGTTATAGAGGCAGATATGTGGCGGTAATGTTTGGTTTATCTAAAGGTTTTAATCTGTTACTGTGTAAATGGTTTTTGGCTGTAATTTAAGGACAGATTCTAATATATCTGCAGACTCTGCAGATATATTTTTTATACATACATTGTTTAGATTTACTTATATCTTTCTACCCCTTTTATAGAATAGAAAATCCCTCAATTGTCCCACAATGGGCAGATTTACAGCAGCAGAAAGATTATTGAAATTTGTCACACAAATGTGGACCTTAGAAAAATGTCTAAGAATAACATAATAGGGAAGAGTTAAAATACAAACAATACAAAACTGTTTTAACAATATAAAACTGGAGAATAAATAACCAATATGCAGCTATGGACATTTATTTTTACAGTAATGGAAATTCGAAAATAGCAGCAACATCAGAGATGTGCAGAATGACAGCAGCAGGTTATTTAACTGACTAAGGTTTCTATCATTACATTTGCTCCCGGTGGTTGGAATCTTTATTCCACTCTGAATTCTTGTGAGTCTTTGTGCACTTTATGATAAGACATAAATAAATAGACAAACAGTTTTTAAAACTTTGGTTTTCATTATTTTCCTGCTTTGTGTGTCAACTTTCACGGTTGCTAAGCAACAGAACATACGGCGATAAAACCCGCCGATGGGTACCTGTTCGAATTCACAGCCTAAACTCTCCCGGTCTCCTTATTTTCACGGACTTCGAAGGATCCAGTCTAGGTAGGCCGCGTCCTTGGAGGATGCAGCCCAGGATTTCTAACAGAGCCAATTTTCAAATTGTCAGACTCATCCACCTGCAGCTGCAGCGATTGGCTGCTGCGCACCTGAGCTACAATCCGAGGCGGATCTAGGGTGTGGCTACTTTGGCTACAGCCCAGGATGTTTGCCAGAGAGCCCCGAATCTTGGCAGATGTGACCGTTTTCACAGCGCTTGTGATCGATTTCTCGGTTAAAAAAACAGCTCAAACAGCTGGTTGTAACATCCAGTTTAATGAGCGGCTGTTGTTTACAAAATTGTAAAATAAGTAAGTAGACCAGCTCCTTTTAAGCTGGTTTGTGTTGTTTTTTTAAACGCCAAGAGAATCGGTCTTTTTCCAACTTCTGTCACTTCAGACTGACAGAAATAAAAGTCAGTCACCAAACACAGTTTTCCAACTCGTACTGTCTATTTATAATTATTCATTACTGATACAAGAGCATGGAAACTGGCTGATATAGGACACAAAAATGAAAACTTCCTGAAAAGATGAGAGTGTAGACTTTCTGGTAAATCCCGTTCAATATGACAGATTACTGGATTAAGGACATTTCTAGTATACTACATGCTATCACTCATAACACATTTTGAGAATCTGGACAGTTGCTGTTTATTGCTCAAAAATATGAGAGAGAGAATTGATATTTCAGCTGCCTGAAATGGTCTGTTCCCCCTCCATTACATGGGAAGAAATAAATTCACCTGCAAGTCTTTAACTGTGTTTATTCCTCTCTTCATTCACAACAAACTCTGTGGATTTGGTGACATTTTATAATTTTTTGCCAGAGTTATAAAGGGAAATCATATATTTTAGCCACCTGATATAATCCGATCCCCCTTTGATGATCTTTATGAAATGTATTTTTTGTTTAAATGTTTGTCTAACAATTTACAAATATTCCACACAAAAAAGTTCAAACAAAAGCAGTGGAAATGTCTGCAGCAATGCTTCTGCAGACATTTTGAATTGAGAATCGAAAATACATTTCATAAAGATTCAGTGTTCAGTCAATGAGGATCATCCTCTGTTCAATTGATGTCCGTTTCATAAATCAGAATGATAAGGACAAGCCCTTGCTTTTCACGAAGGGCCGCTAGAAGCTAGCCTGGCTGTAAACAGACAGGTGCAGGTGGGTGATATTGATGCGTTTCAGTGTCAATTTCTGTGATTTCATGCCCACGTCTGCTAAAAATACTGCTGACGAGAACGGAAACTATTTCATTTTTTTAAATGTCCGTGTCTAGAACCTTCTGAATTATGAAACCAGCAAAATCTTTGATCAGAACCGTTTGCCCATGTCATGAAAGGCATTACTAGTCGTAGATAATTCACGACCGTTGTAGTTAGCCAGTAAAGTTATGGCAGGCTGAAACCTTAATTGAATGGATAGATTGCAGTCACTAGACATTTCTTATTGTTGTGTTCTGATATTTCTAGGCTGTAATAATGTAGTCTGTATTCATTAATTTCCTTGTGCATCATTTTGGACATGAAATGTTGCATTTTGCTTTGATAAGTAACAAAACGTTTGTTTTCCGGTTGAGAATGAAAAGACAGGGAGGCACGATTTATAACTACTTTAAGAGAAACAGATCAGGCTTAGAACAGATCAGCAGCCCCGGCAGCCCTCATCCTGGGACTAGTCAGGAAAGTCCGGCTGGATCCAGCCTGTCATCATCGCCAGGTTTGAACATACAGAAGCAGTCACATGTTCAGTTATTTCAAAATATATTTAACATTATTTCAGATGTTCAGTTCAGTCATTTTAAGTTATGTTAAACATTATTTTGAATGTTGGTTATTGTTGTATGTTCAGTTTTAGACAATGGTTGTTTATTTTGATCATACTATTAAATAAATATTTTTCTACTATGTAGGTGTGAGAGTGGACCGAGACGATGACAGGTCCCAAGCTGGAACCATTACCGAGGAGTGTCAGGCACAACACAGCCCACCATCATCAGGTCAGAGCAAGTCAGACATGCCAAGTTCAGTCAGTGTGAGATTGTTCTATAATATGTAATTTATAGTATGTGTTGCTTTTAACATTATTTATTTATATTATTTTTATTGTTATTATTGTTTCACAATATAGTTCCTTCTGAGGAAGGCTCTGAGGCTTCTGAGCAGGACGACGACCCAGACCCAGAGCAACCAGAGCCTGAAGATGTGCTTCCCTGATTGTAGTAGGGAAAACAGTTTGTATGCTGGGTGAGTGGGATCTTTGATCTGTGTTTCTGTTATCAGAGAGTTGAAGAACGCACCATATTCATTTTGTGCATAAATAAACTACAAATTTTACTCAAAATTGCACCTTTCGTCTGCTTAGTATGTGGCTACTTAAATATGATTGCAAATTGCTGCTTACAAGGTTTATATAAGAAAGGTCAATAAGCCTTAATCAACTTGTAAATTATGCACCAAAGATAACCACAGACTAGTTGGCTTTCATCTTTAGCCCCTGGAAGTTTGATGTTAAAAGAAGTGTGTGTGTGTGTGTGTGTGTGTGTGTGTGTGTGTGTGTGTGTGTGTGTGTGTGTGTGTGTGTGTGTACATATAGAGTATAACACAAGAATGATAAGTCATTACTCATGACATGTCAAAGAAGAACAAAAGACAGGACCAACATCTGTAAGTCCATGTAGAAATAAATGATAGTGAATAATAATTTAAACGTGACATGAACAGGTATACAGCACTCGATTGCTTACAGACGGTTGGTGTTTTCTGCTGCGACATTAACGCTAGTGCATAAACTTTGTTATTTTAAAGTATAAACAATTGCCCCCCTAAAATACACTTGGCCACCCCCTTGCTACCCCAAGGATAAAAGACTAGATCCGCCACTGCCCGCTAGTCGGATAAATTATCCCGGATTTTAGACTTTGTAAGGTGGTGTTTTTTGTTTTTTTGTTTTGTTTTTGTTTACTGCAAGTGAGAGCGGGCAGGCAGTACAATAAATTGTGCACCAGATACAAGAGAGTGCGGGGTGTGAGGATACGACGGAGTATTAGGGCCACACATGAAGAGAAAAAATATTTTTGCCATGACGAGATTAAACTCGACATGTCAACTTTAAAGTCGACATGTCGACATTAAACTCAACATTTCGAGAATAAAGTTGAAATGTCATGTTGAGTTTAATCTCTACGTGTCGACTTTAAACTCGCCCTGTCGACTTTAAACTCGCCATTTCGAGAATAAAGTTGATATATCGTGGCGACTTCAATCTCGACATTCCAAAGTTTGGAGAAAAGAGCAACCGCGCTCCACAGCTGCAGTCTGCGTTTTAAGAGTGAAGGTAGTCTTTGACGTGCTGCAACTGTATAATCATCACAGGAAGCGGTGGCCTACCAATAATAACGTAACGTCTTTCCCTATACTTACCCAGGCTCGCAGTTCTGAATTTGAGAACATGTCAGTCATTTCAACTTTATTCTCGAAATGGCGAGTTTAAAGTCGACAGGGCGAGTTTAAAGTCGACATGTCGAGTTTAATCTCGTCATGGCAAAAATATTTTTTCTCTTCATGTGTGGCCCTAATACTCCGTCGTAGTGAGGAGGAGGTTACTGTGAAACCTCGTGTATCTGTTTAAAGCGATGCTCTGTTCAACCAGAGATCCAGGTTACTGGTCAAGGGCGCCACCACGGCCCCTCCACTGGCCAGTGTAAACTGTAGTAGCATCGGTGTAGCGTTTCACCCCATTATGCAGCCAGCAAAGCATCCGCTCTCCCTGTCCTCCTCCTGCTCTCCCCCTCCCCTACCCTATGTTTGCTTGCGCATGCGCAAATGAGCTGCCGGTACAGGTACACCGCTCTTGAGAGCTCAGAGAACTACGGCCAAGCCCGTGCCCACTTTAACGGTGAGAAAGCGTATAAAACTAACGGTAAGTAAATAAGTCAAATCATTTGTTTGTGAAAGAAAAGGGGGATATGTGAACTATAACATTATACTGTTAAAGCAGCTTTTAGTGTGTTTTTGACATAGTTATGTAGCTAACTGAATGAGTTGGTGGTTGTGTATGGCTGGTCAATTTACAGACATGAAGAGAAAGTTCACAGAAATCTGTTTTTATTTTTAGAAAAGAATTACAGCAGAAACAGAGATGACAGGGGAGCAACAGATAACCATTGAGGAGGAGGAGGAGGAGAAGAGAGGAGGAGAAGGAGGAAGAGTAGGAGGATGAGGAGAAGAGAGGGGAGGAGGAGCAGGAGAATGAGGAGAAGAGAGAGGAGGAGAAGGAGGAAGAGTAGGAGGATGAGGAGAAGAGAGAGGAGGAGGAGCAGGAGAATGAGGAGAAGAGAGAGGAGAAGAAGGAGGAAGAGTAGGAGGATGAGGAGAAGAGAGAGGAGGAGGAGCAGGAGAATGAGGAGAAGAGAGAGGAGGAGAAGGAGGAAGAGTAGGAGGATGAGGAGAAGAGAGAGTAGGAGGAGCAGGAGAATGAGGAGAAGAGAGAGTAGGAGGAGCAGGAGAATGAGGAGAAGAGAGAGAAGGAGGAGGAGAGAGAGAAGGAGAAGAAGAGGGAGGAGGAGGATGAGGAGAAGAAGGAGAGAAAGCAGGAGAAGAGAGAAGAGGAGGAGAAGAATAGATGGTAAGAGAAGAAGGAGGAGGATGGAGGAGGAGAAGAAGAGAGAGAAGGAGGATGGAGGAGAGAAACAGATCCAGCAGAACAGAGATGAGGAAAAGCATCAACCAGCAGCAGACCAGGGACAGTCAGCTCCTTTAATGACAGAAGCGGCAGAACTCAGTGAAAGCAGGTGTTCCACCTGTTCCTGGACCAGCAGTAGTTTTTTGTTTTCAAAAAATGAATAAATGTACAACTTATTTTAAATATAAATAAAACCCAACTATTGACCAGCTCAAAATGTTAACTGGTCTACGTCTGTATGCACATTAGATCAGTAGTAGATTAATAATCGCACAATAAGCCAAAAGGTATGAGTAGGTGTTTACTTAGATCTTTATGATAGTTTTCCACAGACAGTTTTTACCCTATGAAACATTTCTAGAGGCGCCCCTGCTGCTGGTTGTCAGAGAGCTGATTGGATCAGTCAGATAAGTTTAAGCTGTGCATCCTGTGAAAAGGCAGAGGTTGAATCCTGAAGTAAAAACTAAAATATAGGACTAATTTTACAGCAGAATATACTAAAGTAAGTCTAATGAAGCTGAGGAACAGTGGCGGATCTAGACCAAATGTACCAGGGGGCCAGGATGGGGCCAGCTTGTTTTCATGGGGGCCCAGAAAAGCATGAAATAAAAAACAGGGCAAGGGATTCAAATATATTAAGAGAGCTGCATGAAGGGAATTTATATTCAATTAGGTGCAAGGGTTTTAGCATTTCCCTGAAATGAGTTGGTGGAACTTGGGATGTCTGCCATATTGCCAGATTTGGTATCTCCATCAACTCTACACATCCAGCATAGGAATATACACATTCTTAAGATTAGGATTTGACACTAGGCTTGAACTTAATCAACTATAGTGTTTACAGTAGATTCTATAGGGCTTCCTGTCTCTGCTTTAATCTGTCCACCCCCTCTGTCTAAACTAGACACAAAGAGTCCCACCGTTCTCATTTTCAGTTTATAAACATCTTTTATGATGACAACTCACTCCTGAAACTTTGAAGATGATAGACCTTTGTTTTGCGAAGTTGCAATGGGGTCAGATTAAAACAAGTGGCCTGCAAGTATATGGTTGACAACAGTTTATGTTTTTCACCTTCAGTGCACTGGAATTGAGGCGGAGTGAACCCGGTCAGCTCTTCCTTCTCCGGGCGTGCTCTGGACGAGGGGATACACATTTTCGCAGGGATACCTACCTTAGCACTACGGTGGAGCAGACGAGGGCTATGGCAAGCTGTTTGAACATTTATTCGAAGCTCTGTCCTCTCTATTGTTCCATTTGTTGATCTCTAAAAATAAGATTCTTCCTAGTCAAAACGACATTCCTACTAGCCAGAAATGTACATATAGATATCCTAAATTACATTTTGACAGCAAAAATAAAATTTCAGGCTGCCAAAAATATAATTTTACTAGTAAGATTAAACTTTACAAATTTTAAATGGCCTTTTTGACATTTGTTAGCTTGACTGAATATATATTTCAGATGTCTCAAATGTATTACTTCCTAGTCAAAATGAACAATTCAGATATCTAAAATAACATTCTTCCAATCTAAAATAAAAATTTCAGATAGCTGAAATGTAATTCTTAAAAGTACAAATGATGTCACATATCCCATTCACGTGTATTGGGTTTTAAATTCCAGATATCTAAAATACCATTCTTCCTATCTAAGATAAAGATTCTTCCTATCCAAAATGAATTCTGATGAGGATGAATTCTAATTTCAGACCTGAATAATAGAGTTACTGTTTGTCATAATTACCATTTCAGATATGAAAAATGAATATAATATTCTTGATATCCAGAAATACAATTCTTGACATCTAAAATATTTTTCTACTAGTAGAAATATAATTACAGATATCAACTATTGATATATCACTAGATATATTGGATTTTCAGATATCTAAATATTAAATGCAGTTTTAGAAACTTAAAAACATTATTTCGACTAACATTTCAAAAAAGAAATGAGGCGCCATTTGAACATAAAATAGGCAGGCTGACTATGGCATATCTATTATAGATTGAACTAAAGTATTCTGCCTAGTTACAATTACAATACTCCAAGTCAGAAATGTATTTTTAGATATCACTAATTTCATTTCTACCGGTAGAAATTAAATTTGAAGTACTCTGGAATCAAATTTGTACTTTTAAGATCTACGTTTCAGATATCTACAAATCTTTACTTATTTTAAATGGCCGTATTTAACATATATTTGTTTTTATTTTAGATATCTTTAATAGTATTCCTCCTCTCTAAAATAAACATTTCAGACATCTATAATGTTATTCTTACTAGGACAAATGACGTCACTTTTCCCTATTCATGTGTATTTTCAGATATCTGAAATGACATTACTCATATCTGAAATAAACATTCTAGATGTCTAAAGATGAATTTCTGTTACTGGTCAATTATTATTGATTGATTTTAAAAACTGTAAGTAAGATTTTAAGGAAGATTCAGTTTATTAATCGTGATTTAAACTTCCCATACTAAATACATTTATTAAATAGAGAAAATAGGACACTTTAACTGGCCAAAGAGTGATTATGAATTATTAGAATTCTTTCCTTAAGTCAGTCTAAGATATATATTAAATAGATCTTGCTGACCCCCCCAATTTTAAAACAACTACAAAAAGAATATTTTACTTGCCAAAAAGTGATTCATGCTTATTTTTGACCTGTAAAATGTAATTTGTGAATGAAATTGCTTTTTTTTTAACTAAGGCATAATATGTCATATTATTAAACTCACAGTCATTTAAATAATACTGTTGGGATCCTCAGGCTTGCCCACTAGAGGGCGCCGAGGATCCTCTTCTGCTCTCTTTGTTTTTCCCTTAGGTTTGGAGTTACTGTGGGGATCTGGAGATTACCCTCTGTCTCCAGCAGGATGCGCTGTGGGTCTTCTGGAGCTGGAACCTTCCTGCACACCTGTTCCTAATCCTCTCATTAGAAGACCTCTCCTTTATAAACTCCTGCCTGACCTTGATCCCACGCCGCAGTGTTGATCTTAGTTGGTTAGCTTCCTGAGCCTCTGTCACAGATGAATCTTTGTTATCTCTCGTGTGAGATCAGATTCTAATTCTTCCTTGTTTCTGCCTCACAGGAATCCTGTCTCTTCGTGAAAGCTCTGGATGAGCTTAACCTCCTGTCTCTTCGTGAAAGCTCTGGATGAGCTTAACCTCCTGTCTCCTCGTGAAAGCTCTGGATGAGCTTAACCACCTGTCTCCTCGTGAAAGCTCTGGATGAGCTTAACCACCTGTCTCCTCGTGAAAGCTCTGGATGAGCTTAACCACCTGTCTCCTCGTGAAAGCTCTGGATGAGCTTAACCTCCTGTCTCCTCGTGAAAGCTCTGGATGAGCTTAACCACCTGTCTCCTCGTGAAAGCTCTGGATGAGCTTAACCACCTGTCTCCTCGTGAAAGCTCTGGATGAGCTTAACCACCTGTCTCCTCGTGAAAGCTCTGGTTGAGCTTAACCACCTGTCTCCTCGTGAAAGCTCTGGATGAGCTTAACCACCTGTCTCCTCATGAAAGCTCTGGATGAGCTTAACCACCTGTCTCCTCGTGAAAGCTCTGGTTGAGCTTAACCACCTGTCTCCTCGTGAAAGCTCTGGATGAGCTTAACCACCTGTCTCCTCGTGAAAGCTCTGGTTGAGCTTAACCACCTGTCTCCTCGTGAAAGCTCTGGATATGCTTAACCTCCTGTCTCCTTGTGAAGCTCTGGAAGAATTGTCTCTCTGGCAACCTGTCTCTGGCCTGCAGCTCTAGGAGAGTTAACCAGCTAATCTACTACTCAACTCTGGTGAGCCACCCCAAGAATCCTACGTGGATGATACCTGTCAACTTCCCTGTGGAGTTTCCCCAAGAGGTTCCCATGTGGATTTCCCCTGTTGTTTCCCTGCAGTGAGCTGGAAGCTCAGCTACCAGCCATCTCCCCTTCCCTGCTCAGACCCCAGTGAACCAGCCCCCTGCCTGAACTGTTATTCTCGTGCTTGTGCCTTAAATAAACTCTTTGGACTTTTTACCAGTGCCTCTGTATGTGTTCTGCATCTTGGGCTTTACTCTAAGAGAACCCATCATGACAGAACACTGCGGCCAAACACAAAGCCCAGCAGATCACCTCCGTCGTAGCTCTGAGAAACAGGACGCTCCTACTCCTGATCACACTCTGTCCCTCCGTGAGTTAAAATCCCCGTTTGACTCAAAGAAAACACTCGTTTCAAGATCCCACAAGCTTCGTGGGAATCACAAGATGGCGCCAGTTCAACTTCCGGTTCCGGATTCATCACTTCCGGAATTCCGTCCGTCACCTCCGAGTCAAGATGATAACCCTCCTTTCTGGTCTGAACTCATCCCATCGTTTTCGTCACCCGGTCCTCCTCTACCTGAGAGATTTTCTGGCGACCCACGTAAGCTCAAGGGATTTTTATTTCAGTGTCGGTTATTTTTTAGTTTTCACGCTTCTAATTTTCGTTCTGATAAGGATAGGTTAGCCTTTATTATTTCCTTTCTGTCTGGTGAAGCCCTCGAATGGGCGGAGACCAAATTTCAGCTTAAAACCAGAACAAACTGCACATATGAAAGATTCATCCGAGAGTTAGAAAAAACCTTTACTCAGTCCTCTAGTTTCTCTGTTTCTAGTTGCCTTCTGAATTCAAAACAGGGTAATAGGTCCATAGCTGAATTTTCTTCCGAGTTCCTGAGTAGAGCAGCCGTTTCCGGGTGGAACGAGTCTGCACTCAAGTCAGCTTTCCTCGTAGCTTTAAATGAATCTGTCAGAACCGAGCTTTCCTTTTACGTCGAGCCACCTAGCCTCGAAGACCTCATTGAACTAGCCATAGGATTAGATCTAGCATCTCAAACCAGTTTCAACTCCTCTCCGCGCCGGTTTAGCCTTAGTTCCCATGTTCTTGACCACCATTTAAGTTCTTCCGTTAAAAACCTCAAAATTAGTCCACCAGTTTCACGTCCATCAGTCAGAGTTCCACACCAGCCAGATTCTGATCCTGAACTAGTAATTAACCCGGATAGTTTTAAACCTGACCCCGTGCCTGATCCCTTAGCTTCTGATCATGTTATTCATTCTGGTACCCTCACGTTTCAACCGGTTTATTTATCGCCAGATCCAATCAGTGAACCCGTCAGTTTAACTTCTAAGACCCCCCGATGTAAGAGACGGAGTCGCCGTAAGCACGCTCTGAGCCGGCTAGAAACCCCTGAGTTAGCCCTGTGCCGTCCAGAGACCCCTAAGTTAGCCCTGTGCCGTCCAGTGACCTCTGAGTTAGCCCTGTGCCGTCCAGAGACCTCTGAGTTAGCCCTGTGCCGTCCAGAGACCTCTGAGTTAGCCCTGTGCCGTCCAGAGACCTCTGAGTTAGCCCTGTGCCGTCCAGAGACCTCTGAGTTAGCCCTGTGCCGTCCTGAGACCCTAGAGCATACATTTAAGAGAACTTCAGGATTTTGTGTTGGTGAAAGTGTGCCTCCAAGAGTCCCTCAGCGAAGGCCTCTAATCACCAGGGACCCTCCACCGACGCCCCAAGCCACCTCAGAGACTGAACTTGAGCCTCCATGGGTGATCCCTTCGTTTCCAGAGGTGGAACCACAGTCGGTGGTCCCACCTGCTCCCGAGGCTGTACCGCAATCAGAGGTCCCTCCTGCTCCTGAGGGTGAACCACAGTCGGTGGTTTCACCTGCTCCTGAGACGGATCCACTGTCATTGGGTTCACATGTTCCTGAGTTGGAGCCACTGTCGTTGGTCTCCCCTGTCCCTGATTGGGAGCCACTGTCGTTGGTCTCCCCTGTTCCAAACCGGGAGCCGCAATCGGCGGGCTCCCCTTTTCCTGATCGGGAGCCGCAATCGGCGGGCTCCCCTGCTCCTGAACCGCAGTCGGCGGCCTCTTCAGAGCCTCCTCCAGAGCCGCAGTCGGCGGCCTCTTCAGAGCCTCCTCCGGAGCCGCAGTCGGCGGCCTCTTCAGAGCCTCCTCCGGAGCCGCAGTCGGCGGCCTCTTCAGAGCCTCCTCCGGAGCCGCAGTCGGCGGCCTCTTCAGAGCCTCCTCCGGAGCCGCAGTCGGCGGCCTCTTCAGAGCCTCCTCCGGAGCCGCAGTTGGCGGCCTCCCCAGAGCCTCCTTCAGTGCCGCACTCGATGGTCTCCTCAGAGCCTCCTCCTGAGCCGCAGTTGGCGGCTGTTTCTGAGACTGTTCCTGAGCTGCCGAGGAGGGGACGGGGTACCCCGTGGGGGTACCTGTTGAAGCTTGGGCATCATCCTCCTGATAAGCTGCTTCGCCTCCGGCCCCGCGGCAGACCTCCAGAGCGTCAGCTTCGCCTCCGGCCCCGCGGCAGCTCTCCAGAGCGTCAGCTTCGCCTCCGGCCCCGCGGCGGACCCCCGGAGCATCATCTTCACCGTCGACCCCGTGGCAGACCCCCAGAGTGTCAGCTTCGCGTTCGACCCCGCTGCCGGCCTCCTGAACTTCAACCTTGTCTCCGGCTCGGCGGTGGTCCCCCTAAGACGCTGCTCCACCTTCATCACAACGGTCGACCTCCTGAGCAGCAACTACGCCTCCGCCGTCGGCCCCACGGCAGGTCACCTGAGACTGTGTCCTGCTGCCGGCCCCACGGCAGGCCACCTGAGACTGTGTCCTGCTGCCGGCCCCACGGCAGGTCACCTGAGACTGTGTCCTGCTGCCGGCCCCATGGCAGGTCACCTGAGACTGTGTCCTGCAGCCGGCCCCACGGCAGCCCACCTGGGACTGTGTCCTGCTGCCGGCCCCACGGCAGCCCACCTGGGACTGTGTCCTGCTGCCGGCCCCACGGCAGCCCACCTGAGACTGTGTCCTGCTGCCGGCCCCACGGCAGCCCACCTGGGACTGTGTCCTGCAGCCGGCCCCACGGCAGCCCACCTGGGACTGTGTCCTGCTGCCGGCCCCACGGCAGCCCACCTGGGACTGTGTCCTGCTGCCGGCCCCACGGCAGCCCACCTGGGACTGTGTCCCGCTGCCGGTCCCCCGGCCGGCCACCTGAAACTGTGTCCCGCTGCCGGTCCCTTGGCCGGCCACCAGAGACTTTGCCCAAGAAGGTTTTTGGGTTTTCTTTTGTTTTCGTCCACTATAAGTGGATTGTTTTTTGTTCTGGACTCTGGTTTTGTTTTCTGCCCTCCTGGCCTGTATCCACCTTCGCCCACCCTGGGTGGGTTGTTTTTTGTTTGTTGGACTCTGTTTTTTGTTGTTTCTGGCCCTCCTCACCCTAGTGCCCCCTCCGCCCGCCCTGGGTGGGTTGTTTTTGTTTTCTGGACTCTGTTTTTTGTTGTTTCTGGCCCTCCTCGCCCTAGTGCCCCCTCCGCCCGCCCTGGGTGGGTTGTTTTTGTTTTCTGGACTCTGTTTTTTGTTGTTTCTGGCCCTCCTCACCCTAGTGCCCCCTCCGCCCACCCTGAGTGGGTTGTTTTTTGGACTTTTTTTTTCAGGGGGCGTCTGGAATCCGCCCTTGAGGGGGGGGCTCTGTTGGGATCCTCAGGCTTGCCCACTAGAGGGCGCAGAGGATCCTCTTCTGCTCTCTTTGTTTTTCCCTTAGGTTTGGAGTTACTGTGGGGATCTGGAGATTACCCTCTGTCTCCAGCAGGATGCGCTGTGGGTCTTCTGGAGCTGGAACCTTCCTGCACACCTGTTCCTAATCCTCTCATTAGAAGACCTCTCCTTTATAAACTCCTGCCTGACCTTGATCCCACGCCGCAGTGTTGATCTTAGTTGGTTAGCTTCCTGAGCCTCTGTCACAGATGAATCTTTGTTATCTCTCGTGTGAGATCAGATTCTAATTCTTCCTTGTTTCTGCCTCACAGGAATCCTGTCTCTTCGTGAAAGCTCTGGATGAGCTTAACCTCCTGTCTCCTCGTGAAAGCTCTGGATGAGCTTAACCACCTGTCTCCTCGTGAAAGCTCTGGATGAGCTTAACCACCTGTCTCCTCGTGAAAGCTCTGGATGAGCTTAACCACCTGTCTCCTCGTGAAAGCTCTGGATGAGCTTAACCACCTGTCTCCTCGTGAAAGCTCTGGATGAGCTTAACCTCCTGTCTCCTCATGAAAGCTCTGGATGAGCTTAACCACCTGTCTCCTCGTGAAAGCTCTGGATGAGCTTAACCTCCTGTCTCCTCGTGAAAGCTCTGGATGAGCTTAACCACCTGTCTCCTCGTGAAAGCTCTGGATGAGCTTAACCACCTGTCTCCTCGTGAAAGCTCTGGATGAGCTTAACCACCTGTCTCCTCGTGAAAGCTCTGGATGAGCTTAACCACCTGTCTCCTCGTGAAAGCTCTGGATGAGCTTAACCACCTGTCTCCTCGTGAAAGCTCTGGATGAGCTTAACCACCTGTCTCCTCGTGAAAGCTCTGGATGAGCTTAACCACCTGTCTCCTCGTGAAAGCTCTGGTTGAGCTTAACCACCTGTCTCCTCGTGAAAGCTCTGGATGAGCTTAACCACCTGTCTCCTCGTGAAAGCTCTGGTTGAGCTTAACCTCCTGTCTCCTTGTGAAGCTCTGGAAGAATTGTCTCTCTGGCAACCTGTCTCTGGCCTGCAGCTCTAGGAGAGTTAACCAGCTAATCTGCCCTGGTGAGCCAACCCAAGAATCCTACGTGGATGATACCTGTCGACTTCCCTGTGGAGTTTCCCCAAGAGGTTCCCATGTGGATTTCCCCTGTTGTTTCCCTGCAGTGAGCTGGAAGCTCAGCTACCAGCCATCTCCCCTTCCCTGCTCAGACCCCAGTGAACCAGCCCCCTGCCTGAACTGTTATTCTCGTGCTTGTGCCTTAAATAAACTCTTTGGACTTTTTACCAGTGCCTCTGTGTGTGTTCTGCATCTTGGGCTTTACTCTAAGAGAACCCATCATGACAAATACACAAAATGTGACTACATTGGATGATAATAATAGATCAATAAGTTTTCTTTCCTAATTTGAATTTTTAAAGCTGTTTACATTTTTTATTTGAACAGACAGATATATTTTGATAGATGAAGATACATTTTCAAATGTGTGATAGGATAAGGTTATAAAAAAGCAATAATTTTTTTTTATAATATTTTGTTTATTTTGTCAATTATTTCAGTTTTGAAGGTGGTGAGTTTTGTAAGATTTATTACATATTATGCCTTAGAACTGAAAAAATCAATTTCATGCAGAAAATTCATTTTACAGGTCAACAAACAAATATTCTAACAAATATGCGTGAATCACTTTTTTCACTTTCCTGTTCCTAAAGTTTTCTAAATTAATAATATCCTCAATGAAAAACAAAATATGACAACATTTTTTATTTTAAATTATTGAGTTATATCCATCATCACAGCACTGTATATTTATATTATATTTTTAAATCGAATCAAACTTACTGGAAATCTGTTTACTTTTATTGCCAAAGTCTGTTTAGAATTGGCACATTTGCTTCAGGGCAAACATGCAGAACAAAGCCTTTAAAGGGGAGAAGAGGAGAAAGGTAAATAAGACACATCTGGTCAGCACTGTGCGCTCCTCGGGTCGATAAGAGGTGGAGGACAGAGTGGACATGTCTATCAGGTCTTTTAAGAAAGCAGAGGAGCTCCAAACAATGAGGAAGAGTGCCTTTATGTGTAACTCTGACAGCCACACGTGTTATTTTTTCACGTTACTAAAGTGTTCTTCATTCATCAAGTCCTCCCTCAGTTTCTGTATTCTCATCTCTGATGAGGCAGAGAGATGAGAGCTCAGCAGCTGCTGCAAGTCAGACTTCTCTGGAAGAGCAATTCAGTGCTGCAGGCAGGAGCCCAGTAGCTTAAACATAAACTTAGTTCACAGAAATCTTTTTGTTTCAAATCAATGTCCTGAAATAAGTTACAGATTGATTTTGTTATGATTTCAGCTTGGATTAATATATTACTGCAATCTTGCAGATGCATAAAAGCAAAAGAATTGATCATTCAAACTGGATTATATTGACTGAATGTCATTTAACTAAACAAACTGTTGGCCATAAAACATCAGAATACAGAAGAGATGGATAAATACATTTTTTTTTCTATGAAATGCGTTTATTGTTATTTACAGTCTAAACAGCTTTAACCGTTCTGTTAAAATGAGGCTAGGTATCTATAAACGTTGGAGTGTTTGTGCCATTTTTAAAAATTCTAATATAGTTAATTTTCACTCACTATTAATAAAAACAGCAATATTTATTATTTTTTCTATTAAAACAAAGACACTGAGGAGACATTTAATAAAGAACAAAGCAGCTATTCTTTTAAATGAGGAAGCTGTGGTTTTGTGTATCAGGCTGCAGGGGGAGAACCATGGAACGGTTGCAACCAGGGATTGTGTTTGTCTGTTTTTGTATGACTTATATGGGGCATTCCTGGTCAATAATTTCTCTATTTCTGTATGTTTAAGCTGATTTGGGATGATATGTGATGAATTATAAAGAAGTGGCACTGTAAATGGTTACTATGCCCTCCTTCCCCTCTCCTCTTGTTGCAGCCTGTTTGCTAACTCCCACCTAGGCAGATATTCAACTGAATCAAATGAATCACTTACCCACAAGCAATTAGAGGCCGTCATCAGATTGTCTGCCCTTTGAGTAGAACCGCCTCCGCTTATCTCTACATCTGGTATTGCAACATTTATTTAACCGTCTCTGGGGGTGGGGCTGAATGAGATCCCTGTTCTCATTCAGCAACTCATATATGTAATCAAGTGAAATTCATTCATTGTTAATGTAACCTGCCATGGCTGGAGTGCCGAACTCTTACTTGAAACTATTGTTTCAGTAAAACTTATCTAATCACCTTCCTTCTTTTTGTGATTTTTATAGGTTGATATAAACATAAATATAATATATTTACCTCCGAATGAGTTTACATTTTCATTGGTGTGAGTTTGTCTGTTTTCAAAATAACAAAAAAATTTACCGGAATGTACATGTATGATAGCAAGTTTTGTGGGGGTACTGGGAGTGGATTAAAGTTTTCTGACACGCCTAGCATCACCAAAATCGGATCTGGTTCCAGGAAGTCTCAAGCATATCTGATATTGATTTAAATATCTGGACCCAGAGAGCAAAGTAGAGAAGCTTCAGAAATGTAGAAATAGAATAGATAGAATAGAAAATCCCTTTATTGTCCCATAATGGGGAAATTGTGGCGTGACAGCAGCAAAAGGTTATAGTGAAAGTGATCACATAATGTGCACTGTAGAAAAGTGTATAAAAATAACAGATAAGGAAATAAGACAAATAGAATATTGTACAGTACAGCGTTTTTACAATATAATACTCTGCATCTGGAGAATAAAAAAATTACAGCTGTGGATATTTTTTACAGTAATGGAAATGAGAAAAATAGCAGCAACACCAGAGATGTGCAAAAAACAAAAAGGCAACATCATGTTATTTAACCAAGACAGAAACTGTGCAAAAATCAGCCTGACTGTAACAATTATTGAGGTTGTTGGAAACAGTTATAGTTATAAAGTCTTCCAGCTGCTGGGAGGAAGGATCTGTGATAACGCTCCATGGGTTCAGCAGTCTGTCATTGAAGGAGCTCTCCAGTTCTGCAACAGCTTCATGCATGGGGTGGGAGACATTATCCAACAGATGTTAGGGTAGTTTTGTTTCAGGAGGTGGTTCTGCTGGCACCAGACCACAACGTTCTGGGTCCACTGTCTGTATTCTGAGTCGTCCCAACCTGAGATGTTGATTTTTTTTCAGCTGCTGCAGGGAGTACGTACATCCTCTGCTGGGCTTTCGTGGTGAGGGAGTTGATGTTCAGCTCCCCCTTTAGGTCCTATGAGATGATAGTTCCCTGGAAGCAGAAAGACTCCACAGTGTCAGTAGTGGAGTAACAGAGAGTGATGGAGATAACTGGGGCTGAGTTCTTCCTGAAGTCCAGAACATCTAGCTCCAGGTTGTTCTTCCTGCTCCAGGTCCCCAGATGGTCCATCAACCACCTGTAGGCGAACTCGTCACCATCAGAGTACGATGAGAGTGGCGTGGTCCATGTACTTCAGAAGCTTGACAGACGGATGACTGGAGGTGCAGCTGTTGGTGTACAGGCAGAAGAGCAAAGGAGAAAGAACACAGCCCTGGGGGGGAAAAAATGCTGATCAGCTGTGAGTCGGAGACATTTTTTCCCAGCTTCACGTGCTGCTTCCTCTCAGACAGGAAGTCTGTAATCCTCCTGCAGGTGGAGTCAGGCGCACTCAGCTGGGAGAGCTTCTTCTGGAGCAGAGCTGGGATGATTGTATTGAAGGAAGAGCTGAAATCAACAAACAGGATCCTGGCGTAGCTACCTGCAAAACCCAGGTGCTGGAGGATGTAGTGAAGGGCCAAATAGACAGCGTCATCTGCAGACCTATTGGCTCTGTAGGCAAACTGTAGGGGGTCAGAGATCTCTTTCAGGTGTGAAAGATCAATAAGCTCAAAGGACTTCATAACTACAGAGGTCAGGGCAACGGGTCTAAAGTCATTAAGTCCTCTGGACCTTGGCTTGTTGGGAACAGGGATAATAGTGGAGGATTCACTGCATGAAAAGTGAGATTTTCGTCCCCGTAAACCCCCGTAAACTCCCGCAGATCTGCCTGATTTTCGTCAGTTTCCGACAATTTGCAACACGTGCTGGTCCGCGTTTGTCGTGCCACAAATTGTCGAAAACGGACTCTGACGTATGTGGAGAGCGATCAGCTGTACTAATGGCCCTAATTAGCATATGAATGCAGCAAACCCGCGCGGCTGGCCAGGTCTGGCTTGAATAAACTTCTCAGTATTGGCTGAAACCACTATTCTCAAACAAGTGAAATCGCTCGTGATTGGCAGCAAAACCACACGTGGCCACGCCAGGCTTTAATTTTCTTACTGAGTATTGGACGGAACCACTTCTTTTTAAACAAGTAAAGTCGCTCGTGATTGGTTGGCATATATATATATTTACATATAAATTTACATATATATATTTATTCATATATATATATATATATTTATTCATTCATATATTTATTCATTCATATGCTGTGTATTTATGTTATCCTACACTACTACACAATTATTATGCTAACATCAAGGACATGAATGAATTTATACAGGAAATGAACATTTGCCAGGAAGCTGTTTATGCAAAGAAAGATCTTTATTGAAACACACACACAACTATATACAACGCGTATCCAAACACATGTGTCAGTGAACGGTCCGTTTGCTTCCTCGGGGTTGGAGGTAACTGGCAGCATTCCCTCCGAGGCAGGTCCGATGTGCAGACGCCTACTGTGCGTGGCTCTGTACTTCGGCATCGCTTCTAACCGGGACTGCAGCTTAACACATAGTTCAGTGAGATCCGGCCTACGAAATGGCGGCGACCGTACAATCCATCCAGAGACGCCGCCGACGACGGCGGACTTCCAGAGTTCCACTTCCTCATCTGTTAGCACTCTCTGCCTCGCTTTCAGCAGCTGAAAAAAAAAAAACAATGAATCAGCGCACTGCGTATGGACACAACACATCTATCAATGCACCTGAAAAATAGTCACCAAATAAAGTCTTACCCTCTTTCTTCTGGCCCGACTCCGAGCAGATAGCCTCCGCACGCAGCGTGTTGGCTGGCTGCGTATATCTGAAGCTCCTGCGTACCGTCTGAAAATACGTCTTACAGGCAGCTGGAAAACAATTAAATGAGAGTGGTATAAATAAAAAATCAAACGCAAGTCACAGTAACAAGGAAGGAGAAAACATTAAAACAAGTCACTTACACACAATGTCGTCTTTATCAACATCGTGCAAATTTGGACTTGCTGATACTGTATGGCTCCGAGCAAATAGGTCACCGCCTCATTGTGAGGCGACAGTAGTCTGTGAAAACAAAATGTAAAGCTATGATCGGTATCTATCCGTATCCATTGCCTTTTACCGCAGAATGAAAGCATATTCTTTAAATCTTACCCTTGCTCCGGTTCATAGCGCCTGCAATTAGTCTCCGAGTTGTGAAGACGGCGTACTGCTTCCTGTGAATCACAAAAAATACACTTTAATAAAGCTTGTTCTTGCAAGGCTACTATTAGCGGTAGCTTCTGGCTAGGCTGCTTTTCGCCGTAGCATAGGCAGTAATCGAACATATATTTACCGCTAGCATCTCTTCTTTGAGTTCGTCTTGTTCGATGCAGAGTCGCCATCGCGTCCAAGAGGAGTTTTACCCCGAAATCCAGACGCTCCAGACCGCCTGCACAAAGCAAAGCATACATCCTCCACTGTGGCTGCACACCGCACCGCTCTACTTCTTCTTCTTCTTGTCGAGTTTTATGGCGGTTGGCAACAAACTGTTAGTAGCATTACCGCCACTTACTGGTATGGAGTGTGGTTCGTGATGGTTTAAATATTGATCCTGATACATTCTACCCTAACTTCTTCTAAACATACATTCACACATTCACACTTAAAAATATATACATATTTGTGCACAGCTTTGTATATCATTCCTTCACTCACAAACACACTTACTATAATTAAATTCTATGGAATAATTTTGTTTTCTTTAGAAATCGAATAATTATTTGTATGTGTTTACTCCCTAAATTTTTCCTCAGTATATCTAATAAATTAACCTTCTCCTTAATGTCTTCAAACTCTCTTCTCATATATCTTTTCTCTCTTTCATATTTATGACATTCTAATATAACATGTTCTATGGTTTCATATTTATCACAGAAATCACATTTGCCCGTTTTATGTTTTTGTATTTTAAAAAGTGTATAATTAAGTCCTGTATGACCAAATCTTAACCTTGTTATCACTCTTTCCTCCTTTCTATTTCTTCTTCCATTTCTTCTTTCTCCTACCATCTTCTGAATTTTATAAAACCATCTTCCTGTTTTATCTTCATCCCACCTTTTTTGCCAAATTTCCATAAGTTTCTCTTTAATAATACTCTTTCCTTCTGATTTACTTATTTTAACTATAAAACTAATAGAATGTTTAATTGCCCTTTTTGCCATTTTATCTGCCCTCTCGTTTCCTTCTACCCCAATATGTGCTGGAACCCACACAAATGTAACTATCAGCCCCATGTTTCGTATTCTGAACAGTGTATGATTTATTTCTAATAAAATGTCCATCCTACTATCTGTTTGGTTATTTTTTAAACTTAACAATGCAGAGCTTGAATCTGAACATATTATTGTTTTTAATGGTTTTATGTCTTCTACCCATTGTAACGCTAATAATATTGCCAACATTTCTCCTGTGTATACTGATAATCCATCTGTAATTCGTTTTCCTATTTTTATATTGAATTCTGGTACTACAAATGCTATTCCTAGTTTCTCAGTTATTTTTGATGCATCAGTATAAATTTGAATATATTGATAATAACTGTCTAAATGTAACTGTACTAAATTAATATCTACCGTGTACGATTTATCTTGTTTCTTTTCCATTAGTGCCATATCTACTGTTGCTTCTGGTAGAATCCAGGGAGGTATAATTGATATTGGTGTTGTTTGACTCATTTCTAAACTATTCATTTTAATTTTTTTTATTTTATTTTCAATTGTCCATCCAAAACTCCTCATTTCTTTCTTTTCTTTTTCCCAGCATGGATTTAAAATGTCCAAAGTTGGGTGATCCCCATTATTTCCTTGTAAATTTTGTTCTTCTTAAATCTAATGGCATTTCTCCCATTTCTATTTCTAATGCTGTTGTTGGTGTGGTTTTAAATGCTCCAGTACATAATCTTAGTGCCTGATGTTGGATAATGTCTAATTTGGTTAGATGTGTTTTAGCTGCTGAACCGTACACTAAACAACCAAAGTCTATGTTGGATCTAATCATACTTGTGTAAATCTGTTTTAGTGATTTCCTATCTGCTCCCCAGTCACTGCCAGCCAAACATCTCAAAATATTCAAGATTTTCTTACATTTATCAACAACTTTTTGTATATGTATATGCCATTTTAATTTTTCATCAAACCATAATTCTAAAAATCACCGCGCCGCTCGGAGTTTCTTGGAGATCGTAAAGAGCATGCGCGAGATGAACCAGGGTTTCCGCGGATCAATAAAAAGAATTAAAAAATCATTCTTTTTTTTTTTAAATCAAGGCCTTAATTGGCACTAAAATTATTTAAATATGTTTATCGAAGTATTTATAATTGTTTAATAAAAAATGCTTATAAAAACAATGAACTTGTTCACTACTCCCAAACAGGGGCGTCTCTAGGTTTAAGAGACAAGGGTGGCTCAGCCCCTAGAAGATATTGCGCGTCTCAGACAACTGCTAAGGCGTTCAGATTAACTTGTCTTCTTTATGGCTTTTATTTGGTGCTTTACTGCATTTGTATATGCAGTATACAAATGTTTTTTGGGAAAATATGAGGAAAAAATAAATACAGAAAAAAAAATATTTTTTTTTAAATCGCAAAATAATTATAGGGTGGCTAATGCCAAAGAAAGGATGACTGAAGCCACCCTTAAATAGGTCTAACAACACTCATGCTCCCAAACTCTGCATCTCTTTTCATTCCTGTAATAAGAAGTTTCTTTTGAATGGATTTGATTAAAGTTTAAGTCCCTCGGTATAAAATTAATATTTTGATGGAGATGAGAAATGTGCTTCCTCGTTGGTGAATAACCAATAGTTTGGATCCAATCATTTAAATAAACGGTGTTAGGTTTTTTTTAATATATATATATAAGAATCGGGCTATAATTTCTAGTCACCGATCTGTTGCTACTATATCTTAATTTGACGAACCGGAATTTGTCGATGTTCTTTTTCCTGTTTGGTGCGATTGCAATTGCGGATCTTGACCTGGCCGGACCTTATGACCACAGTGTACCAATCTTCTGATGGCTACTTCCAACAGGATAATGCGCCATGTTATAAAGTGAATCATCTCAGACTCATTTCTTGAAACTTTTCCACTTAAGTAATTGTGAATTGAGCATATTGACAGACAACATTTTATTTTTTATCTTAAATGCAATTCTTTTTTAAATAATTACTGCTCTAAATGTATTGCTCTGTCAGCTAAAGATCTGTTTTGGTCTCTATACTTTAATTAAATAAATCAATTCAAGCTAAAATGTAAGAGGCTATACCTGATCTCTTTGTATCAGAGATTTTCTTATCTTTTAGAAAAATGTCACTTGGGGTAAAACCCCCCCTGCAACCCTGATTTGCATTTGTATAGCTCACAGCATGTTCATTTACATGTTAAAGCCTTCCCTAGAATTCCATGGGGGCGAGGCATGGGGGGAACACTGCCTAAGAAATTCCACGTCAATTTCTGACAATTTACGGGAGTTTTCGGCGAAGCCTGCAAACTGCCGTAAACTGCCGCTAACCTGAAGATCCACGACAATCTACAGTGCCGCATATTGACGAAAATCCCACTTTTCATGCAGTGATTTAAAGCAGGTTGGCACGTGACATTTCGCCAGTGAGGTTCAAAAAATGTCTGAACCCTGAAGAAAGCTGATCAGCACAGATCTTCCAGGTGGATGGAGAGACAGATTCTGGTCCAGCAGCTTTCCAGGTTCCACCTTTTTTAACCAGAGTTAAACATCCTTCTTGTTATGAAAAGAGTGTAAAAAGACGGTGGTGGCCAACGTTGGGCCATTTTCACCCCTGGCCTACATCTAGCTCCGCCCCTGCCTGCATGATAATTGTTGTATTGATAATAGACTCTAGCCAGACTTTATGTATATTTTTGTACATGGAATAATTCTTTTTTTTGGTCAAAGTCCTAAATCGTTTTAAACATGATGCCTACTCCATGTTAGTGTGGTGACGGCTGTACTAATAGAAACATGGGGGTCACGTTAACATCTTAATTGTTAAACATTAGTTATCAGCATTAAAGTCGTAGGGAAGTGGCTGTTCCAACCGTTGCAGTTCTGAATTCTCCTGAGTGGTGCCCAACTTTACAGGAGTGAATAAAGTGAATGTGATTGGTCGATTATCAAGGGGGCGGGATTATTGTGGCAGAACGTTCAAAAGCCAGTTTGGTTGTGGCTGGTTTGTCGGGAGCATCTCGCCGACCAGTTAGCAACTTAGTGCTAGTAGGTTCCCAATGGGAAATTAAATTGTGAACCTACTAGCACTAACTTGGTGACTTAGCAACGACACTGTCAAGGAACGCTATGGACAGAGGAAACATGAAAGAGGAGAGTTTAGTGTCGGAGGTCGTGGATGAGTCTCCCCTCTCTCTTTTGGGCCAATCTAGTCTGAGAGTATATTTATATACATGTTTAAACCAGAATTATTTAAAATTTTAATACGACTTTCCTACAACTTTAAGCAATAATTGAGCTCAACGGAGCAGCACATTTTTTAATTCATCCCCTAACAAGTGTTGAGGTGTCTCTCTGTCAAACTGTTGCCATGGTGATTTCGATACGGGATACAACCTTCTGGTTATTTTGACTATTATACCTACTCATTTGTAGGCATGTATAAAAGGTACATCTCCGATAGAAAAAATTAACTTGAATCATACTTATGATTCAGTATCTCATATGCAAAGTGAGACAAAATGAAGCCAACAGATTTTTATTTCCAATTCAACTTTATTAAAAATATAAGCAACAGAAACACATGCGCACACACTCAGACACTCAGGACTCCACACAGACCCGGGTCCATCCATGTACACCAGTCTGTTAAATGACAACAACACTCTAAAGAAGCTTGGTTCTGCAAGCGTGAAGAAAACAGAAAGCTCTGCCGCTCCCTTAATGGTTCTGATGTCACTGTGCAGAAAATCCTCACCTGGATCATCGGATCAGAACAAGGTTTAAATTCTCATTTCTATCCAAAACAAACAGAAAAACCTAAAAAAATAGAACATCTGAGTTCAGTTTTCAAGAGTCCAATCTGAACAACAGACGGTTCCGGTTCTGTTATAGATCCGTCTTATTCACATATCAACAGCTGATCAAAACCCATAATCCTTTGATACCTAACAGAGAGGGTCGCTGAGGTCAGCATACAAATGATGAGAAAGAAACATTTCTGGTTCTGACCCGTTTGGAGGAAACTTTCAGATAAAACCAGGAAGGAAACCCGTCGGATCTTTGCAAAACTCCCGTATCAGTCGAAAAGTTCTGATCAGACTCAGAACCTGTCCATCTGGGTTAAACTCTGGTTGGAGTCAGTCTACTCGTTAAATCTGGGGATTAATCAACAGCTGGTTTTCAGTCTCAGACAGTTCTGTTGGACCCACCGATCAGAACCTCTGTTTTCTGGCGTCTCTCAGAGAGTCCTTCGCTCTCATTGGCTGACGACCAGCTGCCGCAGGTACGACTGCGTCAGGCCCCGCAGCTCCTCCAGGGTGTAGTCCTCCGGCATCGGCAGGCGGCTGATGTGCGGCGCCAACTGAGCCAGTGGGATGCTGAGCGGGTCGGCGGCACCGTCACCCTGCTGCAGGCTTAACACCACCCGTAGTATGTTCGCCACACGTTTCGCCATTTCTGTAGGGAAGGGAGAGGGGGCGGGGCTTAGTTCAGATGAAACATTATGTGTATAAAAAAAGTTCTACAGAACCTTACTGCAGCTTTCATCTAATTCAGAGAGAATTTACTGTTTCGTCCAGAACCTTCAATGATCCAAACATTTATTTTAATTTTTTTTTAGAACTGATTAATTCTAAAGAGAAGCTGCCATCATTGAACATTGAATCAGAGCTGCGCTGTGATTGGTTCCCTCCTCTCAGTGTGTGAAGCTGTCACCTGATTGGGCGAGGCGGTCCTTGGCCGTCCTGCAGGGCAGCAGCTCGATCCGGCTGCAGAGCGACGTCACGTCGGCATAGAGACGCTCCAGCTCGTATCCGGTGTTCTCCATCTGGGAAAAAAGAACCTCAGTGAGAGAGGTCCAAACCTCCCAGGAGCTCAGCTGGTTTTCCTGGTTCACTTCCACACATGGATCATTATGGTTCTGGATTTAAACCAGATCTTTTCTGTTTGCATCTGAACCATCTGCAGTCAAAACCTCTTCAGACCAGATTAATGTTAAAATGTGGATCCGGGTCATTCTAAGCAGAAATCTGGTTCTGTCGAACCATCCTCTAACCGGATCAGGTCCCACCCAGAACAGAAGCCATGTGTGAACGTACCTGCTGGATGTCCTGCAGACACTTGATGACTCGGATGTAGTCCAGGTAGACTCTCCCTGCCGTGTCCCAGTCCTGGATGCTGGCGCTGTGTTCAGGTACTGCCAGGCCTTCCAGGAACTCCAGCAGGTAGTCGTGGTCGTCGTTGATGATGCAATCTGCAGTAGGCCACAGTGAAATCAGACTCAGAAAATCTGCTTCAGCCGGAAACTTAGGCTACATTCACACTGCAGCCTGAAGAGACCAAGATCAGATTTTTTTTTTGCCAATATGCGACCTGTATCCGATCTTCTCAAGACAGTCAGAAAAACACAGATCTGATTTCCTCCAATGTAACCCAAACTGCTTTGGTATGTGGTCCTGAATCCAGAGGGAGATGATCTTTTCATATGCGACCAGGTCGCATTCATTCGACCTGAACGTCATTAATCCTCAACAAAGGTCACTAGTCAGCATCTTGCTACGCAGAAGTGGGAAGTAAAACAACCATGGAGAACGATTTTTTTTAACCATCTATAAAAGATTGAGTTTTATGTTTGGGAAAGATCGCTAGATGCGCTTCAGCTCTAACATCCATGTTTACTTCTGTAACACAGAGCACACTTGCTTGCTGACGTTATTGCGTCCTCTACTGTGCATGCGGGACACTAGAGTTGTATGAATAAAGTTTACACAGAAAATGACATACAAGTTGCACATATTTGGAAATGTGGACAGCAACCCAAAAAATAGAAAAAAAATCAGATATCACAGAAAAATAGAAATTGAACATTAAGGCCTGTCGCGTCACCTTGTCATAAAAAAAATCTTGAATAAAACCGAATTTGACCCGTTGTGATTTGGTTCTGCTCCAGTTCTCTCCAGTGCTCCTTTACTTGGTCTAAGCCGCAACACTGCCGCCTTTCAGACCCATTTCAACAAACTCCTACAGAACAGAACCTCTGACCTGATCGGACCTACTAAGCATCCCTGACCCCCCCCCCCCTCCCTCTGGTACCTGAGGCCAGGTGCTGGATCAGCAGCCGGTGGCACTGGTTCCAGTATCCGGCCCGGTACAGGTGCAGCGCCTGCTGGCGCCGGTCTCCGTCCCTGTGGGCCCGGATGGCCTTGGCTTCGTGGATCCAGCTCTCGGGGATGAGCAGCCGCTCCGTCAGGAAGCGCTCCCTGCAGACAGATTCCTCCGTCTCCAGTAGGGGGCAGTGTAGCGTCAGCATCTCCCTGACGGCTCGCTCTCGCTGGCTGAGGAGAAACAGGAAGATCAGCACCCTGATGTGGACAGCCGAGCTGTGATCCGTGATGGGCGATGCCCGCCTACCTGTGGTCTGGGATGTGCAGAAGGATGAAGACGGCCATGTGCCAGAGACCGGCGCTCTCCAGCTGGGCGGCGTAGCTGGCGTGGACCAGGCCTTGCCTACAGACGCTCAGGTGGCTGTAGTTCAGCGCCTGCAGGACGCCCCACAGGTGCCAGCTGAGGCGGTAATCCAGGCGTCGCCAGGTGACGGTGAGCGGGTCGAGCAGCGGCTGCAGGCTGTAGTGTCTGCATGAGGAAACAGATCTGAAACCTTAATGCCGATCATCATCAAGCTAAAAATGTTCTGATTATTAAACCTGATTAACATGTTTGATCCCCATCAGAACAGGACATTAGGGGAACCGGATCAATCCAGAACAACGTTAGAACCAGCGATCCAATCAACTACGGATCCATGAGCTGATATGATATCCAATGCTACAGCTGAGAGAATGAGCGGTTTCTGTCAGCATGTCAGTGAAGGCATCACGCTTCACATTAGCATTAGAAACTAACAAACATAGATATAAAACCTCCAGAGCTGCTGTCATAGAACTGATTTCTATTTCTCCAATATCTGATCCAGACAATCAGTTATTGTCGGATCATAGTATGGATTTGGTTCGTCTCTACTTAGAACTCGATTTGTTCATCAATCTCTGCTGTTTGAAACATTTTAAGGTCTCAGAACTTTTCTGGCTCCTTCAGCGGCTAACTGGACCCATTAGAATCTTTAGATGCTTCAGAACCACAGAATAAAAACTGGTTCTGGTGTTTTTACCTGTCGCTGTAGAGTTTCAGCAGGTGGAAACACAGATCGTACAGCGGCCGCTCAGACTCCTCCTCCTCCTCATCTGGTAGCTCCGCCTCCTGGTAGGGGGGCAGGGGGGCACAGGCGTACCGGCCAGCCTCAGTGGAGCCCTGCAGGACAAGAACCAAACTTTGTGAGGAAAGTTCTGACCCGGCAGCGGCGAGCAGGGTGACTGAGGCTCACCTGGAACGCGGCTTCATATTTAGCGAGGGCGTCGGCCACGGAGGCGGTGGGAGGCAGCATGTACCACAGGTGCAGCGCCAGGCAGCGCTTCCAGTCGAGCTCAGAGCAAACGTTCACCGCCGACTCAGACGACTGCCACACCTGCAGCGACAGGAAAAAGTCTGAGGACGGGTCGCCCAGCAGGGAACCATAGAAACAAACCGAGTCGGCAGACTCACAGCCTTCCCGGCCAGCAGGACAAAGATCCGAAGTCTGTCCTCCGTCATGTAGTGGTCCGTCTGCATCCGGTTCCAGTCGGCGAGCTGCAGGCCCAGCAGGTCGCGGCAGAACTGGGAGCCGACGGCCTGAGAGAGCAGCAGCGCCAGCCGGTGGTCTCCTGCAGACAGACAGCTCGTCTTCATCACCATCATCTCCTCTAACCTCAGAACATCCACTTTCAGCTCCTGGTTCCGCTCACCTTCCTTCTGGGCCACCCGACACGCCTCGCTGATGCGGCTTCCTGTCAGATAGCTGAAAACTGCCTCTGTGTGACGACTCCTCCCAACCAGCGCCACCTCCTTCTCCACCCTGCAGGAGGCGCCGTGGGATAGCCAGGCGGAGAAGGCGCGCCGCCTCTGCAGCTGCTGCTCGTATTCGCCCAGCGGTTCTGGTTCCGAGTCCTGATGGGAGGGGCCCAGGCGGCCCCACAGGGCCTCACACAGGGTCCAGACCTCGGCCCAGTGAGCCAGGACGGCTGTGGGGGACAGAGGAGGACGTTCATTTCTGAGGTCAAAGCAGACTCCGCCCTTCACCAGGTTGGGTCTAAAACTCACGCTCTGCGTCGTCCCGCCGCTCCCTCAGCTCCGTGATCCACTCGGCATACTCGTGCAGCGCCGCCACGCCGCTCTGAGGCTCCACCAGAGGACAGGCGCCTCCCTCTGGGATGCTGACGGTGCTGTTCTTCAGGCAGATCTCCAGGGGGCGCTGCAGCACCGCATTGCTGTCCTCCTCCTCCTCTTCCTCACTGGTCTTCCTCTGCAGAGGCTCCAGTCCCACCAGCTGCTCCAGAACCACCTTGAAGGGGCTCTCAGCGAGCCTGAACACAAACATTCAGACAGAAGATCGGTTCTGAAGAACATGAATCAGTAGAGGAGCAATGCAGAATCCCAGCAGATCGAGGTCCGCTGTAGGAACCAGATCTGCTCGTGGGCCCGCCCCTTCTTATGATGTCATCATATGGCAACTCCACTTGGACAAACTGTATTGCACCCGTTTCTTAAGGATCAAATCTCTTTTGGAGTCTTAACATATCATTACCTACTATATTATTTTACATTTCATGTAATCTAAAGTAGCCGAGTGTAGAAAACAATCATTGTCAGTCTTGAAAGAAAGCACTGCCCTCTAAGACAGAATGAACTCTGCCGTTTGCCAAGGTGAGGAAAAAAGTCCCAGCTTATCCTAAATTATTTTTATTAAGCTCTGAGGAAGGGAAGGAAAAATAGAAAATCCTAATGAATGAATTTCATAGAGATTTTAAACAAAACAACAGTTATTAGAAAACTAACGGTTGACACAAAGATAATAGTGTGGCTTAATAACTGACCGAGCTAAAACCAGCTAACCTATTAGCTACCGAGCACAGCTAGCCACAGAGCTACACAGCTCTTCCCTTTATATTACGGTCTTGCAGTTAATTTATTCAGCATTGACAGATTTTTTCAGTTTTGTTATCGATCAGGTAAAACTTCATCGATCATTAGACACGCTAACGCTACAGATGCTCCCAACTCTGCACACAGACACTGCATGATGTTATTGTTGTCAGGGCAACCACATTGTTTTACATCATGTAGCTTAACACCACTGATATGCCCAGAGCCTGAGCAGATCTGGTACCTACACAGGAGGAGCGGAACCAGCAGAGCCCTGCAGGAGCCTTTAAAGCATCGGGTTGAAAAGAAGATCTGGTTTTAAACTCCA
The DNA here is from genome assembly GCF_016077235.1 of Cyprinodon tularosa. NCBI lineage: Eukaryota > Metazoa > Chordata > Actinopteri > Cyprinodontiformes > Cyprinodontidae > Cyprinodon > Cyprinodon tularosa. The sequence goes on along the minus strand of NW_024038551.1, from coordinate 535,505 downwards.
TCAGAACATCAAACTTCTTTATCTTCATGAAGACGCTTAAACTCAACCTGCTGTTTGTTTTTATGTTTTAATCGAAGAATCTTTCTGTGGATCATTCAGAACTGAGGTCCACTGAGAGGCACCGGTTTCTCTGGGCCCACTGTGACTCTGACCCGTCTTTTCAGTCTTCATCCCTAAACTAGGAACCAAACCAGCTCCAGATGTCAGGCTCTGACTCATTTCCTTATTCCAAAATAAAACACGTTTTCTCTTCGGTTCTGGAACCGCTTGCTTTGAGGTTTTATTACTAAATTCTTTGTTGACTCCGCAGGCTGACTGGGTTTCCTTCTGAAGTTCTGTAAAGGTTCTGTTATTAACATCCTGCGGGATCCTCTCCAACTAGCAGCCAACTTCTCCTAAAGCTCCTCAGGGCTCTGATGGACCAGAACAGAACCTTCCTGTGCTGCGGGTTCAGAGGTTCTGCTTACGGTTTGTTCCTGGACGGTTTGGGCATGAAGCTGAAGTCCATCTTGGAGCCGACCTCTTGGTGCTGGTTCTGAGAGCTGAGCCGGCTACCGCAGTGGGCCAAGGTCCAGCCGGGCCCCCAGCCCACCCTGAATGAGCGGGTGGCGAAGAGGCCTGTGTCCATCAACAGCGCCCCCTGCAGGACAGCAAAGGAAGGACACGTTGGTTCTGGTTCCAGCGGTACAAGTCGTTAAATGTTACAATAATCAGAACCGACCTTGCCCTGAGTGACTGATTCTGTGAGGGGGACCGGGCCGCCCAGCCTGCGGACTCCCACTGTTCGAATCGCTGGTTCTGGAACTCTGGGCGGCAGCAGGAAGGAGGCGGGGCCTGGACTCTTCCACTGCATGGGCCGTGGAGGGTCGGCCAGCGCCGACGGCCGGGGGGAGTCCAAACGCTGAGAGGTACTGAAACGGGCCTGAAGGAGGCCCCCGACTGCAGGAGGAGGAAGATCAGTTAGACACAAACATCGTCATCATCATCGGTGCTGGTTCTGGGGGTCTGTACCTGGAGGTCGACCCAGAGGTCCCGACAGGACGACTCGAGGAGACGAGGTGTCAGTGGACCCCCTGGTTCTGTTCTGGAACATGTCATCTTCCTCTTCCTCAGTGAAGAGCGACGCCTTCATGATCTGAACAGGAAGTGACCCGATTAGGTTCTGATCCGATTTATTGGCTGCAATAAAGGAAAACTGTCCGAGATTCGGGTTCTTCTCTACTCAAACTGGTAGTCTTACTAAACTGGGTCTTACTGAAACCCAGTTTCAGTAAGACCCAGTTTACTTGCAGGAAGCAGGTCTGACATGTAGGAACCAGAACCAGTTCTGAGCAGGAAGCCGGTCCTTCTGGACCAAACACCTGAGAACGATACAGACTTCCTGCATCAGACCTCAGTGAAAAGCTTAGTCAGAACCAAGACTGGATCATTGGTACCATGATGCTGGTCAGAGTTTCTAGGGGTCATAAGGAATCCGCTCTTTGTTAAAGCAGAACCTTGAGGTCGGATAAAGTTCTTCCTCTGGACGGCGGTTCTACCTGCAGGGTGTGCGGGTTGATGCCCAGAGAGGAGGGGATGTGGCTGGACCCAGTCAGCTCATGGTCCGCCAGAACCTCCCCCCCCAGCTTGCTCAGCTCCGTGTCGTCCAGCGGCAGCTCGCCGTCTTCGGCTCCCAGGATGCTCTCCATCGGGACGCTCTGCGTGATGTCGGCCATGTCGCTGTCCAGCTCCGCCATGCCGCTCGCCAGATCCACAGTGGTGGACTGAAGACAGAGAGAGAGCGTCCAGAGGGTGAGACAGAACATCCTGGTTCTGCTGTGAGCTCAGAGATCCATCAGTTCCTTCCAGAACCCAAAATAAAATCAGTCTCAAACTAAAAGGATCTTCATAAACAAATTTTACTAAAACAGAAAAAAATCAAACATTTTATCAGCAAAAACCCAAATGGGTCAAAACATTTCATCCATAATCAGATCTTTAAAGTTCAAGAAGCGTTTCCTGCAGATAGACAGTGGAACAGCTCTGGTTCTGATGGGAACTCACAGAACACCACCCACTGTGGATCAATCGGCTGTTTTTGCTACGATCCCCAGAGATAATTTCATTTTTGCATAAACATGATTAAAAGCATAAAAACCCAGAAGTTCAAAGAGCAGAAACATCAAAGCTGTGTTTGGTGGATCATCATCACGTTCTAGTAAAGGAACCAGAACCTCATCATTTCTTAAACAAACTAATGGGTAGGGCTGGGTATTGTTCAAAAATTTTCGGTTCCGGTACCGATACCGATACCTTCACTTCGATACCGGTTCCTGAACGATACTTTTTTCGATACCAGTTTTATAATATCAATTCGAAAAAAAAGAAAATTACACAACATAAAAAAGTACAAATCTTGAGTTTTATTTTAAGCTCTGTTTTTCCATTTACATTTTTCCTCTTACATAAAAAAAGAAATTCAGTGTCTAATATTCACTGTTACATTGTGAGGACCTTTTTACTTAGCAGTTTTCCTTTAGAAAAATTACCATGTCTGACAAACAAGCCCGTTGAATGGGATCCTACTGACAGCGCTCCGCTGGTATGTGGGGGTCTGAGTGGCTCCGACAGAAATATTGGAAGGCAGGATGAACTGACTGCACTGATTAAGTTTTCAGGTGGATTTTCCCACTTAAAAACATAATAAAACTACTTTATTCCCACTGATCGCAGCAAATATAGCTGCAAGGCAAATAAAGGATAGAGATGCTCCGCCCCACGCGCGTCAGAGCCACTTTTCTACCGCGCAGCCAGAGCAGCAAAGCTTATTCAGCTGCGCGTCAGAAGCTGGTACAAGCAGCAAAAAAGAAGCAGCAGACGTGATTTTGCTGCTCTTGCTGCGTTCAGTTTGAAAGCAGCATTCTCCATGAGTGTCTCGCATTATTCACTCCGCTCTGTCTTTGCTCTGCCCACGGGCTGCTGAGAGGAGGATGGTCGCGCTGGCTGCGGTCCGCTCTTCTTGCAGTCAAACACCGAGCGACTTTCTGCTCTTAAATTATTTCCGTGCACGATGTATTGCATTGCGCACTATTGGCATCAGTCTTAATAAAGTGAAGCCGCACTTTTGACCTGGGGGGCATTTTAAAGGGGTTCCTCGACGCTGCAACCAGTTCACAAAAGATACACATGAACCCTGGCTGTAGGCGTGACCACCTGTGTATTTTTCCTGGATGACGCAATCATGTTAAGTGTTACAGCCAATCACCGAAACTTGGTACCGAAAGACAATGCATGTTTCGATACTCTGTAGAACCGAAGCATTTCGGTCGGTACCATAAAAGTACCGAAGTTCGGTACCCAGCACTACTAATGGGTAACGATGCAGAGTTAGAATGGGTCAGTCAGAACCACCACCACATCCTTCTGGTTTGGACCAGATTAAAATCGACTGAACTTCTGACTACAGAACTTTATATCCGATCAGAACCTGCAGTTCTTCATCATCTAACGTAGACAAAAAGCTCAGAACCAGCAGATAAACCAGTTCTATGAAAGCGGGTTCATAAATCTGGGCTAGAAACCCAAGAACAAGTTAAATCTGGAGGAGGAAGAGGAGCAACAGAAGAATCTCTGATCCGACTTTAACGTTTTCCTCCTTAAATCTGAGACTAAACAGAACCAGAACAGAGAGATGCTCCAGCCCATCAGAGACCAGTTCAGGCTGGTTTCCCGTAACTAGGATACAACCAGAAATGTAACAATAGAAGCTAAAGCAGGGCCAGACTGGGTCTGGATCAGAACTGGAGCCGCTGCTCTTCATCAGTGGAAAGGATGTGGCTGTCAGCGAGGATGAGGCTCTACCTGAGCCTGTGGCGCCACCTGCTGCTGAGATGGAGGAAGCAGCTGCTTCAGCCTGGAGGCAGGCAGTGACATCATCGTCTTCAGCTTCTTGGGGTCAGTTTTAGGCGGGACGTCGTCGTCTTCGTCGGAGTCCTGAAGTCCATATTTGGAGAAATGGGTGACCTGAAAAGGAGAGAGGGGTCAGAGTCAGAACACTACAGAGCTCAGGTTTCTTGTTCAACAGAACCAAGATCCAATCCTGGACTCACCTCAAAGACCCAGGAGCCGGTCTCTGGCCGGTACTCCAGGAAGCGGGCTCCCTGCCTCCTGGAGGCCTTCTCCAGCCGCCCTTCGTAGTTCATGTCGGTCAGACGCTCTGGGCTGCGGATCTGAGCACAGGTCGTCTTATCGTTTGGCCAGACACCGTCCAGAGTCACCTCGGCCCGTCTGCACACAGAACCAGAACACTCAGAACCGTAAAACAAATCAGAGGTAAACCAGATATAGAACAGAACCATCGGGCCTGATGAGACGCTCGTCTCCATTTAGGTCCAACTTCGCCAGGTTTAACATCTCTAAACAAGAACTAGTTTTATTAACCCGGAACCATTTTGGCCGGACAGAAGATGATGTTCTGGAGCTTTATGTCATAGGGAAGCGGCTGTTCCAACCGTTGCATTTCCGAATTCTCCCGAGTGGTGCCCAACTTTACCTGAGTGAATAATATGGATGCGATTGGTCATTTAATAAGAGGGCAGGATTGTTGTGGCGGAATGTTTGCAAGCAAGTTTGGTTGTGCTTAGATTATCGGAAGCCTCTTGCTAACCAATTAGCAACTTGGTGCTAGTAGGTTCCCAATGGGAAATTCCATTGGGTTCAAGTAGCACTAAATTTTATGACTTAGAAACGACACTGTCAAGGAACGCTATGGACAGAGGAAACATGCAAGAGGAGGAGAGTTTTGTGTCGGAGGTCGTGGATGAGTCTCTTCTGTCATACATTTTTTATTTAAAGGAGGAAAGTGGAGACAAAGATGTTGTGCAAGAGGACGCCAGATGCTTGGTTTGGTGTAGAAGGCTTCCAGCCGTACATGTCTGAGCCCTTGCCTCGCAACGCTGCCAGTTCTGTTAGCTCTACGCCTGCTGAAGACACAGACGTCCATCCCCGTGAACACTGGGACGCAACTCAATGGGAAAGGAAATGATTCTTATTTCAACCGTTGCGTATATTAGCTTCGACATATGAATAAAGATGCCATAGCTGAAAAAAATTTGAATGACAGATGACCGTTGATATATGATTGGCCGAATTTAGTTGTTCAGGCTGACGTATAACTAACTGGCCTGCATAAGATAACAGAACATTATTTTATTAGCATTTCATTAGCTGATGTCCAGATTGTCAAATGCCCCATTTACATTAACCTTTTGAAACCATGCCCAAAATAGTCAGAATACGGTGAACAAGATAACCGTTTAGTGTAAACAGAATGCAGCTGAACTGGACTGTGCCGACAAAATGGAAGCGCGATAAATCTAGTAATAGTTCAAAAGTAGGGCTCGGCACACTTCACTTGTGGCTCGGTTCTCTGATAAGGAGCACATGAGCAGATCGCCACATCGGTTTACATTCAACTGACTCATTTTGAGGGTTTTCCAGAGTGTCCGGCTTTGCCAATCACAGATCTCCTCACCTGTTCACAACACAAACTTCTTCTCAGCCTATTAAGAATAAATTAAATCAAAAGAGCTAAGAAAGGCCAACCTGGGATGATGGCTCCTGAATGTTATGGGCGCCACCATTTTTATTTGTGTAATTCCTGCCTTGAGAGCTGTAGTATCATGGACCGCCGATAGGAGGTGAGGAACCATGCTAGCGCGATGAGTAAATGGTCGTAAGAACCAAACTCGGCGCGGATAACTGATGCAAGCTCGGTCCAAACTTGGCATAGATCGGTTTCAGCGGGCTAGTTTTAACAGGGTGGTCACTTCACCTGTTAAGCCCCTCCCCCTCCGGCGGCTTGTTCTTGTCGTCCGGGTAGACGATGACCTCTTTGCGTCTGAAGTGGACGATCTCATCCAGGTTGAGTCCAGTCAGGTTCACCTCGCCGGGGAAGAAGATCGAGCCATAACCTGTGAGGACCAATCAGCAGAGAGCTCTCAGACAGCCATCCAATCACATTCATGCTGGGAGGTTTTCAGACACAAAGACTTACCTTTCCTGCCGATGGTGAAGTTCTCCACCACACACTCTCCATTTTCATCCACCATCTCGGCCAGATCGTCCAGGGAGGGGATGGTGTAGTAACCCATTTTGTTCAGAACGATGCCTGCAAACAGAACCAACGCTTTTAGTTCAGCTGAAATCAGAACATCTGTGCAGCCATGCAGCTGTGTCAGTCTGTTCATTCTCACACCAAATACAGACTGATTCACGGGTTCAACCAGACAGACGGTTCTGACCTGCAGGATGAGGAGACTGCTTAGGCTCCTGCTGCTGCTCCTCCTCCACTTCCTCCTGCAGAGAATCCTCCCCGAAGGACGCTGACACATCATCACTGCTCAGCTGAGAGTAAAAAAGAAGAAGGGGTCAATTTGCTGCTTTGGTTTGCACCGGACAGAACCAATTCTCTTCACATTTAAACAGGATAACGCTCCATCAGTTTGCAAACCTACAGCAGGTTCGTGGACCAACTTCCTACCATCAAAGCTCCTAATGTTTTAAACGGTATCTGTTCTGCTCGTCTTCCTCTATATTTCTATGCTGAACAGTGAAAAGATTTTTTTTTTCCCTAAAGGAATTAGAAAAAGGCACAGCTAGATGCTCTGGATCTTCATAGCAAACGTCACATTTTCTTCCATGTAGTTGAAGATAAAGGAGATCATGGCTGAAAAATTAAAGAATGTTTCCCCTACTGTCACTAACTGGATGTGCTCTCTTCATCCAGACATGGGAGCTGGCTTGGAGCTCGTCTGTGTGTTTCCTGGTCGGGGCTGCCTATGGTGCTGGTTTAATGCCTTTTGTATCTCTGCTTCTGTCTCCTTGAACCCCAGTCGGCCTCGGCAGATGGCCGCTCACACTAAGCCTGGTTCTGCTGGAGGTTTCTTCCAGTTAAAAGGGAGTTTTTTCCTCTCCACTGTCGCTACAAGCATGCTTTGATTGAGGGATTGCTTTTGAATCAATGAGCTAATGCAATCAGCTGGTTTCCTTAAATAGAAAACTTTGAAATGATTTGCCTGTAGGATCTGGTTGAATTGCCTCTGTAAAGTGCCTTGAGATGATGTATTGTGCATAGAAGCTATAATAAAATAAAATGAATTGATTTATCTTTCAAATCTGGAAACTTTCCTCCATGTTCTGGGTTTGCTCACAGATCCTAACTAACCAATCGGCAGCAGAATGAAACCAACGACGCCAGAACCTCTGAGGAAGAAGTGGGTCTGATAATTAACAGGTTCTGTTCTGAGGTCCTTGATCTGATACAATAACTAGAACCTCCCAGAGAAGCTGGTTTCTATTGGATCTCCTGTTCTGGTAAGTGGGCTGCTGACCTCCAGGCCGTTCCTCGGCTGCTTGTGCATGTTCAGGTCACTGATGGTGTCCTGCAGGCTGCTCTGGACCCGGCCCTGTGGGATGGGTTTGGCGATGGGGTTCACATAGAACTGGGTGACTTCTGGGTCATCGTCGGTCCGGTTGCTCACACCTGGAACCTCCCGAATGTCCTCCTCCTCTACTTGGCTGAAACAACAAATAGAACCATTCAAGTTGTAAGAAAACTGATCTTTTTCCACACACAAAAAAGATCTGAGCTAGTTTCTACCGAGAAACTGGCTCAGGTGGGTTTTGGTTCTGCCTCAGCAGGTTTCGGCCCACAAATGGTACCTGTGTCCGTTCTGGGGGTAGTCCGATGGCGAGGCCAGGTCATCGTTCTCCTTGTTCAGGCTGCTGTTGCTGTACTGACTGCTGTTTAGGTTCTTCAGAACCAGCTTCTTGATGCTCTTCCTGTAGAGAAAAACAACCAGGTGGCATGAGGCACCGGTCAAAACGGGTCACACATTTGGACCGGTTCAAACGGATCAGAGGAGATCAGGAGCAGATGTTCCACCTGAACAGAACCGTGGCAGAATCTGCCTTATCCAGTCCATCAGACATGGTTTAAATCCATTACCATGGCGATGAGGCAGTACCTGGGGACGAAAGCTCCGTTGGTGAGCGACGGCTCGTCGTCATCCAGACCGTCAAACAGCTGTGACTTGGAGGCGCCGGAGGACGTGAGCGCTTTGGGCCGAACCTTGGTGGCAGGTCGGGGGGTGAGCTTGTAGTGGGTGGGCGTGGTCAGAGCCTTCTGGGCCGTTGGATTGGTCGGCTTCAGACGCTGACAGAACATGATAATAAAAAAAGAAAAACTATTCAGAACAAAGGTTCTGGTCCTTCCTGAAGACCTACAGTTCCAGGTTATGATCCTTTTCTTTGGATGACGGTAACCAGAACCAACGGCGGGTCAGCTCACCTCCTCCTTCTTCTTCGGATCAGACAGCGGGTTCCTGAAGAGCGGCGAGTCGCCGTACGGAGAGTAGGCCAGAACGTTGAGCTGTTGCTGCAGCATGGCCTGCTGGGCGGCGTTGGCGTTCGGGTCGGTCAGCGCTGAAAAGGGGAAGCGCAAAATGCTGCCTGGTCAGAACACTTAACGGCAGCGGGTCGGAAGACGTTTGAATGACTCATGGTCCTGAAGGAACAAGTACCAACAACTCACCAACGGGCTGCTGTGGTGCCCCAAAGCCCAGACCCGTTCCTCCGCTGTTGAAGCCTGTGGTTCCAAACGCTCCCATGGTTCCCAGCGTGGTGCCCAGTTTGTTCTGGTTGTTTCCAAACAGAGTGGTTCCGGTACCAACTGATGACAGAGAGGCCAGTTTGAGGCTTAGAAATGGGTTGCTGTTCTGATCAGCCGCCAGATTTAATTACAGTTCTGGAACATTCTGACGGGTCGTTCCGAACCAATATATTCAGAAGCTTTAATGTGTTCTAGTTAAAATATTTGGGTTCTAATAAAAGTTCTAACATGTTTAACCATGAAAAATGAACACTTTCTACTTAATCCAGCATTACCTGTCCCAAAGCCGGTTCCAAGCCCAGCGCCGAGTCCACCAGTGGCCGTCTTGTTCCCAAAGAGTCCTCCTCCAGCTTGGTTGGTACCAAACCCTAAAGACCAGAGACAAACATTTATGCAAAAAACAAGCCCACGACGAGACCGGACCAGCAGAACCATCCAGGCTTACCGAAGTTGGAGGTGTTGGTTCCGGTTCCCAGAGTCAGGGCGGGCTTGTTCCCAAAGAGAGTACCGGTGCCAAAAGACTGAGCATTTGTTGTCGTGGTTCCAAAGCCAGAGGCTTTGTTCCCGAACAAACTGGGCTGGAAAAGGACAGACAGAACCGCTGGGTTTACTGGGGCAGCAGAACCAACAGGATGAGTTAAAGGAACCGCTTCTGGACCCTGATGGCCTCATAGGCCAGGAAAGGATTCAGGTTCTTATTCGGGACCGTAACTTCAGCAGAGCCTCTGACCCAAATGTTCAGAGTTTGAAGAAAATCGCTGCAACAGTAAAAAATAGAAGCTCTGATTTCTACCTGTGTGCCGACGTTTCCAAAGCCAGCGTTTGGTTGTGCAAAAAGCCCGGTTCCCGTTCCAAACCCAGTGGTGGTGCTGGTCTGGGTGTTTCCGAACAGGCCGCCGGGTTGAGAAGCCGCCGTGCTTCCAAACAAACCCTGAGGAGACATAAAAATCCAAATAAAAACAGGAAAGAGGGACCATTTCCCCCTGGACCTGAAGGGGAGTGTGGCCCCAATAGAACCTCTCACCATGCTGCTGGTGTTGGGCTGGCCTATTGTGTTGGTGTTGGCGAAGTTGAAGCCGGCACTCTGGGTGGTGGTGGTTGCTCCAAAGGGCTTGAAGAGACTGCCGGCCGCCTGCTGGTTGGGCTGTGCAAACAGATTCCCTGCGTTGGTTCCGAAGGAGCCTGTAGCTGCCGGAGCACAGAACCAGAACCGTCACACATCTTCAACATGAAACATTCCTGATTTCTGAACCCCTTTAACCCGGATGAGAACTTACTGGCACCAAATGTGGACTTGTTTGCCCCAAAGTTAAAGTTGGTGTTTGAGGCCGAGGCACCGAACAGTCCCGTTGAGGCGCTGGAAGTGGGTGTGGCTCCACCAAACAGGCCGCCCGTCCCCGGGGCCATCGGGTTTGTGGGGCCCTTCCTGCCCGCCTGGTAGTCCTCCAGCCTCAGTTCCTGCAGAGATATGATAATATGAAGACTGATCTACCCACCGCACCTTACCGCCTTGTGCTGGGAAGGAGCATAAGGCACGTCTCCTGGGTCACTTCTAAATTTCTGTCCAACAGGTTCTGGTTGGACGGACTAAGATGAATCCAAGTCGATAAAATATTACTCAGGAACCAAAGATGGTCACTCAAGTTTTCCCAAAATCACTAAGCAGAAACATGAAATCCTGCTCACCACCCTTTGATCAGCTGGAAGATGCCACCCGGTGGTCATCAATGGGAACCACATCCAGCAGGTCACTTAATATCTAGAAGCTCATGCTGATGATGACCTCAGCTGAAAGCAGTTTATTCCCAGATCCTCCAGCGCCTGAACTTCCTCTACAGAGGACTGTGTTTGAACGTCTGTCCTAACTCAAAGATCCTTTGATCTCTATATAGAGCGGGAACCACCTTGGGGAGTGGAGGCCTAGTGGGTAGGGCATAGAGCTTGGAATCCTGAGGTTCTGAGTTTGATTCCCACTCCCACTGTTGCCACTCTGGTCTCTGAGCAAGACTCTTAACAAACTCCTACCTAGGCGCCGCACAATGGCAGCCCAATACTCCCCAAGGGGATGGGTTAAATGTAGAGGAAAATTTCTCCAATGTGAGATCAATAAAGTTAATTTATTGTTATGACTATATAGTGGAGTTTGTAGTGAACTCAAGTGATCATCTGTCCAAACAATAAGTCAACTACTTTTCTCTCCCCGTTGGTCACGTAACACTGCCTCTAACGCGCTCTGCCTGTGCCATCTTTGTTATTTGTTGACGTTATTGGGTGGCGACAGCAGGCCGCTGTGATAGCAAATCCCATAATGCTTTGCGAGGAAAGCTCTCCGCACAGAGCATTCCGGGATATATCTGCACGTCTAGTGACCATGGATGATCACTTCTTTTCATGGGGTATTGTGGGAAATTTCGAGTCCATTACTTTTTCATCCACTAGATGTTGGGACACTGATCTAAAATGGCGTAACCACTATATAGTCATTAGGGCAGACATTGGACACAGAGTCTGTCAGGTTCTGAAATTGGGCGCCCAGGCTTTCAGACTGATCGAGGCCCATTGAGCTCCTCCACCTTCAAGTCGGCCAATCAAACTCACCTCCAGAGACTTGTTCTCGTACTCCTTCATGGCTGTGATGCACTGATGTTTGGTGTTTATGCTTGTGGTCACACCAGCTTTGACCATGGTGTCACTTCCTGTTGGAGGCTGAGGAGGGAGCAGAATTCTGGTTAAACATGCCGTCGGATCAGAACACATCCCGCTCTCAGAGCAGCTTCCTCCTAAACACTCACAGCGAATTTCACTGTTGTCCCTGGCTGCTGATTGGCTGAAAAGCCAGAGCCTCCAAACAGGGCGGTACCACCGAAAGGGTTGGTGGTGGTGTTGGTCGACCCAAACAGGCCACCACTGCTGGTACTGGTCCCAAAGCCTGGAGGACAGCACAGGAAGCAGAGTTTAGGGTCAACATTAGCTCCTGGCTCATGGCGCTGGAGGCTCGGAAGGTGACGGTTCTGGACTCACTTCCAAAAGAATTTGGTTTGTTGGCGCCGAATGCATTGTTCTGCTGGGAGAAAAGCCCGCCACCGGTGTTGGTTGCTGTGTTTCCAAACAGGCTGGTGGACGTTCCGCTGGCGGCACCAAAGCCAAAACCAGTGCTGGTGGAGGAGGTGGCCGGCTGGCTGAAGGTGCTGGATCCAAATAAGCCGCCTGGTCGGAAGAACCACAGAACAGAAACAACAACATGAAATGGCTCATAAGTTTTCTTTTTAAACTCAAAATTTGTCTGCGGATCAGAACCGAAACAGGACGAAGTTGGGCTAACAAACCGGGTTTGTTCTGCGTGGAGCCAAACAGTCCGCCGGTGTTGGTGGTCGCCCCAAACGCAGACGTTCCAAAACCTCCCGTCGTCCCAAAACCTGTGTCTGGTTACAAATAAAGGAAATGAAGACCTGATGATAGATCTGGGCTGTGCTGGCTTGGTTCAGCTCTGAAGACAACCAGCAGGGCCGTACCAAATGTTCAGCATCACCTCTAATTCCTACCAATTAAAATGCTTTTAACTAACTGTAAAGGACATTTATGGTGTAAATAGAATCACGCTGATGAGAAGCTTGACGTGAAATCTTGATTAATTTGAAAAAGCCTCAAACTATTTTTTTTTAAATGCATAAGAAAATAAACAGCCTTAAATTATGATATATAATTAAATGCAGCTACTGTCAGTTTAGTCAAAAACTTTTTTAGTGCTGAAACAATCAGATTAATTGTGATAATTGATTACTGTAATAATTGTCAAATATATTGACAATTAATAATAATTATTATTAAATAATAGTAATAGTTTGTTTCCTGGATTTTAAAGACTGTAAAATATGCCTTTAGATAACAGATCAACCAACCCTTAAGAAACGGTCAAACCAAAATTGTAATTTTGCATTTAAGATAAAGCTTTTTTGTCTGTCAAAATGCTCTATCCAGATCTCCTTGAGTTGAATCGTTTTAATTTTACCTGGTTTAATTTAGTAAAAATTCTTCTTTAAGGAACCTTTTGCTATCTGATAAATTGATTAACTGAAAAATAATTGACAGATTAATACGTTTTCAAAATAATCATAAGTTGCAGTTCAATACTTTCTCACAACACTTTATTTCTCTAGGGCCCTGTTTCATTATCGATATCAATATATTTTTTTCAAAGTTGATATTTGTGTTTTCTCCTCTGTTACAATCACAGCTTTAGAATGAAAAGAAAATATAAATACTTTGTTATTCACAGTAAACAGTGCAAATTATGACATTTGAATTTTAAATCACCCTTTCTATATTCGTTACAGTTTTAATGCAACACTAGCTTTTAGCCACTAGGGGGAGCTGGTGCCGTAACTTGCAGGTAAACTGAAACTGGCTCTAAATGAACACTCTAAATTTCTCTGTACTTTAAAGATGTTATAATTAAATTAAAGTTTAATTATAAAACTTATTGCTCCTGTTGGGTAAACTTTTCATACACTGGTCGAAGTTTTTTGGGTCCTTCCCAAATTGTGATGTGTTCTTTGTGGACATGCAGTCCAATGTTAATACCTGAATATAAAAAAAAAAAAAAAAAAAAAAAAAAAAAAAAAAAAATCGACCTTAGTTTTGTGCTCTTTGCCTTAAAGTTTATTTGTATTTTTCATTCGAGCCAAGCTCTGTTTGATTAGTGTTTGTTTGTAACTGAAGTAAAATAAATTGGTATCAGACCAGTTTGGACCAGCAGTCCTGGAGTTCCAGGTAAAAACGAGGAAACATTCTCCTCAGGATGAAATCCTCCATCAGAGAACCAGAAACATGTCTGATCAGCACAAGGTCAGAACCAACAGCTGTTTGCTTAGTTAGCTCTGGTGTTTAAGGGGAGCTCAGACTGATGCAAAGTGGTGCTCTGGGTCACATGACCCATTCAGAGACAAATCGACCCTCTGATGTCACAGAGCAGCACAGAAGGAACATCGACACGCAGCAGGCGATGAAGATGGAGCTAAAAAATGTCTCAGATTGTGCTAATATTTGGGTCAAAAGTGACACGTTTGCTTTAAAAACAGGCACCATGTAGCCATACTACAGCCAGATAAACAGGTACCACTAATGATCTGGCAACCCCTGGTAGGTCTTAGAGCTGCTGGTCTGACAGTAACGATAGCACCGAAAATCTAATAATTAGCCTGATCTGCAGCCAAAGGAAAAAAAAATCTCACTAAATGTTCATTAAATGTTCACAGAGACACACATACTATGAGAAAACCAACTCACTTTGCTGACCGAAGGTTGACGTGGTGCCGAAGCCCCCTGTCGTCCCGCCGAAGGGAGTGTTAAATGAACTGTTGAACATCCTGATGGGTCAACAGAACCTCATAGATCTCCTGTGGAGAGACAAACAGCTTCAAAAAGTTATCTCCATCAATTATGATCAACTAACATTTCTATTCACAGAACATCTTCATAAAAAAGAGCCTGATGTTAGAGAGCTCACAGAAATAAAATAAACCTAGAAGTCTTCAGAAATAATAAGTCCAGTCAAGAAGATCTAGAACATTGAGTTTTCATTACTGACAATCTTGCAAAGCCTTTTTTCGCCAAGGTCTGACTTCAGTTGGTTCAGTTTCCTAATCTTAAAGTCGTAGGGAAATGGCTGTTCCAAACGTCGCATTTCCGAATTCTCCAGAGTGGTGCACGACTTTACACGAGTAAATAAAGTGAATGTGGTTGGTCATTTATCAAGGGGGCGGCATTGTTGTGGTGGAAAGTTCAAAAGCAAGTTTGATTGTGGCCGGTTAATCGGAAGCCTCTTGCTAACCAGTTAGCAACTTATTGCTAGTAGGTCCCCAATGGGAAATTCCATTAGGACCAAGTCACACTAAATTGGTGACTTAGCAACGACACTGTCAAGGAACGCTATGGACAGCGGAAACATGCTAGAGGATGAGAGTTTAGTGTTGCAGGTCGTGGATGAGTCTCCTCTGTCATACATTTTTTATTTAAAGGAAGAAAGCGGGGATGAAGATGTTGTGGAAGAGGATGCAGGGCGGCAGAAGCTTGGTTTGGTGTAGAAGGCTTACAGCCGTACATGTTTGAGCCCTCGCCTCGCAACACTGCCAGTTCTGTTAGCTCTACGCCTGCCGAAGACACAGACGTCCATCCCCGTGACCATGGATATATGATTGGCCACTTTTAGGTGTACAGGCTGACATATAAGTAACTGGCCTGCACAAGATAATAGAAAAGAAAAAAATAGAATTTAAGGCAGGATTTTGAAATATTCTAAATTTTGTATCATCTGATAAAGTGTACATTTATATACACGTTTAAGCCAGAATGATTTGACATTCAAATATGATTTCCTTATGACCTTAATAAAATATTGGAGACATGCTGTAACCAGCAGCTGATCAGAAATCAGCCTGTTAGACAAAAATAACATTCCTGTAGGCCAGGCCTTCATCCTGGCTTCTTTCTAGATTTAACCAGACCTGTTAGGAACCCAGTATTTTTGTCAAACAGCAATACGATTTCATTTAAATCTTGTTTTATGTTAGTGAAACAACTGTGTAAACAGTCGCGCTTCATCCCAAAATTACTGCAAGAATATAGAAGTTCATGTTTAAAACGAAGCCTTAAAGCAGATACCAGAAAACGTATATAGACATTTATATAAAAATAACGTTTTTCTAACTTCATCCGGAGGCGCCGTGGGGTCTATCAGGGTTAATGACGTTTCTCCGGGGCTGACTGAGGTTAGCCTAATGGGCCGTTTGTTGATCCAGCTCCATGTGCATCTATCCCGGCCAACTCAGCAGCTTCAGCCCGCTGCTTGAAGCCGAAACAACCCTTCACATTTTAACAGCAGATGGCTCCAAACTCTTTTTCAAATTAGTGAGCTAGTTTCCACAGAGTGAGACCGATCCCTCCAAGGCTAATGTAGCTAAAGCTAATAAACACGTTTGTTATTTCCGCTACTGCTATACACATCTAGCGGAGTTAAGTTGAGAAGCGTTAAAATAACCAGTTATCAATACGGTAGATAATAAATGCTTTAGCCATAGCAACGTCACAGTGGGGGCTTTATTGAAGCTGCATAGCATTTTTTAACTGAAGGCGCTATGCTAACTTCTGCTAGCTCAGAGCTAACTTCGTTAGCAATACAGGAGAGGTTAAATGTGGAAAACAGGAGCGAGAAGTTGAGCTAATGTTTACCTTTACGGGTTTCGAAGAGAGTGTTCGGTCCGTTAACCGGACCTCCACCTAGAGAGATGAAGATATGGACCCTGTGGAGCTCACCGTCACAACTTGGTGCTTCTGAACATGAACTCAGCCAAAAAGCTTCGCCCCGTTAGAGGAGGGAAAACAGCTAACCCTGCGTCACTACGCACTTACATACACGATGACGTAACGGAGCAAATACAAGATTATTATGAAAACAAAAATATTTCGAACATGGACGCCTTTGTAATATTAGTTTTAGATATTTGGTTAAAGAGTAAATAAATTTTCCTTCATTATTTCCTTTTTGATGTTTGGAATAATTTCTGATTTTCCTGTCTGTGATCCTCAGGGTTCTGCTTATCTCTCAGTTCATCTTAGCGCTGCTGTCGCACTTAGAAAACCTTGTTAGATCACATTTTAAAATGATTTATTTATACATGATTTTATGTAACTGTATGCTCATCACCTGGAATAAAATCCGGAATATAATTGCGCATGAAAACAACAATAAGCATTTTATTGGAAGGTTTAAAGGAATGAAAATATTAGGTAGAAAAAAGAAGCAGAGATGAATTTACCTCTGGAACTTTTGTAAAAGGAAAAAAGTGAAGTCATAGGTATTTTGGATTCTGAATGTTTGGAAAAGGACATCTCAGTGAAGTCATAGGTATTTTGGATTCTGAATGTTTTGAAAAGGACATCTCAGTTAAAAAAATAATAATAATAAAATGAGACTGTTGATTATTTTCAAATGAAAATATATTTCAAATTTTTGAATTATGAATTCAGTTTATTTATATAGGGCCAATTCACAACACTCTTCATGAGGCACTTTACAGTTCAACCAGATCATACAAAGTCTTCTATCTAAGGAAAACCAGTTGATTGCATGGACTCATTGACTCGAAGGCAATCCCTCACAGCAAGCATGCTTGTAGCGATAGTGGAGAGGAAAAAGTCAGTTTTAACAGTAAGAAACCTCCAGCAAAACTAGGCTCAGTGTGAGTGGCACATCTACCGAGTCCGTCTGGGGTTCAAAGACACAGAAGCAGACAGAGAAATAAGCAACTGTAAACCAGCTCCACAGGAAACACAGAGCGAAGCAGACAACCTTGAAACAGCTCCCATGTCAGAGGATGAAAGAGAGCACATCCAGTTAGTCACATGGTTTGGATTCCCTGACAGTCGCTGGTGTTTGTCTATTGACTTTTACTAAGTCTAGTCAATATAACCTTTTTCCAGAGGATTTTAGAGCCCCTCATGCTTTATTATTGCAGCTGCAATATCATTTTAGAGCCAACTCATAAAGCAGCGATGCCCAACCAGGGGTATGTGTACCCCTAGTGTTCCGTGAGTGCATTGCAAGGTGTAGAGGAAAATATTTTTTTCTTAGGTAGTAAAATAAAATAGGACTGTGATCTGTCTGGATTTGTGAAAAAATAAACAAGCAACCAACAAGTAAGTTTTTCTTACTTTTTGAGTTCACCTTCAGCTTTGACAAACATCCAAACCAAGGAGAGGAACAGACTAGAGAACAGCCTGGGATCAGCTGTTTTTCACACTAAGCTATCAGAGCTTATCAAAGCAGCTCAGGTGTTTAAATTAAATTAGTCTGACTATAAGTTTTGTTCTGTATTTTGTTACCAATTCATCAAGTTTAAATGTGATTATAAGAGAGTTGCTCAGAGGAGCTCCAGTTTTATAAATACAGGTTTATGATATGATTCTTTTTTGTATTTATTTAAATTCTTTGCTAACTTTCTGGCAGCATATTTATGTTGTTTTTTATTTGAGATGGAAAGCATAATGAATTAAATGCTCAAATTAAATATATAAAATATTTTCTTCTTTTGTAATCAGTTATTGTATGCTCCACTTTTGAACAATCATCAAAATTTCTTACTGAGAGGGGGACTCGTGGTAAGACAAAATGTCCAAAGGCATACATACATAAGCCAAACAATGTTGGGAATCACTGTCTTAAAGTACTGATATCTGCGTTAATCACAATGGTAACACCAGCAAACAGGCTTCACTAACACTTTACAGAGACCTTATGGGATGTTTGTGAGAGGAAGTCAGGAACCAACAATGCAGACAGGCTGCAGGTCAGGTTAAAGCTTCTTGAACGCTCCAGCAGAACCACAGGCAGATTCCTTCCATGCCAGGTGACACTGATGGAGCAGCTCAGATTAAAACCTGAGAGCAGAAACAGAGTCGAATATGTCTGGATTATTATCCCCTCCTAAATTACCAGGTCTGAGGGTTGAAATAGAATTATAAAAATAAAAAAAATACTCTATCTAAACATTCTAAGTTGCATTCATGAAATAATTACTCTTCATTTATATAATATGTTAATATGATTGAGTTTTAGTTATTAGTGGGGTGATTGCAGACTTTATAATGTCTATATATTCTTTTAACTGTTTGGTTTTAATGTGAAGGAAAAATCACAGTATGGGGAAACATAGTCTGATTAGAATCAGACTATAACCAGACTATAGACATTTAATTTATAACTGAATTTATATCAATTTTAATCTGCTCTGTGAGTTATTTATTTACTTTGAGTTCACCACAAAATATTTTACCTATAAAACTTTATTTATAAAAACTAAACTGCTGAAATTCATCTGTAAAACTGTGAAACAGTCAGCGGGTTTGTGGTTTAATGGAGATCAGTAAGGAGTTTATAATCTTTGATAAACAAAGATTATTATTAAAAGTTGAGTTTAAAATAGAATTCTATTGAATTGAATTACTCACTGCATCAGCATCTAGGTTTTTTTTTTTTTTTTTTTCATCTAATCCAACCGGGGGAAATGTTTAACATGTGTTTAATGATGAGCATGGGTGAGAGCTGAACCTGTGTGACGAAGAGGAGAACAGAGAGAGAAAGGAATTGTTTTTTGGTTTGTTTTTTTCTCCCATAAAGACATTGGTTTAGACATTTTCTTTCCATTTAATAAATGAATACATATTAAAAAACTGTTGCTTAGTTTCTCTCATTTAAACTGGAGCAGAAAGGCAATCCTAACATAATTTACACATTAAACTAATCTGAACAAACAGCAGTTATAGAGAATATTCTCCACAGAAACAAAGATCCAGCTGTAAATAACAAACAATCTGCTTCACAGTCACACAGATTTCCCAGTTTTCCCCATTCATTTTATTTCTACCTGCTCTGAATGTCAGGCTCTTTTTTATCATTTTGGATATAAATCCTCTTAATTTATTAAAATCCTTTAAGGTCTTTAGATCCTTGAAAATTTGGACAGGTCTCCTTTCCCTCACTATCCATCGCAGAGACACACAGGACTAAAAAGCAGTTACACACTCATGTCTAAGGTCAATTTACAAAGAACAGTTGACCCATCAGCCATGTTTTTGGACTACAGAAGGCAACAAGATTATCTGTGGGGAGCCCAACCATGCAAGGAAGCAACTTACAAAGAGTTAGAGGAGGTTGGAAATGAAATCAGGGCCATTTTGCTGCACAGCAGGTGCATTATTTTTCATTAGGATTTTCTCATCTTTACACGTTTAACAAGGTGAACTTACAGTGGGGCAAAAAAGTATTTAGTCAGCCACCAATAGTGCAAGTTCTCCCACTCAAAAAGATGAGAGAGGCCGGTAATGTTCATCATAGATATACCTCAACTATGAGAGACAAAATGAGAAAAAAAAAAAATCCAGAAAATCACATTGTCTGATTTTTAAAGAATTTATTTGCAAAATATGGTGGAAAATAAGTATTTGGTCAATAACAAAAGTTCATCTCAATACTTTGTTATATACCCTTTGTTGGCAATGACAGAGATCAAACGTTTTCTGTAAGTCTTCACAAGGTTTTCACACACTGTTGCTGGTATTTTGGCCCATTCCTCCATGCAGATCTCCTCTAGAGCAGTGATGTTCTGGGGCTGTCGCTGGGCAACACGGACTTTCAACTCCCTCCAAAGATTTTCTATGGGGTTGAGATCTGGAGACTGGCTAGGCCACTCCAGGACCTTGAAATTCTTCTTACGAAGCCACTCCTTCGTTACCCGGGCGGTGTGTTTGGGATCATTGTCATGCTGAAAGACCCAGCCACGTTTCATCTTCAATGCCCTTGCTGATGGAAGGAGGTTTTCACTCAAAATTTGACGATACATGGCCCCATTCATTCTTTCCTTCACACGGATCAGTCGTCCTTGTCCCTTAGAAGAAAAACAGCCCCAAAGCATGATGTTTCCACCCCCATGCTTCACTGTAGGTATGGTGTTCTTTGGATGCAACTCAGCATTCTCTCTCCTCCAAACACGACGAGTAGAGTTTTTACCAAAAAGTTCTATTTTGGTTTCATCTGACCATATGATATTCTCCCAGTCATCGTCTGGATCATCCAAATGCTCTCTAGCAAACTTGAGACGGGCCTTGACATGTACTGGCTTAAGCAGGGGGACACGTCTGGCACTGCAGGATTTGAGTCCCTGGCGGCGTAGTGTGTTACTGATGGTAGCCTTTCTTACTTTGGTCCCAGCTCTCTGCAGGTCATTCACTAGGTCCCCCCGTGTGGTTCTGGGATTTTTACTCACCGTTCTTGTGATCATTTTGACCCCACGGGGTGAGATCTTGCGTGGAGCCCCAGATCGAGGAAGATTATCAGTGGTCTTGTATGTTTTCCATTTTCTAATAATTGATCCCACAGTTGATTTCTTCACACCAAGCTGTTTACCTATTGCAGATTCAGACTTCCCAGCCTGGTGCAGGTCTATAATTTTGTTTCGGGTGTCCTTTGACAGCTCTCTAGTTTTGGCCATGGTGGAGTTTAGAGTGTGACTGTTTGAGGTTGTGGACAGGTGTCTTTTATACTGATAACGGGTTCAAACAGGTGCCATTAATGAAGGTAACGAGTGGAGGACAGAGGAGCCTCTTACAGAAGAAGTTACAGGTCTGTGAGAGCCAGAAATCTTGCTTGTTTGTAACTGACCAAATACTTATTTTCCACCATATTTTGCAAATAAATTCTTTAAAAATCAGACAATGTGATTTTCTGGATTTCTTTTTCTCATTTTGTTTCTCATAGTTGAGGTATATCTATGATGAAAATTACCGGCCTCTCTCATCTTTTTGAGTGGGAGAACTTGCACTATTGGTGGCTGACTAAATACTTTTTTGCCCCACTGTATAGTGACACACTTTATGCACAAACCAGCTTCAGGTTTCTGAAGCTTCTCTTTCTAATCTAAGCTGCTGCATGCAGGCCTGGACATCAGAGACTGAAAAACAGCTCCCTGAACTGGAACCAGACTGGAGAAAAACTCCCAGATTCTCTGTTTCTGATTAATTCTCTGCAAATTAAGCAGGTCAAACCTCTCTGATGAAGTTTCCCAGCATGATAAGCTCCACTGAGGCAGATCGTCCCCAGTCTGTCCCTCAGATGAACACCGGACAGTCAGAGCAGAACCAGGCCCTAAATCAGCCATTTAATTCTGTTTAGCACAAACTATGGAGATAATATATGAATAAATAAAAATTCCAGGTAAAATTAAAAGGAGATTACACTGAAGAAAATGATGGAGTCTAATATTAATTTTCCTTGTTAAAATCAACAAATATGCAGAGTTATATATAGAGTTATAAATGTAACAAATATGCAAAGTTATATATAGAGTTATAAATGTAACAAATATGCAAAGTTATATATAGAGTTATAAATGTAACAAATATGGAGAGTTAGATAAACCAACTGGTCTTATTCCAGTTCTGATTCTTGACACGGCAGAGTTTCAAACTTATCTGACTTTTCGAGATGATGAGCTGCAAAAGAGCTGAACAACACTGTGCTAATGTTATCATCAACCTGCTATATAAACATGTAACTTAAAAAAACCCCCAAAAATCTGTAAATGTCTTATTTTATTCCAGTTCTGGTAAAGAGAGGACATTAATGAGAAAAAGAAAGGAATTTAATAAAATAAATCATAATTTTAAGATCTATAAAATGTTCTGAAAATAAAAAGAAACATCTCAGCTTTTTGATGGAACAACTTTGACATGAATTCGACAGCCTAGATTGTGCAGGAGAACCGGTCTGATAGTCTGATCTCTGAGGCCGTAGATCAGAGAACTTAAACAGGTTGGGAATAAAATAATCAAGACATAAAGAAACTTATGCAATCGGACAAACACTTCCCTTGATACAGCTTTTAGAATAGGCAGAAGCAGTGGGTTAAAGATGGTCGAGGACAGACTGAGGCACAACTGCACCAAGTGTAGCAGCAAAGTGTTACGAGCTTTCAGAGCTGAAGATTTATCCGTGGAGGCCAACCTGGCAGCTTTTATCACCCCGAGATAGGAGGAAATGATCACTACACCGGAGGAAAGGAACAGAAAGATTGTAAAACCTTGATTGTAATCTTTAGACCTGGGGCCGAGCAGCATGGCGAGGTCAGAGCAGAAAGCTCTGCAAACCTCCAGAAGCTGGAGGTGAAACTGCTTGGACCTGATCAGCCAAACATCAAAATTAATCAGCAGTCCAAAAGACAGATGGAGACGGTACAATGTTTTTCCAGGACCTGGTTTAGCTAAAGGGCTTGGCTAACTGCATGCAGCGAGGCTAAGGCAGCATGGATAAAGGCAGGCAGGACCGATTTAAAGCACTTTTAAGAAAAGGCGAAGAAGCATGAACAATCTGGGATTCACATGGGAAATAATATTATATAGTGTATTTTTTCTAGATGTTAATAAGCATAGTTTCTCTTAAATAAACACATTCTCGGAAAATAAATTGTTTTTATATTAAAAAATATAAAGCTTACTAATAGCTTCTCCATTATTAAACTGGTAGATATTTTTTTTAGATTTGTGACCATGCAAAACACAGATTTATCTTCACAAATCCTCAGAAGGGCAAAATTCATGAACAAACAGTAAACATGTACATGAAATTATGTTTTTAGTGTTTTTATATTTTTTGTTGTTGTTAGCATTCATGTAAATATAATAGTGTAATAACTAGGTTTATATGGAGGACCAATCTTGCCATAATTCAAAATAAATACATAAATAAGTAAATGCTCCAAAAATAAATAAGCATACAATTAATTTGTCCCCCAAAATACAATAAACAAATAAATTAAATTATACAGTGAGACTGGAATATATATCTCTTTTAATTAGCTTCTTTGTTTATTTCCCTTTGTAGTAATTAACTTATTTATTTATTGACCATTATATTCTTCAACTTTATTTATTTATTACTTATTTCTTTAAGTATTTATTTATGTGCATGTTATAATATTTTTGTCTGGTTTATTCTTCCTTTGTATTTTTTTTTACCCTATTTAATTCTTCCATGCTATTTATTTCTGCCTGTCGTATTAACATTTCTGTATGCATTTCTGCCTCATTATGCAAATGAGGAGGGGTGTGTCTTAAGGGCTCAACTTCTCTCCATTGATTGGTTAGCAGCCACCGGCTACAGTCACAACAACGGCTGCTGGGCCGCTGACTGGACCGGATCGGGCATTCAAATCGAGTCATCAGCTCAGGGACTGGTTCGGGTCCGTGGGGAGGAGCCAGCCTGGGAAAGAGTGACCAAACCTGACCCGGTGGCGGTAGCCATGGCTCAGTGCTTCTCGGGACAAACTCTTTAAATAACACTTCATAAAGTATATGTATTAAATAACCATGAGACATGACAACAGATTTTGACAGAATTTGTAATCTTACTCAGACCATAGAAATAACTTAGGTTACAAAAGGCAGCGCTTACCACTCCAAGAAGCACTCCAGTATGCACACCAGTATGCCACCTCATCACATCATTGCATCATACATGTTTCTAAATGTAGTGACATCCATGGCTCCAACCATATCAAAATAACAACATGTTCTTAGATCAAGGCAATTCCGAATGCCCTGTAAGAGATAAACGTCATCCACTCTATATGTGCCCCTATTTCATTTTCAAATCTCTGTCATGTACATAATGAACATGATGACTGCATATACTGACAGAAGAACTGTCCTAATGAGATAAACTGCTTGGGAAGACATTCGTTTAGACTCGTTGATTCGTTTAGTAATATTAGGGTTTAATAGACTCACACATCATCAATAAAAATAATCATAACGAGATGTTGAAGCTTGGCCTGTTTTTCAGTGTAGTCCTGTTTCTCCGACTGTGTTTCACTGCATGTGCTCTCTTTCATCTTCTGACATAGGAGCTGGCTTGGAGGTCGTCTGCCTGGCTGTGTGTTTCCTGGACAGGAACGCCTGTGGAGCTGGTTTACAGTTGCCTTTTTTATCTCTGCTTCTGTCTCCTTGAACCCCAGTCGGCAGAGAGCCACTCACATTGAGCCTGTTTCTGTTGGAGGTTTCTTCACGTTAAAAGGGAGTTTTCCTCTCCACTGTTACTACAAGCATGCTTAGTGTGTGCCGATGCAATCAACTGGTTGTCCTTTGATAGAAAACTTTGAACCAATCTGACTGTATGATCTGGTGAACTGTAAAGTGCCTTGAGATTAATGTTGTGAATTGGAGCTGTATAGGGAATTGAAATGAGGCACTAAGAAAACTGTCCTACTTACTACACATGATCATAACATCTGGTTTAAAGTGAAATGAGATGAATTACCCATCTTATAAAGTTATATTTACATCATGGTGTTCAAAGAATGAAATAAAGAGAGAACAAATATATAACAGTTATTGCACAATAACAATTTCAAGCGGAAGTAAAACCATTCATGCAAAATGTGTTCATTTGTGGTTATAAAATGACAAATCAATAGAAATTTTGTATATCAGTTAGAGTAGGGTAAGTTACTTCCAGTAACAAGATTTAGTAAAATGGTTGCTGTGTTTTTACTTGACTTAAATTAAAGCTGAAGTCTGTAAGTTTTTAAAAATCACTTATTTGTCATATTGGCTAAAACTGTCCCTATGCCCAGACAGCAGTACATGTGATATGTAACCTGTGAAAAAAACTGCTTCAATTGGTCCCGCCTACTGCCTGTATTTCAATCTGGAAAGAATAATTCGGGACGAGTCAAAACAACCAATCACAGCCAGAAGAGCGTCTGATGGAGTGTCAATCACAGCCCCCCCCCCCCCCCCCCCCCCCCCCCCCTTCTGGTCGCATGCGGTAGCCGCGCAGATGCTGTGAGAGGGGTGGAGCTTGGAGGTGGGGCATGAGTGAAGCAGAGAGGGTGGGGGAGTGGCGTGAAACCTGTTTTTCTTCAAATTTTCAATCGAAGTCTGCTCTCTCCTCAATGTTACAGACTGCAGCTTTAAAGAAGAGGATCAGTAGATGGAAAGTAGCTTTTAATCAGTGAGGATGAGAATAAAAAGCAGTCTGACGTAAATGTAAGCTGTAGATGTCTGTCTCTGTTTAAAACAGGCTGTTTTTTCCTCTGAGTTAAATTTCTCACAATGCTAGTGACAGTACTGATATTTCATCATATTTTTTCTCAAGTATGATATAGTAAGCCTACTCTTAAAAGTGAGTCGTTTTCAAAAAGTTATTAAAATACATATAAAATATACAAGCATTATTGTATAACTATTTCTTTAAGCAATGCAAAGATTATTATAAAGTTTGGATCAGATGACATGTGTTGAATAAATTTCCTGATAATTTCTACCTGCTCGTCTCCTGGTTTCCTCCCAGCTTCACTCAGACTCTGCTGACACAGAATCCTCACTGCTTACTTTTCCACCCTTTAAGCATATTGACATTTTTTTATTTATCTAGTTCTGCCTCCTGTCTGCTGCCTGTTTTCCAGGTTGTCATAACAGCAAATCATTACAAAGAAAAACCTTTTGTTAATGCAAAAAAAAAAAAAAAAGAATTTTAGAATCAACTATATTACAGACATAAATCTCGAAACTGTCTTAATTTCTAGCAGACAGATTAAATCTTAAACAAAAGCAAACTCTTTAGCCACTGACTGCAGCAATTTTAGGATTTAGTCGGCAGCATAGATAGCCTAGAAGAACAGGCCTGATTGTCTGATCTCTGAGGCCATAAATTAGAGAACTCAAGCATCTAGGGAACAAAATGATCAATACATAAAGAAATTTATGTAATCGTATAAACACTGCATATTGAAGAATCCTCAAAAGCGCTATGAGCATAGGGTTGTAAATAGTTGAGGACAGACTAAGGCATAACTGCACCAAATGCAGCATCAGTGTGTTGCGAGCCTTCAGGGCTGAAGTCTTCCCTGTGGATGCTGACCTGGCTGCTATTATCACTCCAATATAGGAAGAAACGATCACTAGAGCCGCTGAAACAAACAGGAAACCATTAAAAGCATTATCATAGGCTTTAGACTTGGATCCCAGCAGCATTGTGAGATCGGAGCACAAATCTCTCATCTGTAAACTCTCCAGGTCTTCAAAAGGAAAGTCTAAGAGCAAAAAAACACGACACATGTTATGCAAAGAACTGATGGTCCAAACTAGAAGAAGTGTCAGTCCTGTGTTTCTGATGGTGACGATTGCAGCGTGTCTTAGAGGCATGCACACGGCGATGCAGCGCTCCACAGACATCACCACCAGCGTGAGAGGAGAGCTCACATTAGTCAGATTGGCAAAAACAGTCAGCGTGCCACAAACGGGATACGTTAGAGTAATTCTGCAAACAGACAGTAGGAAGAGAAGCTGACATACTACTAACTGTGCAGTATCTGCCAGCAGGAGGTTATACAACAGAATATAACGACAGGTGTCTCTGAAAACTGATCTGCTCCTCAGAGTGAACATGAGGGTTCCATTAATGAAGAGGAAGACGGCGGCTGATGCTGTGCACAGACTGAAGATGGTCATTCTTTCCACAATATCACCATCCTGCAGAGCAGCAGAGCTGTTAGACCGAGAGGCGGCAGACATTTCACATTGAGTGCAGAAATATAGTGTCACAGAAACAGGAACTGTTCATATTCCTGAAACCCTTCAGCTGTTACAGCATTTCTTCCTTCAGCCAAGCAGCTGAGAGATGCTTCGTCCTTCCCATCTGTTCACAGCTCGTCTGAAGAGGTTTCTTTCCCTCACTTTTGATTTATGTGCCGAGTTCATTTCAGTCTCACCTGAAGCATCACGTGGAAACATGTCATCAACCACTAATGAGTGATGTAACCCACCTGCCCGCCCACCCCCCGTTGCTGAATCTGACTCAAGCAAGGAAAAACCAATGGATCATTATTTATACCGAAAACTAATATGTACGCTGTGATTTCATGAATTTAGCATTAATCAGTTAAAAAAATAAAAAGAATGTTTTTCATTATGATCAATTTTGCCCAAATACAGTAACACCTCCTTCCTGTCATCTTCCAGCAGTGACATCACAGTGTGGTAAGCCTAGCCCCATTCTCCCCGCTTTACAAGCAAAATAAATGGGAACTACTAGACACATCTGCAATCAACAACAATTATTGAAGATTTCCAGAGGACTTCACCATTGAAATTCACCAGAGCTAGAGTTAAACTGACAATGCCCACGTGCATGGCAGTCGGATGTTAGAATACATTGGGTAAAAGTGAAAAAAAAGTTATTTCACCTTTTCGATTAATGATTCTCTATGGGTGCATCATTGGATTGGCAACTTGAAGAAGGAGGATTTTCCATCAAACTTCTGGCCAGAGAAAAAACATAATTTATCCATTACTCTCTGCTTCACATAGTGCGCTGGTCGTCGGCATCATGGATAATAGTGCGTTGTGACAAACACCAGATACAGCACTGGGACTTGCTCAACAGCCGATACCGCAACGTGACGTCACAAACCGGTATGTGGCAGTAGTGATCTTTGACACACATGGATGTCTCCGGTAAAGATCATTCAAATGGAAATTACTCTTAATCAAAAAACACATCATTTAATGAAAAGTATGTAATAATTTCATACTTTAGGAAGTTTTCTTTTTCCTTTTAAGTAATTACTTCAGTCAGCTGTGTTCACCTTTATTATTTAACATACAAATAAGAGTATTTTTTCCCTACACTATTTAACAACAGATTTGCAGATTGATCACATGGGTTGGAGATACATGCATCACATCCTGCATTGATGCTGCTTGGTAAGGTCCACGTGGATTGTGTGTTTGACTGAGAAGAACCAGGCAGGTGAAGCCTTATGTGTTCTGGATACAGATCATTCCTGTCATATAGAAGAACCGGTAGAACCAGAGCTTCTACATCCAGCCCATTTCCTGCCTTTAGAAACCAGAGCAACCACATTACTCAACCAGTAATGTGCTGCAGTACCTTTATATACCTGGTCGGCTACGTGTGAGGGACTTAGCAAATACATCTTAAAGGTTAATAAACAACAGCAAACTTAGCTGATTCTTTACAACAGTTGGAGAAGCCATTATCAATCAGGCCCTTCTTTATATAATCTAAAATGGATCTAATATTCAGACAGGAAGGTAGAAGCAGAAAAGGAGTTGATTAAATAAGAAACCAAAATGAAACCAAATACTGGCAGGCGAGGCCTGAAAGGAGTACAGGTAGCATGAAAAAAAACAGAGCAGCAGCGAGGTTTCACCTGAATGTATTTTCTTTGGCAAAAACAACCAGAGACAGAGACAGGTATTGGGTATTGCTGACTAACAAAGAACCCAAACATCCCTGATTCCAAAGGGACAGACCTGTTTGTCCGGTTCAATTTGCATGTTTTCTAAGCCAAAAACTCTATAAAGCCTCAAACTTAATGTAATTTCTGACATTTTGAATTGAAAAAGCTTCCTGAGTGGAAGAAGAAACGTCTTCAAACTTGGAGACAACTTCCAGTGGATTGCTTTTTTCCCCCAACTTTTTTGGAATTTTCTTTTGCAGTGTCTAATGAGAAATGAGGAGTATAAAGTAGAATTCACAGCAGAGGTTTAGTGCAATGACTTTAGATGTGACTTAAAAAAATGCTCAGAGACTTTTGACTTGACTCTGACTTTTACACCAATGATTTGAGACCTGAATTTGACTTGAACCAATCAAAGCATTAATTTCACTGCCTCTCTGATTTGCTATGTGTGTGAGCTGCAGCACATCCAATCAAATTGCCAAGATTAAATAAAAATAATACAAATACACTTCAAAGAGTACATTTTTGGGGTACAAAGAGATGAAGCAACTTTTAAATGTGTTTAACATTTGCATAGTGAACAGAAGGAGGGACTTTTCACCTACTGTGAGGAGACAGTTGACTTTTGTCAAATTTGTGTAATAACAAAATATTCATTTAGGTGGTTTCATTACATGTTGAGCAAAGCAAAAATCAAAGATGGTGGATTATTTACATCCTGCCGTTTACCTGTGAGGGTCATGGGTTCAGGGTCATGGGCTGGTTCCTATCTCCAGTATTCTATTTCCCAAATGTGGGGAATAACCTGGACAGGTCGCCTGTTCATCACAGGGCAACACAAAGAGATACAACCATGCATGCACACTTGCAACTAAAGGCAAATTACAGACACCAATTAATCTGAGAATCCTGTTTTCAAATTGTGGGAGGAAGCTGGAGTATCTGGAGAGAATCTGCTGATGCACAGGGAGACTTTTGAAATATATGCAGAAAGAACCTAGGCAGGGAATCAAACCCAGGACCTTCCTGATGTGAGGTAACAGACCTACAAACTGGCAAGCCTTCAATTGCTTACATTTAACATATGATTCAACTTTGTTAAAAAAATACTTCAATGGATTTAAATTTGGCACTTTATTTGAGAGTTGCATGACTTGACTTTAGACCCAACTCTGACTTTAGTGTATTTGCTTGAGATTGGACATGGGAGTTGAAGATGAAGACTTTAAAGTTTTATGAGATTTACAAAACAAAGGCTCCACAGTAGAGCTCTATCTGGGGTAGAAAAGGAGCTCCAGGTTGCTGTGTTGAATCCAGGCAGCCCTCAGCCTAATGGACATCATTACATGATGCAAAGGCACATGTATGATGCTAATCAGATTAGGACTACAACCTTCAGGAAAAGAGCTACAAAAACCCAATAGCAACACAATGTAGCGAACAACTGAAGCTGTTGTGGAGTTTGGAAGTTGAGGCAGAGGCAAATTTAGCAAAAACACAGATTTATTTTACGTTTGCAGACGGTGAGGAAAAAGCTCTGTCTGGTGCAAGCTTAGTACATATATTTTTACAACAACACCCAATACACACACACCCTCCCAGGGGAACTAACCCACCCCTACATACAGAAAACTTCCTCACACACAAACATTTGGAGGAAAACAACTTCAGCTCATCAAGGACATTCCCTGTCAGGTTAATATATCTTTCAATGGCCAGATAAACATTTCAGAACAGTTGTCTTCTGTTCACGGCATGAGGGAGGCCGTGTGAACTCATTCTTTATCTCTCATGACCCTCCCTTCACCCTTGTCTAGAGTGAGGAGGCCACTGCTTTCTGTCACCTTAAACATTCCAGCACAGAGACTGGGACAAGACTTCTCTACAATCGCTCCTATTTAGGCGGAATAAAGGCACACTTAAAATGTTTCATCTCACAATTAGGCTGAGGAAAAACATGCCTTACACTCTCCATTATAAAACATATAAAGAAGCCTATATTTGCATGTGTCACACAGAGTGCAGTAAAAGGAACAATGTATCCTTGTTAACAGATGTGGTAACGAAGACACATGACTTGCCTGCAACCAGAGGGTTGCTGGTTTGAAACCCAGCTCTGTCTGTCTCTGTTAAGTCCCTGGATAGAATACCTCACATGCATTGCCTAATAATGTGGGCAGAGACAGCCTCACTTCTGATAGTGAGCCCCATAGTAGCTATGGCTACGTTGTAGCTTGCCCCCCAAGAGTGTGTGAGCGACTGAATGCAGTGGAACGTGGAGTCCACTGAGTGAAAAAGGTTCTATGTAAGAACCAGAGCATGTGAAGGGAGCGGAGCACACCCCGCTTAGAAGGATGTTTGTTCATTCGCTCCACCGCTCAAAGTAACGCTAGGATGCTCCGCTCAAAATCCGCTCTGCGCCCGCCTTAATGTTTCTGCTCCACGCTCGCTCAAATGTAGAGCAGAAGGCATTTTCTGATATTTTTCCTTCATGTAATGATGCCAGTAATCATTACATGAAGAGACACACGCCGTTTGATTTAATGATGTAATGATTTAGCGATAATTTAACTGGCTGTTTAATTATCGCAGTGTTTCCCAGCTGTGAACGTAACAACGCTCCACCGCTCCCTCCACGCTCCGCTCACATGCTCGGATTAGTTCTGGCTGTTTACCATTTAAACTCCATAAGTGGATTCTGCTTGTTGGCCTTTTTTGTGGAAAAGCTTCACTACATGTTATTTCAGCTATGTCAATATTTTTATAGATTTGATTTCTGCTTGAACAATGTTTATCTTTGCACCAATCTATCTTTCTAGTTAGATAAATTTGACATGCAATTAATTTCCAAAATCTTAGAAATTGGCTTGTAGCTGTTTTTTGGGAAAATAAAATCTAATGTTATTAAACCTCACTTTGGAGAAATTTCCCTCTGCATTGAACCCATCCCCTTGGGGTGCAGTGGACTGCCATCATGTGGCACCCAGGATCAATAGGGGATTAGGGGTCTTGCTTAGGGAGCCAGAGTGGCAGTCTGTGGGTTTTGAACTCACAACCTCAGGATTTCAAGCTCTATGCCCTATCCACTAGGCTGCCACCCCCTAAGGTTAGGGTTAGGGTTACCCCTTTCAGACAACTTTTAAAGATCAAGACAATTTTTCATGAAGAAATAAGAATAAGGAGAAATAAGATAATTGCAAATAACAGAAGTAGAAAAGTTGCATCAAAAAATACTGCAAAAATACTGCACAATATCAGTGTAATGAGTTCAATGCAATACCTCGGCTCCAAAGATACTGTCCAACATATTTTTTTAGAATGTAATAAATATACTCAGGAAAGAGAGATGTTGTGTAGAGAGTTAGACAGGAATAAAAATAAACTAGATATAAGGGAATTGTTTCAAAGGTCATCTGGGGATGTAGTTTTTGGGAGTATTTTTAATTTTCTAAGAAGAACAGGTATTTTAGGGAGAATATAATAGTTTGTCTGGTCCATACTCCATTCTGGAAGGAGTATGGAAGAAGAAGAAGAAGGCTCCAGAGTGTTGCGTCACCGCCCCCTTGAGAGACGCTCCGCTGCACCTCTCCCAGATTGTAGCTGACCGCAAACAGTGCTGCAGACAGGAGGCCGGCTTGTATTGTTTTTATGACCGAAATTGCGGAAAACAACTCGTGAAGTTTGACCCGCTAGAAGAGCGAGGTGGGCGAGAACGCTGGGACCCTTTTTCCAGCTGGATCTCCGCTCTTTTTGGCCCTCATGTCCCTCCGTCGTTGGACTAAACTCGCCCCCACTTCCTCATCGCCTCGGCCGTATCTAGACCCACAGCGTGTAGCTCAGACCACGCTACAATACTGAGCATAATTTAAAAATGTCTGTGTCAAGCTTACTGCAACACACTGCTGTAAGAGTATAACCAGGGCAAAATAGGTTTAGCGGCACCGCAGCACGGGAGGGAGAATTACGGCCAGGAGCAAATGGATAAAAATAGACCCGAGGAAAAAAAGAAACATGAATCGATTATCTTGCGGACGTGTCGATGCATCGGATCGTCGGCTTTTGGATCGATGCATCGATACAAAACGATTATTATTTATACCCCTAGTGATTAACGACTTTAGGGTATTATATGCAAGCTTTAAGTCTACTTCCTGGTGTCAGACAGGTTCTATTTCAGGACATTATTTTTTGCTATTGAACAGGAAGTTGGTTTGGAGAACATTTTTCCTTACATAAATAAAGACGTTTTCTTTGTCTGATACCAAAACCTTCTTGATGATCTGAAATATTCAAGTAAAAAAAAAAAAGAAAAAACCTGTAACACATCACTGAAAACATCGGATACAGCAGACGTCTGATGGAAGTGCAGATCATGTCTATTTTGGGTACATCGGTCGATGACATCCACATGCCCCTACAAAACACATTTTGGTGCTTTTTCCAGATTATCTTTGCAAATCATTAGTTTGTTTTACTAAAAATCCAGAAGACATTATGATCGGTAATGCCACAGTGACAGAAGCCTGTATAGTAAGACAGGCTGCAGTAACCTGACTCCGCCAGATGGATTTGCTCCGCATATACATCTGGAAACCTTCCGTTGAAGTAATTTTGGGAAGGGGTGAAAATACTGGTTAGCTGATTGGCCTATGTTGGTGATAGACGGGCCAAATAAACCAATCAGATCAACGAAGCATATGACGTACCAACAGAGCGACGACGAAAACACAACCACAAGCCAGGCTACTCTTGCCGAAACCAGTCGGGAGAAGAGCAAAAACATCTTTTCCTCTGAGAAAAGCCTCCAGAGCAGTGTTTTGCTTTTCTTTCAGTGAAGAAATACTCTGTAATTCCGATAAAACTTGCTCGATAGCCACGCTAACGCTAGTTTCATCGGCTGAAGCCGCCATGTTCTTTAGACTGAACTGTCGCGCTTCTCGTTGCGTCACACCTCAACCCGCCTCAAAGCCAACGCTGATTGGACGTTCGTTTGGTGAACGGCTCCAAATGTTCTTTAACGGAGAGTCTCCAGAGTGATCTGCGAGTGAAACCTTGAAAGCTCGCGAGATCAGAATGTTCTCACGAGGCTAAGGCTGCAGAGCATCTGAAGCACAACAAAGAAGTAGAGCTGAAGGACCGAGAGTGAACCAGGAATCTGTTATAGAAAAACATTATTCAACCATGCAACCAAAGTTAATAAAGGAAGGTCAGTGGTCGTCACTCAGTCGGCTCTTTATTTGTCTTTGCAAAGTGGGGAACAAGATAATCATCACAGCTCCAATGATCTGACCTGTTCTGCTTTAGGCAAAGTTTTCTATCTGAAAGTTGTGCAAAGAGCTGTGAAGGTTTTAATCAAACAAGTTAAAGACAACAGATAGATGACTAAAAGTTCCCATGTTGTGATATTGCAGGTGTGTGACAACCTGAGCCAAACTTTTTATGTAAAAGATAAAATCAAATGAACACACTTCATCCTAAAAGTAAATGCTTGCTGCAATCAAGCCAGTGGAAATGCTCATTAATGCTTATATGAGACAATAAATGATTGGACCACTGAATACATCAGGTCTCAGAAATATGTTGAATAAATCGTGTTCTTTTTATGTAAATACAAATCATATAAAAAGCATGTCTCTTCAGTTTTGCATAATATGATCATTAATGGATCATTATTGGGTTTTGAGGTTTTTGTCTGCACTACCTGTTTCTCTCCACCAGAGGCCACCTGTATCTATGGTTGGTTGAGTGGCGGATATTTCACAGGTGTTCTTCCTGCACACAGGCGACTGATATAACTGACATGATACAACAGTAGACCCAGCATCGATGGCCTTCTATGGGCTATGACGTGATTTGTTGGCGCCATCTTTGGTCGACAGCTCCGTCCAGTGTAATGGGTTGGGCAGGCAAAAGAATCAATTTTAATTACATTGAACTTGCTGAATGTTGAACTAATATTCTAATATTATATATCTATATTATATAGTTATTTTTTTAACTGAAAAAACAAAAACTAAACGGTTCAGTGTGTTTAAATATTTTTAGTGGGGTTGAGAGTAATAGAATATTCTGATAGGATGTATGCATGTTGCAAAGCACAGCCACTCTGAACATGTCCGATGACAGCTTTACTTATGCATAACCCACCGCAGCGTAATGCCCATGATATGATGCAAAAGCCGGTGTCCTTCGGGGACAGCGATGTGCCCGGAGGCACCCAGCCCGCATAAAAAGATTCTTTGATCACCGTATTAACCTAGCTGCTGTTTACCGCCCGCCAAAAAAAAAAAAAAAAAAAGAATATATAAAAAGAAAAAAAAAAGAAAGAAAAAAGGTTTGCAGTAGCAGCAGATTCAACATCATGTCTGCTAGGAAGTTTTTCAATTGTGGGTGTGAACGTATGGAGTCAGAAACTTGATGTCTGGAGAGCAGAAGCTGGTGACCGATTTAGCATTTTTGCACCAGCTGTTGCTGATGTAAACACAGAGCCCACCACCTGAGTCTTACCGCTTAGTTCTTTGTTCCTATCGACGCGGTATAGCGTTAGTGTCATGATTTAAATTGACAGACTCTGAATGAGAGACAATGATCATTTAAGAGTTTTTATTGGAGGTTGAGGTCTGTACAGAGAGGAGTCTGGCTGGCAGGGTTTTCTGGGTTCTGCTGGAAGAGGTGAGGTGACAGGTGAGCAACCGGTTGGTGCTGGTTTGAAAGATGAGGGGTGATTGTAACTCACAGAGAGGGAGGCTTGGTGTCAGTTTGGGGAGAATGGTGACCAGTGGTCCAGGCGGATGGTGCAGGTCTGTGTGGTAATGTGGCCTTTTTGTTAAGTTTATTGCATGTATTCTAATTTTGGATTTTCTTTATTTTTGAACTTGTTTGCTTGTTTTCAATTTTGTGTGTTGCATGTTTTTTCTGATTTTGTTTGGAGGCCACATTACCACTCGCACCTGGACACGCCCACAGCAACGGCACAGGTGTTCCCCATCACCCAAACAGCGTGCCGACTGGGACGCTGATTAAAAAGGCAGCTGTTTGGTTGGAGAGACACACCAGACATGGGAAAGCCGATCACGGAGGGAGTCGGACAGAGCGGGTGAGAGAGAAGCAGCGGGAGAGGTTTGGGGACTGACGGCCGGAGGCCCGCTGGAGAGAGGTGCAGAGACGCACGCCGGAGCGAGGTGCAGAGACGCGCGCCGGAGCGAGGTGCAGAGACGCGCGCCGGAGCGAGGTGCAGAGACGCACGCCGGAGCGAGGTGAAGAGGCCCGTCATGGAGCGAGGCGCAGGGGCACGCTGGCGGGAGGCGCGTGTTGGAGGTGACCTCGCAGGCCAGCTATGCTGGAGAGGCCCACACGCGCAGCGTGCCGGAACTAGGATCCAGCGCTGGGGTGGACGGTGCCCTCCATTGTACTCGCCAAGTGCGCATCTTTTAACAGACTGGCCCATTGACTCTGCTGCTCTTCATCGTCTGTATTTTTATCTTTCTTTTTAATCTTTTTCCTTTTAACTTATCTTTTTATCTTTTTTATTGGACTTTAATCGATTTTAACTTATCTTTTTATCTTTTTTATTGGACTTTAATCGATTAAACTTTTTAAAGCTCTGCTCACAATTGCCGCAGTCTGTTTGGTTTTATGGGT
This sequence comes from Cyprinodon tularosa, assembly GCF_016077235.1. Classification (NCBI taxonomy): domain Eukaryota; kingdom Metazoa; phylum Chordata; class Actinopteri; order Cyprinodontiformes; family Cyprinodontidae; genus Cyprinodon; species Cyprinodon tularosa. The sequence goes on along the minus strand of NW_024038551.1, from coordinate 499,397 downwards.
TTTTTTTTAAGACGATCGCACCTCTCGGGTGCCACATCTGGTTGGTGAGATCCGCTGGTGGTGTCAGAGGGTGGAGAGGCAGGTCAGCTCAGGCAGGAGGGCTTTAAGCAGTTCAGAGGCCCGTAGCCTCACTGGTTCCTGGTGGCTGACTGGAAATGTTTCTGGCAGGAGTCCAAAGTGAAGAGGTTTTTCTGGAGTGGTTTCGGGCTTGGGATCCAGGGTTCTGAGAAGGAGCAAACTAGAGACTGACACAGGAGTGGATTTTCACTCCTGTCTCGTCCCACTCCCACAGAAAAAAATTGTGTCCCGTCCCGATCCCAGGCCAGAGTAGAAATCTAAATCCTGTCCCGTCCCACTCCTGGTGAAATTACTCCCACTCCTATTCAGAATGACACCCGCTCCTGCACCACTCCCATTCTTGTTTTTTTTTTTTTGAGTGCAGGTGAAAAACTCAGAGCGGAAGCACTGTTGGTTTTTGGGTCGTGTAGTTTTTTTGACTCACATTATAGTGTAGGTTTCAAGGAAAAAAACTACAAAATGGCGGCGCCAGTACTGGATTTTTTTTCTTTCTATTTTATTTTATTTTATGGCATCGATCCTAGTTTTTTTTAGTTACTATTGGTTTGCTCCTGCTCCCGTCTGCTCCCGTTAATGTTTAATCCTGTACCATCCCAATCACGTGATCGTTACTAATACTGACTCCCATCCCACAGGAATCCCACGGGAATCCCGTGACCCGTGGGATTCCCAAAAAAAGTCAGTCTCTAGAGCAAACAGAGAGAGGGGTTAGAATCTGGTTAAATTTTAGAACAACGCTTGGTTAAGGATCAGTTAGTACCACGCAGAAGCATTAACAAACTGACCCAATCCTCCTGGTTCCAGCTCCTTAAGAAGGGTGGTAATCAGCTAGATGAAGAGCACCTGCCCGTCTAGCCCTGCTGAGGAGAGAGAAAGAAAAAAACCGGCCTGCGCCCAAGCCTAGGAGTATGACAGTTAACTCCCCCAGGCTAACAGCATTGTCCGGTATTGCTATATGCAGCTATGACTCCATCAGAATGATGGTGCAGCAGTAACCAATCTCCTTCTTTGATGAGAGTTCCAGGCGAAGATGATCCATTATGTTTTCCAGCGAGTGGACGTTTGAGAGCAGGATGGATGGAAGCGGAGGTCTGTGGGGATCTCTCTTTAGCTTCGCAGTAAGCCCCCTTCTGCATCCTCGCTTTCTCCGTCTTGCGCATCTCTTCTTTCGGCAGTTAAGTTCCGCTGTTGTTTGTTTACATCCATCTGTAGCACTCCGCAGCTTTTTAAACGGTCAAAAATGTCTGAATTTAAAACATTCTTATGACCGTAGCTCCAGCAGGCGCTGGCGATTATGGATGCAGGGTTGATGTCTAGTTTGTATCATTTTAAGTGCCATATTTTGTGAAAATTGGTTTTATGAGTAACTTACAATTAACGTATGTCAACGATCAAATAACTTATGGCCCACGTATAAGCATACACAGGCATATGTTGATGTGTGCCAGTGTGCTTCAGCACTAATATTTATGAGCGTGATGATAAGTTTACAAAACGTACCCACAACTTGGTTGCATGTGGCTCCGGAGCCCCATGCGGCAAATTTATGAACATTTTTTTTTTTTGTTTTTGTTTATTTGAATATGGCGTGCAGGAGGTCAAGCAAACATTCATTATGTTTTCCAGTGCTGTATACATGTGTATAATTAATAAATTTAAACAATAAATGTAGAAATTTCTTTCAATGAAAATGTGTGTCATAGTCATAGAAATCAGTGGTTATAGCCTGCATGGTGCCAGGCAATCAAAGCAGCGGATGTTTCTCAGGGCATGGGTAACATAGGAAAAAAAGGAATGTAGCTGATGAGAACAGAGGATTCAAAGAATGGAGGAAATCATTTGCTTTCATTACCAATGAGGAAGGATTGCCTGCATGTTTGCTTTGAAATGATAAATAATAAAAAGAGTGATTATGAAAGGCATTTCCAGGGAAGGCTGCTAAATATGCAGCCCACCATCAAGCTGGGAGTGTTGGGAGCTAGAGAAATGCCTACTTTCTCCAGCATAGTCCGCCCTGGTTCCTCTCAGCTGAGCTGTCGACGCACCTGCTTCTGATCATCTCATCTGGAGGACCAGACTACATAAGCTGTCTTCAGACCTTGCCTCGACGCCGCAGTGTCTTAATCAGTTGGTTAGCACCTAAGCCATAGATCCTCTGAGAACCTTGTTACTCCTGAGTCCTGTTTGGGTTCTAACCCTTTTTGTCTCTGCTTCCAGGTTACCTGCTTTTCTCCTGTGAAGCTCTGGAAGAGCTTAACCAGCCGAGCCTGCCCTCCGAGCCAAACCTGAAGACTTACTCTCTGGATTTCCAAGCAGCTCTGAATACTGAGCTGGAAACTCAAGCCAAGGTCAAACTCGTCTCTAGAAGTAAGACGCTGAAACAGCTTACGGACTCTGCAGAACCAAATCATCTCCGGACCCAACAGTTCCGCTCCCAAAGCCTCTTCTACGCACTTCAATGTACAAACCTGAACTCAACCAAGATCAATCCCAACCAAGCCTTCGCTAACAGAACTGTCTCTCTCACAGACTCCGGTGAACCAGTCCCAGACCAGAACCAGTCAACTGTTCATTTATTTAAAGCTACAGTGTGTAATTTTCAGCGACATCTAACGTCCAGACTGCAGACTGCAGCAACATGAACGTCTCCCCCCACCGCTTCTCCCCCCCAACAGTACGGCGAGCGTTACGGGACAAAATGTCTTCCACGACGTCCGCATCACCTACCTTCTCAAGTGATGAGGTTTGTTTACATAGATAATTTTACAGATAGTATTTCATTAGTCTGTGTAGGGTATAGATTTCATGTAGACTTTAGATAATAAATATACCCGTTATAAGCAGCTCACCAAAACGTCGTTGTGACGTTTTGGTGAGCTGCTTTGCATGGTGATATAAACAGACGAAGTAATTGTAGTCATTAGTTTAACAGCGAGATTGTGTTCGCTGGAAGAATATATATTCCCCGTTTACAGAGTCCAAGTCTTGTTTGTGGCACGGGGGTTACAAGGCGAGGAAGAGGGAGAGGAAGAGGGCAGAGAGGCCGGGGTGAGCGTGCAGCTAGGGCCAGTGGGGTGAATAGAGCAGAGGAGGAAAGGCTTGAAGATCTCCAAAGGAGCCGGAGAGAAGTAACCAGGTATATATCCAGAAAATTATTTTACAGAAAATTACTGAATCATTACCTGTGAAACGTCGGGGACGTTGCTGAATAAGTATACTGGGGAGTAACAGCATCATCACGCAGCATGTTATTGTTTTAGACAGGTCTGAGCATCCTGTACTCCAAAAACTGCAGTGATATTAGACAATTGTGTGTGTAGGATTCACTACCTGTCCAAGAGAAAACTGGCAACTTGAGCATCACTTTGAAAACCTTTTTCCTCCATCAGTGACTTCCATCGTGTAAATGCCGTGCCAATGTTGATCCGTGTTTTTTGTCGTTTCTTGTCACGCTTGCGTTTATTCTCGTCGTGTTTCCGCTTCTTAGATGACGGGGGTTCGGTGTCCACCGCTTTTCGTTGTGATACAGAGTAGGCATGATCCTCCATTCGTCTGATGTTTGGCCACACAGTGCCAAACAGTTTGCAAAGTCACTCACGCCTGCCGCCTTGTTCACTTTTCTTGTTACTGAGGCGCAGTATACCTGCTTCTTCTTCTTTTTTGGTTTCAGGCAGACTAAACGCTTCTCAGGCATAATACTGCCATCTACTGTTCAGTACCGTCTCAGTTCATCTCTCTCAACTTGCTGTAGTTATTTTCGAGCGTAATGGGAGATCTCGCAATCGCTAGTTTGTTGCCTCTGCGCTTGCCGTAGCGCAAAGATGTCTGCCCCCATGGCTGCGAGACCCGCTCCTATGAAATTATAAATAACGAATTCTAAGGCAACGCAAATATTATGGTTAAAAGGCTGAGCTCATAAGTGATGATAAATAACATAGTTATGTATAATATATTAAATTTCTGACTTTATATCCCTGTAATTATTACACACTGTAGCTTTAATGCTTGTGCAAACAATAAACTTGTTAAACTTTCCCTCTGAGTCGTCAGTGTTCTGCATCTTGGGCCTCTCTGTTAACCCATCATGACAGGGAGGGTAAAAGTGTGATTGCAGAATGTCTGGATAAATTAGAGGATCGCAAAGATACATTTATTACAATATTTGTTGCAAGCAATGAAAACCATTCATAGATCAAACAGCAGGGGCGGCTGGTGAAAAATATTTTTGGTGGGGCTGATATAGCCTAATGTATGTCTCCAACTAATCCAGAATAAGAATTCAAATAAACAATTGGACAATAAATACAATTTAACAGTAATGATTTAATTTACTATATAATAACAGTAACAGTGATGATTTTGGTCACTGTGACGGGGTTCTTTGGCCTCCAAGAATCCAGGCTCAGTCGGGTTACCGGTGTTGGTGATTTATTGTGCTCAAAAACTCAAACAGCCTGTTAAAGGGCAGTATTTTCAGCGCCCCAAGACCATAAAATTCTGACACGCTGATTGGCCATTAAAATTATTAAATTGACCTAGCAATAGTACATGATTGGCAGATTCTCTGTACATGTGGGGGAGTCTGATCAGCGCCCCAAGACAGAGACTGTAGGAGTCTGTCTGTGGAAATCCACAAATGAATAACAGTAGATAGGGAAATGTAGTTTATATAATTTGTTTTGCTTATAGGTACACACTCTAGAGAGTAAAACTGACATTTATGAGTTAATTTGTAAAATATATTTTACGTTTCTCTCTTCCTATCAGGGAGGGCGTTGCCCCAGCGCCCCCTATGGGCCGGCCGGCAATGTCAAACAGGTAGCGCACTGATGCAGGAATGGGAATATTCCTCCATTCCAAGTCCTCAAAGTAAAAATGTCACCAAGGAGCGCTGGTGACGGATGATGTGGGATTTCAGGGTTAGAGAACTCTGCTCTGATGGATGTCAGTTCCTGCTTGGTTCCTCATGACTCAATCAGCTCCTCCCAACAGAAACATGTAAACCATAGAAAGATTCCTTTATCCTGTTTCTATTATTTCATCAATGCAACAAAACCTAAATGGCGCTGTGAAGGACGCTCCTGCTTCTTATACCTTCTGAGTCTGTGTTGCATCATGTGGATGCTTAGCTGTCCGTATCAGAAACTGACACGCCATCCATGTCTTGAACTTCATGCAGCTTGCTTCTATGCTTCAGGGTTACAGATAGCTATCCTCTATCAGACCGGCTCCAAGATGTGCCCATATCCTGTGTATTCTTAAAGACACGAAGGCTGTCCTGTCAGATGACCTCTGTACACACCGTGACATCCACAATGTGAAGGAAGGCCTTCTACTCTGTCTAATCTGACTAACAAAATAACAATGCACATGATGTATAAAAGAATAAACCTAACAGGATGCTGACCCCTGGTCTTAATTGTCAAGGTGTGACAGGAGCTTCACTTTACTCAGTCACACACTTTTTACTTAAACACAAGACACTGTGTATAGGTGTGTGTTTGAGTCCTAAATCTATGTCTCTGTCTACATTGGATGTTTGTATCTAAATATTCTAAATCTTTTCTAAACTAGACCTAAATATAAACTATTTCTCCTTCTATGATTTAAACTGTAAATGGTAAAAGCCCTGAATTGAGATTTGATTCTGTACCCAGTTATGTTCTTGACGAGTAGTACTGACCCCTGATTATTCGAATTTCCGACACAACGTGTGACCCAACGAGGCTTCACTGTCATGACTGGGTGAGCTTGAAATTCTTCAGTAACACTTCAAATTCACAAGGTCGAAGCTGTGTGGAGCAGATTGACTCCAGCTGAACATCACTATTGCTAATAAAACCCTGTAAATGTTTTTTTTTTTTAAAGGAGATCTTCAATAGTTCTCCATATTTGTGCAACTTTTGCGTCTTGTAGTATTTTCCTTAACAGTAGCTCCAAACATGTCTTCCTGTAAAATAATTTGTCTTTTTCTCTTTCTATTACCATGATTAGCAAAACATTTTCTGTTGGTACCCAATATACAGTACAGCTCTACTCTTGAGCCCTTTCCGGATGACCTAACTCCTATCTCTAAGGGAGAGCCCAGACACATTACAAAGAAAACTCATTTCTGCTGCTTGTATCTGGGATCTTGTTCTTTCGGTCATGACCGAAAGCTCATGACCATAAAAACATGTCATGTTTTAGTCTAGGTTTACACCGTGTATTGTTTTCCAAAAAAGGTGAAATACCTCATCAAATATGGAAACAAGGAGGTTCTAAGTGGAGCTGGTGTGCCTGGCTCTTGTGGCTTTTCTTGGACAGTGAACAGACATGCACTCAGTGTAGCTGAGGCCCAGGAATTTAAAGACTGACATGTACAGTATAATTCGAAAGATTAAAAGAAGAGGACCCTTAACAACTTAAGATTTATCCAATCTTTATTCTTTCAGAGAAAAAAATATGAACCGTTAATGTGTTTCTGCTGGCAATGTACAATTTACAGAAATGCACAAACTTTAACTAGAACATCATACAGTGAGAAAATAGAAAAGTTTTATTCAGCTAAAAAAGTTTGTTATAAAAAATAAATAAAAGGCTGATATAAAGCCTACCTTTGGATTCAGGACCAACCAAAAGGGGTTTTGGCTTGCATAGTTGATCTAAAACAGTTCCAGATATGTTTATATATTTGTGCAAACAAATTAATTTCAGGATTCTAAGATCTGAAATATTAAGGGCAGAGAGATCTCCTCTTTTCATATCAACCAAACACTTTTCTATTGTCTCAAACTGCTAGGGTATTTTTACGTCCATACATTCTTCTTCATAGATAAAAATAAAAATGTGTTTGTTTTTTTTGTTCATGAAAATAAAGCTGACTTTGCATCACGTGACTGTTTCAGATAAGGCTTTTCTTTTGCAGCATAAATGCTGTAATAGAACAGGTCTGATGGTCTTATCTCTGAGGCCATAAATTAAAGAAGTCAAGCACCTCGGTAGAATGATAATAAACACATAAAACACCCGCTGGACCCAGACAAATACTACTCTTTTTACAGACCCGGCCAGAGCTATGAGCAGTGGGTAGTAAATGGTGTAGGACAGACTGAGTCCTAGCTGGATGATGTGCAACAGCAGAGTCTTACGGGCTTTAAGGGCAGATGCTTTATCTGTAGAGGCTGAATTGGCTGCAATCACAACGCCAGCATAAGAGAAAATGACAGTCAAGCCGGCTGAAATAAACACAAAAGCAGTGTATACCTTATCATAATATTCACACAACGAATTCGGAAACCAAGCAACATCAGAGCAAAAGTCTTTCATCATGACACTACCAAGGTTTTCAAATTCTAATAAGAACAGGTTTCTGGTGACATTATTGAGGGAACTGACAGTCCAGGTTGCAATAATTGCCACTGCTGTGTTTTTGATGGTGATGATGGAAGCATGCCTGAGAGGGTAGGACACAGCTACATATCTCTCCAGAGACATCACCACCAGGATGAGGGGAGAAATTCCAGAGGTAAGGTTGGCTATGGTAGTGATGGTGCCACAGACGCCGTATGTCAGTTTGACTCTGGAGATAGCAAGTAGAGACAGGACCTGAGTCACCACCAGCTGAGCTGTATCTGCAACAAGGAGGTTATACAGAAGAATATAACGGCAGGTGTATCGCAGCACAGGTTTGCTCCTCAGGCTGAACATCAAGGTGCCATTAATGAAGAGAAAAAGGCAGGCCGGGACCGTAGACAGGAGGGAGAAAACAAATATTTCCAGGGAATTCGAATACTGCTGTTCAATAGTGTTGTTAAACTGAGAAGATGACATGGCAGGAATTATTTACAACATGCAAATATGTCTACTTCATGAAAATGCTGCAAAGCTAAAGCACACATAAAGATAGGACTGCCACAGAGTGCTCCTCCACCTGCACAAGTGTAGAAGTCTGTAGCTGTGTCCATGAAGGCAGAGCTGGTCTGCAGAGCCTCAGATTGCTTCACGTATGTTTTATCAGCTTTGACCAGCAAACCTGCTCCCTTCAGAGATCACATGTCCACACATTAGGGGATCATTAGTCGGTGATGTGATGTTGTCTCTGAAGGGTTTCAGACAGAGAATGGCCGCTTATCAGGACAACATCTCAGTGCACTAAACTCATGCTGTAGTCTATGTGATATGCATCTATTCTCTGTATAACCACCTAGAAATAAGCAGAGATGCATACATTCTAAAAAATCTCCCTTTATGTTTATAAGCTAACTTATTCACCTGTTAAAACACGGAAACATGCCCTGTTCTGTTAAATGTACCTTTTTTATTTTATTAACTAAATAAAATGTCTTAAACGTCAGAAGTTAGTCTCAATTAAAATTTTTATTTGGGAAAATAAACCAATTCTTGTTTTACTTCAGTTCAGCCAAAAACGTCGTGCTACGCATGTGTGCACATGCCCTATTTTGTTTGGTTGTATGACTTATCTCTGATGGTGACCGCTTGCAGGTGGGGGGTTGACCATATGGCGACCTGGTGCAGGGAAAACAACCTGGAGCTAGACGCTCTACAAATGGTGGAGATGGTTGTGGACTTCAGGAAGAACTCAGCCCCAGCTATCCCCATCCCATTCTCTGACACCACAATTGACACTGTGGAGTCTTTCCGCTTCCTGAGAACTATGATCAGAGGACCCAAAGTGGGAGCTGAACATCTACTCCCTCAAAAAGAAAGCCCAGCAGAGGATTTACTTCCTGTGGAAGCTGAATAAATTTAACTTGCAAAGGACAACAATGGTGCACTTCTACTACTCCATCATTGAGTTAATCATCACCTCCCCCATCATCATCTGGTATGCTGGTACCACCGCCCAGGACAAGAGCGACTGCAGCGTTTCATCCGGTCTGCAGAGAAGGCGACTGGCTGCAATCTTCTATCTCTCCATTATCTGTACGCTCCAGGACTCTGAGGCGTGCGGTGAAGATTGTGGCTGATCCTTCGCACTCAAGCCACAAACTATTTCAGACACTTCACCTCTGGCAGGACGCTGCCTTCCATCAGGACCGAAACCTCACACCACAAGAACAGTTTCTTCCCACCAGCTACTAGCCTTATCAACAAGGCCCAGAGATCCAGTGACGCTGCCTCTCCCCCCCCCCCGTTCAGAACCTACAAGCTACACCAATGTAGCATCTCCAGACCTCCTGCATCACATTAACGCGCAGTCTTCTGTGTAGACTTAGACAGATTTATTTAGTCATTTTGTTACACGACTGTGAACAAAAAGAAATTTAGCTTAAAACAGCTCTAGACAATTTAATTTTTAAATTGCAGCCTTAAAAACAGTAATAAATACACAAAAAATAGTAATATAAACATATGACTGTATATGTACAGTTCTAACATTCATTCTTTTAATTATATATATATATTTTTTGTATATATTTTTTATATCTATATTTTATGTGTATATAGTATATATCTATATACTATATATTGCATACAATATATTGCATGTTTTATTTTGTATATAACTATAGATTCTGTATTCATAAGGCGATACAACTTTTTTTTGAAATTTAGAGTATATTTTAAAAATATATGTTTTTTTTTTTTGTTTTGTGAGACCCAGTTCTTTTGAAATAGGGTTTCCATCATTTGCTAACATTCTAAGGGTAGTGCTTCCACCAACTACTAAAAAATGTGACGAAATAAAAATACTATTTATCATGATTCGGCCCTCTCTGGGTCCTTTTTAAGCTTTCTTTTTGAGATCTCAGTTATGCTTAATTTTATGTTATTTAGTTTTTGTCAAGATTTACATCATTTTTGAATTCTCAGTTTTACTCTCCCTTATTATTTCTTTCAGTTATCTTTTTTCAACATTTTTGTTATTTATTTCCTACTTACAGATATATGTCATTGTTTTCCCGCGTATTCTTTGTTGCCCCCTAGTGTCCACTTTCTTTCCCCTTAGCTCCTTTTTAGTTGCACCGGTCTACAACTGCTCAGTATCAGCTGATTAGCCTATTCATTGTTTCTTTGAAATGTAAAACAGCCCGAAGCCAGGACTCTAGCTATGATATTCTCACCTTCAAAGCTAAAAATATGCTTAACCTATTACACAAACCATTATATACAGCTGCTTTTTGTATCTCTGCTTCTGTCTCCTTGAACCCCAGTCGGCCTCAGCAGATGGGCGCTCACACTGAGCCTGGTTCTACTGGAGGCTTCTTCTCCTTAAAAGGGAGTTTTTCCTCTACACTATCACTACAAGCATGCTTAGTGTAAGAGATTGCAATCGAGTCAAAGAGTCGATGCAATCAACTGGTTTTCCTTAGATAGAAAACTTTGAATCAATTTGACTGGATGATCTGTTGAACTGTAAAGTGCCTTGAGATGGCATGTGTTGTGAATTGGTGCTATAGAAATAAACTGCATTGAATAATTGCTAAAGGCGGAAGAGGAATAATTAAACATCTGACACACAGAGCAGGAGAGATGAAGGGAAGTTTTGAATGTACATTTTTCAGCGACTGTTTTCTGGAAGCAAAAAAAAAAGATATTTAATAGTTAATGTATTTCTTTTATTATTTATTTAGGCTACAAACATATGTATTTATTTAATGCATGCAATGCAAGAAAATTTTTTTTTTTTTTACATATAGAAATCTTGTCACTTTTTAATTTATCATATATTTGTCAATTTTGGATTTTTGGATACCTGGTCCAGTTTTCAGATCTAGCACAAAATATGATGGTCAAAAAACTTATTTTAAGCAGTTAAGGCTGTACAGCAGGATGGTCTATTTATATACAACTATAGCAGCAGCAGCTGGCTGATGCAGCCATGGGCATGTCTGGTAGTAAAACTCAAAGCATTGCAACCTGTTACCAATAAAGTGTAAAGTGATTTAACCACTGCCTGACCCAAGATTGCGGGGATACATATAGGCTCTGAATTTTCCTGTCCCTACCTGCAGTGCTCCCAGTCTGTATAGCAATTTGATAAACTTTAAACATGCTGCATCATAGCTATTAGGAGGAAGTGGATACTTGAAATTTCTTTGCAAGCATTTTTATTTTTATCTAAATTTTTTTTCTTGGTCATAAATGGAGAGGGCTGGTACAATGCCCCCACTCTACCCTGGGCAGAGAACAAATGACCTGGTTTCCCAGGTTGTCAGTGGACGTGTGGCCATTTAACCCAAACATTTACTGTCTTTATTTCTGGTCCTTGTGTCGTCTTTTTGTCTTCTGCTTCACCAGGGACAGGGTTAAAGGGGCAGCAGTCAAAGCAGAGATTCCAATACTTCCCTCTCCCCTGACACCTCCTTCAACAGGGGTAAATAAGATATTTGATCTCACCTTAAGTGAACTGACTATTGAAACAAAGGCCACATTGCATTCGAAAACAGTTGGGTTTAAGAGCTTGAACATGATAGAAGACAGTGTTTCAGGTGAGAAAGAGGTCATGGAATGGTCGAGTCAGCTTGTGTATGTTGGAAAGGCTGATAATCATTCAATTTGTTAAGGACATTTACAACCTTGCTGAACCTAGTGTGTTCTGGAACAACACAAACACACATTGAATTTCCATGTGAAGCCACATCATCACACGCATGCTTTTTGTGCACGCAAATACACTTCCATGATAAGAAAGTGTATAAGCAGACTAGCATGCTCTGCGGCGAATCGGGAAGCCGTGGATGCATTGACTGCATGAAGATGTTAAAAAAAATGAACCTTCCACAAGAGTTGGCGAGATGAACGAGTTAATCCTGGTTGCTGTCTCATTGTTTTTCCAAGATAATTACCCACTGCAGCTGTGCAGGGGGAAGCCAAGGCGCTCCCAGGCCAGCCGAGAGACATAGGATGTTTCTTAATATGTGTACTTGTGTGTTCTCATGTGCTTGTGTACTCCGGAAACGCCATCAACCTCAGCCCTAGTACTGTTCACAAGAACAGCAGACCGAGAATGGACAAAGTCCCCGGATGTTGTTCTCGCCCCTCCCTATTTATGCATCAGAGCAGACTTGTCCATTCTTGAGATTGACACCTGTCCCAGCATGCACTGCTGTTAATGGAGCGCTCACAGAGCTCGGATAATTAAGTTAAAAGTTCTATGTTCTGTTGCCTTTGTTCTATAAAAGTAAGTTTTAAGATCATTTGAGGTGAGAACATTACACTTTTAGGGGTCCCTAATTTGTCCATTTTCCAATTTAATGTGTGATAAAAAAACATTTTTTTCTGAAGTTGAGAGGACCGCAGCAACTAGCGGAGCCCCGAGGGTAACGGCAGCCAGGGCTAAGTGCAGCCCGTCTGCAGCAGCCCTCTTTAGGCATAGTTGTGTGTGAATTACCGTTGGCTCTGATGGGATATTTGTGTTTTATTTGGTAAACTGTTCATTTGATCTGTGTTTGTCTGACTGTGCTAATTATTATTCCCCCACTAAATCAAAACAAGTTAGAATTTATTATTGTCTAGATATTATTAATAACAGGAGGTGAAATGCGGCTCCAGACGAGCTGAGCGTGTGGTGACGTCAAGAGTACGCATCTGTTCCAATTGACCCATATTTATGCTGCATGCTCCTGTTCTCCCCGAATCCATACTTTCCTGTTTTTTTCTCTAGAACATACTTGGCGAACACGAGTCCGTACTCGTGTTCTAGTGAATTGAGAAACGGCCATAGTCCTTCCACTGTGTCCTAAGTCGACATCCAGGAGGCATTTGAAAAAGATGTCTGATCCACCTGCGCTGACTTCTCTCGATTGATTAGTTGAATGATCATAACTTTAATTTCCTTACTCACCAGGGTTCTTGGTCTTTTACATCTAAGGCTAGTCTCCTGGACACGCTCTTTAAAATGCAATTGCCTTTACCAATTTCTTAAATTAGACTATAGCTATGTGCAGTTATTAATCACCAAACTGTCCATTCGGATGCCAATGAAAGATGGGTGTATTTGGCCCGTGTGATAAATTGTTCACTGCACAATAATCACAAACTACTACAGATTAAAATGTTGATGTCTTTATTTTCTAATAACCAAGATTATAGCATATCTAACATCTATGAAAACGCTAAAAACTACTGAAAATAAAACACGACGTAGATAAAATGAACAATTTGGAAACAGGGAAAACCATTCTAACAGTCTGTTCAAAGAATTTCTCAGGTAATGTCCAAGTTAGATTAGGTTCATTAATGCATTCAGTGATTTCCTTTTAAAACAGCAGCAGGCATATGTGAATAACAATTGATGCAGAGATCTTAAATGCAGTGTTGTTTCATTCATCTTACAGTGGATAATAACTGAATCTCAAATGCATTAAACAATAAAGCATTACAGTAAGATGGTTTGACTTAAATAAGATTTAAGGCTCAGTTAGGATGCCAAAGAGTCAAAAAACCAAAACTTCCTCACTACCAGAGACCCTCCTGCCACTTCCATACAGGAAACCCTCCGTTACTTTGTCTCAGACTATCCTTCAGGCATTTTAAGAAATTACTCCAAGTCATTAAATTGCCTCCAAAGAAAAGCTGCAGCTTCTTAATAAGTTAACCAATCCTCTTAATTCCAGGAAAACAGGCCTCACATCTCCTCTAATGAGCTAACAGTCTGTCTGTCCCTCCAGAGGATACAGAAGGCATATACCAGATCCTCTGGTGGGACATCTTTCAGTAGGGCTAATTTTCTGTAGAAAAAAATTTGAACCTTCCTGATTGTATGTGATTCTATTCATGTGAATCACAAAGTTTCTTAGAAAAGACAGAAACATAAAAACAACTGTGGCAAAACAGGGGTCCGTTTCAAGAAGCAGATATACAGAAAACCCTAAGTTTTTTAAACCTGAAATATGGGAAAATTTTCAGTTTCAAAAAGAGAGTCTACATAACCTCTGTTTTAGTCACCGTAGTAACATTCTTCCCAGAGCTAACCTGGTCGGGAGCTGATTTTGTTTAGTAAACTTGGAGTGTCCTCTTCTCTTCTCCGCTCTCCTTAGAGCCAGTCACATTTATTTATTAGATTAGATTAGATTAGATTAGAGATGAGCTGTATTGATCTCACAGCGGAGAAATTCTCTGGTCACATATTGGCATAGTAATTAAAGAAGGTGCAAACAAGGAAGAAAAGGTGCATTAGGAATAACAATAAATAAAAATAAAATAAAAATAAATAAAAGAAAATAAAAATAAGAAATACAAAAATAAAGAAATACAAGGGAGTAACACAGAGATCTGAGGTGGCATATGTACAATCATTACCTGATTTAGTTAAATTTTTGTAGTAGTTTTGTGCTGTTTTTTTCATTATTTTGGCAAAAGCGGATGATAATAAAATAAAAAGCACCAATCAGCTTTTTCCCCCCGTTTTTAGTAACATATTTGAACCGGTCTTGAATTCCACTGAGGAATAAAAACAAACAAAATAGCATCAGTAAAAACAAAATGGCAGCAGGTCGGCCGACATCAGCATAGCAAAATAGTACTCAAACAAAAGGGATTTACAGAGATGTTTTCAATTAAAATATGCATATTGAATCACTTTGTAATTCTATTTTAAGTATAAACAAAACATTTTTTAATCATACAAAAGACTAAAATATATTCTACAACGCAGATCTACGATGGCAAAACTAAATATATCTTCTACATTTTGTGACATACTGAGTGCCATGACAAAAAAGGTAATGTAACACAATTGTTCTGGATAGTAGAATAAATGTTAGACGAGTCAACCCTCCCCTTCTTTTTTTCAACAACAAACTGAAAATCTAAATTGATTCTGGATACTGAAAAGAAGTTCTTCAGAAAGAAGGAAAAACTGCTAGCCTCTCACCTTAACTTTAGGGCGACAACATAGATAATACAGCAGAACAGGTCTGATGGTCTGATCTCTGAGCCCATAAATGAGAGAGCTCAAACATCGAGGGAAGATTATAAAACAAACATAAAATACATTCTGAATCCATAAAAATGCCACTCTTGATAAAACTTTGGAAAGAGCAATGATGAGTGGGTTGTAAATGGTTGAGGAAAGACTCAGGCCAAGTTGAACCAGATTCAGCAGCAGGGTGTAACGAGCCTTACGAGCTAAAGCTTTATCTGTGGAGGCTGATCTGGCTGCTATAATGACACCAACATAGGAGAAAGTTGCAGCAACACCAGCTGAGACAAACACAGCACAAGTATAGGCTCTGTCATATTCAGCAGTTAGAGCACCAAGAATCAAGGCTATGTTAGAACAAAGATCCTTTATGTGCCAAAGCTCCATTTTTTTAAATGTAAACTCTAAAAATAATAAAACACGAGCAAGATTGTTTACTGAGCTGACAGCCCAGATTGCGATGATTACTGCGGTTGTGTTTCTGATGGTGATGATAGAGGAGTGCCTCAGTGGGAAGCACACAGCCACATATCTCTCTAAAGGCATTACCACCAGTGTTAGCGGAGAAATCCCAGTTGTGAGATTGGCAAGCATACTAAGAACAATGCACAGCGAATACACCAGTTTCACTCTGCAAACAGACAGTAAGAACTGCACCTGACTCTGTGCCAACTGGACAGTGTCTGCTAGAAGGAGGTTGTACAGAAGAACATACCGACATGTGTCACGAAACACAGGTTTACTCCTCAAAGTGAAAAGAATGGTCCCATTAATGTAGAGAAAAATAAAGGATGGTACTGTAGACAGAGTTGATATTAGAGCTATCCTTAAAAGATTCTGTTTCTGAATTGTTGATGTCATGTTAGACTCAGACTGGGACACATTCAACATGCTGAAGAGCTCCAAAAATGCCCCCCAAAAATTTCCCCTTTTGAGATCATGAATACAAATAAATCCATCAGTACTTAAAGAGATTTAGATAAAAACATTTCTTAAACACAAATGAATGACAATAAAAGAACAATCTAAAAATCAGACAAAGCTCCTGCACACAGCTACACTTATTGTGAAGCTCTGCAGGTAAATCTGGGTTTTTATTACTTTGGATGACAAGGTCCTGCCTCAATAAATATTCAGTTGACATATTACAACGTCATTTACTAATTAATTATCTAATCCCTGTTGTATAACCGCAACAGAGCTTCAGTGTGTGAATTTGTTCCCCTTTTTTAGGACAGGTGAGAAAAACTAAAACTAAACCTCTCTCCACATGCCAATCTCCCATAACTGAGTCACTCAAGAGATTACAGGTTAGAGTTTCCCGGTTGGCACATTGTTTATCCGATACACTACCAAGCATGACTGAAGAATATAAAAACCTGGATACCATGATCTACTACGTTTGAGTTACTTCTTAGTTTAAGTATTCCTTTTTGATGTTTTTTTTTAGTTATCTCCTATTCAGCATTCTGTAATCTTTGCTCTAGTTTCAGTTTGCCATTCATTGTTTATAGGTTTCTTTAGGTTATGTTTTCCTTGGCATCGTAGTTATCTCAAGTCCCTTCCCCTATCCTCCAATTTCCCCTTGGTCATTCTGTGTATTTTAGTCATTAGTTTAATTCCCCTTTAAGTTCTTTCCTACTTACATTTGATTATTCTAGATGTTTTTCTCGTTGTATTTGAGTACTTATTTATTTCTTGTTTACTCTCTATTCGCTGCTTGTGCCAGTCTCCTTTGCCCTGGCTCCCTTCTAGACCCTTCTGTCCCCACCTGCTTCCAATCAGTTGATTACTCCATTTTTTGTTCTGTTTGACATTTATACTCCTCCTCTGCAGTTATTGTTTTCTGGATTTGCTTCATATCGTAATTCCTTCCCTAACCTATGTGTTCTGTTCACGTTTTTTCCTTAATTAGTTATTTCTGGGTTTATTTTTCTATTGCCAACACTCATTAAAGCTGCAAAAAACCACCTTAGCTTCCGTCTCTTCATTTGGGTCCTACACTCCATCCGACCTGACAGCAGAATCCAGCCAAAAATCGATCCAGAAGACTTGGACTCAGTTTTAAATGGCTTGGGAGAGACAGATCAACAAAAAGGAGGAGCAACACGAGATAAAAAAACTTAATGCACAATGGGGCCAGTTCAAGACTTCTTTCACAGAAAAACTTGGCTTCCTTGTGGATCAGATCCAGAGGTTTTAAAGCTACCCTGACCGTCCTGCATGTAACACGGATCCAGACATCCCCATCACCTCTCCAGAAAGACAGGTCAGTTTTCCGTGTGGTCTAAGCAGTCACTCTCATGGCCAACAGCTTTCCTAACAAATGAAAAAATAAAAACTAGTTCCCAAGACCACATCTCCAGCTGCAAGAGCTCCTCATTTCGAGGACTCACTGGACTTTTTTATGGAGAAAGAAAAGATTTGTTTTATTTCATGCCTCTGCATTTAGTTTCACAGTTTCCTTTAGCTCCCTGTTAGCCAGCCACTTCTGAGTCCCAGTCAGACCCCCTCTCCCTCTCCAGGGTTAGATCCCCCTAGTGCTCCCTCTCCTTAGTCAGAGTCCCTTGGTAAAACCTCCCCAGAAACCCCTGAGCCCGCTCTGTGCCGTCCAGAGACCCCTGAGCTCAGTGATGAACTATTCCCTGAAATAGAGCTCTGTGAGAGTTCGTCTTCAAGGCCACTCCGAGGGCACTCCTCATCGTCAAGGCCCCTCCGTGGGTGCTATTCATCTTCAAGGCCCCTCCGTGGGTGCTCCTCGTCTTCAAGGCCCCTCCTTGAGCTTCCCTTGCCATCTGTGGTGCCTCTTTGTGAGTTGACAATGGCTACACTTCAAGGCTCTCAAACTGCACCATCTCTTTGAGGGACTCAAGTCATGCTGCCTCTTCGATGGTCTCAAACTGCACAGCCTCTGGGGGGGTCCCAAGCTGTGCTGTCTCCTCCAAATTTCCTGCTGCCGAGACGGCGGCCTCCAAGGTTCCTGCTGCCAAGACAGCAGCCTCCAAGGTTCATCCTGCCGAGAAGCCGGCTTCCAAAGTCCCGGCTGCCTCCAAGCCAGCCTTCAAGCCTCCTGCTGCCAAGACAGTGGCCTCCAAGTTTCCAGCTGCAGAGATGGCATTATTATCTACTCTCATGATATGGAATCCCACAAGAAACATGTCAGATCTGTGTTGGTGCACCTCCTGCAGAATCAGCTGTTTCTTAAGGCTGGGAAGTGTTAATTTCATGTTATTGACTGGCCTAAATACAGAAAGCAGTTGCAGAGATTCTTAGGGTTTGCAAACTTCTACTGAAGTAGAAGTTTACACGTTTATACCCCCCATGTACAATCCAGGAACCTTCCACAGCAGAAATTGTGACTTTATTCAGAGTGACACTTGATAGTTTAGGATTAGTGGTTAGGGAGCTGTTTGGGAATCAGCCCTGCTGGTGTGTCATGTTGTGTGTCATAATAAGTCCCTTGAAACATGTCATTATCAATTGAAAGCAAACGTAAATGACGTGTTTTTCTATTGAGATATATCAGAGTTTTAGATGAAGCATGTCTTAACCTCCAAACAAAATTCATATTCATATTTTGCCAGAAATAGGGGCAGTGCTTTATATGAAACAGTTCTACTTTCCCATTAACCTTTATCATATCATGCAATAGAATGACTGATATTTTGAAATAAATCAACCATCATGGAATCTGTTAAGGTCCATTTGTGAAGTTTTCTACATTCACCAGAAATGTGAACGTTTCTAAAATAACAAAGTAAAAATGTTATATTTTCTAATTAAACTCTTAGCTTAACTGTTTTACACAGATGCTGTAAGTTTGTGATTGATTTTTTTGGTTGAAGAAATCAGTTAATTAATTTGGTTTTATGTAAATACAAGTCTCATCCAGTATATCATAAATCTCCCCAAAACTACTAAATGTAATCATGTGTCTTTTAAAGAAATTTCAGTCTTCCTACAAAGACTGAACTGAATGTGTGCATCACATTGTCCTTATGTCTTTCCTTTACCTCCATTGGAACCACGTCACTGCACCATTTTGTTGGATCCTCATTTAATTACCCATTCTGAATTCGAGAAGGTATGTTTCTCAGAAAGGTACACAAAGAAGCAAACATGTTTAATCATTGAAAGAATTTATTCCAGCCATGTTTAACAAAATAATTGATATAAGCAAGAGTTTTATCCCAGGAGGTGTTTCCCCAAAATCCGCAAGTCAGCATTTGGCCCTTCTTACACAGCCTAAAGCACTACCATAGGGGAGTGGTGACCTAGTGGTTAGGGAGCTTGAAATCCTGAGGTTGTGAGGGTGTACAAGGAGTGTGCAGGTTAGCTGGCTGGTGTCCTTATAGACATTTTTAACACCTCACTGGACCAAGCCATAGTGCCAGCATGTTTTAAGTCTGCCATCATCATTCCATTCTCAAAGAAGCTTCAGGTTACCTCACTCAATGAATACCGACATGTCGTACTGACTCCTATCGTGAGGAAGTGCTTCAAAAGGCTGGTTAAAGAACACATCGTCTCCAGTCTGCCGGTAACATGCGACTCATCCGAGTTCGCCTACTGACGAAACTGCTCCACTGAAGACACCATCTCCTTTCCCTTTTCACCTTAGCCTAGCACACCTGGAGGAGAAAAACTCCCATGTGTGGATGCTGTTTTTGGCCTTCAGTTCAGCCTCCAACATCCTCATCCCACAGCCTCTGATAGTGTGCAGCTAAGCTAAATACACCCCTCTGCAATTGGCTGTTAGACTTCCTCACAAACAGACCTCAGTCAGTCCAGGTCGGACAGAACACCTCTGATGTTTTCACCAAATTCCTGTGGTTCACATCACAGACAACCTCACCTGAGCTGTAAAAACTTCCTCACTGGTCAAAAGGGCACAAAAGCGCATGTACTTCAGAAGCATCATAGATAGCATTCTGACCAGCTGTCTCAGTGTGTGGTGTGGAGGCTGCAGGCTGGAAGAAGGTGAGGAGAGTGGTGAGAACAGCAGACAAGATCATGAGGGCTACCCTTCTCTCCATTAAAGACATTTCATCCTAGCGCTGCGTTTCCCGAGCCCATAACATCATCAATGACCCCTCACACCCCCACCATGTACTGTTCTCCCTGCTGCCCTCTGGAAAAGAGGCTTCACAGCATTTGATGCAGGTCCAGCAGATAACGAAAGTGCTCCTCCCCCAATGCCATCAGACTGTAATGGATTAGGATGGACCCAAAGACAACCCGCAAACAGGTCAGTGAAACTTTAACAGTCTTTATTAAAGAGAAGGGCGGCACGGACTCCCGGGAACTGCGGTTCACGTTCAGCGACTGGCAGCTCCTGGCCACGGGGAGACTCGGTTGGGCACAGTCTGGTATCAGGAAAGGACAGAGTCCGTGCTGGGGTAATCCAGGGTTCTTAGTCCAGTTTCGGTCCGGGTCTTGACGAGGGGGAGGTCCTTTAATCCAGCTGAGGCAATCAAGGGAGAATCCAGGGGAGGTTCCAAGTCCAGATACAGTTCCACAATCCAAAAAAGTACAGACAGTTTAAGGGGCAGGCAATCTCCGTTACTCACAGGCAGGCTGGGTCAGAAACACGGGTAGACAGTCCAGATAACTGAGGCTGACGAGCAGGACTCAGGCAGGCAGACAAAAATCGAGAAAGGGATCAGGCTGGCTCAAAAACAGGGGCAAAAACAGGTCGAGGTTCAGACAGGCGGACGGACATTCAGAAAAGGCTGGAAGTTTTCACCGTTTGGCTAGAGACGTTCTGGCACTGGAGGCTGGAGGGACGGAGCCTTTAAGCAGGTAAGGTGGAGTAGAACAGGTGCGCTGATTGCAATTAGCAGCTCCAGTGCCAGGAACATTACACAGACAGCTGAAGTTTTGAGAAAACTCTAAATCATATCACAGACTCTGCATCACACTGACAACACTAAATCAAAACCCTGCATAATTGCACCATATTGTCATGTTGGGGTCTAAGCGTCTAACCCACATGCAGAAACACTCTTTAGACAGGGGAAAAGTTAAATGGTTTATTACAAAGTTATCAGAAATGTGCACAGGATCTTGGCTCGTCAGACTGGTCACGGGAGGGAAGCCAGTAGAGGAGGACAGATCAGTTAGAGTGGATCCAGGAAACTTGCAGTTCAACAGTGACTTGGATTTATACCTGCTCAGAGGGTATTCTGATCAGCAGGGAGGGAACCTTGTGGGTCCAGAGGCTGGTCGGCAGGCTGAGGGCAGAGGCAGAGACAGAGGCTGAGGCGGAGGACAGACAGGCAGGTTCCAGGAAGCGTTTGTTTTCTCCAGGATCAGGCAGGTAACCAGATAATTCAGGATCTGAGAGGTAGAAGAACACAGGGTCAGACTGTTCACAAAATCAGATTACAGGTCAGAGAGGCTGGCTCAGCTTTTGCTGGTACCATTACTGGCAAACACTCTAGCAGGGAAGTGTCAGCCTCCTCCTCCTTAAGTAGGCCTCATAATCAGCAAACAGGAAACAGGTGTGTAGAAGTCAGCTCATGCCCTCAGGAGGAAGATCTCAGGCGCCCTCTGGTGGAGAAAGTTAGACAGCCTCCAGATCCCAACACATATATATTTAATGCTCTGAACTTACATCTCAATTTGTTTTTCTGTACAATCTTTTTTTCCTCCAAAACTGTCATGAAGGCTGTACAAAACCAAATTTCTTTTTGTGTACACTCGGTGTATACAAAATGACAATAAAAGTTGTCTAAGTTAAAGTCCTTATAGTGGCCCTCTGTGAACTCGTGGGGTTTGTGTGTATGCCCAGAAACATGCAAAATTTGAGGGAGCATTGCTGATGTATGAACATTGTTCATAGCCGATGTCGAATCTGAAAAAATATGCATTTCCGCTCTTCTGACTTTACCAAGGGTTTTCAGGAACAAAACATCTTGGTATCTGAACTTTTTGTAGATTGTACCATTCTCTGAGCCAAGATTCACATTTTGTCTGAATGCAGGTGGAATAGACTCATCCCCTCCAACATCACGTTTGCACATTGCACAACCCACGCATGCTTAGGGAAAACATGCAAACTGCAAAATCGTATATAAAGAGCTCTATAAAAGTCTCTGAAACAGCTGTTCATACCATCCCAATCATATACAGTGTCCCTGTTGAGTCTATAACAGCAGAAAAAAATGGTTTGTTGATGCACAGGTTCTTATTCATCTTGATCCTTTGGTCCAATTTACTGTGGAAGTTGACGCTTTTGATGTCAGCGTAGGAGCCATGCACTTAAAGATCCTTAGCTGATAACAAATTTCAACCCTCCGCCTTCTTCTCTAAGAAATTCACACCCAATGAAGCACATTACAACATTAGATATTGAGAGCCTTTAGCGATCAAACTCGCTCACGAAGAGTGGAGCCATTGGCTTGAGGGTAATGAGCTCCCTGTCATCATTTGGACAGACCACAAGAATCTGACCTACATCCAGACAGCTAAACGCCCATATCCACGGCAACTTCGCTGGTCTCTTTTTTTCTCCAAGTTTAGTCTCACTATCAACAATCGCCCAGGTTCCAAGAGCACCAAGCGCGATGCTCTTCCCAGGACTCATGCTCCTGATGATGCCCCAGAATCCACAGTCACTATTGCCAATGTCAAAGTAAACTTCGTCTTAAGTGGTGAGAAGTTTACATTTTTTATTTAGTTTTCAGGAGAGAGTGTTCATGACATCTTTTACATAAAAACAAGGTAACAAATGTAAAAACAAAATGACCATTAAACACATGACAGCAGTTGAGTTAATATTTGCACAGCATGACATTGAACAAATAAGGATAATTCACAGAGATTACTTTTTTAAAGTGCAAGATTAAGTTTAAAGTCAGTTCTAAAACAGTTTACTCCAAGGAGCTCCCTATTCACCATTCTATTTTTGAAAATATGATATCAGGGAAAATATTACTGAGATCTTCAAGAAACATATTAATTTACTCAGTGCTTTAATGGTGAAAATTAAAACTAAATATCTAACATGGAAGATACAGGTTTTAAAGATTAAGTGGTATTTAGGTTAGGGATTTTAAACAAAACACATGAGATAACTTCCAGTCCAAGCAAAAGTCCTTTGATACAGTCAATAATAGAATATTTATAAAAACGTATAATGTCTATTTTCTTTTATTGTATTTAAATTTTAACCTCAGTTTTAAAGTACATTTAATAATGGTAGACTGCAGGGAGGGAATTGAAAATGTTGCAACAAACCAAAAGTCCAAGTCAACTCTGGGTACTGTACAGCCTGTATCCAAAATAGATTAAGGAAAAACTGCTAGCCTCTGACTTTGGGGCAACAACATAGATCATACAGCAGAACAGGTCTGATGGTCTGATCTCTGAACTCATAAATGAGAGAGCTCAAACATCTCGGAAAGATTATGAAAATAATATAAGAAACATTCCTAACCCATGAAAATGGAATTCTTGTTAAAATTTTAGAAAGAGCAATGAGGAGTGGGTTATTAATAGTTGAGGAAAGACTCAGCCCAAGTTGAACCAGATTCAGCAGCAGGGTGTAACGAGCCTTACGAGCTAAAGCTTTATCTGTGGAGGCCAATCTGGCTGCTTGTTCTGTATAAGCTTTAAGGCTGAAAATGACAGCAGCTCTATGAAACAGGTAAAAATTAATGTAATAATGCAAAAATTTGAGATTGAGGCCTGGTTCACATAACCATAAAACTATGCTGATGTTTCATGCCATTTTATGCCATGATTTTCCTGTTCTCAAACATAAGGATGCCCTTTCCTGATAGACTCAGATACAGTTCTAACACGGTATAGAAAAAAGTGATTAAAAAATTATACCAAATAACTTCAAGTGATGATAATATGTACTAATGCTACATTCAATTTTACCATTAATCATTGTTTTATTTATAAACCCCATTACTGATTTCCAAAATGTTGAAGCAAAGTCAATTCTGCAAATTTGGGATGTGAGAAACATTTTTATTTTGCTTTCAAAAGGGAATGTTAAACACACCTTTTACACAAATGAGCTATAATAAAAACAAAATACGCATCAAAAGTGCTACCCCATCTGCCTAAAAAATTATGTACTATTCTTTGGGACATTTAATTGGGACCTCCTAACTTTTGCATCCTCTCCCTGAATTTTTTTTCATTTATCTTAGGTCGCATTCATTTGGTTTTAAAACATTTTTTAGAAATGTTTGGAAGTATTAAACCAAGACTCATCTTTTCTTCAGAGCTTTCAAGATATATTTTTTATTTGTTAAAATTTAAAAAAAAACAAAACACAAATATTCTAGTCTATATACAAAGACAATAATATATGTAAAAGATTTGGTAGTTGATATATATCCCAGAGATGTAGAACTGGCTTAAATGTTTAAGCTTCTAAAAAAGTGAAACTTAAATTAGTCCTGACACAAAATATAGTGAGTAAACGGCACTGGTTGTTATTTGGCCTCTATAAACCAATTGTCTAAGATTATTTTACACACTTTAAACTCATTCTTCAAAAAGAGAAAGGAAAAAACTGCTAGGCTTTGACTTTAGGGCGACAACATAGATAATACAGCAGAACAGGCCTGATGGTCTGATCTCTTAGCCCATAAATGAGAGAGCTCAAACATTTGGGGAAAATTATTAAACAAACATAAAATACATTCTGAATCCATAAAAATGCCACTCTTGTTAAAACTTTAGAAAGAGCAATGAGGAGTGGGTTATTAATGGTTGAGGAAAGACTCAGGCCAAGTTGAACCAGATTCAGCAGCAGGGTGTAACGGGCCTTACGAGCTAAAGCTTTATCTGTGGAGGCTGATCTGGCTGCTATAATGACACCAACATAGGAGAAAGCTGCAGCAACACCAGCTGAGACAAACACAGCACAAGTATAGGCTCTGTCATATTCAGCAGTTAGAGCACCAAGAACCAAGGCTATGTTAGAACAAAGATCTTTTATGTGCCAAATCTCCATTTTTTCTGATGAAAACTCTAAAAATAATAAAACACGAGTGAGATTGTTTACTGAGCTGATAGCCCAGATTACAATGATTACTGCGGTTGTGTTTCTGATGGTGATGATAGAGGAGTGCCTCAGTGGGAAGCACACAGCCACATATCTCTCTAAAGGCATTACCACCAGTGTTAGCGGAGAAATCCCAGTTGTGAGATTGGCAAGCATACTAAGAACAATGCACAGCGAATACACCAGTTTCACTCTGCAAACAGACAGTAAGAACTGCACCTGACTCTGTGCCAACTGGACAGTGTCTGCTAGAAGGAGGTTGTACAGAAGCACATACCGACATGTGTCACGAAACACAGGTTTACTCCTCAAAGTGAAAAGAATGGTCCCATTAATGTAGAGAAAAATAAAGGATGGTACTGTAGACAGAGTTGATATTAGAGCTATCCTTAAAAGATTCTGTTTCTGAATTGCTGATGTCATGTTAGACTCAGACTGGGACACATTGAACATGCTGGCGAGCACAAAAAAATGCACCTTTGGAGATCATGAATTAAAAAAAATCAATCAGTATTCAAAGTGATTTAAATAAAAACATTTCTAATGCACAAATAAAAAAAAATAAAACATCTAAAATTCAGAGAAAGACAGTGTTCCTGTAAACAGCTATCCTAACCGGCTTTGCATTTGATCTGGGTTTTTATTACTTTGGAAGACAAGGTCTGGCCTCAATTAATGGTCACATGATGTATTACAGCGTCATATGCTAATAAAAGATCTAAGCCTTATTGTAAGTCATAGCATACAGTATAGTTGTCTCAATAAAATTTGCTGAAGAACACAATGGAGTGCTTCTTGGTAGAGTAAAGGGAGAGTGTTTAGCTACCTAAATAACCGGGCTATGGTTAGCAATTATAGTGACCAGCAAGGCCAGGACAAGCTTTAAGATCTCTATAAGCTTTAAGGTTGAAACTGATAGCAGCTCTATGAAACAGGTAAATATAAATGTAAACTAGTAAAAAGTAGACCTCAAATAATGTTTAAACTTCTACAAATTGGATATGCAAAAATTACAGACTGAGGTGTTAGGAAACCAGTTTGTGTGGGTTGTTGTGTTTGTGTTTTTCTCTCCCTCCACCACCTTGTTCTCGTTGATCCTGTCACACACCTGCGGCTGGTTGGCTCATCACTGAGGACTATTTGAGCGTTGGACTGTCACTACCTCGGCGCCAGAGTGTTTGCCAGTTTTGGGTACTCTAGCAAAGCTGAGTTTAGCTGAGGCTAACTGAGTCTTTGTTTCATTGAGCCTAACCTGGTTTTTGTCTTTGCCTTTTCGGCAGGAAGCTATCCTGCAAGCTGGATGTTTGGCCTGCTCAGTCTAACACTTAATCCCCTGCTCAGTGTCACACAAGTTCTGTCAAGTCCTCCTGGATTTCCAAGTGACAACCCGCTCTATAGCTCCTCAGGATCCAACCAAATCTAAACCTGTCCTGACTCCAACAAGTCTCTACCTCTGGATAAACCCACACTGACTGGAAGAAAGGTTTTCTCCACTAACGTGATTCCTGTTTTCTCTGTCTCTCCAAGTCATCGTTCAAAGTCCCCACGGATCCTGAACTAACCGCTGATACTTCCCTTCCGACTTACAGTTCCGGTTCACCAGTTCACTGAGTTTCCTGAATCCACCCCCGCTGACCTTATCAATAAACCTGTTCAAACTTTTACCCTGGTTCTCTGAGTGGTTTACTGCTTGTGGGTCAGATCTCCTAAGAAAATCCTGACAAAACACTCTGGCCAAACCGTTGACCCAGCAGGAGCCATTCAGAGAGCACTTCGCCTTCAACAAACTGTAATCCAGAAACATCACAACCATCTCCACGATCAGCAGCCAACTTTCAGAGCTAAACAGTCGAGTGGCTCATTTAACCGAGGCTGTCCAATTTCCTCTCCAGGCTTCGGGCCAACCCCGGGATGCTAGCCCCGCCTCAAGCTAACCAAACAGCTTCTCCTCCCTCTTTTTCAGAGAGTCAGCTGCCCAGTCCTCCCAGGTTCGATGGAAACCCCAAGAAGTGCTGGGGTTTTCTCATGCAGTGTACCATCCAGTTCAACCATGCCCTAAGAAAGTTCCCTTTGGATTAAAATAAGATTTCTTATGTGATTTCACATCTAACTGATCAAGCTCTGGATTGGGCCTAGGTCAGATTTTCCTCATCCCCCGTTCATGACTGCACTTTTGAGGAATTCATTACCGAATTCAAGCAAACCTTTAACCAGGATCCAGATAAGACACTGAACTCCTGTGAAATTCTGAAAGTTAAACAGGGACAGAGGTCTGTATCCGATTTTGCCATTGACTTCTGCATTCTGGCTGCAGCTTCGGGCTGGGATAAAACAGCCCTGATGTGTGTTTACTCTAACGCTCTTAATGACTCCATTAAATATGAGCTAGCCACCCTCGATGAAACTGAAACTCTGGAGGATTTAATCAAGCTGTCAATCTGTTTGGACAATCGGATCTGAGCTCAAACTAAGAAAAGAGATACCAAGGCTTCTCCTTCCAAACCTCTTCCTCCACGCACTCTTCCTACTGAGCTTCCTACTATCTCTCCTCCGCCTGAACCCATGCTGTTAGGCAGCATGAGGCTAAGCTCTGAGCAGAAACAACACCGCATGCAGGCTTTATTGTGGAGAGGCTGTTCATTTTGTCTCTTCGTGTCCCCTGTTGGTAAAACTCAGGGTCTACCAGTAGACATGAGAGTACTGGCGGACCCTAAAATTTCTCCCTCTTCACCTCGTCTTCTTTTGCCCGCTACTCTGCTAATTAACAATAAGTATCTCTCCCTGTTGTTATGTGCTTCGGGCACATTATGATTTTTGTCTATTTCTTTTCTTTGTTTTCTTACAGACTTTAGTTGAAGGATCTTTTGTTAATATATTTTGGGAGTTGAATAATTCTTTTGGCCAGTTAATTATGTTAATTTGTGGTGCTGTTGTCCGCCTATAAATAGGCTGGCTTTCAGCATGTTGGGGCGTCCCTTTCTATCTTCGCCTGGACGCCGCTTTTCCACCTGCTTCCACTTGTTCCACCGTGCGCGGTGCGCACTTGTCTTGTCGCTGCGGCCTGCAGCGGACGTTCCAGCCTGCCATGCGGTATGTTGGTTAGCCGTTGCTTACTTTTTTTCTTGTGGTTTTGGCCTGGCGGGACCGGTTGTCCTATTTTCGATTTTTCTTTTGCTTAGGTTATTTTTGGCCTTTAGTCCGGTACCAGTAGGGGCTTCGACGGCCCTGTATAGGGTTGGCCCCCTGCTGTACCGTTTTGTTCTGTTTGATCGGCCTGCCAGGTCCAACTTTCTTTTGTTACTTTTGGGTTTTATTTTTTTGATTCCTTTGGGGCACGGGATCTGAGGGCCTCTAACTTTTTTCTTCGCAGTAAATCAGAAGAAGCCGAGCAAAGAAAGCTAAAGAGGAGAAAATTTATAAATAAAATATTTTTTTGAACCCTCATCTTTTTGTCTTGTGTCCTCAAATATGTTGTGCCCTTGGTGGACGTAACAGTTGTGAACAAAATTTAATGGACTCTTCCTTCATTCAGAAGATGGGTATTGAGATTATCCCTCTTCAGAACCCTCTTCGAGTTTTTGCTCTGGACGGTAGAAACCTGCCCCAGATTACCCACCAGATACGCCCTATTCTGCTGACCGTTTCAGGAAATCATACGGAATACATCTCCTTCTGTCATGATGGGTCTCTGAGTTTAAACCCACATGCAGAACACCACAGGAAACGGAGTAAAAGTTTAGCAGTTTATTAAGAGAAGCACACAGAGTTATGGGTGAAAAGGTTCTGGTACTGGTCCGGGACTGGAATCTCAGAGTATCTGCAGAGATGAGTAGTTTGGTTAGCCAGGCAGTGATGATTTGTCAGGGGTTTGATTCTGGTTTGTACCTTGATGCGGTTCAGACTGATCGATGGAGAGAGGGAACCGGTTGGGTCCAGAGACTGAGGTTTCAGCAGAGAGCTCAGCAGCAGCTGCAGCGTCTAGCTTCAGGCTGGTGAGGTTCAGACCTTGAGTTGGTTTCCTAGTCCTCCCTTGAGAACTAACTGGGGAATTCAGACTGAGAGTCTTAAGCATTGGCTTCCTTGGGCAGGCAGGCAGGTTTCCAAGTGCAAACTCTTCCAGAGCTACAGACTTCAGTCGGGCTTTCCTGTGAGCAGAGAAGACAGAGGCTGGTTAGAATCTGGTTACTCTCTAGAGCAGACAGAGATTCTAAACGTTAACAGAGGCTCAGGTTCCACTAACCAAAACTGGTCAACACTCCGGCGCCGAACACAGGTCTGGCTGCTGCTTATGTAGGAGGTCTCCTGATGGGCTGATGATCCTCAGGTGTGCTGGAGGCTCCAGCCCAGGAGACCCACAGCGCTCTCTGCTGGAGACAGGTGGCAGATCTCCAGATCCCAACACCTTCAACGTTTTTCCCACCGCTAACTCTACTTTGATCTTAGGATTTGAGTGGCTCCATCTTCATAACCCCACTATTAACTGGACAAACAGACATATTGATTCTTGGTCTGTAAACTGTCCCTCTCGTTGTCTCCGATCAGCTGTGCCCCCAGGCTTCCAACCGTCTGAGTCTAGTGAGGCAGACCAACCTGATCTCTCCTCTGTTCCTGCTGACTACCAAGACCTACTTCAGGTATTTAGCAAAACTAAGGCCTTTTCTCTGCCTTCCCAAAGTTGTCTGTTCAATATCTCCAAGCCAGAAAGGGAATCTATGGAGAAATACATTAAGGAGTCCCTGGCTGCAGGTATTATTCATCCTTCTTCATCATGTCTTGGAGCTGGATTTTTCTTTGTGGGAAAAAAGGATGGTTCCCTTAGACCCTGTATTGACTACAGTGGCTTAAACCAAATTACAGTCGAGAACAAACATCCTTCGCCCCTTTTGTCATCAGCTTTTGAGACTGTTCAAGGGGTCAATGTCTTCACCAAACTGGATCTCAGAAGTGCCTATCATCTTCTTCGTATAAGGGAAGGAGACGAATGGAAAACCGCCTTCAAAACTCCCATAGGTCCTTTTGAGTATCTGGTGATGCCTTTCGGCTTAACTAAAGCACCTGCTCGTTTCCAGGCCTTGGTTAATGATGTCCTTAGAGATTTTTTGAAATTTTTTGTTTTTGTTTACATTGATGATATCCTCATTTTTTCTAAGAACCTGTCCGAACACAGGATCCACGTGCGCCAAGTTTTACAGCGGCTCCGAGAGAACAAGCTTTTTGTCAAGGCTGAGAAATGTGAGTTCCATAGGCCTTCAGTCTCTTTCCTTGGCCTCATCCTAGAGGGCGGACAGGTAAGACCCACTGAGGAGAAAATTTAAGTTGTCCAGGATTGGCCCACACCCAAGTACAGAAAACAGCTTCAAAGATTTCTGGGGTTTGCAAATTTCTATCGTGGATTCATTCGAAACTACTGCCAAACTGCTTTTCCCCTCACGTTTCTCACTTCCATTAAAGGCATACTATGCAACATTTTTCAGTTGATTAATGTGTTCCATAACGTTTTGGATGATTAAATGAGTCATTTCAGGTCGAACAAAGGTTTTCTCGGCCGCCCTGGTGGTCTGTAAGGGAAATACCGCACTTGCAATTGCAGGAGCCCTCGGCCCGCACCCACAGGCTCAGAAGTCTCGTGCATCGCAAGAGTCAGTCTTGCTTTACGACGACAATTTGGCTAACTACAATCTTTGTTATTTAGACACATGCATAACAAATAATGTATGAAAACAGAACAACAAAATAGTCACTTACCGCAGTAGACATGGTGATTCGTTGCGTTCACCTCTCTACTTAGCTCAAAACAACCGCGCCTGGCTTGACGGAGAAACCAGGAGAATAGCTGGGCATATTTACGACAGTGCACTTTTACTTTCGCCCTCTGGGGGGAGCCTCGCTGGAAAATCAACACCGGTTGCATAGTATACCTTTAAGGTCCCTTTCGTTTGGTCCCTTGAGGCTGAGGCAGCCTTTGTTCATCTCAAGCACCTTTTTGCCAATGCTCCTGTTGTCATTCAGCCTGATAACACCAAGCAGTTTGTGGTGGAGGTTCACGCCTCTGATTCAGGTGTTGGAGCCGTCCTCTCCCAGATTTCAGACACTGATAACAAGTTACACCCGTGTGCTTCCTTCTCTCGCAGACTTTCCCCAGCAGAGAGAAACTATGACTTTGGAGACCGAGAGCTCTTAGCCATTAAGCTAGCTCTTGAGGAGTGGAGACATTGGTTGGAAGGAGCTGCACACCCTGTTCTGGAATGGACCGACCATAAAAACCTGTAATACATTCAGTCCGCCAAGAGACTTAACCCACTGCAATCTCACTGGTCTCTTTTTTTCTCCCGGTTTAATCTATCCATTTCATTTCATCCTGGCTCTCGGAACGTTAAACCGGATGCTCCCTCTAGGCAGTTTACCCAGACGAATCGGAGGGGTTTGCTGCTCCCATCCTGCCTCCCAGCTGCTCAGTAGCCACAGTCACTTGGGAGATTAAGGACCTTGTCAAGCAGGCCCAACAGTCTGAGCCTGATCCCTGGTACTGGACCCCCCAGCAGAGTTTTTGTTCCTACATCCATTCATGCTCGAGTAATTAACTGGCTCCACACTTCCAAGTTTTCTGCCCATCCAGGTATCAGTCGAACCGTGGCTCTCATAAGTTGACGTTTTTGGTGGCCCTCTTTACTAAAGGACGTAATGGAGTTTGTTTTGGCCTGCCCGACCTGCACTCAGAACAAGCCTTCTCATCAGCCCCCTACTGGATTGCTTCAACCCTTGCACATTCCCAAAAGACCCTGGTCCCACATTGCAATAGACTTCTTCACCGGACTCCCCACCTCTAAAGGGATGACCACCATTATCACTGTCATTGACCGTTTCTCCAAGGCCTGCCATCTAGTGTCACTGAGGAAGCTCCCTACAGCTTTTCAAACAGCCCAACTCCTGGTCAAGTACGTCTTCCGCCTCCATGGGATTCCTCAAGACCTACTCTCTGATCGAGGCCCTAAATTCATCTCACAGGTTTGGAAGGGTTTTTGTTCGGCCCTTGGGACCAAGGTCTCACTCACTTCCTGCTATCATCCCCAGTCTAATGGTCAAGTTGAGCGGATGAACCAGGAGTTGGAGGCCAGCCTCAGATGTCTTTCAGTTTCCAATCCCACTGAGTGGAGCCAGTATCTCCCGTGGGTTGAGTACGCCCACAATGCCCATGTTTCTGCTGCCACAGGACTCTCCCCTTTCAAGGCCTCTATTGGCTATCAGCCTCCCCTTTTCCCAGCTGAGGAGGCTGCCACTGCGGTGCCTTCTGTTCAGCATCACATCCACTGTTGCAGAACCATCTGGAACCGAGCCATGACTGCCCTCGATAAATCTGCTGAATAGAACCGAACGTGGGCAGACCACAAGAGGAGGGTCACCCCTAAAAAAAATCTGTACATTCCTAACTTTTGCATCCTCTCCCTGAATTTTTCTTAATTGTGCTTAAGTCGCATTCATTTGGTTTCAAAACATTTAAAAGAAATGTTTGGAAGTATTAAATCAAGACTCATCTTTTCTTTAGAGCTTTCAAGATATGTTTCTTTATTTGTTAACATTTAAATAAAAACAAAACACAAATATACTAGTCTATATACAAAGACACTAATATATGCAAAATATTTGGTAGTTGATATATATCCCAGAGATGTTGGACTCACATAAATGTTTGAGCTTCTAAAAAAGTAAAAAGTCCCCTTAAAGCTGAGATATTCTCAGTTTTAGATTTTAAATTAGTCCTGACAAAAAATATAGTGAGTAAACGGTACTGGTTGTTATTTGGCATCTATAAAACAATTGTCTAAGATTATTTTATACACTGTAAAGTCATTCTTCAAAAAGAAAAAGGAAAAAAAAACTGCTAGGCTTTAACTTTAGGGCGGCAAAATAGATAATACAGCAGAACAGGTCTGATGGTCTGATCTCTGAGCCCATAAATGAGAGAGCTCAAACATCTGGGGAAAATTATTAAACAAACATAAAATACATTCTGAATCCATAAAAATGCCACTCTTGATAAAACTTTGGAAAGAGCAATGATGAGTGGGTTATTAATAGTTGAGGAAAGACTCAGGCCAAGTTGAACCAGATTCAGCAGCAGGGTGTAACGGGCCTTACGAGCTAAAGCTTTATCTGTGGAGGCTGATCTGGCTGCTATAATGACACCAACATAGGAGAAAGCTGCAGCAACACCAGCTGAGACAAACACAGCACAAGTATAGGCTCTGTCATATTCAGCAGTTAGAGCACCAAGAACCAAGGCTATGTTAGAACAAAGATCTTTTATGTGCCAAATCTCCATTTTTTCTGATGAAAACTCTAAAAATAATAAAACACGAGTGAGATTGTTTACTGAGCTGATAGCCCAGATTACAATGATTACTGCGGTTGTGTTTCTGATGGTGATGATAGAGGAGTGCCTCAGTGGGAAGCACACAGCCACATATCTCTCTAAAGGCATTACCACCAGTGTTAGCGGAGAAATCCCAGTTGTGAGATTGGCAAGCATACTAAGAACAATGCACAGCGAATACACCAGTTTCACTCTGCAAACAGACAGTAAGAACTGCACCTGACTCTGTGCCAACTGGACAGTGTCTGCTAGAAGGAGGTTGTACAGAAGCACATACCGACATGTGTCACGAAACACAGGTTTACTCCTCAAAGTGAAAAGAATGGTCCCATTAATGTAGAGAAAAATAAAGGATGGTACTGTAGACAGAGTTGATATTAGAGCTATCCTTAAAAGATTCTGGTTCTGAAATGCTGATGTCATGTTAGACTCAGACTGGGACACATTCAACATAATGGTGAGCTCCATAAATGGTAAAAAATGCACCTTTTGAGATCATAAATACAAAAAACAAAAATTCTATACTCAAATAGATTTTGATACAGACATTTCCTAAACACAAATTGCAGATATATATAAAGAAAAACAACAATCTAAAAATTAGACAAAACGAAGGCTTCTGCACACACATACTGTATGCTTAATGTGCAGCTTTACTGGTGATCTGGGTTTTTAATACATTGGCTGACAAAGTCCGGCCTCAGTAAATGTTCAGATGACGTATTGCACATCAGCAGAACTGACTAATGAATGAGCTAATCATACTACATTCAAAATAGAGGGACACATATGCCTTCCTTAGTTTGGTAAGTTCTCTGGCTGTTAGTCCCGAGGCTATCCCTGGTGAAACAGGTTACTTACTGTAGAGGTCAGGTGCACAGGGACAAAGGTGGCTATAAGAACATTTTACCTTCGAATACTTTACAGTCAAATATTTGATTAAACAGCATTTGATAGTCAAATATTTGAT
Organism: Cyprinodon tularosa; assembly: GCF_016077235.1. Classification (NCBI taxonomy): domain Eukaryota; kingdom Metazoa; phylum Chordata; class Actinopteri; order Cyprinodontiformes; family Cyprinodontidae; genus Cyprinodon; species Cyprinodon tularosa. Next base: position 465,079 of record NW_024038551.1, on the reverse strand, counting down.
TAAACAAAATATTACCACCCCTACTGGGGTAGGCAATATATATCACAATAGCACAACAAGGGTAAGACTAACACAGATTATAACAAGGTAAGATCGTCATAGTATAATTTAATTTATTTTCGACCCAGATGAATACTTCTGGAATAATGTCTTTCTGAGCGTTTCAATTAAATCTAATTAGACCAGAAGACTGCCTTAACTCGTTTTCTACCTTCTGGTAATAAGTGCTGGAAAAGGCCCAGTCTCTCTCTACGGGATCTGAGAAGCTCCTCATGATCAGTATCGGGCTGTGGCATTTTGACAAGGGGTAAAACTGGGACTAGAGGCTGGAAGCTACAGATCAAAGTCAAGCTATTTTTTAAGTTTACCTTTATTACATTTCTAGTAGTTTATGTGGTGGGGAAAATTTTGTTTCTAACATACTGAGAAGTGGTGGTTAAAAACAACCCAATCGGTCTCCGCCAGGTGACGTCAATTGTTTACCTCGGGCGCGGTGCATCGTGGGAAAACCACCATATTAGGTGTAAAGTCGAGATAAGCCACACGCGGCTGTTCTTTCGGCACAATTATTTACCAGAAATGACACGATCGTGTTGTGTGAGAGGCTGCCAGTCCCGGTGTCTTGCCAAGGTAGTTATCCCTGCGAAAATTTGTATCCCCTCGTCGGGATCGCGCATGGAGTAGGAAGAACAACCCGAGTTAACTCCACTTCAATTCCAACGTGCCGAACTTGAAATTTGAAAGGTTTTACGTGCATGAAAGTTGAGCTTTACTGTTTTATTCTTTACTTCACATGTTATAGCAGAATATCGCCAGTGATATTGATCTAAAACTAATAATAAAACACAAACGTTGGCTTGAAAGCTGGTCGCTGACAGCAGTGTCTACTCCTCCCTCTGAAAGCAAACAGATCCTTGTTCTTTTCCACACGTTCATTAAAAAAATCTCTCATTGTTTCACAGTGTCCAAATGTTCTCATCCCATTGAAAACTGTTGTAAACTGTATACTTGCAATAAAAATGAAATAGAAAATGGAGTGCACGTGTAATCATTAAAGACCATATGCCAGAACTGGCAATATGGGATAAAATAAAACCTGCTGTAATCTGTTCCCCCTGTCTAAATCAGGCAAAAAAGGCCCCAGCTTTTTTTTAATTTTGGCTTATAAACATCTTTTATGATGACAACTAACCCCTGACACTTTGGAGTTGATTGACCTTTATTTCTTAAAGTTATAAGGGGGGAACAAATTATAGCAGGCCACCTGCTATAATCTGTTCCCCCTGTATAAATCAGACAAAAAAGGTCCCAGCTTTTTCATTTTTGGCTATAAGTATCTTTTATGATGACAACTAACCCCTGAAACTTTGGAGTTGATTGACCTTTATTTCTTAAAGTTACAAGGGGGGGACAGATTATAGCAGACCACCTGCTATAATCTGTCCCCCCTGTCTAAATCAGACAAAAAAGGCCCCAGCTTTTTTTTTATTTTGGCTTATAAACATCTTTTATGATGACAACTAACCCCTGACACTTTGGAGTTGATTGACCTTTATTTCTTAAAGTTATAAGGGGGGAACAAATTATAGCAGGCCACCTGCTATAATCTGTTCCCCCTGTATAAATCAGACAAAAAAGGTCCCAGCTTTTTCATTTTTGGCTATAAGTATCTTTTATGATGACAACTAACCCCTGAAACTTTGGAGTTGATTGACCTTTATTTCTTAAAGTTACAAGGGGGGGACAGATTATAGCAGACCACCTGCTATAATCTGTTCCCCCTGTCTAAATCAGGCAAAAAAGGTCCCAGATTTGTCATTTTTGGCTTATAAGCATCTTTTATGATGCCAAAAATGAAAAAGCTGGGGCCTTTTTTGTCTGATTTAGACAGGGGGAACAGATTACAGCAGGTGGCCTGCTATAATTTGTTCCCTCCTTGTAACTTTAAGAAATAAAGGTCCATCACATCCAAAGTTTCAGGAATAAATTGTCATCATAAAAGATACTTATAAGCCAAAAATGAAAAAGCTGGGGCCTTTTTTGCCTGATTTAGACAGGGGGAACAGATTACAGCAGGTTTTATTTCATCCCATATTGCCAGTTCTGGCAAAATGGGATGAAATAAAATGGCTGATGTTAGAACACAAACTGTTTATTAAGGATAGTACAACATAGATAAATTGCAAGTTACTATAAACACAAATATAGATTTAAGTACCAAATTTCAACGAGGAAAAAATTATTTCCTTCTGCATATACAGTAGTTTTTAATGATTACACGTGCACTCCATTTTCTATTTCATTTTTATTACAAGTATATGGTTTACAACAGTTTTCAATGGGATGAGAACATTTGGACACTGTGAAACAATGAGAGATTTTTTTAATGAACGTGTGGAAAAGAACAAGGATCTGTTTGCTTTCAGAGGGAGGAGTAGACACTGCTGTCAGTGACCAGCTTTCAAGCAAACGTTTGTGTTTTATTATTAGTTTTAGATCAATATCACTGGCGATATTCTGCTATAACATGTGAAGTAAAGAATAAAACAGTAAAGCTCAACTTTCATGTACGTAAAACCTTTCAAATTTCAAGTTCTGCACGTTGGAATCGAAGCGGAGTTAACTCGGGTTGTTCTTCCTACTCCGTGCGCGCGCCCGACGAGGGGATACAAATTTTCGCAGGGATAACTACCTTGGCATGACACCGTAGCCTACGGTAATTTCACATTCTGCTTACTTTTTTCCATATAGTCAGAGAGACAAACTCAATCCTTTAGTCCTTCGTTTAGCTATACTGCGGTTGTTTACACTACGCCTTTACGCCAAAAATGGCGTCTTAGCAACAAATGTCACGTGACTGACGGAGACCGATTGGGTTGTTCATATAATCCAGTCAAGGGCTCACATTGACTGCACTGCTGGGTTCTTTTAACCCAGCAGGTTGGGTTAATTTGTAGTTATTTGACATGCTAAAATATAGCTGTTGCATATTAATATCGCAATTCAAATTTTTTTTTCTTGATTAAATATATTCTCACCCCAATAATTTCACAACAAATTCAAAAAATGAACATATTATATACAGGTTTACTGTGGTGTCTGAGCCTGTTTGGGTGCAGTTTTGGTTGTGTTTTCTCTCTCTGAAAGGTGTGGCTTTGGGGGAGCTGGCTGCACAAACCTGAGACTGATCTTCATCTGGAGCAATATTTTAAGCCTGGCCTCCTGTGTGCTCTCTGCCTGATGGTCATGGGTTAGTTGGAAGATCTGCCAACTTCTTTCTCTGGTGGAAATAATCGCTCCAGCTTTTTTGGATTTCTTATATTGATCTAACCTGTGCTCTGTCTACCCAGATTCCAAAAGCAGTCTCCAGCTACCAATCCACAGCACCCACCTCCCACATATCCAGCTGATGCAGAGCTTGCCTTCCTCCTTAAACTGCCCCTGCTTCCAGAGACACCTGTCTTCCCTGTCTACCTGTGAACAGAAATAAACTATCATTGCTCCTATCTCCTGGCGGGGCTGTCTGCATTCTGGGTCCAGCACCTAGCTCATCACACTTACAATCCTTTAGATAGTGCAAGTTTAACATAAAAAAAACCTTTTGAAGCACATATCAATTATACTCAACAGTGCCTCACAAACACTTTACACTTTACAAGAACATTTTGCATCTTATAGGTGTGGTGGAGGATTTTCCGAAACTTTTGAAAAACAAATGCATAGCACAATCCTGTAACTGTTCCCAAGAGGGAACACCTATTAATCATGTGCGAGAGCATGCACAAGCCCATTTCTCCTTGTGCACAATCATAAAAGCTCACTTTCCAAAAGCATATTTGCAATTTTTCCACTGTGTCTGACTCACCACCGGTAAGTGAAAATGGGGACGAATACATAGGAAAGCCTTACTTGAACATATCACCACAATGATTTACAATTAGACATACCACTAACTTTAATGATCCACCATGAAAAATAACATCCTCCACAATACCTTCCATGACTATATAAAGCTTGATATATAAATAAAGCATTAACTGGTGTGAAAAAAATGTTAGTATTGATCACCACTGGTTACGTTACGTTTTCTTAGTCACGTGACGCTTGTGCTGGGAAAACCAGCATCACGGAGCCGGTCATGCAAGCTAACTCTAACTCAACTACAGAAAAATGAAAGTAATAAACCGGCTCTGTGATGCTGGTTTTCCTTTAGTATGAGCGCCACAAGCGTCATGTCACGTGACTAAGAAAACGTAACGGGATTGGCTGGGAGCTGGACACCACAATTCATTGCTAATGTCTGTGACCTGAAGTAACCCTTCCCTTTTTACACTGAATTTCGACGCCGAATTTAAGACACTGAAACAGAGCCAGTTTAATCTCAGGAGGCTGAAAATATTGAGTTTGAATTTTGAAAGGTTGAATTTTTTTTATATGCTCATTTTTTTAACTCTCAAAAATTAAACTGAAAAATAATATTGAAAATGTAATCACTTTGAAATAGTAATGTGAATTTTTAGCTTGAAGAGAAAATAACAAATGAAATTTCAACTTTGTAGAAATAATGACAATGAATTTTTTTTTTAGGTCAAAAATGTGTTCTGAATACATTTTAACACTGAAACAGTAAGTACAAACATACAACATTTTAATTTCAGTGGCATTTTTAATTCAAATCCCAGCGACACAAATTTACTTCCATAGCTTTGGAACCAGCAAAATGGCAGAGAGCTTCTAGGGGGGTGCCTTCCCCAACGCCCCTAGTCAGCATCTTCTCATACAACACCACAGCATTACCATATACGTTGATGCTAGACCCTCTCTGACAATTCTCATATTTTAACATAAGAATGTCCATTTGGCTGACTTACATGGACAGTAAAGAGACAGAGTAATGAACAGATATAACAGTTATTTAAAACAGAAAAATAAAATAAAAAGCACTTTATCTTTGTTAGGATAATTATCATTGATGATGTGTGAGTTTATTATACCTTAATATTAGCTGCCTGTTGTGTGTCAGGATTGATGTTTTCCACAATAGTTTATCTAATTAAGACAGTTCCTCTGTCCGGACGTACATTTATAATCTTCATGCTGTACGTGGCAAAGATTTGGAAATGGAATGAGAGTGGTGTATTTCAGCAAAGAACGAAGTGTAATATTTTGATAAGGCTGGAGCCATGGATGTCTACTCATCTGCTAACATTTATGATGTAATGATGTGATGATGTATAAAATGCCTCTTTAACCGTTTATTGGGGCCACTTCCTGAGAGGTGAGCCCGGGGGTGTGCAGCTGCCTTCTGTAACCCTAAGCAACTTCTTTGATCTGAGTAAGATTACAATTTCTATCAAAATCTATTTTCATGTCTCATGTTTATTCAATACATATAAGTTATAAAGTGTTATTTAAAGAGTTTGTCCCGAGTTATCTCTTTTCAGGAAAAAGAACCGGTGAGAGAAAGCTCCAAGGTGTAGACACATCTTCAATAGTAAATCTACTTCATGCTGAATTGAGTGGTTTTGGTCCGCTGTTATCAGATATTGTTGAGGTCCAGTTAGTGGGTGGGGCTGTGTTGCACATGATTGAACATCAACCCAAGGTGTTGGGCAATCCAAATAAACCAACACACCATTATAGAAATTACAACCCAACAGCTGATAACTCCATACCCAACTGAAATAACTTTCCGTAAAAATTCAAAAAAATATCCACTGGACTTGGTTTCCACGATTTGAAGACGTTTCGCCACCTCTTCAGGAAGCTTTCTCAATTCAAATGTCTGGATCCGCAGTGAGTTTGAGTGTTATATAGACAAAGCCTTGTATCGCTTGGAAACATGCAAATGATAACTGATGAATGGGTCGTTTGGTTCCATCGTTAGCCTGTAATATCTGAACCCTGTCTATGAATCTGAGGGTCGGTCGTTAAAGGGGAGGATTGCCGTTAAGGAGGGGATTGTCTCCTGTAATACCTGAAACCTGTCTATGATTGTTAAGAGTCGGTCGTTAAGGAGGTATTGTTTACAGGCTGGAGCGGGTAGGTCCCTCGTTCCTCTGTGATGGGGTGGGGGGTTTGGTGATATCTGGAAGGGATCATGTCTATGATTCAATTGTATGTTTTTGGAAGCTGGGATCTGAGTTACTGAAATAACCTAACAAACTGGGTTTTCAGAATACCTTATTCAATGAAAAGAAGCAATTGAATTACCCAACATGTTTCACCTAGCAGTTGGATTTAAAACAACCCAGCATTTATTAGAAAATATAGAATCCTTTCATAAAATGTATAATTTGATCTATGAAAGTATTCACTCAGCTAACACAGCTGCAAGGCCATTCTCATAACAAGCTAGACTCTTTCTCAGGGTTTATTAATAACATTTGATAATTTTCATCTATTGTCTGTTTTTGATTTGATTAACTGTTTATGGAGACCTGTACAGCACCAACCCACAGGGTTTAGGTAGTGAAAGGAACTTTTTTCTAATCATCACAGGGCAGAACATTAACCTGAAAGGTTGCTACGATTGTCTTGTTCTCTCTTTGCAAAGAAAGATAAGAAAATGCAGACTAAGCGCATTGTCATCTATCTCCTTTATTTAACCAAATTGCAGAGTTTCATACCTTTTTCCTACTGCACTAGAAACACAGGGTCGAATAAATTAACAAGTGCCATAGTACAAAAGAAGAACAGTAAAACAATGGAAGCTGTTCTCTCTTCACACTAACCCAACCCCCATCACCTGGACACGCCCTAATCCAGGTCCATGCATCACACATTTAGCAAAGATCCAGTCCCTGAAACAGGACAAAACAAAAAAAAAAGAAATATCAATAAAACTTACAAGTAAACTAATTTGAATCATTTTGCCTTAATTTTTTAAGAGAAAACCTAAGTTTTTCCAGCTTTAGGTCATGGAGACCCTCTATCACCCACTGGTCATGAGAGGGTGGGGTTCAGGATTTCCACTTAAGTAAGATAAGCCAGGAGGGTGAAAAAAGCTAGAGATCGTCTCAAGGAACACAAAAGGCTCAGGTCTGGAGAGATGCCAAATATTGCTGATAGTGGATTAGCGAGAATTGTCTAAGTGTATGCTCTTAGCACTGCCAGGATGTTCCCATAATCTTTCTTCTGCTCTCCTTTCTTTGTTCTGCTGGTCATTTTTGCACTACCTGGCCACCAATCATAAAGGCACCTATATTATCATTTACTTCACAAATATGCAATAAGATAATCATATGGTAGTAATGTTAAAGGAGCTTTGTGCTTCAAAGAATGTGACTATTCCAATTTTCTGTCAAATAAGTCCCAACTCCCAAGTAACCAGTTTTTTTTATTATTCATCTCATGTGTTTGACTGTTGAGTTAACAAGCTAAAAAAAGTTAATAGTAACCCAAGATAGCAAACCCAAACCCAAAATGTTTTGAGCTGCTTTTATGTATTTCAGCTCAGTTAAATTTAAACATACTTTATTAATCCCAAAGGGAAATTAAATGGTATAGTAACTCATATGTTCATGTCCTGGTTCCTTCCGGCCAGTGGATTGAGAGGCTTTTCATGTCTGTCTTGTTAAATTAAATTCAATTCAGTTTATTTCTATAGCGCCAATTCACATCACATCATCTCAAGGCACTTTACAGTTCACCAGATCATCCAGTCAAATTGATTCAAAGATTTTTATCTTATAAAAACCAGTTGATTGCGTCGACTCATTGACTCAAAGGCAATCCCTCACACTAAGCATGCTTGTAGCGACAGTGGAGAGGAAAGACTCCCCTTTAGAAGGAAAAAAACGGCCATGTGCGGAGGCCGACTGGGGTTCAAGCATAGATACAAAAAGCAACTGTAAAAGGTGGCCCCGTCCAGGAAACACACAGCCAGGCAGGCGAGCGCCGAGCTTCCTCTCATGTCAGAGGATGAAGAGAGCACATCCAGTCAGTCACAGTCAGAAAAACAGGACTACACTGAAAAACAGGCCGATCTCCAGCATCTATAAACAAAGGCATTGATAGCAGCAGCACAGCTGATATTTCTCTAAGGATGGAGTCACAGCCAAACAGCAACAGACGAGGCGAAGCTACTATGAGAAAAAGCAGAGAGAGCATGACATTAGAGATTGAACTAACAGATTCCGCAGAGTGTTAGAATAGAGATAGACTGAAGCAAAATGATGAAAAAGGGATCCCTATGTCCTCCAGAAATCTAAGCCTATAGCAGCATAACTATAGAGATAGCCCAGGATCGTCTTCTGATCGTGTCCTGGTCCTTCTCTGCCTAGCCTTCAGGGTTTTGGCTATGAATGTGGAGAACGTCCGTTTTATTCCTTCAGGTATGGCTCCTGGGAGGAGACCAGTTTAAAGTTCCCTGCAGAAATCCCGTTACCACATCTTGTCTCTCTCCCTCAATCACTGAGCCTGCCCGCTGGCATCTGATCCTGCCTGTCTGCATCTGTGTGTGTCTGTCTGGGCACGCTTCTTGACCTGTTCTCACTTTGAACCTGCCTAAATGCTCTGAGGATTCCTGGAACCCAGGATCTATCTGTTCCTCAGCGGATTGGATCCCCTTGTCGGACTACAGACCCCTGGATTTCGGAACTATCCCTGCCTGATCTGTTTTCCCTTGATCTGGATTGGCTGCCTGCATGTTTTCCGGGGATGCAGAATGGGACGGCTCAGGGCATCTCGTTGGCAGTGCATCAGCTGATCCTACCTATAATTGAGAGGATGGACTGAACTTTTAAACCAGGTAAGTGACTCATTTGGATAATCATCTCCTGTCAGATGATCGTAGTCACTTACCTGTGTTCCTCCAGAGTGTCAGTGATTGGGCGGTGCCTCCTTCTGTGGCTGTAGGCAACCTAGTCTCATGGGAAAATGTACCCCCACTACGTTGGTCCACACTGCAAAACGTAGTGGAGGTACATTAATGGCCATTTTTTGTGGTACTGTTACATTTCTTCTGCCTATACGCTTTCTATTGTTTTACGTCCTAGTCACAAGACTTTCAAGATTCCAGCTGGGAGAAGAAAAAATATGGCCGACATTCGCTCATTTTTTGTGGAAAGATTAATAACTTGAGTTTGTTTTTGCATTAAAATGAGTTTTGATTACATTTCTAGTGAGAAATGTATAGTTTGTTGTCAGAATATTTACTCAGGGAATGTACATATTCACTTGCTTGTTCGTTTCCTGCAAATATTTTTCAAGATAATGTGAAACTGTAACGTTGTGGTATAAACATGGCCAACATTTCTCTAACTTTTAGTGGGAAAATCAGTAATTTCAATCAGTTTCTGCATTGAAATGGGTTTTGATTACATTTATAGCGAGAAATGTAGGGTTTATTTACATAATATTTACTTAGTGAACATACATAATCACTCGCTTGCTAGTTTTTTCTACGATTTTTCGGATCTCGTCAGGATTATGTGAATTGCAACGTTTTGGCTGCTACCCATCGCCTAGCATTTAGCTGCCGCCCCGATTCAACATTGAATTCTTTGTGATTTAACTCCATCTTACGGATCAAACCCTCGCCACTGCGTGTGTTGCGTCTCAGGTTGATTTTCAGATCAATGCATTACGTCGTGGCATACAGGAGAAACTAATGTTGACAAAATGATCATGGGTTACGATCGGATGTGTTTTATTTGGAAATCTACCGGATCCTTTGTGCATTTAACTTCCTGTTTGGTGCGATCTCATTGATGGGTTTTGACCAGGTTTTGACCAAAGAGGAACTCCTTTCTGCTTGCTTGTTGGAATCATTAACTGCTTTAAAAAATATTATTTCTATTATTATTATTATTACTATGCTTTTCAAATAATTATTCTTTATTGGATTGTCAGCGAAAATTAAAAAGAAAGAAAGAAATCTTAATGTTTTGACTTCGGATGCATTTTGACGCTGTCACGAAGAAGAAGAAGAAGAAGGCTGAGGGAGAAGTGAAAGAAGAGGAAAGCACTATTTATTTATCTTCAGAATACAAAATTAAAAAATAGAATTTAATAGATGTAAAACAGTGTCGCTACATACTCATGAACAGTAGGTGGCGGTATGCACCTTAAAGTTGCTTGCGATCCGCCATGATAGAAAAAAAGAAGAAGAAGAAGAAGAAGAAGAAGAAGAAGAAGAAGAAGAAGAAGAAGAAGAAGAAGAAGAAGAAGAAGAAGAAGAAGAAGAAGAAGAAGAAGAAGAAGAAGAAGAAGAAGAAGAAGAAGAAGAAGAAGAAGAAGAAGAAGAAGAAGAAGAAAAAAAGAAAAAGAAGAAGGAAAAAAAAAAAAGATAAGAATGGATCGTCTTCATCCGGAAGATGCTATTTTCCTGGCAGATGCGTTCCTGGATGAGTACAAGGTAGGCTAAGTAACATTGTTTGCTAAACTGAAAACACTCCAAGCAAAGTGCAACTATACAGTAAACTACCTGGTTCATACATTTACATTCAATGTTATACACACACGCTGTTTTGTTTTGTTTGTTTGTTGCTCCAAAGCGCCTTTTTTGCACACGGCCAGCAAGTTTAATTAAATATTGTCAAAATGTGTCACTTTTATTTTTAATGAAGACAGAGTTTTCTAGATTTGTCAGTACAGTTCAGGACTTCAATTAACAGAACTATTTTTTTCCAATTTAATATACAACATTTTTTTATCCAGCTTATTCCTAGCCCCAACGAGTCGTTGCGTGAAATATGCGACCGATTTCCGGTTCGACCGGAACCGGCGTTCATTTGCATGCTAGATATTCGTGCTACTCCACTTTTTGCGAACCTTTTAGGTAAAATATGTGGGGAAATCAGCTGTCTAATCTCACACAGGACAACGTTAAAATCCTTCTGCCTCGTGCAACAGAGGAGGTGGAGGATATGCAAATCTGGCCAAAATACCAAACAGTAGCATTATTAGCAAAGTTAGCCACTTAGCTCTGTCACATCTGACTGAAGCAATGAGCAATCTTAGAAGCTTCAAGGGTTATCACTACTTACATGATGATGACGATCAGGGGAGGATCTAGGATTCTAGGAGATCATGGGCTTAGCCCCGAGGGTGAAGATGAGCGTTTAGACTTTCTGCTAAATCCCGTTCTAATGTAAAATATGACAGATTACTGGATTAAAGAAATTTCTAGTATACTATATGCTATCACACATAACAATTCCAGCTCCATAACATGGGAAGAAATTCATTTACCTGCAAGTCTTTAACTGTGTTTATTTATTTCTTCAACAACAAGCTCTGTGGAGACATTTGATCATTATTTGCTAAAGTTATGAAGGGGAAAGCATATATTTTAGCCACCTGATATAATCTGCTCCCCCATAACATGGGAAAAATTAAACAAATCCTGTGAATTTTGAAACTGTCATTATTTTTCTATATTATGTTTGAAACATTTATTATTTTATATTTTGAAATCTTAAATAGTTAATAAAAATATGTCAATTCTCAATTCAAAATGTCTGGAATAGCATTACTTCAGACATTTTGAATTGAGAAAGCTCTCTGGATGGAAAACGAAACATCTTCAAACTTGGAAAACAAAGTCCGGCTGTTTTGGTTTTAACTTTTCTTTTGAAATATATTTGTAAATTGTTAGATAAACATTTAAACAGAAAATAAATTTAATAAATATCATCAAAGGGGAAACGGATTATATCAGGTGGCTAAAATATACGATTTCCCTCTCATAACTTTGGCAAATAATGATTTAATGTCACTAAATCCACAGGATTTGTTGTTGATGATGAGAGGAATAAACACAGTTAAAGATTTGTAGGTGAATTAATTTCTTCCCATGTTATGGAGGAGGATGGAATATTCCAGGCAGCTGAAATATCCATTCTCTCCTCTCCTCCTCCCATATGTTTAGGAAATAAACAGCAACTGTTTCCAAATTCTCAAAAAATGTTATGTTTGATAGCATGTAGTATACTAGAAATTTCTTTAATCCAGTAATCTGTCATATTTTACATTAGAACGGGATTTACCAGAAAGTCTACTCTCTCATCTTTTCTGGAAATCTTAATTTTTGTGTCCTGCTATCAGCCAGTTTCCATTCTCTTATATCAGCAGTGAAAAATCATGAATACTTCTGACTTTTATTTCTGTCAGGCTTAACTGACAGAAGTTGGAAAAAGACAGATTCTCTTGGCGTTTAAAAAATAACACAAAACAGCTTAAAAGGACCTCGTCTATTTATTTATTTTACAGGAGGAGGAGGAAAAAAAAAAGAAAAGAAAAAGATAAGAATGGATCGTCTTGATCTGGAAGATGCTATTTTCCTGGCAGATGCGTTCCTGGATGAGTACAAGGTAGGCTAAGTAACATTATTTTCGAGGTGCTAAACTGAAAACACTCCAAACAAAGTGCAACTATACCGTAAACTACCTGGTTCATACATTTACATTCAATGTTATACACATCGTGTCTACCAGACACGCTGTTTTGTTTTGTTTGTTTGTTTATTTTTTCGCTCTGGCCGTCTACTTTCCATTAAAATCCTATGGAGTTTTGCGCTCGGGACTGGGCTCCAAAGCGCCTTTTTTGCACACGGCCAGCATGTTTAATTAAATATTGTCAAAATGTGTCACTTTTATTTTTAATGAAGACAGAGTTTTCTAGATTTGTCAGTACAGTACAGGACTTCAATTAACAGAACTATTTTTTTCCAATTTAATATACAACATTTTTTTATCCAGCTTATTCCTAGCCCCAACGAGTCGTTGCGTGAAATATGCGACCGATTTCCGGTTCGACCGGAACCGGCGTTCATTTGCATGCTAGATATTCGTGCTACTCCACTTTTTGCGAACCTTTTAGGTAAAATATGTGGGGAAATCAGCTGTCTAATCTCACACAGGACAACGTTAAAATCCTTCTGCCTCGTGCAACAGAGGAGGTGGAGGATATGCAAATCTGGCCAAAATACCAAACAGTAGCATTATTAGCAACGTTAGCCACTTAGCTCTGTCACATCTGACTGAAGCAATGAGCAATCTTAGAAGCTTCAAGGGTTATCACTACTTACATGATGATGACGATCAGGGGAGGATCTAGGATTCTAGGAGATCATGGGCTTAGCCCCGAGGGTGAAGATGAGCGTTTAGACTTTCTGCTAAATCCCGTTCTAATGTAAAATATGACAGATTACTGGATTAAAGAAATTTCTAGTATACTATATGCTATCACACATAACAATTCCAGCTCCATAACATGGGAAGAAATTCATTTACCTGCAAGTCTTTAACTGTGTTTATTTATTTCTTCAACAACAAGCTCTGTGGAGACATTTGATCATTATTTGCTAAAGTTATGAAGGGGAAAGCATATATTTTAGCCACCTGATATAATCTGCTCCCCCATAACATGGGAAAAATTAAACAAATCCTGTGAATTTTGAAACTGTCATTATTTTTCTATATTATGTTTGAAACATTTATTATTTTATATTTTGAAATCTTAAATAGTTAATAAAAATATGTCAATTCTCAATTCAAAATGTCTGGAATAGCATTACTTCAGACATTTTGAATTGAGAAAGCTCTCTGGATGGAAAACGAAACATCTTCAAACTTGGAAAACAAAGTCCGGCTGTTTTGGTTTTAACTTTTCTTTTGAAATATATTTGTAAATTGTTAGATAAACATTTAAACAGAAAATAAATTTAATAAATATCATCAAAGGGGAAACGGATTATATCAGGTGGCTAAAATATACGATTTCCCTCTCATAACTTTGGCAAATAATGATTTAATGTCACTAAATCCACAGGATTTGTTGTTGATGATGAGAGGAATAAACACAGTTAAAGATTTGTAGGTGAATTAATTTCTTCCCATGTTATGGAGGAGGATGGAATATTCCAGGCAGCTGAAATATCCATTCTCTCCTCTCCTCCTCCCATATGTTTAGGAAATAAACAGCAACTGTTTCCAAATTCTCAAAAAATGTTATGTTTGATAGCATGTAGTATACTAGAAATTTCTTTAATCCAGTAATCTGTCATATTTTACATTAGAACGGGATTTACCAGAAAGTCTACTCTCTCATCTTTTCTGGAAATCTTAATTTTTGTGTCCTGCTATCAGCCAGTTTCCATTCTCTTATATCAGCAGTGAAAAATCATGAATACTTCTGACTTTTATTTCTGTCAGGCTTAACTGACAGAAGTTGGAAAAAGACAGATTCTCTTGGCGTTTAAAAAATAACACAAAACAGCTTAAAAGGACCTCGTCTATTTATTTATTTTACAGGAGGAGGAGGAAAAAAAAAAGAAAAGAAAAAGATAAGAATGGATCGTCTTGATCTGGAAGATGCTATTTTCCTGGCAGATGCGTTCCTGGATGAGTACAAGGTAGGCTAAGTAACATTATTTTCGAGGTGCTAAACTGAAAACACTCCAAACAAAGTGCAACTATACCGTAAACTACCTGGTTCATACATTTACATTCAATGTTATACACATCGTGTCTACCAGACACGCTGTTTTGTTTTGTTTGTTTGTTTATTTTTTCGCTCTGGCCGTCTACTTTCCATTAAAATCCTATGGAGTTTTGCGCTCGGGACTGGGCTCCAAAGCGCCTTTTTTGCACACGGCCAGCATGTTTAATTAAATATTGTCAAAATGTGTCACTTTTATTTTTAATGAAGACAGAGTTTTCTAGATTTGTCAGTACAGTACAGGACTTCAATTAACAGAACTATTTTTTTCCAATTTAATATACAACATTTTTTTATCCAGCTTATTCCTAGCCCCAACGAGTCGTTGCGTGAAATATGCGACCGATTTCCGGTTCGACCGGAACCGGCGTTCATTTGCATGCTAGATATTCGTGCTACTCCACTTTTTGCGAACCTTTTAGGTAAAATATGTGGGGAAATCAGCTGTCTAATCTCACACAGGACAACGTTAAAATCCTTCTGCCTCGTGCAACAGAGGAGGTGGAGGATATGCAAATCTGGCCAAAATACCAAACAGTAGCATTATTAGCAACGTTAGCCACTTAGCTCTGTCACATCTGACTGAAGCAATGAGCAATCTTAGAAGCTTCAAGGGTTATCACTACTTACATGATGATGACGATCAGGGGAGGATCTAGGATTCTAGGAGATCAGGGGCTTAGCCCCGAGGGTGAAGATGAGCGTTTAGACTTTCTGCTAAATCCCGTTCTAATGTAAAATATGACAGATTACTGGATTAAAGAAATTTCTAGTATACTACATGCTATCACACATAACAATTCCAGCTCCATAACATGGGAAGAAATTCATTTACCTGCAAGTCTTTAACTGTGTTTATTTATTTCTTCAACAACAAGCTCTGTGGAGACATTTGATTATTATTTACCAAAGTTATGAAGGGGAAATCATATATTTACATAACATGGGAAAAATTAAACAAATCCTGTGAATTTTGAAACTGTCATTATTTTTCTATATTATGTTTGAAACATTTATTGTTTTATATTTTGAAATCTTAAATAGTTAATAAAAATATGTCAATTCTCAATTCAAAATGTCTGGAATAGCATTACTTCAGACATTTTGAATTGAGAAAGCTCTCTGGATGGAAAACGAAACATCTTCAAACTTGGAAAACAAAGTCCGGCTGTTTTGGTTTGAACTTTTCTTTTCAAATATATTTGTAAATTGTTAGATAAACATTAAAACAGAAAAGAAATTTCATAAAGATCATCAAAGGGGAAACGGATTATATCAGGTGGCTAAAATATACGATTTCCCTCTCATAACTTTGGCAAATAATGATTTAATGTCACTAAATCCACAGGATTTGTTGTTGATGATGAGAGGAATAAACACAGTTAAAGATTTGTAGGTGAATTAATTCCTTCCCATGTTATGGAGGAGGAACGGAATATTCCAGGCAGCTGAAATATCCATTCTCTCCTCTTCTCCTCCCATATGTTTAGGAAATAAACAGCAACTGTTTCCAAATTCTCAAAAAATGTTATGTTTGATAGCATGTAGTATACTAGAAATTTATTTAATCCAGTAATCTGTCATATTTTATATTAGAACGGGATTTAGCAGAAAGTCTACTCTCTAATCTTTTCTGGAAATCTTAATTTTTGTGTCCTGCTTTCAGCCAGTTTCCGTTCTCTTATATCAGCAGTGAAAAATGATAAATACTTCTGACTTTTATTTCTGTCAGGCTTAACTGACAGAAGTTGGAAAAAGACAGATTCTCTTGGCGTTTAAAAAATAACACAAAACAGCTTAAAAGGACGTCGTCTATGTATTTATTTTACAATTTTATAGACAACAGCTGCTGATTGAACTGGATGTTACAACATTGACATGAATGAAAATGGTCCCATCCGCCATCATGCGTGCTCCCACAAGGGGAACAGAATTTTATACAACTCCAGGACAAAGAACGTCTGGAAGTCAGTCAGAGCTTCACATACCTGGGACATCAGTCTGTTTAGCTACAGCTAGTGGGGACTTCTTCTGCACAGGAATGCTACAGGCTGCTTTCCTGCCTTTGCTGCCACTCTCTGGTGAATTCCAGTACTGAACATTTTACTCCGATCAGCTCAGAAGCGAGATCCGGGGCTCTTGGGGAAACATCCGGGGCTGCAGCCCAAGTAGCCACACC
Organism: Cyprinodon tularosa; assembly: GCF_016077235.1. Classification (NCBI taxonomy): domain Eukaryota; kingdom Metazoa; phylum Chordata; class Actinopteri; order Cyprinodontiformes; family Cyprinodontidae; genus Cyprinodon; species Cyprinodon tularosa. The sequence goes on along the minus strand of NW_024038551.1, from coordinate 448,455 downwards.
CTAGATCCGCCACTGATGACGATGATAATAGTAATGATGATGATGATAGTACATTTGATTTGAAAAGCACCTTTTCAGAGCACCCCAAGGACAGTGTACAGATCAGATAAAACATTAAAAACAGTATGGTAAACACAAAAAAACACGAAACATAACAGGTACCACATAAAACAACACTGTATTGGATCATTATTAATAATAGTAATAATAAGAGTGTCTGTACAGAAGAGTTTACAGTACAGAGATTGGGAATTCCAGACATAGGAAGCAGGGTACCACAGTAATAAGCTTGGTCTTGTTTTGTTGACAGAGGTGGGATACAGTTGTTTACTAAGCAGCAGATGTAATTTATTATTGTTTTGTTATTATTAGTATGGTGGTGAATTTTGTTATTATTAGCAAAATGCGACCATTTGGTCACAGAGTGGAGTCCTGCAGCCACTCTCTCTTTTAGACGGAGGTGCATGTTCTACACATTGCTCTTGTAACAACAATTTTAACTTTCTCTGGTTGTTAGTACAAACATGAACAGCAAGATGTTCCTGAAATGTGCAAGGACATTTTTCTGGGGCAAATCATTGAGAGGTTATTCAATTTCAATTCAATTCAATTCACTTTATTTATATAGCGCCAAATTCACAACACATGTCATTTCAAGGCACTTTACAGTACAACCAGATCATCCAGTCAAATTGATACAAAGTTTGCTATCTAAGGAAAACCAGTTGATTGCATCGACTCATTGACTCAAATACAATCCCTCACACTAAGCATGCTTGTAGCGACAGTGGAGAGGAAAAACTCCCTTTTAACAGGAAGAAACCTCCAGCAGATGGCGGCTCAGTGTGAGCGGCCATCTGCTGAGGCTGACTGGGGTTCAAATGTTATAAATACTGTTGTTAAAATGTTACAATAAGCTGCCAGTAGAAACAACAGTTTACACTGTCAATGTCAATGGCTAAGTGCTGTTTCCGCTATCTCACAGGAAGTAGATCGCATAAACACTTTTACAAATGTTAGTTCAGGAATAAGGTGGATATAATGCAATATTTATAAATGACAATAATAACCTTGTGTTGTTGTTGTTTGTTCTGTGGCTCAATTGTTTATTTAGGTAGATCAGCATGTACACACAAAAGGACGCTCAAAAAAATCAACAAAGTCGTTTGTTTGGTTGGACGAGGACAAAGAAGGTCAATCTCTGCCAAAAAGAAGTAGAGCTGGAGAGAAGAGAAAACGTGCTTCAGTCACTGGTTGGTTATTGTTTTTTCATCAGTAGTTGTATTCATTCTTCATTGATCAAGTTTTAAATAGTTATTCATACTTTTGCAGTGTCCCCAGTAAGCGTAACTCCCTCCTGTGCTCCATCTACTGATACAACTGGAGAAACCGCAACCAACAATTTAGGTTTTGTCTCCTTTAATACTTGTTTCCTTATTTGTTATGTGGTGATTGCCCAGATTTACCATGGCCTTCTCTTTTAATACAGACTCCCTCCTTCAAGATGTCCAAGACCTCTTGGGAAGTGGTGCTGAACAACCTCTCCCCTCACACTGGATGAACAGGCAAACTTCCTCTCTGCACAATTGGACAGTGATGAGGCCCTTCATGGTGAACAATATGTTGTCATCTGAGAAGCCCAAGGAGGGGGTTTGCCATCACTGTGGGCACAAGGCCGCAGTTGTGATGTGTAGGGACTGTTTACCCCGATCACTGTACTGCACAACCTGTGATCTCTCCACACATGAGACCTTGGTGCTGCATAACAGAGCATCCACGGTGGAGGGGTTCTTCAAACACCTGCCACCATCCACTTTTGTCCAGCAGCATGAAGGAGGGAAGTTCTCTTATCAAGAGAAAGGTATTTTTACATTATATAGACTGGTTTACATTTTACAGAAGCCCTGATTTACTCCAACAAACATGCTGGATAATGTTTTGTTTGATAGAACCAACACCCTTACTGTTGGTGACTGTTTGCTTTCAGTGACACTACTAAAATTCTGCTCTCCTAGATTGCCTGTTACCAATTGTTGCTCCCTGCTGCGACTGCTCCACTGGTCAAACAACATTTTCCAAGGGAAGACAAGTTATTTTGATTGGAATGAATGGTAACTTTTTTTTTTCTTCATATTGTTTTTTTATTCATTTACTTATTTTTAAGAGATAATTATTTTTTCTCTGAAATTTCAGGAAGATACAACCTCTTCCTTCCGTTGGTGAATTGCTCTTGCGGAAAAACCTTGCCAGTGACTATAAATGACCTGGTTGACAGTGGTTACTGGCCAGCCACCGCCAATTTTGAGACCTTATACATGGTGGACTTGTTCACCACGTATGAGGATCTAAAGGTTTCTGCCCCAGGGATGTCGCGACAGGCTTTTGTAAGCATGCTCCAGTGTCGAACCAAACTCTTTGGGCGAGTGAGTAGATTCATTATTCAAGTTATCTTGCTTGGATCCCCTTTTAAATAACTGATTCATCATTAGAACTTTTGCTTACATTTGCAAAGTTTTAGCACACATTTCTTGATTGAGCTATTTCTTTCACCATGACCAGGGCTTAAAGCCAACCTTTAACACATCGTCAGCTGTGTATTAATAACTGTAGGGTTACTGACTGTTTTTGTGTTGTTTTTTCACTTTTGCTCCCAGAGTGGTAAGATATGCGGGGACACAATGCAGAGGGCCTTCCTCGAATGGGCCAATGCCAAAATTGAGATTGACAAGCTGTCCCAAGTGCAGCATTTTCAGTGCCAGCCCACCACCAACTCCACCATCCAGCCCACCACCAGCTCCACCATCCAGCCCACCACCAGCTCCACCATCCAGCCCACCACCAGCTCCACCATCCAGCCCACCACCAGCTCCACCATCCAGCCCACCACCAGCTCCACCATCCAGCCCACCACCAGCTCCACCATCCAGCCCACCACCAGCTCCACCATCCAGCCCACCAACCAGCCCATCATCCAGCCCACCACCAGCTCCACCATCCAGCCCACCACCAGCTCCATCATCCAGCCCACCACCAGCTCCACCATCCAGCCCACCACCAGCTCCACCATCCAGCCCACCAACCAGCCCATCATCCAGTCATGCAGTAGGTGTTTGGAGCCTCATTTGTAGCTGTATAGAAATCACTTCACAGTGTTTATCGATTATTTAGCCTGATGTTTATTTTAAAAGAAAGAAGCTATGATATCCACCCAATGCATCGCTATGGTTTCACTACATTCATGACAATGCATTTCTCCTCTGTGACGGGTGGTACTCCCCCGCATGCTTCTCACACACATGCCCTCAGTTAGGCATCTGCTCAGCCCCGTTATCTACACTTCCTAAGCTCTCTCACCAGCTGCCGTCGTCACTATTGGACCTCTTGGTCTGAGTGACCCTGAGGCCTGTACTACAAAGGAGGATTTGAGCTTATCGAGATAACCTCAAGATTTTTTTTTTTTTTTTTTTTTTTCACAGATCAAAATAAAAACTCAGAATACACCAATAGAATAAAATAAAAAATAAAAAATGTGATGGAGTGTGACAGAAACCCTTTAGGGCTTATACCAAAGGCCACACCCGTAAACCAACAAAATATCAGGCAGCTCACATTATGAAAGTCCTTTCAGAGAAAACAGAATAGACATGTACAGTAACATTATTTTTACATTTTAGCATTCAGATTTCAGGGGGTCAAATTTTTGTAAAATCATACATCACTGTCTTTTTGGATAACAGTATTTTTTTCAAAGACTTTCTACCATTTATTTCTGAAGATTCCAAATATTTTCCATATTCATTCCATAATTTTGCACCACGATGCCGAAAAGAAAATTGCACTTGAGTTTTAATACTTAACGGTAAATGAAAAGACAAAGCTTGTCTAGTATTATAAGAATGCACTTGGCAGTTCTTAACAAAATATTTCTTGAAAGTATCAGGAGACTGACCTTGTTTTATCATAAAAACAAAGGTACATGTTTGATAAATATTAATTTCAAAAATATTCAACAGCTGTAATTTGGAAAAAAGAGGAGCACTAGCTGCATCAACTTTAGAGAATTTTGCTAAGCGAACAAAAGCTTTTTGCAAAAGTAGTATTTTTTTAAGATAACTAGGAAATGTACTTGCCCAAACAATATTACAGTATGACAGGTATGGATAGATTAATGAATAATATAGAGTTAACATCACTTTATTGTGAACAAAATTTCTAATCCCTCTCAAAATACCTAGAGATTTAGTGACTTTTTCGCAGACTGTACCAATTTGTTCTCTCCAAAGGAGTTTGTCGTCAAGTTGTCGTCAAGATTAATGCTGGGTTTTCCATTCTATGACTGTGGTTCACTTTTTACTAGGGATGCATGATATAATCGGCCCCCTATCTGTATCGGCCTTAAACTGAATATCGGACATCGGCCACCCCACCGATATTTAACCCGATATTTGATCAGCTTCTGAGTTTCTAAAGTCTAAAAAAAAAGTCTGTAAAAAAATTCTTTTTTACAGACTTAAAAATACATAAAAATATCACAATATCTTCATATGCTGATATATTGCCATTTAAAAACACCATATCAATCTCTTTTACTAATGAAATATTGCTATATGTCATCGTTATGCTACGAAATCCCCCGAAAATTCACAAAATTTTGCCATATTTTTATATGTTGATACATTGACGCGGTATCGATCTATTTTACTAACAAAATCTCACGAGAATTTGCAAAATATCACGAGAGTTTGTAACAGAACGATGAAATTTCACGAGATTATGAAAGTAAAATAGATCGATACCGCGTTTTTAAAAATCTATTTGATATCAGCATATGAAAATATATTTGAGTATATTATTTTTCAAAGTGTTAGAAATGGATAACAAAACTGCTATTTTCAATGACTACTTATTTTTATCCAGCTTTAACATCAGTATCGATATCGGTTATCGGCTACATGAGTTTTAAAATATCGGCATATCGGATATCGGCCAAAATCCCAATATCGTGCATCCCTACTTTTTACTGGGATACATCACCATGTCACTTATGCTGAATGGCCAACTTGGTCCATTGCAGGTGATGTTCCAGACTGAGATCACCAGGTAGAAAAGTTATGCCTCCTGACCAATCATTCTCTTGGGAAATTACATTGCCATGACACTGTGAGCACACAACATGGTCAAATCAGCTGACAGAGGGTCAGTTCCTCAGATGAAAAGGTATCTCTGATATACCCTGCGTACTCGAACTGGGCGATATGGACCAAAAGTCATATCTTGATATATTTAGGCTGAATATCGAAATACGATATATATCCCGATATTTGTATCGCAAAGTGAGAGCAAATATTTAGTTACAGTCAGAGCCAAATATGACATTACAAGTAGGTTCATTATGAGTTAATGCTCAGGTCTTCAAAGAACGATAAAATGCAAACAGAAATACTGTATGTAATAATACACAGAAATAAATATAACAACCCTAGTAAAGTTATCATTTATATAAAAAGACAAAACAAACAAATATTGAACTTTATATGTTGATATCTGCGATATGGTCTAATTCCATATCTTATTTGGCGATATATTGATATATTTTTCATATCGATATATCGCCTAGCCGTACTGTGTTAGCCTGGTACATCAGCCTGACTAACGCCATGTGTGAGATACACGGCAAGTCAGTCTGGGTTCCCTCCACTGGAGACTGATTTCCAATGCTAGACGAGAGGCGGGACTAACAGGAGGAAGTGAACCGGAGAGAGAACCAATCAGAGGTGACTGTAGCTGGCGTAGTTTGGCACTCTGTTGCTATGGCGACGCCGGAAGTCAGTGTTTACACATTGTTTTTCTCTATATATAATGTAATTTTCTTGCGTATATTAACATAGAATGTCTGGTTTAATTGTTATAAATACTCTGTTACATGTTAGCATTGTTTATTGCCGAAATACAAATATGAGAAAGCGTTTGTGTCGCACATCATGTGACTATGACCCAGAAGCTGTTAGTTAAGCACCAAAACAGAGCAGAAGCGGTGGAGACATCGTAGGAGTTTTACCTTCTGTTAATAATTCTGCTGCTGCGCTGTGATTGGTCCGGTCATTTTTTGACCGGAGTGGAAATCATTTCCCAGTGGAGGGAACCCAGACTGACTTGCCGTGTATCTCATACATGGCGATAGTCAGGCTGGTGTACCAGGCTACTACTGCGTACACACCAAACGAGATTTGGCGTCAGAGACGCCTGATGCCCAGTTAGACGCTGGGTCACTAAAAAGTCAGACGCTTGATTCTCAGCGTTTTAATGCCCCCGACACGTGTCGAGGGATGTCCAGGAAGGCGCACTCGACGCGCGTCAGGAGGAGCCCCTCCTCTTTTTTTCCTTTCACTGGTCAGTTTGCACAATGATGGACGCAGGCTCACCAGATGATTCCAGCTGTTCTGAGTGTGATGAGTTTCATCATTTACTCCAGGAGCTGCACTGGTGCTTTCAGCCATCTGATCCAGCCCAGTTTAACAACCCACTATCCCGATGTAGGGCAGTGTTATAAACCCAGTACATCCAATCGGCACAGCAGGTCATCAAACCGCCACCAGAAACCGGGACCGGTTATGGTTCATCCTCTGTCTTCAGAGAGAGAGGAGATTCCCCTGGTTGTTCAGGGTGTGTCCCCGTCCTGTCATAAAATGTGTGTCGGTGTCATGACATTGAGTTTCTCTGATTGGCTGATTTTCCAACTCCGGCGTATTCTGCCCATGGCGCATGTAACTCACGTCAAATGCTCAAAAATCAACACATGAAACGCATCTAGATGCGCCATGCCCGACTTGCGTAATGTGCCGCAGGGTTTTTGTCGCCTCCTCGTTGCACATCGGCCATTGACTTTGCATGTAAACCTGACGCTCTTGACACCCAAATTGCGTTCGGTGTGTAATCACCGATAGCCTATATGTGGGAATAGAGAGAGAGACAGAGATCAATACATAATTATTATTTGGTCATTTTAAAGCCTATATCTATTAATCTATAAAGTTTTCTTAAAGATGTTCATCTAAAAACTGCCAATCCCAGGGGTCTGACGTTCCTTGAAAGCTTGCTTCAGATTGACCCTTTCATGAGGTGCATTTGGACAGAGAGGTTCTAGGAACGCAGATCCTGTAACTACCCGTCTAGAGTTTAGTTATAAGAACTACCCTTCCCCATCAGTTTGTGTTCGCACATGAGGGAGGACCTTGATAGGAACCATGTTTGACACAATCGTCTGCAACGGTGACAAATTTATGCCCCAGCAGATCTGATACAAAACTGAGGTTTCTCTTTTTTAATTTTTTTATTCAAAGCTGTTTTAAAAGCTAACTTACAAGCTTTTACATCAATAGTTTGTGTTACTGGTTTTTTTCACTGACTTTTCTGTGGGGTGGGGGCCAACTTCCCACAGGACAGCAACCTCAGAGCAGCAGCAGTCGCTGTGGTCTGGAGAAGAGGAGCAGGAGCTGATCTTAATTTGAAATTATGCCATTGGGAAAAAATTTAATAAAATGAAAAGACATGATTAATGTCAGCTTTAACTACCATTATACTAGAGCTGCAGATGTTCTGATTCATCTGTCAAGAATAACCTGTGTTAAACAGTAGGGGTGGAACGGTTCACAAAATCCACGGTTCGGTTCGATTCACGATGTCTGGTCACGGTTTTCGGTTCGGTTCGGTAGATGTTGATTGTTACACCGAAATCCCATAAAGATTTATGAAATTAATGAGAAAATGGATTGTAATTATTTTAAATTATAAGACATTTACATACATTTCCATATGTTTTGCTGCTTTGAATTTAATCATCTGCTTTGAATTTAATCATCTCGCGCATGCTCTCTACCATCTCCAAGGGACTCAGAGGGGAGCGGACGGGAGCCACAGTGGAGGCTGTATGCTTTGCTTTGAGCAGCCGGTCTGGAGCGCAGCGTGGCGGAGCAGGGGTTGCTGATGGAGTATGAGGGATTTCAGGGTTAGCATGACATGTTGGTCATGTTGCTGTTAGCATAAACAAAACGTGTTGCACTTTTATCCACAACTTTCTTTCCGCCGTCATCGTAGGTCACTCTAAATGCAAAGCGCTCCCATGCAGCAGACCTATAAAGTGCTGCTGGCGCGTCTTCCAACTCCTGTTCTTTCCCACTCGCCATTCCGACACAATTCTCCACAACAACTGATTTTTTTCTGCTACACCCGGCTACGCTGCTTCACTTCTTGTTCTTGTTTACTACTGGTGGTTGGCTTTGGTCGCAGTACCGCCACCTTCTGCTCTGGAGTGTAAACGCTTCGCCTATGAGAAAAAGGAGCAGCGCATGAACCGAACGAAACACGCGAATCGAACCGAGACAGACGAACCGAATAGTTCTGATGGTTTTCATAAATCGTCCCATCCCTATTAAACAGTGATGTTGACAATTTAATTGAATAATGAAAACTTGACGTGTCACCTGCACACCTCATGAGAAACTATTTTGACCCAACGCTGCAATGTCTGCAGTCCTGTTTGCAGAACTTCAGCCATCAGTGCATAAAGCTGCCAGTTAACACCTGCTTTTCAGACGTGCTAAATTACATCCAATTTTTTTGTGCCTACTTTCTGTTGCTCGGTTGATAAATCACATTGCCTGTGTTAAGCTGAGTTGTTTGCATAGTCTCCTCACAATATTTTGCATGTTCTAGCAGAAACGCCCAGATGGCATATTCATCTACAGCAGACACACAAAATGGATAGCGGGGCTATTTTGGCCATTAACAGGCGCAAACCTCCTTTTGCCCTCCTTGTAAATCAGCTCCGGCAGATTATGTGTAATAAAGATAGCGCTCGTTTTAGCACGCACAAACCTTCTGTAAGGCAGGGCCTTAGTGTACCCATCACACACCATAAAATTACATGTGGGCAACATGTCAGTTTAGAGAATTACACAAATGTGATTCCTGTCAGAGCCATCCCAAAAAAAAAAAAAAAAAAAAGATTTTGTGAATTTATGCATCTACACAGTCTTATTTGCCGCTCTTCCTGCACTTTGCTGCAGCAACTGTTTCTCTCTGGATTTGATCTTTCAGTTCTTCACATCGTTGAAGAATTATTTTTTGCTTCTTGATAATTAAACACTCTACTATGTTACTGCAGCTTCTGTCATACGCATCCATGTTGATGCCCATTTCATGTGTACGCGTCTGGGAAACCCAGAGTTGACTTCGTGACCATCGTCGTGTGACGGCTTAACATGATCATCATTTGGTTAAGCGAAGCCGGGTAACTAAAGGATATCCTAGGTCTATTGAACCTGGTTAGTATTAGGCCCCTCTTGGGCTGGCTAGTCCAAATAAGTTGGAGCCCTCCACCCAAAATGCCCAGTAAGAAGCTGCAGATGGATCGACTAAACAGCACTGTTCTCCCTCTGTCATCTGATTTTTAAATACCAGCGTTCACCCTCAAAAACTAATCACATGAATGGGGTGCAGGCTTTGGGGGTGTGGAATCGTGAGCCTAAATCAAAATTACTCTCGCACCACCCAGGAGGAAAACCCCCCCCTATACCCTCTGGACAAAAATGCAAGGGGAAACACTGCTTCTGTCTACTGTGTCTATGTGAGCTCCAGCATCCTTTCTTCACCTATTACTCATCTATCGCCAGCACTGTAACCCACAGGGCACTAGGGGTGGGTATTGCCAAAGAAGTCACAATTCGATTCGAATCACGATTCACAGGCCACGATGCGATTCTATCGCGATGCATCACGATACTTGAATTATTGTGATGCATTGCAATATTTTCACTGAACACTGTTAGAAAAAAATACAGCCATTACCAGTGGCTGACTGGCTGAGTATGATCTGGGTAGTGTCTTCCAATTTATAAATAACTGAAAGCAACTGAATTCATACATAGCTGTATTTATTGAAATGACTTTTGGAGGTATTGCAATGAAAACAAATATTACTGTAACTGCTGATGAAGGTTCTCAGTCATCCAGGTCATAGTCATTCCGTAAAAATTCAAAAAATATCCACTGGACTTGGTTTTCAAGATTTGAAGACGTTTAGACATTTGAATTGAGAAAGCTTCCTGGAGAGGTGGCGAAACGTCTTCAAATCTTGAAAACCAAGTCCAGTGGATATTTTTACGGAATTACTGTAACTGAACACAAATATTACTATTGCTGGAGTGGACACATTGACAAAAAGTGCTTAGGATTTATAAAAACTAAGAATAACAAAATAAGGATTACAAGGCAGCGGGCGTCAACATACCCGCAGCGACATCTACTGGACTGGAAGTTTTATTACACTTGTTTTTGGCTGATGTTCGCCAACCATTCATGCAATTTTATTTATTCATTTATTCACATTAATAATCGATACTTGGCATCAAGAATCGATGCAGTAGATCACGAAAATTAGAATCACGATGCACCATCATGACGATTATTTTGCACACCCCTACAGGGCAAACAGGTCCGCTATCCAGTCCACCTATTATAAGATATTTAATGTTAAACTGTAAAGCTTTATTGTTTATTTGCAAAGATTGCCATATTTTGATGTCATGTTGAGTGGGTATGCCATGGACACTAACACACCCCCATAAAAACACAGATATTGGCTTTTGTACTTAGATCTTATAACAATCTGGGAGGTCCTTTTGGTCTTTGTCCCAAGGCACGTCACATCAATGATTTCCAAAAACTATTTTAAATGTGGACAGCACATGTAGCACTTTGTAGCAGTAGTGACAAACTGTGTTAAATGACAATCTTTTTCAAGATAGTTTTTCAAGTTCCGAAGCCCACGTGGTAATATCAATTACAGCAGTGATTCCTACTGGCACATTGGGTACAGAATCTTCATGCTGTACTTAGTAAATTATTCAGTGATACCCTGTGAATTGAAGCATTATCAGACACAACTCCCATCAATATTGAACTTATGGGATGGAGGAAATCTGAGTTGGAGGAACTACATTCATTGTTTTTCCACTTGTCTTCCAGGCTTTTCCTTCAATTGGTCACTTCTTTGTACATCTTATAATCTATAGCCCTTGGTAAAGCAAAAGAATAAAGTGACCCTACAGCATATGGTTGAACAATCCCCAATTGTTGAAATGAGTGCCTTGCTAAAGATTAGAATTTGTATCTTTTTTATCCACTTGTAATGTGACATTATTTATTTGTTGTTGAGTTAGAGGTATTTAGACCAGTATTCATTACTAACAGCTCTTAACTAATACATTTCCTTAATCTCAACAGATATGTCTGAAAAGAAAAAAAAGCAGAAGAAATCTTCAGCCTCAACTGCAGACACATCTACAAGGAGGAAACTGAGGGGGGAAAAATCACCTAGAGGTTATTAAGCTTTCACCTTTTCAAACCAGACTTCAAATACATTGATTCTTTTGCCTTGGACAGATATAGGCTACATGAGTTGTAAATAAGTTGTAAATACTTGTAAATGTGTTGTATAAAAATTGTTTCTAATACTGCACATGGATGAAGATGTGTGACGTCAAACTCGTTTTTGTTTTTTGCTCTTTCAGAATGCAACCATGGGATCCTTACTACCCAGTGAAGGTGGTGATCTGATGTAAAATGCTGAAGGTTAGCGATTAAATACCCCAAGCAATAAAAATCCCAAATTGAAACCCCTTAACCCCCCAACGTTGATATTTTTCAGGGTTTCAAAATGGAGTTGGTGGAGTGGGAGCCATGTTCACCATGGTATGTACAATTTATCATAGTTTTGATTTGAATAACCTCATACTTAGTACTTTAAAACTTCAAGTAATAGCATTGGCATGTATTTGTTGGCAGCTTTGGCTTAGTTTGTGGAAGTGTGTTTGGGTAAGACATTGAATCCACACTTGCTCCCTCTGTAATTGTGTGTGTGAATGTGGGCAAACGGTTAATTGGTCTCGGAAACCTGTCTGTGAACAGTGCTGTATGAATGTGTGTATAAAAGGGTGAATGTCTTGAACGTTGCACTTCAAGAGACTATTCAGTGCTTCATTACTACTACCGTACATTATTACTACAACAGGGTTGTATTTGGGATGTGGCTTACCTCTGATTTATTTATTTATTTTTTTACAAAACTCTTTGCTCAAACCTACATGAGTTATAATGTTGTGCCTGTGGATTCCATGAGATTAATTGAACAGATTATTTGTTCAGAGGGATGTCCTGAGGAAGGGTAAACAACTTAAATGTTGGCCTGTTGATCTCATTGCAAGTGAGAAGAAAGTGTGGGAGCCAGTCCACATTGCTCTCCTTCTTTGATGCACCTTTCTGTCACCAGGTGTGCAAGAGTAATTCCATTGTGGAATCAAAACTGAAAAATAATGGCCTTAACTGAAACATTGCTGTAATTTACTGTTGTTATCAGCTTCGTGTACATGTGTAAACCTACTGAATGAAGAGGTGCTTTGTTGTTCCTCATTACAATTAAATTCAGGATTTTAAAGGAATAGTACACCCAAAACATGATTAGCCTTCATTTTCTACTCACCCCCATGCTGAACAACACTCTGGAGTACTTTTTTTGATATCTCAAATGCATCTGGAGATCTGGGAGGCTTCTTGCTGTCTGCTGACATTCAAATAATGGAGGTCTATGGCGCCCGAGACAGAAAGGTCCATAAAAGTCCACAAAAAACGTGTCAATATTCCTCCATACTGCTCGTCCAATGTATTCCAAGTGTCCTGAGTGGGTAGCATCCAGAATTTACTCGAAACGAAGTCATTTAGAATGTTTTTAGAGCATAAACAGTAGTGTATAGGATTTCCTGAAAGCGCTCGCCAGCGCGTTTATGACGCTACGGAAACCGCGGCAGACCAAACCGGATGAAAGTGCGCATTCAGCTCGGCAAAGAACTCATGCTCTTCCTCAACACTGAAGTCCTCAGACATTTTTCTTTCGTTTTTTCTTTCTTTGCACAGGTAAACAGCACATTTCTTCTTCTACGCTTGCATTATCGTCAGAGCAGACGCTGAATGCGCACTTTCATCTGGTTTGGTCTGCCGGCTTCCGTAGCGTCATGAACGCGCCGGCGTGCGCTTTCAGGAAATCCTATACACTACTGTTTATGCTCTAAAAACATTCTAAATGACTTCGTTTCGAGTAAATTCTGGATGCTACCCACTCAGAACACTTGGAATACATTGGACGAGCAGTATGGAGGAATATTGACACGTTTTTTGTGGACTTTTATGGACCTTTCTGACTCGGGCACCATAGACCTCCATTATTTGAATGTCAGCAGACAGCAAGAAGCCTCCCAGATCTCCAGATGCATTTGAGATATCAAAAAAGTACTCCAGAGTGTTGTTCAGCATGGGGGTGAGTAGAAAATGAAGGCTAATCATGTTTTGGGTGTACTATTCCTTTAATTTTATTCATGGTTGATGTAAATACTGAAATGAATTACAATCTCTTTTTATTACAGTGGGAAAACTTGGCCGCCGCAGTGGGTGAAATCAGAGAACACCAGCAATTAAGAACATTTTCAAAATGTCATTGTTGTATTAAAAAGACTTGACTGTTCGATCTTACTGATGTTTATGGCTTTTTTTGGTTGTGTGGCCTACAATAAAGTTGTGAAATGTATACGTGTGACACTGGGTTGAGGTGTTTAATGTATGCAGTGTGCAGGAAAAATGCCATTGTACAAACATTGATAATAATAATAATGATGATAATAAAAAGACAAAATAGACATAGATAGATAGATAGATAGATAGATAGATAGATAGATAGATAGATAGAGCACTGTGTATGTCATAAGCAGAGACTGTCAATATAGATAGGTCTACAAAAATCACACTGATATTCTTGGCTATTTATTGGAATTTTGAGGTGGAGTAATACCACACCAGCCCATATTCTTACAAGGTGAAAAAATGTAAATAGTTAATAACTCAAACGAGCAAGCAGAAAGGCTTTCCTCTTCTCGAGACGGAGCCGAAGTCACGCCCCTTCCCTAGAGCCCGGTGGGACCGAAAACATTTTGAATGGAAATCAATGGGGAGAAATGAATAAACTTCTGGTCCCAGTCGCTCTCTGTCATTGATTCCAGATATGCTGGTTGTGTTTTTAAATTTTTTGTTTTGGTTTTTTTTTTAGTCTAAAAAAAAAAAATAAAATACCGCGAAGATTTCAGATTATTCCAAGAGTTGAGGCCGCTGTGTGGACTACAGCTATCGTCGCGAGCAACATACGTCACCAGCTGTCCCGGGTACGCTAGAATTAGGATTTTACTCCGGCACGTCACAGCATTTTTATTTTATTTTCAAAAACAGGAAAATAGCATGGACAGGATAAGGAAATGTTGAGTCTTTCCATCACGCCGACTGAATGATGGCCAGTCTAGATCTTGCCAGTCGCAGGGAGCAACGTCATCACTCGCAGTGACAGCTGTAGTCCACAAAGCAGCTTCAAGTGAACTTATCAATTTTGTTTGTCATTTCATATTTGTCTTATGTTATATTTTATATAACATATAAATGTGAATTGTTCTTTGGACAAATGTTAAAAAACTTGGGGAAAAAACAAAACAAATAAAGTGGCTTCAAGTAAAACCTGGTTGGAAATAATCAGTTCTTTGCAGCATTTATTTTTTCTTTGCATGAAAATTTTTCATTTAAATCCACGTTCAAAATATCTGGAATCCAGGGCAGAGAACGACTGGGACCAGAAGATAATTATTTTCTCCCCTTTGACTTCCATTCATATTTTTTTCAAATTTTCGTCTTTGAAGTCCCATGGGGGGGAAGTAGATAGCTGTGAGTCAAAGCCCATCAATGAGATCGCACAAAACGGGAAGTTAAATGCACAAAGGATCCGGTAGATTTCCAAATAAAACACATCCGATCTTAACCCATGATCATTTTGTCAACATTAGTTTCTCCCGTATGCCACGACGTAATGCATTGATCTGAAAATCAACCTCAGACGCAACGCACGCAGTGGCGAGGGTTTGACCTGTCAGATGGAGTTAAATCACAAAGAATTCAATGTTGAATCGGGGCGGCAGCTAAATGCTAGGCGATGGGTAGCAGCCAAAACGTTGCAATTTCACATAATCCTGACGAGATCCGAAAAATCAAAGCAAAAACTAGCAAGCGGGTGATTATGTATGTTCACTAAGTAAATATTATGTAAATAAACCCTACATTTCTCGCTTTAAATGTAATCAAAACCCATTTAAATGCAGAAACTGATTGAAATTATTGATTTTCCCACTAAAAGTTAGAGAAATCTCAGCCATGTTTATACCAAAACGTTACAGTTTCACATTATCTTGAAAAATCTTTGCAAGAAACGAACAAGCAAGTGAATATGTACATTCCCTGAGTAAATATTCTGACAACAAACTATACATTTCTCACTAGAAATGTAATCAAAACTCATTTTAATGCAAAAACAAACTCAAGTTCTTAATCTTTCCACAAAAAATGAGCGAATGTCTGCCATATTTTTTCTTCTCCCAGCTGGAATCTTGAAAGTCACGTGACTAGGACGTGAAACAATAGAAAGCGTATAGGCAGAAGAAATGTAACAGTACCACAAAAAAATGGCCATTAATGTACCTCCACTACGTTTTGCAGTGTGGACCAACGTAGTGGGGGTACATTTTCCCATGAGACTGGGTTTTTGCAGGCCCACAGATCCACATCAGCTCCATGTTTTGAACTTTCCTACTGACTGTCTCACCTTGAACACTGGGTCTATTTGTTCCCTCTATATGACAGTTGTAGGCTGTAAGCAGGAAGGATCTTCTGTAGCAGGTGTCGGATCTGGAAATACACTCTGCTCTGTCTCTTCTTAGCTGTGTCTCCAGTCTAGTTTTTGTCCAGGTGAACATCAAGGTGTGTATATATATATATATATATATATATATATATACACACCTTCCATGAATTATTCAACTTGTCCTTATATCTTCTGAAACTTATAATCATTTTCTTTATTTACTCACATTTAGAATCAGCATCATGCTACAAAGTGGTTTACTAGCTCTCTTTACTCAGCTTATTGTCCATCTCTGATGCACACAATGACTGCAGAGTCATCCAAATATTTCTGCAGGTAAGAGGACTGTCAGGCACTGGAAGTCAAATGTGCATAGAGGAAAAAGGAATAGTGAGAGTACAGTCCCCTATTGTCTTTCTGATTTGCTTACTACTTGATTGGAGAGCTGACCCTTAAGTCAACCAAACTGTGGTCCTTTTGTCAGGTAGTATTTGATCCAGGCAATTGTTGATAGCTATGCCTGAAGAACACAGCTCTCACAGTGCTGTCTGCCTTGGGCTAATGACAGTGGGTTTGTTCAAGCAGCTGTATGATGGTTCTTTAACTCCAACTCCACTGCAATACACACACTGCAGGGGGTCTTCATAGCTGCTTGTTTGCTAAAGTGAACCAACTGAAGTCTCGATCTCATCTGATGAGGGATGTCAGAGCAACAGGTCTATGTGGCTGAAAACCACCTGCCGGCAGTTCAATCTGGGATACAGTGATGAATCTTCACAGTACCATGTCCTTGATGACACCATGTGTTTTTCACAAGCACTGCCAACGCATCTACTTGGAGCTGAAAATTCGGCACAGCCTGCTAATAAGCCCATTTTACTAAGCCCATTTGTTAAGTCGTCACGTGTTGATCGACCAAGTTAGCACCTGGTTTTGGAGCGGAGTGGCAGCATAATGGTTAGGGCATTGTGCTTGGAATCCTGAGGTTGTGAGTTTGAAAACCACTGCCATTCTGGCTCTCCAAGAAAGACCCTAAACCCTTAAATTCTTCCCTGGTAGCCCACTGCTCCCCAAGGGGATTGGTTAAGTAAGGAGGTAAAATCATAACTTTATGTCCTGGCCAGTCATTTTGTTCAGTTGAGCGGTTACGGCTGAAAGACTGCTTAGTCGTGGCCGGCCTCCCTGAGCTTTAAGCTACAGGAACAAACCCACCAAGTCTCCAGCCTTACAATGTGGTGGAGGGGGGAATGATAAAATGAAATCTCCAGGACAGGAGTTTATATTTACTGTGCAACTTTGAGCTGCAGACTGCTACTCCAGTTGATATGACAATTTAACATTTTGTTGATTTTGGGGTGCTTTGTGATAGGGCTGGGCGATAATTCAATAACGATATATATCGATCGATAGACGTGTGGCGCAATAGAAAAAAAGAGGGTCGATAAAAGTTCGATAAAAAAGAAACGCAGTTTTCCTTCCTTCTCATTGTAGCCTAACATGTAGGTTTATGCTAGTCACTGCTTCCTCCCAACCAATCACAATCGCGGACCCAGGCACGACGTCACCAAGCGCCGCCCTCTCAAACCACAACACAGAGCACATGAAGATGCAGCAAGGAGAGGCGGAGGAAATTGTTCCAAAAAAGGGTTTTTGTAGTTCGGCAGTCTGGCAGTATTTCGGTCATGGCAAGTCGGACCAAAAACAAACCACAGTCATCTGGAAAATGTGTCGGGAACCAGTGAAAACCAGTCTGATAACGCAACCAACTTTTTTTTTTTGTATCGTCTCTCTCAGCCGCTCACAGCCGCAGGAGTACGAGCTGTGTAGGCCCCGACGCGGCTCTCCTCCGAGGAATCTTCGGAAAATATATATATATTTTCAGTTCTGGGCAGTTTCCCACGTAGTTCTAACAATTGAGAGAAAAATGCTGAGGGGCCAGAAACTTCAAAGTAATAACTCAGGTTAAAGCAGGAAACGGGGGCGGTGGGGGGGCATTTATTTATTTGTTATATTTATTTTGGTCACTTTTCTGGTCACTTTAGTTTATTCTTTGTCAGTATTTAATAATATAACTCAGGTCTCTTAAGTTATTTTTCTTTAAAACAATTCTGTTATGGTTAAAAAAGTTGGTTAAATAAAGATTTAATTCGAAGTCTGTGTTTGTGTTTTTTATTAAAATTAAATCATTTAGCAATATTATAAAAGTCCAGGCAGAGCTGCACATAAAATATGGTTTCAAATCTTTTCAATAATTATCGATATCGATCAATATGCATTTTTTTTTATCGATAAGCTTTTTTTCTATATCGCCCAGCCCTACTTTGTGAAATAAATCATAAACAATCATCAAACTTTTGCTGTTATATGTATATGTTTTTTTTTGTGCTAATATTTTGCTTATTTATTTTTTGCTACTGATTCTGTTTTAGAGTATGGTGTGTCGAATTATTTTCCTCTCTTCCAGGACAGGTTTCCCCCATGGGAGACCAATCATGTATCTGAATCAGAATCAGGTTTATTGCCATTGTTAGTGAAGGAGTTGACGAACTAGGAATTTTTTATGGTACAATCGTGCAACATGAAACATATAATATGGATTAGGTAAATAAAATTATAAAAATATCTAAAACACTGTGGGTATAAGGCATGCATTAAAATATACTAATATATACACTTAGGATAAAAATATGGATATAAAATAAAATATAAAAAGTAAAATCTTACAAGGAGTTCAAATAGAGCAGTGTGCAAATAGAGCAGTGTAAATGGCATGGGCAGGTTATAGAGTCTGACATATAGTTAGGTGTTCATGAGTCTTATGGCAGAGGGGAAGAAGCTGTTTTTATGGCGGGAGGTTCTGGTCCGTATGGACTGTAGCCTCCTCCCTGAGGGGAGAGGTTCAAACAGTCTGTGTCCAGGGTGAGAAGGGTCGGCTGTGATGCGACCTGCATGCCTCCTGGTCCTGGAGACATACAGGTCCTGGAGAGATGGCAGCTTACAGCCGATCACCTTCTCAGCAGAGCGCACAATGCGCAGCAGTTGGTATCTGTCCCTGGTGGTGGCACCAGCGTACCACACGGTGGTGGAGGAGGTGAGGATGGACTCAATGATGGAGGTGTAAAACTGCACCAACATCCGGGTTGGCAGCTTGAGTTTCCTCAGCTGCCGCAGAAAGATCATCCTCTGCTGGGCCTTCTTGATGAGGGAGCTGATGGTCGACTTCCACTTGAGGTCCTGGGTGATGGTGGTGCCCAGGAAGCGGAAGGACTCCATGTTGGAGATGTGATCCGATCTTATACTAATGACATATATTAGTTAAAATCAGAGGCAAAAAATATCAATGTGCCTTAATAAATATTTACCAAAAGGTATTTTAAACTGAATGTTTTCCTTGTTGTCTACATAAAAAACATAAAGGACACTAACATCCACAATTTTCCTGATAAATGCCAGGCAGAAAGAGAAGATAAAAGGGGCAATGTGACGATATAGTACTTACAATAGTACTTATATCTACATTTCTCATGACAAATGTCTTAATTTCCCACATGGCTATGGTGTCATCTCATAAGTTAATCTCTAGCTTTACCAAAATAAAAAATAAAAAGCCTATTTTGATGTCTAGAGCAGTTTCTCCTTCATTGCACACATCTTAGTGCAGTAGAGGGAGTGTCTGTAACAAAGGGCTGCTCTGAGCAGTGTGTCGCTGCCAGTTATCACATTTAAGCTCAGTATAATGTTCCAAACAGTTTGGTATTAATACTTGTTTCTGAAATTAAGTACTTTCCAGCTGAGCGTTGTAGTTAGACACCGTCTGGTTGCAGCCCCAGGGAAGCCTCTAAAACCTGCAGGACAGTGGCCCTCAAGGTTTGACCCTAGGCATGCCTGGTCTATGGGTTTTTTTATTTTTTATTTAGGTATCCATGTTCCTTTAACAGCTATGTATGCAAACTTTCAGACTACAGAGCTCAGTATAATGAATCTGTAAAGACTTTCAGTGGCAGAACAATTTTATTGATTCTACATGAGTTTTGTAATGGATGGTGCTCGTTTACTTTTGTTCTACAGTATATAGTGGCAAAAGTTTGTTTTTGGTTCCGAAAAAGTCACACAAACTTTGTGTTCATGAAGCTATATGGTCATCATCATCTTTGAGCTAACCCCACAGCAGCATCGTCTGTCAGTAATTATCTACATTTCTGCTTTTGAACACTATAATTTGAAACAATGTAATGGACTGGCCTAAGTTATTAATCCAGGAATTTGGCTGTTTTTAGCGTGCTATAATTTTACATTTGTCTCGACAAAAACCTGAAGATCAAAATAGAGTGCTTCTTGGCAGATGAATGGGAGAGTGTTTAGCTACCTGAATAACTGGGCTATCGTCAGCAATTACAGGTGCTGGTCATAAAATTAGAATATCATGAAAAAGTAGATTGATTTCAGTAATTCCATTTAAAAAGTGAAACTTGTATATTATATTCATACATTACATACAAACTCATATATTTCAGATGTTTATTTTGTTTAATTTTGATGATTACAAATGACAACAAATGAAAATCTCAAATTCATCATATCAGAAAATTAGAATATTGTGAAAAGGTTCAAAATTGATGGCCCCTGGTGCAACCCTCTAATCAGCTAATTAACTCAAACCACCTGCAAAAGCCTTTAAATGGTCTTTCAGTCTAGTTCTATAGGCTACACAATCATGGGGAAGACTGCTGACTTGACGGTTGTCCAAAAGACGACCATCGACACCTTGCACAAGGAGGGCAAGACACAAAAGGTCATCGCTAAAGAGGCTGGCTGTTCACAGAGCTCAGTGTCCAAGCACATTAATAGAGAGGCGAAGGGAAGGAAAAGATGTGGTCGAAAAAAGTGTACAAGCAAGAGAGATAACCGCACCCTGGAGAGGATTGTGAAACAAAACCCATTCAAAAATGTGGGGGAGATTCACAAAGAGTGGACTGCAGCTGGAGTGAGTGCTTCAAGAACCACCACACACAGACGTATGAAAGACATGGGTTTCTGCTGTCGCATTCCTTGTGTCAAGCCACTCTTGAACCACAGACAGCGTCAGAAGCGTCTTGCCTGGGCTAAAGAGAAACAGGACTGGACTGCTGGTGAGTGGTCCAAAGTCATGTTCTCTGATGAAAGTAAATTTTGCATTTCCTTTGGAAATCAAGGTCCCAGAGTCTGGAGGAAAAGAAGAGAGGCACTTCATCCACGTTGCTTGAAGTCCAGTGTAAAGTTTCCACAGTCAGTGATGGTTTGGGGTGCCATGTCATCTGCTGGTGTTGGTCCATTGTGTTTTCTGAGGTCCAGGGTCAACGCAGCCACATACCAGGAAGTTTTAGAGCACTTCATGCTTCCTGCAGCTGACCAACTTTTTGGAGATGCAGATTTCATTTTCCAACAGGACTTGGCACCTGCACACAGTGCCAAAGCTACCAGTACCTGGTTGAAGGACCATGGTATCCCTGTTCTTAATTGGCCAGCAAACTCTCCTGACCTTAACCCCATAGAAAATCTATGGGGTATTGTGAAGAAGAAGATGCAATACACCAGACCCAACAATTCAGAAGAGCTAAAAGCCACTATTAGAGCAACCTGGGCTATCATAACACCTGAGCAGTGCCACAGACTGATCGACTCCATGCCACGCCGCATTGCTGCAGTAATACAGGCCAAAGGAGGCCCAACTAAATACTGAGTGCTGTACATGCTCATACTTTTCATGTTCATACTTTTCAGTTGGCCAACATTTCTATAAATCCTTTGTTTTTATTGGTCTTCAGTAATATTCTAATTTTCTGATATGATGAATTTGAGATTTTCATTTGTTGTCATTTGTAATCATCAAAATTAAACAAAATAAACATCTGAAATATATGAGTTTGTATGTAATGTATGAATATAATATACAAGTTTCACTTTTTAAATGGAATTACTGAAATCAATCTACTTTTTCATGATATTCTAATTTTATGACCAGCACCTGTACAGCGATCAGCAAGGCCAGGACCAGCTTTAAGATCTCTTTAGCAGCTCTACGTAAAAGATATAAAAAAGTTAAAACTTCTACAAATTAGACCAGAAATAGTGTTTTTTTGCAAAGCTAAGTAAGAAGAAACGTAAGAGACTGAGGCCTGTTTTACATAGCAAGATAACTGCAGATTTTTCATGTGATTTGTTTGACAGTTTTAGACTTAGACAGATTTATTTGTCATTTTGTATACCCAAGTGTAAAACAAAAAGAAATTTAGAACAGCTCTGATAATTTCATTTTTTAAACTGCAGCCTTGAAAAATAGTAAAAAAAAATATATAAAAACAGTGATGACAAATGACTGTAAATTTATAATTCTAACATTTCAGGTGTTTTTAATTTTTTAAATAATGATAAAATATAAAAAATATAATAAAATACAATAAAATAACCCATTTTACAAAACATTCAGCAGTCTAATGGCAGTGGGGAAGAAACCTTTGTTGAATCTGCTGGACCTGGATCCAATGCTTCAAAGCCTCTTCCCAGAGAGCAGCAGGGAGAACAGTCCATGGTGGGGGTGTGAGGGGTAATTTATGATGTTATGGGCTCAGGACACGAAGCGCAGGGATGAAATGTCTTAATTGGAGGGAAGAGGAGCCCCGATGATCTTCTCTGCTGTTCTTACTACTCTCCTCACTTTCTTCCAGTCTGAGGCGCTGCAGCCTCCACACCACACAGTGAGACAGCTGGTCAGAACGCTCTCTATGGTGCTTCTGTAGAAGGTGGTGAGGATGGGTGGGGGCAGGTGGGCACTCCTCATCCTCCGCAAGAACTACATGTGCTTCTGTGCCCTTTTGATCAGTGAGGTGGTGTTTACATTCCAGGCGAGGGTGTCTGTGAAGTTTACCCCCTCGAATTTCGTGCTGCTGACCACCTCTACAGCTGAGCTGTTGATGACCAGTGGAGCGTGGTTAGGACGGTTCTTCCTGAAGTCCAAGATGATCTCCTTTGTCTTCTCCATGTTCAGAATCAGGCTGTTGTCTTTGCACCAGTCCACCAGCTGCTCCACCTCCTCTTTGTAGTTCTGGTCTTTGTTATTACTGATGAGGCCCACCACTGTGGTGTCTTCTGCAAACTTCCCGATGTTATTGGTGGTGAACCTGGGGATGCATTCATTTGGCCTCAATATTTATGTTGTCATATGTTGCTGCAGCCTTGAAGTTGTTCCAGTCAGAGCATTCAAAACAGTCTGGAGTGTCTCCATGGCGCCATCAGAGCACACTTGGACCTCTTTAAATGTCGGGTTAGCCCTGATAAGCCGGGGCTTATATGATGGGATAAGCATAAAGATAGGTGATCTGATGAACCGAGGTTGGGGCGGGGGGCTGCTCTGAATGCAAGAATTGATGTTAAGGTAAACCAGGTCTAAAATGTTTTTACCCCGAGTTGCAAAGTCCACATGTTGGTAGAAATGAGGGAGGGCAGTCTTCAAGTTAGCCTGGTTAAAATCCCCAGCAATGCTGAAAACACCCTCTGTGTGCAGATTGGAGCTCAGAGCCTGGTATAGAGTCTTCATGGCCTCTTTTCCATTAGCGTTGGGAGGCACATAAACAGCAGTGACGCTAACCACACTGAACTCTCTAGGCAGATAGAAAGTGAACAGTATGAAACACGATGTCAGGTGTCAGATGTCGAAATAAGCCCCCCCGGTGGCCTTGACCCCTACCCCCCAGACAATGCCCTACATAGATTTGTGTTGTGAAAATGTTGTAGATGGAAGTGTCTAAAATCCAAAATAAAATTGGAGTGGGGGACATACAAGTGTGGCAGTGTGATGGAGCAGGCAGAGGGATATCTCCTTTTTTGAAGTCAGTTCCAGCCCAAGATTCTCCATTTTGTTTTCCAACCAGCGGACGTTGGAGAGCAGGATTGATGGTCTGTAGGGATTTCTCTTTAGCTTTGCAGTTAGCCCCCCTCTGCAGCCTCGCTTTCTTAGTCTCGCGCCTCTCTTTCTCTGTCTGTTATGTTCGGCTGTTGTTTTGTTTACATCCGTCCATAGCACTCCGCAGCTTTTTAAACGGTCAAAAATGTCTGGATTTAAAACATTTTGTGACCATAGCTCCAGCAGGCGTTGGCGATCATAGATGCGGGTTTGATGTCTAGTTTGTATCATTTTAAGCGGCATGTTTTGTGAAATTTTCTAAGTTGTCGAGAGGAGCCATTCTTGGCCACTGCTTTAGACCACCAGCATGTCTAACCACCCAATCTTGTCCTGATGGCCTGATGTACTTATCTTCCTGTTCTCACATACTTAAGATGTCAATCAGGTGTAATTCTCACATGGTATAGAAAATAGTGATTAAGAAAATGCTTAATTTCTAAAAATATAACAAATACACTGCAAGTGATAGTTAGATGTACCAGTTGCATTAGTGAACTGTATCATTTAACATTGTTTTATATTCAAACCCCATTACTGATTCCAAAAACATCAAAGTAAACTAAATTCTACAAATAATGATGTTGGGATGTGAGAAATATTTTTATTTAGCTTTGAGAAGGCAAAGTTGGTTACATATTTTACAAAGAAATAGCCACAATATGAATAAAATACACTTAAAATGTATAGCAGCAATACATTAAGCAAGTAGTGATTTCATTTAAACTGTAAACTTCATTTTAAGGCAATTTCTAATTCATCAAAAAAAAAAAAAAAACTGTGAATAATTCCCCCATCTGTTAAAAAAGCTTCTAACACAGTAGAACTTCCCCGTAAAGCTGAGACTCTTTAATAGAACTAAGATCGCTGTTAATGACAATAACAAATTATTATGCTCTTGTATTCCCAATAAACTGTATTCTCAGTTTTAAATTTTAATTAGTCACGACAAAAATATATAGTAACAGTACCCTTTGTCTTTTGGCTGCAATAAACCAATTGTCGAAGATGATTCTACACACTGTACAGTTATTCTTCAGATAGAAAACGGAAAAAAAAAACATTAGCCTCTGACTTTGGGGCTACAACATAAATAATACAGCAGAACAGGTCTGATGGTCTGATCTCTGAGCCCATAGATGAGAGAGCTCAAACATCTGGGGAAAATTATGAAACAAACATAGAAAATATTCCGAACCCATGAGAATGCCACTCTTGTCAAAACCTTTGAAACAGCTAACATGAGTGGGTTGTAAATTGTTGAGGAAAGACTAAGTCCAAGTTGAATTAAATTAAGCAGCAGTGTGTGACGGGCCTTATTTGCTAAAGCTTTATCTGTGGAGGCTGATCTGGCTGCTTTAATGACACCAACATAGGAAAAGGCTGCAGCAACACCAGCTGAAACAAACACAACAGAGGTATAGGCTCTGTCATATGCACTAGTTAGAGCCCCAATAACCAAGGCTATGTTAGAACAAAGGTCTTTAAGCTTCCAAATCTCCATTTTTTCTGATGAAGATTTTAAGAACCAGAAAACATGAGTGAGATTGTTTAATGAGCTGACAGCCCAGATTGCAATGATTATAGCATTTGTGTTTCTGATGGTAATAATGGAACAATGTCTCAGTGGGAAACATACAGCCACATATCTCTCTAAAGGCATTACCACCAGTGTTAGTGGAGAAATCCCTGTTGTTAGATTGGCAAGGAAATTCAGGACAACACAGATTGAATATGCCATTTTTACTTTGCAAATAGAAATTAAAAAGTGTATCTGACTCTGTGCCAGCTGAAGAGTGTCTGTCAGAAGGAGGTTGTAGAGAAGAATGTACCGACTTGTGTCACGAAACACAGCTTTACTCCTGAGAGTGAACAGAATAGTCCCATTAATGTAGAGAAAAATAACAGATGGAACTGTGGACAGGGTTCCAACTAGAATTAATCTGAATAGTTCCTGATTCTCACTAACAGATGTCATGTTAGACAAAGATTGGGATCCATTCAACATGATGGTCACTTCTAAAAGCTAGAACAAGTACCTGTTGGTAAAAGGACAAATTAGTCATCACAGAAGTTTGAATGCAAACACAGCTGAAAGTTAATATAAAAAGAATAAAAGATATTCAAAGAAACAAAGAACATTTACCTATGAAAAGCTTAGAGTTTGATTAAAGCATTCTTGTCTTATGGTTTTTCTTCACTAGTGTAGATCCTAATAGCTCTGCTCCCTATAAATGTTCACATTACATCACGTCATCATTGTTTACTCATGATCTAATCAAATCTAGCACAATTACCTAAATCCTCTAGTGCAATCCCAGCAAAGGTCATGATTTGCATGTTTTTTTTCCCTGATACCTTTGGGATAAACATTCAGATCAAATCACATTCAGGAATATATACAGTACTCTAGCCATCAAGCCATGAGCCATTAAGACCATATTTTATGAGCATCAGATTTTGTCTGACTTTGCAAAGACAAACAGTGTTTTGTATACATATAAATGTGCTTAAAATAAAGAAAAAGTAATGTATAGCAACATTGGGTTGTTTTTTGGTCATATGGTCTACTTATTAAAACATGTAAACTCTTCTTCTTCCTTGGAGGGTCTTCCCAGTGCCTTAGCTTTTGCTGCTCAGGGTCTTTGGGTATGTATACCTCTTCAACCAATTAGAACTTTTCATAAACAATTCCTAATTCACAATTTTCCTAGCAGAAAAACTCAGAGGGTAATTTAATCTGACGCCATCTGACAGATTAAACTGTTTTGCCTCCAAGGAGGAGGAGTATATATGCTGAACAGAACAAAGAATGGGGTAATCAACTAATTAGGTATAATGTAGACAGAAGGATCTACAAGGGAGCTAAGGGAAAGGAGACTTGCACAAGGGGGCAACAGAGAGAAAATAAGAAATACATAGGTGCTCAAATGCACCTAGAAAACAACTAGAATGACATAAATTTAAATGAAACCAACGACCTAGAAAACACAGAATGACATAAAACAATGTGTAACTAAAAACCCAAAAAGTCCAGAAATTACAGAATCATGACACTATCCCCCTTCTTAGGGGTGGATACCAGACACCCTAAAAAGTCCAAAACCAAAATCCAAAAACAACAACCCACCAAAGGTGGACAACAACGAAACAGAGTCCCTGGAGGCCTGAGGCCGAAGATAGAGCAAAGTCTTTGGAGGAAGGCCGTTAGACCGGAATCAGAGACAAGGGTCTGGAGGATGGCTGTGAGGCCGGCAACGACAAAGAGCCTCTCGAGGCCAGTGTCAAGTAGCAGGAAGCTCTGGGGCCGCATAGGAGAAGCGGCACAGCCCGAGACCCCCGATGAGGTGACGCAGCCTGGGAACAGCAATGAGGCGGTGCAGCCCGAGACCCATGAAGAGGCAACGCGGCTTGAGACCCATTAAGATGCGGCACAGCTTGAGACATAAGGGACATAATGAGCTTTGCCTGCCTGAGATGTGGTCGGGGAAATTTGTTTTAATTTTCTCGTACTTGGAGCAAGCAGCTCATGGTCTGCTCAGTGGCGCAGTGGGTAGCACTGCCACCTTGCCGCAAGAAGGTCCCGGGTTCCATTCCCGGTCCGCTGTCTTTCTGCATGGAGTTTGCATGTTCTCCCTGGGCATGCATGGGTTCTCTCTGGGTACACCGGCTTCCTCCCACTGTCCAAAAATATGACATTTATGTTAAATGGCTTCTCTAAATTCTGGTGTGTGTGCGTGATTGGTTGTTTGTCCTGTTTGTCTCTGTGTTGCCCTACGATGGACTGCTGACCTGTCCAGGGTGTACCCCACCTCTTGCTCATAGATAGCTGGAGATAGGCACAGCCCCGCTTGGGATAAGTGTGACAGAAACAATGGATGGATGGAGCAAGTGTCACCCCTAAAGATGGCGACAGAGCTGAAGGTAAATAGTATGAGGAGCACTGGGGAATCTGATCTGTTTTACTGGAGAGGTTACGGTGACATTAGGCTGACCAGTGGTGGAAGATAACAGTAACTACAGAGGATGAGTGTATATGCCGAACAGAATAAAGAAGGGGGTAATAAACTGAGTGGGAGCAGATGAAAACAGAAGGATCTAGAAGGTAGCTAGGGGAAAAGAGACTGGCACAAGGGGGCAAATGGGAACAACCAAGAAATACATAAGTGCGCAAAAATAACCAGAACAACTAGAATGACGCAAAAATGGAAATGAAAGCAATGACCTAGAACGCAGTGCATGACTTAAATATAAGTTTAACTGAAAACTCAAAAAGAAAACTTCAAAAAACCAAAAGGGAAGAATCATGAGAAGGTTAAGATAATATGGACTTTAGCTCATCTGTAGAAATAAGCGCTGCTTCTGGGAAAGAGTACTTTCCCCTAGGTAGTTATTCATACATAACATCATATAAATCTTTTCAACTGAATGATATGAAATCTTCGACTTCCACTGTTTTTATCCTCCATGCTCAGCTCCTATTCCTGCTTGTCCAGATAGTGTTGTCTATCTGCAACCCGCGATCATTTTGCAAATGCGCATTGCCACAGGGTAGGGTGGATCGTAATAGCAGTGATAGTCAGAACACCGTCTCCACAGCTGCCTTCTCTCTCCTTCCCCCATTGACTGACATGGCGAATGGGCTCAAAAGCATAAGCAATGAACCTTAGAGGCTTGACTGTCCTTTTAACTTTGCCTTTCATTATACCAAATTGTGTTTTACAGTTTTTTACAGTTATGAAGTATCACTGGTATTACCAATATATTATACTGGAATTTACAGAGTGAACCAATCCTGTGACATCACTGCTTACTGCAACATGGCGACTACTTTGCCAAAAAATATAAACAAAGCTACAACTTTCTCATATATATTTAGATTTTTTTTTAATGTTTGCAATGTATAGCATCTATGTAGAGAGTGAGTACTTTTAAGAACATCCTAGCATCACAGAAAAAATCCTTACATCCAAGAATTTTTCAAAAATACAAGACAAAGAAAGATAAATCTGTAAAATCACACATATTCTGATTAAAAAATAAAATAAAAACTTCACAGACTCTATCCAGCTGGGCCACCTATATTCTTTAGATCTAATGCGGATAGAGCAGACTTATATCACATCCTTAGGGGCTATAATAAAGCAAATACTTTTGTACCTTAATTGTTCTTACAAATGGGAAAATAATTATTAAAAGAATTGGGATTAAGTTTGTTGCTTTTAAGTGATGATTTCTTGAGAGATACAGAATAACAGAAAAAAATTATGTAAATCAAATCATTATATTCAGAATCAAGTTATTTTGCAATGGCTGTTTTCAAATTGAAAAAAATGTTGTAAGACTCTTATAAGCCTTTCTATAAAATATGGGATGTTATTATTGATGGGAATACATGTTAAATTCTTCTCATTTTATTTAGGATGAATAACAAATGACTATAAATTAATGTAAAAAGAGTTTTGTTTTCTTTGTAGGTCAGTTCCTTTCAGCAAGAGAACTTAAAGAACAGGCAATAAATCACAGTACAATATGCAGTGTTGGACACGTTACTTTGAAAAAGTAATTAGTTATAGTTACTAGCTACTTCTCCCAAAAAGTAACCGAGTTACTAACTGAGTTACTCCACAATAAAAGTAACTAGTTCTTAGTAAAAGTAACTATTGCGTTACTTTTGCGTTTCTCGCCCCCGTAACCCTCAACACCCGGCCCCCACCTTCTCTCCGTGTGTTTCAAAAGCCAGCTAAATAGAGTGGAGTATCTATCTATCTATCTATCTATCTATCTATCTATCTATCTATCTATCTATCTATCTATCTATCTATCTATCTATCTATCTATCTATCTATCATCCATCCATCCATCCATCCATCCATCCATCCATCCATCCATCCATCCATCCATCCATCCATCCATCCATCCATCCATCCATCCATCCATCCATCCATCCATCCATCCATCCATCCATCCATCCCGATTTCTCCCTTTCTCCATATAGGCTAACATTTGATCGTTAGTGCTCTCCGTAGTTCCCCTATGCGAGCACAGGGCGACTGTTGCGCGCCTTTAGCGAGCATGAGCGTTTCCTGTTGCTTGCGCGGTGAATCGTGCCGCCTGCGCTGTGCAGAGATGCAGGGGAAACGCAGCTCGATGTAACACCAGTATTTCCATCTGGAAAACGCTGTTTTGCTGCTGGAGTCCTCCTCACTCTCCATCTCTCTGTGTGTGCTGTACGTTAACACCCGCCAGCAGAAACACCCACCTACCCAACTGACAGACGCAATCTCACTACATACATCAGCCAATCTCATCCTCCCCTCTCTCATGACAAGGCGCGCACGAGTCCTATCATGAAAAAAAGGTTAATTGTGGGACCTGAGTAATGTGCAGTAACGGGGTGTCGGCAATGGTAACTGCGTTATAGTTACAGTAAAAGTAATTAGATTATTCGTTACTAAAAAAAGGTAACGGCGTTAGTAATGCTGTTACTTTCAACGCCGTTACTCCCATCACTGACAATACGTATAACATCTTCTAAAGGACTGATATTTGAGAAAAAAAAATAAAGCAATGATGAACTGCATGGATTTCATTCTCAGCTGTTTTTTTTTATTGTGATTTCAATAATAGACTCATCATCAAAGTACATTTTATTTTCCAGATATTGAAGTTATCAGGCGAGAAATATTTATTTTAGTTTTTATTAAGCTTTCAGGAGGCATTGCTGATCAGATATTTAACACAAAAACAAAAATAGTTGAAACAAAATTAACATTAAAAACATGGCAGCAACTCACTGAGCATAAGCAAAACACATCAAACAGATTAACTTATGTTGTTTCACTGATATATTTTAAAGTGTAAACTTCATTTGAAGATACTGTCCAATTGAATTTAGAGGTTAAACAACTGTCTAAAAAGACTAAATTATAAATCTTGGAGGAATTTTAATAGGATTTTCCTTTTGTAGCCCTTCCCTAAAATATATCATTTAACTCACATTTATTTGGTTAAGATCATTAAAGAAATCATAAAAAAAAATGTTTGAAACTGCAATGGGTGAGAATAGTTGAATAAACTTTTGGCTATCAAAATGGTATCGGTGCCCCATTTGTTGGTACTCACTGATACCAACACCACCACTGGTATCGGTATTAGTGCAACACTAACCAAGATGCATATTTTATCTATTCAGTGCTTTGATATTGAAAATCACAAACAGGCCACAAACATGAAGACACAAGAATATCATAAAGATTAGTAATTTATATAACCCTAAGAGATATACCTTCAACTAAACTTTTAAGCTTTAAACTAACAGGTTAAAAACGTCCATTCAAAGCTTGGATTCTGTGACGCAGGTTTTAATGAAAGTATCTAACTATTATGCTTTTCTACTGCCTATCAATTTTAATTCTAGTTTTAAACTTAATTTCTTCATGACAACATATGTATTGAGAGAACTGTACCCATTTTTTTCCCCCTCTAGGTCAAAGCAAACCAAGTTTCCAAATTGAATCTGGACATTGTATAGCCATTCTTCAGAAGGGAGAAAGAAAGACTTAGTCAGTGACTTCAACTCTAAGAGGACAACATAGGTAATACAGCAGTACAGGTCTGATGGTCTGATCTCTGAGCCCATAGATGAGAGAGCTCAAACATCTGGGGAAGATTATAAAAAAGATATACAAAACATTCCAAACCCATATAAATGCCAGGCTTGTTAAAATTTTGGAAAGACCGATGACAAGTGGTTCGTAAATAGTTGAGGAAAGACTAAGCCCAAGTTGAATTAAATTAAGCAGCAGGGTGTGACGGGCCTTATTTGCTAAAGCTTTGTTTGTGGAGGCTGATTTGGCTGCTTTAATGACACCAACATAGGAGAAAGTTGCAGCAACGCCAGCTGAAACAAAAACAACACAGGTATAGGCTCTATCATATTCATCAGTTAAAGCCCCAAGAATAAAATTCACTCTATAACAAAGGTCTTTAAGCTTCCAAATCTCAATTTTTTCTGATGAAGATTTTAGGAACCACAAAACACGAGTGAGATTGTTTAAGGAGGTGACTGCCCAGATTGCCATGATTACCACGTTAGTATTTCTGATGGTGATGATAGAGGAATGCCTCAGTGGGAAGCACACCAGCCACATATCTCTCTAAAGGCATTACTACCAGTGTTAGCGGAGAAATTCCAGTTGTGAGACTGGCAAGGAAATTCAGGAAAATACAGATTGAATATGCCATTTTTACTTTGCAATTAGAAAGCAAAAAATGCAGCTGACTCTGTGCCAGCTGAAGAGTGTCTGTCAGAAGGAGGTTGTAGAGAAGAACGTACCGACTTGTATCACGAAATACAGCTTTACTCCGGAGAGTGAACAGAATAGTCCCATTAATGTAGAGAAAAATAACAGATGGAACCATAGACAGGGTTCCAACTATAATTGTTTTCAATAGTTCCTGATTCTCACTAAGAGAGGTCATGTTAGACTCATTCTGGGATCCATTCAGCATGCTGGTCACTTCTAAAAGCTAGATCAACTTTATCTGTAGGAAGAAAAAATATGCAATTAGTCATTACATAATTGTTAATACAAAGTTTATTTCTAAACAATAATGGCTGATAGATAATAGAAAAACAACAAGTAAAATCCATTTACCATTTACCTAGAGGCTTAGCATTACATCAAAGATGCTTGTCGTCTACCTTTTCTTGACTAAAGTGGATATCTCAAGGTTCGCTCTTTATAAATGTTCACGTCACATTTCATGTCAGCACTATCTGCTAATGATCTAACCCAATCATAATGACCTTAGTCTTCTTGTGCAGTCCCTGAAAAGCTCATATGTCATGCGTTTTGTATCAATGTATTTTGAGTTAATTTAATTCAACTCAGAAAGTAAAAAGGTTTTAAAACGCTGTTTTTTTAAAAGCCTTTTCATATACAGGATCAGAAATTCAAATTAATGCAATTCAGTCCATTATAGGTATATATTTTTGATTAAATTATAGTTGCAAACATTCCCATTCAGTCCCAGTCACATTCAACTATGCAAACTATGCAAACCATAACATTAAATTCATTTTGAATAAGAGCACTGTGGATATATAAATATTTATAAATACAGAAATCTCAGCCATAGCAAATTTGAAGTCTAAGAAAACTGCTTTTTCTGTGACTTGTCACAGGACACACTAGGGAGTAAAGCCAAACGTTCATTATGCCTACTTATAAAAACACTTAAACAATTAAGTTTTTGGCTCCCCTAAGAAGTTTGTACACTAGCAGAGTTAGCCACAAACTATGAGAAATTCTTCTGTGGTGGTGGAAAAAACATGGTGTGGATATCTAGATTATATATAATATAATCTAGATATCTAGATTATATTATATATTATTATATTTGACAAGAAATTGAGCTTGGTATTCCTCATTTAACTTTCCAATGTTCCCATCTGTTCAAATGTAGATTAGAACTAGAACTAGAAAGAACTGGGCAAAAAACTCAGATTAGTTTCTTTGAAAAGTCATCATTGTCAAGTTTTGGTTGAGGTTTGAGGACCCAAATGCAGAGGCAGAGAGGCTTAGGAGATTTCTTGCAGTTTAATGATTCAAACAGTAAACAAAGGCAGGAATCCAAAAATCCAACTAAAAATGTAAAGCAAACCATAACCATGGAGACATCATGGGAAACCAAACACGAGGAGCCAGGGGGAGACGAGGTAGGAAGACAACAGCATGAGAAACCAGCAACAACAAGGAACATACAAGGAGTGACAGCAGAGGGAGAGAATATATACTGCTGACTGAGACAAAGGCAGGGCTAACGAGCAGATAAGGAGCAGGTGTGAGAGGAGACAACGAGGGAGCCAAGGGGAAAGGAACAAACACAAGAGGGCAACAGAGGACGACAGAAAAACCTGAGAACTAACATAAATCTAGAAACTACAACAAAATAGGAATTAAACCAATAAAAATGGAAAACATGGAACAAAGTAAAGCACAACAGAACCAAGACCATGACAATCATAGGAATTTCACAGGCAAGGATTGTTTTGCCACTCTGATCTTTCCCACAACTTAGCCTTGCCCGCTAACAGAGAGATTACATAAGCCACCTTTAACAAATCGAGGGAAATGTGGAGGGCTGAAGTTCAAAGTGAATCTCACAGAAAAGCCTGACATTGCTCTGAATCACCCTTAAAGAGGGGACAGACGGGGTTTCTGACAAGCTGATCCATCAGCAAGTGTGGGAGTGGGGGTAGCCCGATTAATCAAGTATCTCTTGCATGCCTGACTCAAGCCATGAAATACTTTGCTCAACCTCAGAACGCCACTCTCTGACTGCCGATGGGTCCATGTTATGGCCAGATTATTCCGTAATCACTCAGAACAGAGAGAACCAGTATTCAGGCAAGACAGACCTTCAGATGATGGAGGAAGGAAGGATAATCAAGAGGGAAAAGTCAAGAGAATATGGCAAGAATATGTTCAAAGCTGCAGCAACCTATGGCAACAAAATAAATGTAGATGAGTATGCCATGACTGTGTCAGCCTACATCAACAAATGCTTTTAAGATGTCAGCATCACAAAGAATATCACCACCCAAGAAAACCAACGACCCTGGATGAATGAAAAGGTTTGGAAATTGCTGAAAGCACGGAACTCAGCTTTCAAGTCTGGTGATAGAGAGGTTCTGAAAACAGTGCATGCCAACTTGAACTGTGCCATCAGATCAGTGAAGTAGAACCACAGCCAGAAAGTCCAGGATCTTTTCAACAATACCAGCAACACCAGGAGGCACTAAACAGCACTCCAGCAGTGAAAGCCATTGCACACCAGGGGGAAGATGCACTCAACTTTGACATAGCTGAAGTGAGGAAAACTCTAAGTAGAATCAACCCAAGAAAGGGCCCAGGTCCCAATAACACACCTGGGCGGGTGTTCAAGGAGTGTTTAGGTCAGCTGGCTGCTGTCCTCACAGACATCTTAACAACTCACTGGACAAGCTGAGGCAGAGGCATTTCTTGCAAGAAATAAGGTTCAAATTTATTTAACATCCTCGGACGGAAAGACAGAGCTCTCCCTGGGGCATTTCAGTACATACATTTATACCTTACAAAATCACACACACACCCTCCACAGGGGAGCCGACCAACCCCCTGCATAAAGAACTTTTTCACACTTGAACATCGAAGATAAACAACTTCAGTTCGTCAGGGCCATTCCCTGTTAGATTAATATATCTTTCACTGGCCAGATGGATCTTCTCAAAACAACAGTCCTCCCCTTCATGCCATTAAGGAGGCTGTGTTACTCATTTTTATCTCTCATGACCTTCTTTTGGAGCCTGGGAGGCTAAGAAAAGACATACCTCAAAACTTTTTACTCCACAGAACACATTGTCTCCAGTCTCCCCCAACATTCGACCCATTCCAGTTCGCCTACCCATGAAACCGCTCCACTGAAGATGGCATCCTCTCTGCTCTTCGACTGAGCCTAGCACACCTGGAGGTCTAGAACACCCACGTGCGGATGCTGTTGCTGGACTTCAGTTCAGCTTTCAACACCATCATCCCACAGCATCTGATAGGGAAACTGGAACACCCCTCTGCAATTGGCTATGAGACTTCCTCACAAACAGACCGCAGCAACTCTGGTCGGACAAAACTCCCCTGATGTCATCACCCTAAGCACAGGCTGCGTACTGTGCCCCCTGCTGTTCACCCTGAGGACACATGACTGCGTCCCCAAGTTCACCACCAATCAAATCATAAGGTTTGCAGACAACACTACGGTGGTGGACCTCATCAGAGATGACAACGACCAGGTCTACAGAGAAACGATGGAGCAGCTGGTTGACTCAGCGGTAGGGGTGGTCAGCAGCACCAAATTCCTGGGGTTGCACATTACAGACAACCTAACCTGGACTGTAAACACCACCTCACTGTTAAAAAGGTTAAAAAAAAAGCACCTGTACTTCCTTCGGAAGATGAGGAGAGCCGGACTATCCTCACCCATTCTCACGATCTTCTACAGAAGCACCATAGAGAGTGTTCTGACCAGCTGCCTGATTGCGTGGTGTGGAGGCTGCAGCACCGCATACTTTTAGAAGGTGAGAAAAGTGGTGAGAATAGCAGAGAAGATAATCGGGGCTCCTCTCCTCTAGGATGAAATGTCTCCATAAAAGACATTTCATCCCTGCACTGTGAGTCCTGTAACATTTTCAATGATCTCTCACAGCCCACCATGGATTGTTCTCCCTGCTGCCCTCTGGAAAGAGGCTTCGAAGAATCTGATGCATGTCCAACAGATTCCGAAAGAGATCCTTCCCTACCGCCATCAGACAGCTGAACTGTTGAAAAAAACTAAATCATGTCACAGACTTGCGACCCAAGAAGAAACCGCACAGCTTGTGACCCACAAAGAAGAGGCACAGCTTGGGAACCACAAAAAAGCGGCACAGCTTGGGACACATATTATTCTAATAAAAGTCTTCACAGACTCTGTCCAGATGGGCCACCTATATTCTCTAGATCTAATTCGGATAGAGCAGACTTATTCCACTTGCTTAGGGGCTATAATAAACAGAAGAAGTTTGGTCCTTAATGGTTCTTGCAAATGGGAATATAATTCAATAAAGAATTCGGATTAAGTTTGTTGCTTTTTAGTGATGATTTATTGAGGCAAACAGAAATATTAAATAAATTAGATTATTATAATCAGAAGCAAGTTATTTTTTGCAGTGGCTGTAAAATAAATAAATAAATAAAATATATTTAAATCAAATGAAAAAAAAAACCCCAGAGCCTCCAAAAACAGCAACACTTTTGGACAAAGCTATTAGCTGTTATCATGTTAAATGTTGTATTATATTAAGGGTAAACACAACTTAATATAAAATATGGGATGTTATTGAATTTGAAATACATCTAACTTGTTCTTTACTTGTTCTCATTTTTATTCAGTATAAATAACAAATGACTATGAATTAGTGTAAAAAAATGTTTCTTTTTAGAAAAGAGAATTTAAAGAACAGACTTTAAATCATAATACAATATGTTTAACATCTTCTAAATGACTGATATTTGAAAAATAAAAATAAATGAGGCAATGATGAACTGCATGGATATCATACTCAGCTATATTTTTTATTATAATTTCAATAACAGACTCTTCATCAAAGTACACTTTAATTTCCACATAATGAAGTTAGTGAGTGAGAAATATATATTTTAGTTTTTAGTAAGATTCCAGAAGGCATTGCTGATCAAATATTTAACACAAAAACATAATAGAAACAGTTAAAACAAAATGAACATAAAAAACATGCCAGCAGCTCACTTAAAATAAGCAAAACATATTCAAACAATTGAACTTATGTTGTTTCACTGATATATTTTAAAGTGTAAACTTCATGTGACGGTAATATCCAATTGGATTTAAATGTTAAAAATATCTCCAAGATGCTCTCAGCCTTCTTAAAAGACTAGATTATAAAGCTTGGAGGCATTTTAATATTTTCCCTTTAGTGCCCGCTCCCTTAAATGTTTGAAACTATTAAATCAAGGGAAATCTCAACATTAAAAGGCATATTTGATCTATACAGTGCATTTATATTTAAAATCACAAACAGACCACAAACATGAAGACACAAGAATATCATAAAGATTAGTAATTTATATAAACCTAAGAGATATACTATTAACTAAACATTTAAGCTTTAAACTAACAGGTTAAAACGTCCACTCAAAGCTTCGATTCTGAGATGCAGGTTTTAATGAAAGTGTCTAACTATTATGCTTTTTTACTGCCTATCAATTTTAATTCTAGTTTTAAACTTAATTTCTTCATGACAACATATGTATTGAGAGAACTGTACCCATTTTTTTCCCTTGGGTCAAAGCAAACCAAGTTTCCAAATTGACTCTGGACACCGTATAGCCATTTTTCAGAAGGGAGAAAGAAAGACTTAGTCATTGACTTCAACTCTAAGAGGACAACATAGGTAATACAGCAGGACAGGTCTGATGGTCTGATCTCTGAGCCCATAGATGAGAGAGCTCAAACATCTAGGGAAGATTATAAAACAAACATAGAAAACATTCCGCACCCATGAAAATGCTATCCTTGTTAAAATTTTCGAAAGACCAATGATAAGTGGGGTGTAAATAGTTGAGGAAAGACTCAGCCCAAGTTGAATTAAATTAAGCAGCAGGGTGTGACGGGCCTTATTTGCTAAAGCTTTATTTGTGGAGGCTGATCTGGCTGCTTTAATGACACCAACATAGGAGAAAGTTGCAGCAACACCAGCTGAAACAAACACAACACAGGTATAGGCTCTGTCATACTCGTTAGTTAAAGCCCCAAGAATCAAAGACACTGTAGAACAAAGGTCTTTAAGCTTAGAAATCTCAATTTTTTCTGATGAAGATTTTAGGAACCAAAAAACACGAGTGAGATTGTTTAAGGAGGTGACAGCCCAGATTGCCATGATTACCACGTTAGTATTTCTGATGGTGATGATAGAGGAGTGCCTCAGTGGGAAGCACACAGCCACATATCTCTCTAAAGGCATTACTACCAGTGTTAGTGGAGAAATTCCAGTTGTTAGACTGGCAAGGAAGTTCAGGAAAATACAGATTGAATATGCCATTTTTACTTTGCAATTAGAAAGCAAAAAGTGCAGCTGACTCTGTGCCAGCTGAAGAGTGTCTGTCAGAAGGAGGTTGTAGAGAAGAACGTACCGACTTGTGTCACGAAATACAGCTTTACTCCGGAGAGTGAACAGAATAGTCCCATTAATGTAGAGAAAAATAAAAGATGGAACCGTAGACAGAGTTGCAACTATAATCGTTTTCAATAGTTCTTGATTCTCACTAAGAGATGTCATGTTCGACCCAGTCTGGGATCCATTCAGCATGCTGGTCACTTCTTAAAGCTGGATCAACGTTATCTGTAGGAAACAAAAAAAAACCCATTAGTCATTACATAATTTTAAATGCAAAGTGTATTTTTAAAAGAATAATGGCTGATAGGTAATAGAAAATGAAGAAGTCCAATAAAATTATTATTTACCTATGTGACGCTTTACATTAGATCAAGGATGCTTGTCATCTGCCTTTTCTTTAACAAAGTGGATGTATCAAGTCCTGCTCTATATAAATGTTCACGTCACATTTCATGTCAGAACTGTTTGCTAATGATCTAACCCAATCATAATGACCTTAGTCCTCTTGTGCAGTCCCTGGAAAACTCATATGTCATGCATTTTGTATCAATGTTTTTGAGTTCATTTAATTCTATCCAGAAAGTAAAAAGTTTTAAATTTGCTAAACACTGTTTTTGTAGCCCTTTCATACACAAGATCAGAATTTCAAATGAATGCAATTCAGTCCATTATAAATAGATATTTAGATTAAATCACAATTGCACATATTCCCACTCAGTCACAGTCACATTCAACTATGCAAACCATAACATTACATTTATTTTGAATACAAAAACTGTGGATATGTAGATATTTACAAACACAGAAATCTCATGCCATAGCAAATTTAGAGTCTAGGAAAAATACTTTCAAGCTTTCCAATGTTCCAAAAGTCATGTGAAGAAACATTTGACATTAAAGGCATCTGATATGGCGAAGTGGTCTATTTTTCAGACATAGCTACTGTTATTAAACTGGTAATAACAAATGCAGATAAGGATTTGCACAGCAGGCAGAGCAGGTGAGAATAGCTGCAGATGCGGAAATCGAAGCCTTGGCGATAACAACAAAAGTTTTCCATTTACCAAAAACAGAGCTAAACCAATCAGGTTCTGAAATTCAGAATCTGTAATGACTTAGAACAGAGGGACCCTGTATTCAGGCAAGACAGACAAACTTAAAAGGCGTTGATTAAGGCAAGGGCAGACAGTTTTTAGATCTGCAGCAGCAGCGGCTAGAGAGCCTGAGGCAGGTAACACTGGCGAGGGGAAACACAGGCTAGTGACCACGAAAACCTGAAAGAGGAGGATCTGAATGCACGAATCACTAATCTGATTTCAGAATTTAATTTAATCTGAAGATTTAATTTGAGTGCAGGCCGTGCCCAGAGAAGGTCGATACCAGCCGGTCAGTTGACAAGACACAGTAGTTGCCGCACAGAGAGATTCTGACACCGAAACTTTGAAGGACACCGAATTGACAGGAGATCAGATCCAAGCAGATGACAGAGGAAGGCAGGATAATCCACAGGGTGAAGTCAAGAAGCAGTTTCAGTCACAGTAGAATCCAACAGAGCCAGAAGACCGGTAAGGCAAACAAATTGGAACAGTGGGCAGGCGGGCTCAAAGGTCCGAAGACAGATATGGGTAATGATCAGGCAATCAGAACACTATTAGTAATGGTAGAAAACTCTCAGACAAAAGGATCAAGAATAATCTGGCACTGACGACTGGGAGCAAGCAGTTAAAATATAAGTACGAGCAGGTGGATCAGATGAGAGGTAATGAGCAACCGGGCAGGATTGGACAAGTGAATGAAATGACTAATCAAGCCAGTCATCAGCGCCAAGATCATGACCGTATCCTCGGCCATCTGTTTTGCTAGGGTACGTAATCCATCTAGACCCTTTGTGATCAAACCATCAGGTTAATGTTAGTAATAACCAGAACAAGGAGTCAATCAATAGTGGTGTTTCTAGTTGGGGGGAAAAAGCATTTAAATTGGGACAATACGAGGGCTAGAGATTCATGTGCAAA
Source organism: Cyprinodon tularosa (assembly GCF_016077235.1). NCBI lineage: Eukaryota > Metazoa > Chordata > Actinopteri > Cyprinodontiformes > Cyprinodontidae > Cyprinodon > Cyprinodon tularosa. Next base: position 407,989 of record NW_024038551.1, on the reverse strand, counting down.
GCTAACATTAAGTTAGATCCAGGAAGTTATCAGTCAAAGAACAGAGGTGCAAGGGAGGTGAAAAGCGTTTGTTGAGTGGTGGAACATTGAATCCAGCCTGTAATGTTATTGCTCTTAGCAGTAAGTGTAATCCATTTGAGAACATGTGATGAAGAAATGTTCAATATGTTACCAGTGTTTTAGGTTTGTTTGTGCTTGGAAGAAAACTATCTAAGGTGTCATCAGATTCAGAGTCAGAGGTTTGAATTACGCCCTGCAAATAATGTTTTGAAAGTCACTTTCGGGTTCCCACCAGGAACATTAGCCCCTAAAATGAAGTAAAAGTGATCTAATTCTTTGTGAAAAATAAAAATGGATGTATAACTCAGCATATCTGTGTAACATCATTTCAGCCTTAAGAGACTAACACACACAAGAAGCCACACAATTAGAGAGATTAATTGATTAACCTGTCAGTTCTGGAAGAGAATGAGTTTGGATGATAATTGTGAGATAAGGAGAAGATACGTCTTCCCCCCAAAAGAATGTTCCCGGGCCAGACTGAAGAGAAAAAGGTGCGAGAGAATGGTGGCAAGGAGAGTGTACAACATGAACCTGAGTATGGAAAGGATGGGAACTGATGATGAGAGAAAAAAACCTTACATGTGAACTAGGCTGAGCCTGATATTGCATAAGAGGAATAAGACATCTATGTCATGGTTTTGGTTATGTTGTGCTTTACTTTGCTCCTTTTTTTCTAGTTTTATTGGTTTAATTCCTATTTTGTTGTAATTTCTAGTTTTATGTTAGTTCTCATGTTTTTCTGTTGTCCTCTGTTGCCCTCGTGTGTGTGTGTGTTCCTTTCCCCTTGGCTCCCTCGTTGTCTCCTCACACCTGCTCCTTGTCAGCTCGTTAGCCTTCCCTTTGTCTCTGTCAGCTATTTATGCTCTCCCTCTGCTCTCACTCTTTGTTGGTTCCTCTGTTGTTGCTGGTCCTGTCATCGCTGAAGTCGTATCCCCTCTTCTCTCCCTGGCTCCTTCTACGTGTTTTCCCTTGATGTCTCCATGGTTCTGGTCTGTTACATTGTTAATTGGATTTTTGGACTGCCTTTGTTAACCTTTTTCATTAAAACTACAAGTATTCACCTCAGCCTCTCTGCCTCTGCATTTGGGTCCTCCAAACCTCAACCAAAACGTGACAGAAGGAACCAACCAAAACATGGACCCCGCAGAGGCAAACCCAATAAGAAACTTCCTTCCTCTCTTAATATCCACATTGGACAGCCTACCTCTCATCAGCCCACCTTTGAAGTGGGTGGGTGCAGCTAAGCTGGTAAAGGAGAAACTGGAGAAGTTTCCGGATTTTCATGATTTTTTCCTTAAGACTGGATACATTGCTTTGGCCAAGTGGAATATACAGGATGCCTTTTCTCAGGTTTTTAATAGACCTCCACCACCCAAACCATCATTCCGTGACATTCCCACTCAATCAATAACCTCTGATCCTGTACCTCCACCATCACCAGCTGTTGCCCTCCCCCTGCAATCTGCTTCTTTCAGGCGTAGGAACCGCCGCCGGGGAAAAAAGGCCATTCCCTCTTTCATGTCAGCCATATCCAACCAGCCAGAGAAAGCAAGTTGGTACCTGTCACCAAAGCTCCCCCTGCTCCCCAGATTATTGATGGTGAACCAGTCTACACAGCTAAGAAGCTGCTGGCTGTGAGGCATCGGGGTCGTGGACATCAGTTCCTGATTGATTGGGAGGGATTGGGCCCTGAGAGATCATGGGAGCGAGCCAGTAACATTCTGGACCCATCCTTCATTCAAGACTTTTATGATTAGCACCCGGACACTTCTGGTCCGTCTGGAGCCGGACTTTGTGGTCGGGGTAATCAAGGGCGTAGGTTTGATTTGAACTTTGGTAGGGACACTATTGGCCTGGTGTCATTGGTGCTATGCAATATGCATGTCCTTTTTTATGCTCAATGTGAGCATCCGTACTGATAAGGGGAATTCATTGTTAAAAGAGAAAAACATTTTGCTCCATTAATAAAAATGTTATAAGCTCTACACTCATTAGATGCTGTTTATCAATGTTTGAAGTATCACCGGCTCTGATGAATGTGGAATTAGGACTGTTTTCCACTTTGAAAATGGTTTCATTTGAACGACTAAGAGAGAAGGTAAATACAGTATTTTCTTCTGAAGATATAGAATTGTGCAGAGTTAAACCCCACTCTAATATTTGTACCTACTATTCTCTCTCTGTATCAAGCAAAATAATACATTCATTAAAATATTAACTTCACTATAAAAGTTGAACATCTGGGCTGTAGTTACTCTGTGTAGCCCATTTCATGTATTTTATCTGGGGCTGAAAAAAATGAATCATATTAATTGATTATTTCAATAATCGTCAACTAATTTAGTAAGTGATTCATCATTAACTGGAGAATAGAGACTTTAAAACATACAGTAATATAAATGTAAAATGTGCCTTTCCCCACAGAGCAACCCACTTAGATCAGTTATTATATCAAAATTGTAAAAATAAAAACAAAAAAATGAAAACAGTAATATTAACTAAATATCTGTAAAAAAGAAACCCTCACATTTTCTTTTTTAGGTGGCTGTGGCTAAGAATCAGAAATGTTGATGCTTACAGCCTTTATTTGCCCATTTTTCCAGCAGTCTTCAGAACTCCTGGCTGACTCAGAATATTTCGTTTTATAAAAGAAAAAAAAAGGTTTTTGTATTTTAGTATACATGATATTCATTTTTTTTATTGGGACTAGTTTTGTAGCCTAATATTAATTGTAGTAACCGCAGCATTCTAGGTTGAATAAATTTTCAATGTTGTGCTCCAAGCACACACGGACTAGAAAACAGCCAATCAGAGAGAGAGAAGGCGGAACTTAAGGCAGAACAACCAATGAGAGTTGAGTTAAACAGCGCAGCACAGTTCCATGCGCTGCTGCGTGAAAGGGACAGGAGAGACAAGGCAGAGGAGCTGCGAGAGGAAAAGAAGCCACTGCTGCGATAACTACTGCTGTAAATTATTAACATGTTGCTCACATCCAATTATTGGTAGGGACAAATGGGTCGGTTCAAAATTTTGGTAGGGACATGTCCCTATGGTCCCTATGCAAACCTACGCCCATGGGGGTAATGTCAGGGGCAGTCCTTGTCTTACCTTGTCTTTTCACTTCCAGTTTTATTTTATTCTAATTTCCTCTGTCGTTTTAGGCAGCTTCACTTCCTGAGTTCCTTCCTGCAATCAGGATCTTCCACAGCCTAATGCAATTCACCTGGTGGAAGTGCTCATATGTGCTCATATGCAAGAGTGGGACTTCCTGGTGGAAGTCCCACTCTTACAGCTTCCCTTTGCTAGTTCGTCTTTGTTCTTAGAGCTTAGCGTTCCAGCCTTTTGCCTGTTAGACTTTAGCTTTCTAGTGTTTTGACCCCAGCTTTGATTTGGACCTGTCTCTGGTTCCATTTTTGATACCTCTGTTTCTGCTGGATGTTTTTGATGTTCAACCCAGGACTGTATTAAAGGAACTTTTAGTTTGAATCCATTGTGTCAGGTCTTGCATTTGAGTCCTTTATTCCTGAGCTTTGTGACAGAAATAGAGGTAGAGCAGGTACTAGAAAAGACAGATACTGTGCCAGAACTGTATATGCTTTAAAAGTCAAATGTTTATTGCGTGTTACTTTAAGTATTTTGTAAGATTATTAGATAAAAATGTTCAAAAGCAAGAATGAACAGATTAGGCACTATCATTAGCATAATAATGTTACTGGGTCTGGGTTTCTATTGTAAATACTGAAATACATAAAATGACATTATTGTGCCATATGCCATGATCATGGTTTTTGGACATTGGGAACCAGTGCTCATACTTAATCTTGACCCGATAACCAGAAAAGAGGATAAAGTTTGTTGAATAACCAGCTGCAAAATCAGCTTCGGCAGGATATCCGGCAAGATGGAGATCCAAGGCCAAGGGGGACCCAGATCTCCAGAATCATCAAGGATAGGTCAGAACCTTTCAGAAACAAAGCTGCAAAAACGAACCTTTTGCAACACATTTCTCTTGGGTTTCAGAACTTATAGAGCCAGACTGGACAAGAAAGCCTGCCTTGATGAGCCACGGAGACAAAGAGGACCACTGCTGTGTACCACTGAGACAGAGAGAGAGCCTGCCTTGCAGTGGCCTGACTGCTGAGCTGCAGCTGGATGAAACTCAAGCCTTCCAAATGGAAATGGACAAAAAGGTTTGCAGGTCTGGCATAACTAGGGACAGAACAAACAATATATCTTTTTATGATGTTGATTATTTCATGTGCTTACTAATGAATAACGACAAAGCTAACAGGGTAGGTCGCAGGCTATGCTATGCTACAAGAATATGTTGTAAGCTGTTGTTGAAGCTTGGACAAGCTTTATTTCACTAAGGGCTTAATCATTGATATAACATTAGTGTTTATGTGTTCCTCATCTGCTCATTACATTTCCATTACCAAGTATGACCAAGAGTCATGTATTCACACCGGGGTGGGCAATAAACATATTAAAGTATCAGAAATATAAATTCCCAGCTGGCTGGGAATTGAACTGAACATAAAATCACAACATGTACAGAAAATGTGAGAGCCTTCAAATCTTTTGCACATTTTTTCCTCACACTGCAGAAGGCCACCCAAAATGTGAAGAAATACTGCAAATCCCTGCATGACATGCACAGAAAATTCTGTCGTCGGTTCACTGATTTACAAAAAAAATTGACAAGTCACTTCAGCTGGTGTCCTGTCCCCTGATGCAAGACCCAAAAAAGCCCCACATGAGCTGCAGTTGGTGCTGATCGATCTTCAACTGAATTTCTTTTACACTTCACTTAACGAAGCCTCAGTTCCAAATGTCCGAAGGACGGCACAGAAGATGCTGGCATTGTTTGGCTTGACCTACGTGTGTGAGCAGACTTTTAGCGTCATGAACATCAACAAAGCCCATCACAGATCCTTGTTTATTGACTAACAAATGTGAGTTTCTCTACTGTGTTATTAAAAAAATAGCAACTTGCGCAATTACTCAGAGCAGCGGTACAGTAGCTTAATTAACATGTCGCACATCACTCTCGATTTAAAGACCCCTTTCTTTTGTTGGGTAATAATATGTTCTGAATGTTGAAAGTGATTCCATTGATTCTTTTCCACTAAATGTTGATTTCTTTAAAAAATGTTCATTCATTTCAGTCCCCAGGTTTGATAATTGTGTGTCCAAACCCGCATGGCCAGAACGTTTGCCCACCCATGGCCTAACCCACAGGTGTCAAACTAGTTCCAGAAAGGGCCGTGTGGCTGCTGGTTTTCTTTCCACCCAAGCAGTAGCACACCAGACTCATTCATCTCATCAAGGTGAGTCTAGTCTTAACCTGATGACTTGATGGGATGAATGGAGTCTGGTGTGCTTTATATATATATATATATATATATATATATATATATATATATATATATATATATATATATATATATATATATATATATATATATATATATATATATATATATATAATATTAATTTTTTTATTATTATTATGATCAATTCCATAAATGGTTACTTTATTGTTGCAAGAAATAAATGTATATGTAGTTGTAATGATATGTCACTGCAACAATTTGATCTTAATCTTGTTTAGATGTGGTTGACTGACTTGAAATAGGATGAAAATGCCAGAAAGCCCCAAACATCTCACAGCTGATTATGAAACATGGGGTAAACTTTTGTCAGAGTGATGTTGAAATTTGTAGATGGCTTCATAAGCAAAACTTAAAATATTAGAAAATGTTGATTTAAGATCAAAATGACTAATTCATTCTAAACCAATGAAAACATGCAAAATTAAAATAACCACTTTATGTCTGTCTGTAGCCTGATTAAAAGCTAAACCTTTGACAAGTTTAACAGCTGTTAAAAGTAATTAGCTCTATCTTAAAACTCCAAATGTCCCATAGTTCTTCCACAGGAAAAGTTTCCTTCACAGAAACCTCATTAACAATACTGAAAAATGCCCAAGGGAATAATTATCTTGTCAATATTTACAGTCATTTAGACTCTGAATATTTAATACATCCTAATGACATCTTTGGAGGCCAGGCCTCATGAGGTTTCTCTTAGCTACACCACAGGAGCGTCTAATCAGGATATATTTCTACAATAACATTAAACAAAGTTTAGTAGAATATCTGACTTATTTTATCTGGTGAAAATAATATAGATAGGAATATTTTAAATATTAGATGTAAAATCTGTATTTGGAGAGATTAAATAAAACATCTGGTGCAAACTAAAAGGCTTGCTTAAAGATAAAACGAGTTCAACATAATCACCCCCACACTTTTTCAAAGCATAAGATTAAACTGCATATTAATAGGTTTGTTGCATTCATTTAATCCTATCTCTGGTTACCCATATAATCATACACTTTTCTGAAAAAAAAAGCATCCATTTCAAGTGTTGCTGGTGAAAACTTAATTTTTGATGCGGAGAAGTGGGTGAAAAATATGTTTTATGGGTGCTCACAAGGATGATGTGTTACATGAGGTACTAAGGCAAAGTACAGTGCAGTGCTGTCCTCCTGTCCCATCTGCTGAAAACTACCCCCAAGCATTGTGCTTCCACCCCCATGCTTCACAGCAGGGATATTTTTTTGTGATAGTACTCATCCATCGAATGGAATTAAGACCAAAATGTTATATTTTTGTCTCATCTGAACACATAACTTTCTCCCATAACTGCTCTGGATCATCCAAATGGTCATAGACAGCCTGAAGACAGGCTTGGACATGTGTTGATTTAAGCAGTGGAACATTCCGTGTCATGCATGATTTTGAACATGACGTCTTGGTTTGTTATGCACGGTAACCATAGAAACAGTGATGCCAGCTCTCTTCAGGTCATTGACCAGTTGCTCTCATGCAGTTCTGAGTTTATTTCTCACCTTTATTAGGATCATTGGGCCTCATGCAAGAACTGTTAGTACGAAAAATTAGTACTTGGGTTAAAATGTTGCATTCATAATATTGCTCTAGACTAATGTAGGAGTCAGCTGTTATCGAAGCTTAGTTTTTACTAAATAACCACATTTGTTGTTACTTAGAAGCAATTTTCCATTTCATTAGGCTACATTTGGCTAATTTCAGAACTATGGGTCACTACACCTGCAGTTGGCATGTCGGTATCCAGGGAAGTCTGGTTTAATTTGTTGCCATGTCGTCCAAAGAAAGAAGAGTCAGTGACTATATGTGAGATCAAGCTTCTATTGACATACCATCTGAAACAGAAAATGGATGAAAGTTCAGCAAACCCCCTTTAACAGTCAAACGTTCATTACTTTCCCTCCAAGGCATCTCCTTGGCTTTTTTATGTCAGTACATGTAAATGTTTTGGTCTGAATTCATCAGATTAGAATTTAACTGGTAACATTTTAATGTTGAGAGAGATGGGGAGTGGATGAAGGGATGAAAGACATGGTCTAGAGATGTACAGTACAAGTGTGTGTGTGAATTAAAAGGAGAATGTTGTTGTGTTGGTTAAAGGTGAACTGATTCCAAGCATTTACACATAAAATGTACTCTTTTGCCTCCATCAGTAGTTTTCATTGAGTGTTTTCTGATCAATTTGTTTTGTATATTACTTTTTAGTTTTTTATTTTATTTTTACGTATTTAACAGCTCAAACTCATCATTTACAACTCTTGTAATTTATTTCCCACTGCTTGGCTTTTATGGTCCTTTAATTCTGCTACTCGGCTCTCAGTCAGCAGATCCTCGGTCTTCAAACCAGAAAAAAATGTTCCTCTTCATCTTCTATGCAATTTCTATGAATAACCAGGTTCTGACAAGCGTGGGAAGTTGTAGCCCTCCAATTTATTATATGTGGCCTTTCATGGTGATATCAAGGGGGTAATTATACAGATTTAAATTTCTCTTGAACTCCCTCTGACTTACGTATATTTACAATAATTTACTGAAGTTATAAATGTTGTTTGGTTCTGATGTGGGATGTTTGTAAGATCCCATGGTGGGAGAAAAAGGAAAATTTTTGCATAAGGCCCATTGATACCTCACATGGGGCGATCTTGCGTTGAGCCCCAGTCCTAGGGAGACTGACATTCATGTTTAGCATTTTCTAATAATTGATCCAACGGTTTATCTTTTTTCACCAAGCAGCTTGCAGTTTCCCTCCATATGGCCCTTTCCAGCGATATGGAGCTCCACAATTTTGTCTGTGGTGTGTTTGAACAGCTTTTGGGGTTTAGCCATGTGAGTAGTTGGAGTCTTACTGATTGTATACGGCAGACAGGTTTCTGCTGCTACCAACCTCAAACAGGAGCGTCTAATTTAAGATAATAAGTTGACTTTTCATAGGCAGACTAACAGGTATTTTATGGCCAGAGTTTTTGCTGATCTGAATTATATCAAGCAGATAATTCAGATATATCATTGCCCAAGAGCTTTGGGCAGTCAAAATATAATAACATGAGACATGGATCACAATCATCACCAAAGTACAGGAAGAACACTGTAACTCAAGAACTACTTGGGGTAAAGAAATTATGATCCTGCAGTGCTTTATAAGCACCAGTCAGCCTGATCAGAAGATTGGATCCAACAGCACAGAGCCGCTGAGTTCTGCCAAGGGAAGAACAAAAAAGTTAGATTGCCAGGGTGTCCAGTGCTTGATGGTCCATTAAAAAAGATCTGTGACAGACCCAATACTTTTGGTTATTATTTAACAAAATAGACAACCATTATCAAATCTTACTGATTGAGGGGTTGTTGTCCATATCATAGTTCTATTTTTAGCCATGTGGAATGTGTTTTTTTAATTTCAAACAGCTTCCTTTCTAGGGAAAACAAGTGCAGTGTTGCCAATGTTCTGGCCTGTTCTGGTCACAAAGGATTTCACAAACTGCTTAAGAAGCACATGGAGAGATTATCACAGAAAAAAGTGGACAGTTTACAACAAACAGTAGGGTTATTGAAATAACCATAAGTTTAAAGCAGTCTAGCAGCATACCGAAACATCGAAAACTGAAAAACAGCTTTCCAGGCATCAGTAAGATAAGACCAGCATTCAACATTGTCTAGCAGGTACTCTGCTTGAGTGAATACTTTCAAAAGTATATTATCATAATTAATATTAGAAGGAATCTGATAGGAAATAGATTTTTCTGACCGCAGTCCTGTTTCAATCCTATTCAGTTGACTCATGTGTAATGTTTCTAGATGTTAGTTTTGTTTACATGATCACAGAAGTTGTCATCCATCCATCCATCCATCCATCCATCCATCCATCCATCCATCCATCCATCCATCCATCCATCCATCCATCCATCCATCTAACCGTCCATCATCGATCATCCATCAATCCATCAATCATCATTAGTCTTTCCATCTATCCATCCATTATCCATCCATCCATCAATCCATCCATCATCCATTCATCCATCATTCATTCATCATCCACCCATCCATCCATCCATCATCCATTCATCCATCATTCATTCATCATCCACCCATCCATCCATCTCACTCCTCTATACATCCATCCATCCACCCATCCATTCATCCATCATCAATCCATCCAACATCCATCATTCCTCCCTCGTCATCAGTCAGGGTCATGGTGGGGCTCTCCAGTAGTCTTTGGGCAAAAGGTGGGGTTCTCCCTGGACAGGTCACCAGTCCATCGCAGGGCAACACAGATATACACAACCATGCAAACACATCTTGGATCATAATTGATCAAAGACGAGTAGAGTTACCTGAATATCATTTTTTTCCTGACATGCTTTGCTAATGTCTATGGTATTGCTACTGTAGTGTGAACTATTATAATATTATATAACTATTAATATATCATATAATTTTTTGTACAGTGTTCTCGTCAAACTATTTAAGCTGTTGCTCTTTAAAATGGCTTTTAGTAGAGCTCTCCAGAAAATATATTCTTTTAAAAAAGGACAAACAAACAAAACAAAAATAAATAACAAATTAGCTGTATGTGTTTAGCAATACAAATGGCTGCACCAGGCCCTTTAAAGACTTGATAAAGGCTTAATGGCCCAATTTAAAAACTCAAACCCCTGCCTTACTCGGCTTGTTTGGTTATTTTTATATTTCTTGCTTATGTTAACCACTGTATTAAGTTATTTAGTGGTTCAGTTCTAGGGATACTGTTAGTTTAACTGCAGAGGGCTTAAACCCATTACACTGTGACATGTCATATTATGGTATTTTACAATCCTGGATCAGACCAATTCGTATTTTACAGTAAAATGAGAAAACTGCAGCTGAGCCTCCTCTCAAATCCTGACCTCATCTCAAATCCTGACCTCATCCCTACAGGGGATGAGGTCAGGATTCTGTACAGACCAGTAAAACTTTTGCATACATCCATGGAAATGATGAAACATCCAAATCCATATAATTGTTTCTGTAACTCAATCCTTTTCACAGTCCATATCACATCTCTTGATTTCTAAACCCTGAGACTAAAACACTCTGCTACATTCTTAACTTTTGCATCCATAAAAAAAAACTTTTTCTGCCATTATTCAGAGTTAGTTGAGAGGTTGGTGTTATTTCCTATCATTTAATTTGAACTTCATAAACTTTGTCATATTTGTCTCTAGAGACACACATTGCACCATCTCTGTTAGGATTAATAATGTAAACAAGTTGTGATAGCTATGCTGATACTTACAAGGTCCATTAGGGACTTAGTAGCTTAAATATTTTATGTGTCTAAATGAGCCCCTTGGGCTTTATGCAAGACTTTTTATTTTACCTGCAAGAGAGCTCAATGGGAAAAAAAAGACACAAACACAAAAACATATTCCAAAGTAACAAAAGTTAAACTGATTACTTCACAACTTCACCAAAAGGAAAACACTTTATATGACTGGTGTGGTGTTTAGTCTGCAGATAAAAGTCACATCAATATAAATCATCATGTAAATCTTAAATCTATATAAGTCTATATAAGGGTGCAGATATTGAAAACCTGTCATGAAATTATTAATATAAAATTGGCTGAGGCCATCAAATGATCTTATATCATGAGACAAATTATTCACTATGGTACCAGCAAACAGTTATGATATAAACATTGTGTAATTTGGGTTATGAATCCTGTTTGCATTTGTCTGCTGCTCAAACAAGCACAAACTATAAAGTAAACAGCAAAGTATAGCTTTTGAGTTTACTTTAACAGACCAGCATGTTTCATAAATCTGGCCGTTTGATGTGACCTCAGGGTTTCAGGTACATACTTGGGTGAATACTCAATCTGGTGACTCTTCTGGTCCTCACTCAAGGACCGGACTTGGACATCCCTGCTCTGGTTGGAGCTGATAATTCTTGATATATTTTTGCCAAATTTGAAAGCTTTGAGGGTAAGAGACTGTAGCGTTGGATTAAACAGGCCACAGGGTGCAGCTAAGACAAGGAATTTTCAGTCTATACTCTCAAAAAAACATATATCCTCTGAATTCATTCAACTTTCTGGTGAATATTATCAGTTATCAAGGTCATAGTAATATCATAAAAAGAAAATTAAAAAGCAATCCAATGGACTTTGTTTCCAGGTTTGAAGGAGCTTTGCTTCCCATACAGGCAGCTGTTTTTTTGAAAAAGCTGCCTGGATGGGAATAATGGGGATAATAAAATACATTCATATTGGGTTCTATTTATGAAACAATACTTTCAATTTATTATTTAAATGTTAACATTTTTTTTACATTTTCTTTTACATAGAAACCTAGCCAAAAGTTGTGCATTTCCCACTTTCCAGTTACAGCATATTGTGACAGTGGATGGGCAGTAACATGGTGTTGTTTCCTTTATAAGAAGTGACTTGGAATTTCATAACACAGAGCAAGAAAAGACTTCTAAGTTCAATGAAAAGCCAAGAATTCATGGTGGCAATATTTTTTTGCTCTGAAGGAGAAACTGACTTAAACAAAAGGTCAGTTGGAAAATCTATGCAATTAAAACACCATCTGTGAAAAAGTTTGTCTCTAAAATAGTTTCCTTTAACTTAAGTGTTTAGGAAGGACAGCAGGCCAAGTGTATCATCTATAGAAAGGTAGAGCAGAAGTCACGGTTCTCTTAGGATGAATTGTCAGGGGGAAAAATGCAGACTTTATGGTTTCAGCAAACATTTAATATTGATACACTTGAGTGATGATGTTAAGTTGTTTAGTGTAGAAAAGTATTTATCTTTTAAGAACTTTGTGTCTACAGAGACATAAACTGAGGCTAAGAGTCAACCTTTACTGGAAATAAGTGCAATATGAATATTGAATGCATGTAGTTATCATGGGGATTAAGTTAGATGCTCGAAGACTACTTCCTTGCTCCTCAGAGAATTACATCACACTGAGATTATTATTATCAGAACAGCTCATATCACTAATGATGTGTTAGGATGGTCACAGCAAATAATCCCAAATTAGAAAGTAAATTAACTATATCCTGTAAAGTTACACCCAAGAACTTTCTGTTGATTTTTTTGTTGTTGTCAGAAGCAAAGTTCCTAAACTTTAATTTCTGGTGTTTTAACAAGACATGTTGGATTCCTTGAAAGAATAGATGCAGAACAAACAGGGAGATTTTAATTCCCACAGTTAGAGGCTCTTTTTAAACCAATAGTTATAACAATAGGTAGTGGCAGTTCTTCAAATTCCCTCTTCTGGACCTAGATCTGTTTGAGCCACTTCTCCAGTGTGGGGCTTACTGCTCTCAGTGCTCCAATGACCCAACACTGTAGTGTGATCCCCTCTGTAGTTCTTCCATGAGGCCGTGGTATTTCTCCAGTTTCTCGTGCTCTTTTTTCCTGATGTTTCCATAATTTGGGAAAGCCACATTGAGGATGGCCATCCTCTGCTGATTATCAATTATCAAAATGTATTGTTGATTGGCCGCAACCATTTTGTCTTTTTATATATGAAAGTCTATAGAAGTGACTATACCAGTCGCTTGGTTATGAAAGTCCATGTATTCCTTTCCTGCCAGTATCTTCCATCCTGCTGTGAGATGTTGGATTATTTCTGGAGCCTCTTTGCGTAGCCTGAACCTGGGCCTCTAGTGCGTGTGGCTGCATAGTGGTTAGGGCATAGAGCTTGGAATCCTGAGGTTCTGAGTTCGAGCCCCAATCCCACAGGCTGCAACTCTTGAGAACTCAAGAACTTTTTGTTCTCTGAGCAAGACCCCTTAATACCACACTGCTCCACGGGCACCCCAAGATGGCAGCCCACTGTTCCTCAAGGGGATTGATTCAATGCAGAGGTAAATGTTTCCAGTGTGAGATCAATAAATTCAGGTGTCATTGCTCTGGTGCTGAAGGTCTGATCCTGTGCTGTCACGATCAGCCAGGCTGACCTTCAGCCTGGCCCTCTCTAGCCATTAGTTAGATTTTATCAGTCACTACAACTATCTGTTGGAGGTACATCCCATGCAGTACTTTTTTCCCTCCATGGTGGTTCCTCCTGTTCCTTCTCTTCATCTTGTCTAAGACTTCACTGAGCGAATCATCACTTGGGGCCATCTTCCTTAAGTTTTCTTGGATGCTTCATATTCAGTAGTAGCTCCATGCTCACTAGGCCTCTGCCTCCAACTTTACACTTAGTGTAGTCTGTCGATATTGGATTTAGGGTGGAATCCACAGAGAATGGTGCATCTTTTGTGTTTTAATATCAGTGACCTTAATTTTCTTCTTTGGTCAACTTATTGCCTAAGCAGGGTATCTGATTACTGGCAAGAAATATTAAACTTCCCTCTCTCGTTGCAGGTATTTGGCTCTTCATGGTTGCCATTCACCTGTGGTTTTCTGAGGTACTTGTAGTTCTCCTCATCATCTGCTAGTCTCCCTTCTTGGAGTGTGATCCCCTCCTTCTGGCCACATTTCTCCTGCTCCAATCCCATTCCAATGTACCTGCTGTAGATCTTGGTTATGTGGATGAGTGAGTCAATGTCTTGTTTACTCATAGCCTACAGCTTGATATCATCCATGTACAGGATGTGGCTTACAGTGGCCTCAGCTATCCATACCCAGTCTTATTGATTATTTAGCTGAGGGTGTTCAGACCTATGCCAAACAACAGGGGGGACAGAGAAACACTAGAGATGTGCAAAATCACTGCAGCATGTTACTTCAGTGACTAAGACAGAAACTTTGCAAAAATCAGGATGAATGTGACAACTTATTGATGCTGTTGGGAACAGTGATGGTTTTAAAGTCTTACAGCTACTGGAGGAAGGATCTTTGATAACGCTCCCTGGTGCATTTATGGAATTGCAGGATTCTGATGCACCAGGAAAGGAGAAGCACACTGAAAAAGCTGTTTCGGTAGTTATTGCGTTATGTTTGGACATTTTTCTCTGGAAGAGCAGGGTTGACTAGTATTAGTATCCCTGTTTGTTTCATGATGTGCTAATCAGAACACACCGGGTCAAACACGATCCTGATGTAGGTAAGGCAGAGCCAATCCGACAAAGTTTTCATTGCATATCTGAAGAAAAGCAGAAAGTGATGGACAGGGAGATTTAGTACATGTTGGACATAGTGTTGCCAAAACCTCTAAATCTAGTTGGGTATAGACTTGTTAGTAGGTGGAGAACTCTGACCAAAGTTGTAGGTTTTGTACGAACTATCTTAAAATAAACATGGTTACATCAGATGCTTACCCTTTGCCATGAATGGAAGATTGTGTCGATCAGGTTGGTTCAGCTTGGTTCGTGGACAAGTTTGAAGGGTTATTGGCAAGTTCCACTGTGTGGTGGGCTTGGTAGATTTCTGCCTTTATAATTCCTTTTGGTTTCTTCTCCTGTTATGAGTTTCTGACTATGAAATACAACTGCCACATTTCAGCACCTGATGAACATTTTTGTGTCAGGGTTAAAGGGTTGTGCTGTATATATCTGGATAATTGTATGGTCTTTAGTAATACATTGAAAGAACATCAACAACAACATTGTAAACTGTTTGACAAATCGACTGAAGCACACCTGACGGTACGTTTTTCCAAGTGTTAGTTTTCTAAGCCTTTGTTACCTCTTTGGTTTAGGTGGTAGGTCAAGGGACCATGTAGCCAGTGTCTGCAGTTGCGCATTCAACAAAAAGAGAACTCCAGCAGTTTCTTGGCCTTGTGGGATATTACCTCAGTTTTTGTAAAAGTTTATTTGCTGTGGTTGAGCTTTTCACAGATTTGCTGAAGGAGAAGGTGAAATACATCTGGTCACCATGAAGACATCTGAAAGTCAAATCTCTTCTATGTTCTTCCCCTGTTCTTTCAGCTACACGCATTGATTGTCCTTTTGCCCTACATATGAATGCTAGTGATGTAGGTGCAGGAGCCTTATTATTTCAGATACATTATGGCACTTCAGTGCACTGAGTTTTTACTCCAAAAAATTTTACAAATTTCAGTTGAACTAGTAAGTCATTGAAAAGAAATGCTTGCACTGATCTGGGCTTTACGGCTTTTTGGGGTATTCTTGGATGCTGGCAGGGTTCCTCTGGTGGTCGTCACGGATCATAATCCATTAACATTCTTGCATTCATTGCAGTACCTGAATCGCAGATTGGGTGTTGTCCTTGCAGTCCTATTGTCTGGATATCCACCTTATTATGTGCTCAGATAATGTTTTGGCTGATGCTTTGTCCAGAGCACCATGTTCTTGCTTTAAAGTTGTTGAAAGACTTGTAGTGGTGTGTATTTGGAGTTTTAGTGAGAACATTTTTGTGGGTGGGGCTGTGAAGCCCTCGCAGTCCACTGGGTGTCTCTGTCCTTTCCTTTTCTCTTTCAGGAAGTAGCTGGATGGCCCGGCTGTGCAACCCACCAGGCTGCAGTTAAAAAGGCTGGTTTTCAGCCAGTTACAGTCTTTACTCGCTCCTTGGACATGCTTTGTTCACTACACATGGGTTTTGTAAATGTTTTTGAGACGAGATCCGACCTGAGTATCTTAGAGCTCTGGATGTTGTCGGGCTGTCATGGTTGACACGTCTCTTCAACATCGCCTGGAGGTCGGGGAAGGTCCCCATGGATTGGCAGACTGGGGTGGTGGTTCCCCTCCACAAGAAGGGGGACCGGAGGGTGTGTTCCAACTATCGGGGAATCACACTTCTCAGCGTCCCCGGAAAGGCCTATGCCAGGGTGCTGGAGAGGAGAGTCCAGCTGATTGCCGAACCTCGGCTGCAGGAGGAGCAGTGGGGTTTTCGTCCTGGCCTTGGAACAGTGGACCAGCTCTACACCCTCTGTAGGGTGCTTAAGGGTTCATGGGCGTGCCCAACCAGTCCACATGTGTTTTGTGGACTTGGAGAAGGCATTCAACCTTGTCCCTCGTGCTGCCCCGTGGGGGGTGCTCCAGGAGTATGGAGTCGGGGGCTCCTTATTAGGGGCCATCCGTTCTCTGTACAAGCGGAGCAGGAGTCTGGTTCGCATTGCTGGCATTAAGTCGGACCTGTTCCCAGTGCATGTTGGACTCCGACAGGGCTGCCCTCTGTCACCGGTCCTGTTCATAACTTTTATGGACAGGATTTCTAGGCACAGCCAAGGACCAGAGGGAGTCCGGATTAGGGAATAGCGGATCTTGTCCCTGCTTTTTGCGGATGACGCAATTCTGCTGGCTCCATCCTGCCAAGACCTACAGCGTGCCCCGGGGCGGTTTGCAGCCGAGTGTGAAGCAGCCGGGATGATGGTGGCTTGTCCCCTTCAGGTTGGAGGAGAGCCCCTGCCTCAAGTGGAGGAGTTCAAGTATCTTGGGGTCCTGTTCACGAGTGAGGGAAGAATGGAGCGGGAGATCAATAGACGGATTGGTGCGGCTGCTGCAATAATGCGGACGCTGCACCGGTCTGTCGTGGTGAAGAGAGAGCTGAGCGAAAAGGCAAAGCTCTCAATTTACCGGTCGGTCTACGTTCCTACCCTCACCTATGGTCATGAAATCTGTATCATGACAGAAAGAAAGAGATCCCGGATACAAGGGGCTGAAATGAGCTTCCTCTGCAGGGTGGCTGGGATCTCCCTTAGAGATAGGGTGAGGTGCTCATTCATTCTGGAGAGGCTCAGTGTAGAGCCGGTTCTCCTCCACATCGAGAGGAGTGTGTTGAGGTGGCTCAGACATTTTCTTCGGATGCCCTCTGGCACGTCCTACCGGGAGGAGGCCCAGGGGACGACCCAGGACACGCTGGAGAGACTATGTCTCTCGACTGGACTGGGAGCGCCTAGGGCTTCCCCCAACAGAGCTGGAGGAGGTGTAGGCGGAGAGGGAAGTCCTGGAGTCTCTGCTTAGTCTGCTGCCCCCACGACCCGGTTCCGGATAAAGCTGGAGATGACGAGTACGAGTACTCTGAGCTCTGTGAGCGCTCCATTGAAAGCTGCTGCTGCCATAGTGCATGCTGGGACAGCTGTTAAGCTCAAGAACGGACAAGTCTGCTCTGATGCATGCTGGGTAAATAGGGAGGGGCGGGAACAACATCCGGGGACTTTCTCTGTTCTCGGTCTGCTGTTCTTGTAAATTGGAACAGGACTAGGGCATAGGACGATGATGTTTCACGAGGACATGAGAATGCACAAGCACACATATTGAGAAACGGCCCACAAGATGTTCTGTTTGTATGTTCTTAAATAAGAATCCCCTTTTTATTTAGGTTTCATTTCACCACCTTCATATTGTTTGGGTACATGGATCTCTAAAGTTTTCAGAAATGTTGCACACATATAAGATTAAAAAAATTACATTTTATGGGTTAAAAATATCTTGAAAGTTTAAAATTCAGGCAGGTGCTTAGATTTTCTATCATTATGACATCATCATTATAGATACACTAAAAACAGTCTGCTTTTATGATGAACCGCACTAATAAAAAAAATCCTTATCTTTTTAATAATAATGTGTTGTTTATAACAGTTAGTTTCCCTTAGTTGGTGTTGTGCTTGAGGATGACTACGTCACAAGGTCTTACTCATTACCGGAGAGAAGGAGGAACTAGCGAGAAATGAGGGAGGTGTGTGCACCGATCAAATAAATAGTTATGATGCCCTTCTGTTTGTGTAATGGAAGACTAACGACTATTTTGCTTGTAATGAATTTTTACCTCACCTTTTTTTGGGGGGGATTTTGCTTATCATGATCCTCAATAATCGAACACAGTTAAATATCACTGTTAATCTGCATCGTGAGGGGATCCTGGGGATTGTGACAACATCCACTTTGACAACACTGCAGTGCACCGTGTTTCTTTTCATTAACATTACGATGTTATACACTTTAAGAAGCAAGGAGGTGTTTCGAGAGACCTCTCGGTATATTCTTTTGTTTAACCTTCTATTTGCAGATACCGTCCAGCTGGCACACAGTCAGTCAATGTTTTTACTGTCCTCTTTCAGACTGACATTACTGTATCCTGTATGTGCTGCTTTAACAGTGTTCAACAGTCTAACACTCTCTGTCTCTATTGCCACACTGGTGATTATGTGTTTAGAAAGATACATTGCTATTTGCTATCCTCTCAGACATAGTGCCATCATCACCATCAGGAACACAGGAGTGGCTATTTGTGTTATTTGGATTACAGGTTTATTACATTCCATAATACAGTTAAGTTTAGTGTTGAGGTTTTCATATCGAGATCTGCAGCTCACACAGATGATGGATTTCTGTGGAAAGGAGAGCGTTTTTCTTGATCCAGCATCTGATCTTTTTGAAAAAGCTTTAACTTATTTTTTGTTTGTGTTAGGAGGTGTAACAGTTGTTTTCACCTATACTGGTATCATGGTAGCAGCTCACTCAGCTTCCACTGACAAAGCATCAGCCAGTAAGGCTCAAAGGACCCTTCTGCTGCATCTGCTGCAGATGGGCCTCACAGTGTCCTCAGTGATATACAACTCATTGATTATAGCTATTTCAAAGCATCTAGGGAGACTTGAAGCAGTGCGCATCCAGGTTTTTCTTTATATTTGTATTATTGTTCTCCCCAAATGTCTGAGTTCACTAATCTATGGCCTCAGAGACCAGAAGATCAGACCTGTTCTAATGCTGAACCTTTGCTGTCAGTGGAAAGGGTCATTCTACATGCTGACATGTAAAAACATTAGAGTTTATGTGACCTGATGGCTTTTCATTTTATTTTAATTTTTGTTTGTGTTCAGCGTTCAAAGAAAAAACTACACTATGACAGTGTGTTTGGTTGACAACCGGCAGAGAAGCAGGAATCTAGATTCATGTTATTAGCCTCTAATTGTAAGTGTACCAAATATGTTCTTTAAATTTAATATTTCCATGTCTGGTAAGTAGGGCTATAGTAAGAACACATCGTACTGCTTTAAAAGTTGGACTTGCATTTACATTTCATGTAAACATATAAACATAAACTTTAAATAGAATCTTTAAATAAAGTTTTCCTCCTGTAACACTTTGAGCTTTTAAAATGTAAACTGCACTATAAATGCAAAGAGTGTGTGTGTATTTGTTTTTATATTTTCAAATACCAGTGGATAGTTGCAGCAGTTAAACATCTGAGCTGTATTTTCAATTAATGAATAAATATGTTCATTTCTATGTTTTGGCTGAACAACATAGAAATATATCTATAAACAACTTTTCATACCACATTTATGATGAAAGCTGTAATGCAAGATACTGATGAAAGTGTTGCACTGGAAGGGATAATAAAATGATGTTCACTACAGATTATTACAAAAGTGAGTAAGTGTTTGTGATTATAAGTCCGGTTTTGCAGTGTGTTCTAACAGTTCTCCCCAGGACATGCTACCCTGGCTGTTTAGAGGAGTACTGAATGACTGACTTCTGACTGACTTTTATTATTAATTATGATACTTAGTAATGGTTTCATTTAAAGGTTTATATCCCCCAACTTCCATCCATATCAGGCTGTGTCGGTAAAGTTAAAATTTTGTTTTTTCACTTAAACTTCACACATGTAAGTGCACTTAGTCGCGTAGTATTCACATCACCATGTAACATCACAAAGTATTTCATCTGTAATGAACTACAGGGGGGATATGTAGAAGCAGTTTTATTGTCCTATATCAGATCAGAATCAGAATGTATCCTACAACATGGCCATATACTTACTTAGCAACAAAACAGTACATCTTGAAGTTCAGGTATGAGTCTTAGCAATAATAAAGTCTCTAATGCTGTAGAATATAAATATCTGGCTTGCTTGCCAAATATGGAAGCAGTTGTACTGCGTTATGTAGTCCTGTTTCTGACCTTATGCTCACTTAGCAACACAGAGAATGCAACATGTAAACAGAGAGTCTACAAGCTGGGAGTCACGTACGAATCTTGGCAAAAACAGGGTGCTTACTGGCTGACTCGCACGCAATCAGGTCATAAGCTAAGAGATTTCCAGGAAGAGCGTCCAGTCGTGCACGTGCATCCACACAGTGCGATGTGGAAACTATAAAGGGCTGCCCAGAATGGATTGAAGGTGGGGGAATTAACTGAGATGTGACGATGCATTGCTGAATGTATGAAGTTTTTAAGACAGCTGTATGAATTCGGTTTTGTAAATAAATGTTCCCCCCATCCGGATGATAGATGGTGTGAATCGTGGCCTTCTTTCTGTCAAAAGGGAATTCTACCAATAAGCTTCCATAGTTGTAGATCAGGGATCTTTAATTTCAGTTCATAAAGTCCAGCCCTTTTTCAGATGTCTTTCCTTCCACACACTTCAATCTAATGACTTAATTACACATCAGGATACAGTCAGGTAATCCAGATTCCTTGAAGTTTTCCAATTACTTAATTCAGTCATCTTGAAGCAGATACTTAAGATACTCTAAAAAGGGAGATGAACAGATTATACCAAATTAACATATTCTTAATCAAATTTAAAGCAGACAAACATCTAATACCTTCAGAGAACCTTGAGGAGCAGGGTTGAAAAACACGTATAAAAATTTATTGCTTTATTTCAATTCATTTTAATTTAGTGAACTTATATTGTGCCAATTTACAACACATATCATCTCAAGGCAGAGACACATTTACAGAGACAATTCAACCAGAGCATACAGTCAGATTGGTTCAAAGTCTTCTATAGAAGGAAACCCGGATGACTGCACCAAGTCACTGACTTTGCGGGGTACGACCTTATAGGTGTGCATGTGGCCAGTGTTGGGAAAGTTCTCTTTCTACGTGAACTAGTTCAAAGTTCAGTTCACACATTTTAAAATGAACTAGTTCAGTTCATAGTTCATAATTCAAAATTTTGAACTAAGTTCACAGTTCCAAAAAATGAACTAGTTCATAGTTCTTTTTTTTTTTTTTCATATATTGCTCAATTACATCATAGCCTACTGTAGAACCACAGACAGCAATTATTTTATCAGTTGTAACACTGAAACTGTGCATCAGATTTCATCTTCATATCCAGTTTTGAATCCTTATCCAACCAGGGTTTACATTAGCATTGAGGGGACAGCATTTCCCCATTGTTGCTTTAATGCTTTGTTGCTGTCCATTCACTTCACACTAGTAGCAGCTGCAGCTTTCACCCCTACAGTATATTCTCAAAAACATCAGGAAAAATGTGCTGCTTGAATTGTCTTTTTTTTATGAGGAATTATTAAAAGAAAAATAGGAAAGTAGTCTTTAAGGTGCAAAAGTTTTTTTTTATTTTAATAATTTTTTTCCATTTGAAATTCCATTTCGATACATACTAAAAAGGAATACTGGATTCCTGGAAAATTATACCAGGCAGGTTTAACAAACAAGTTACATGGATAGTAAAACCCTCAAGAACAGGGGTCTTCTATGTTTTCCAGACCAAGGACCCCCAAACTGATGGCGAGATGGAGCGGGGACCCCCTAACTATATATATTGTATGAAATTGTGTCCTATAGTCACTCTATTACAGATGGAGTAATGTAAAGAAATCAATTTCTCCCTGGGATTATTAAAGTTTTTCTGATTCTGATTCCTGCTTGATGGGACAGGTGTTGTGAAGGAAACGGTGCGCAGCTTGAAAGAGCTCCTGTGTGTCGCTGAATGTTTGCATTGATGACTGAAAGACATCTTCTGCCTCCATTTATCTGTTTACTACAGTGTGTTGATTTCATGTTAATGAGTATTTAAAGACATTTCAATTAGTGGGGGAAAAAATTGCAGGGGGGGAATATAAAAATATCAACTAACCATGCAGACCCTCATGCAGTACCTCCGTGGACCCCCTAGGGGTCGCGGATCCCCTGTTGAAGACCTCGCTCAAGAACATTTTACAAACACAAACTGAGGGACCAGGCTGAGGTAGGAATTTAAGGTTACTGAAGTGCGGATTTTTTTTACTAAAAGCCGGCGGGCAAACTTGTTGCCATCATCCTCACCGACCACCTGGTCATAAAACTGTTTTAAGTGATCATACTGCTGCTTTGTCGCCTCCACGGTCGCCTCCATGCTGCTGTGGCTTCCACGCTGCATTTTGTTTTGATGACGCACGCGGCTGTAGGCTACGAGGCTGGTAGCTGGTGTTGCCAGATTGGGTGTTTTTCCGGCTACATATTAAGGCCTGTTTACGGTTTGATTTAGCCGGGGTTTCGCCTGGAGGGCTCTATAGAAATCTGGCAACCTATTGAACGGAGCTGAGCGTGCCGTTCACAGACGCCAGAATGAATGAGTTCACAATAACGTTCATCAGGCAGTAATACAGTACGTTCAGTTCACGTTCGCCCAAAATATGAACAAGTTCATGAACTTTCGTTCAATGAACGCGTTCAGGCACAACACTGCATGTGGCAACAATAGATATTCACTTCCATTGTCTACAGACCGATGATGGATGCAGCAACCAGCAGAACCAGGCTCAGTGTTTGCCTTCTGCTGAGGCTGACTGAGGTTCAAGGAGACAGAAGCAGTCATACAAAAGGAACATAGAAGCACGGATTTACAAATACTCTATATGTTGAAAAAGGTAACAATAGGCTCCACATGTGGTTCTGTCTTGGAAAGAAACAGTTAAGCATAGGATCTCTGGGCCAAATTTCATGTCAAAAGGGATAGACGAGAGCATATGCAGTTGGAGAGAGAAACAGGACTAAGCACTGATAAAGAGGCACAACTTTATTTTTTTATCATATAAGGTGTTGATGGCAGCAGCCCTGCTGATATTTCTCTCTAGTATGATGTCACATCCAAACAGGAACAGACCAGATGAAGTTACTATGATGTGAAAAAGCAGAGAGAGCATAACGTTAGTGGTTGAACTAACAAATACTTCCTAATGGGAGAATAGGGATAGAATGAAGCAGAGCGATCTAAAGGGGTCTATATGTCCTCCAGCAGTGTAAGCCTATAGCAGCATAACTATAGAGATAACTTATGATAACCTAAATCACTCTATGCTTTATCAAAAAGGACAATTTTAAGTCTAGTCTTACAAGTAGACAAAGACATTCAGGAGTACTTTAATCTAAGTTGACATTAGCCCCGTGGGTATGAGAGGGAAGACTGTGGAAGTACAGCTGCCCAAACAAAAATGATTGTAGAAAAGTATATATTAATTTTCTACTGTATTTAAACTTAGTTGCCTGTGTCAAGGTTGTCAACCTAAGTGTTTTTCTCTAATTATTGAGATTCTTCTGGTGATTTTTAGTTGTCAGATGTTCTGATATTACCAGCTTCCTGGGGCATATTAATATCAAGTGCATTTTCTTGCCACATATAGCGATTTTTAGCTCAATGTAAGAAAAATGTAAATTTACTTTGTATTAGGTTACAGGCATTTGGCTTACTAGGAATGTTCTGTTGTTTCTAACTTCAAAAGGGCAGAACAAATGAATCTCCCAGAAAAGGAAAAGTCTTGTTTTATCCAGCTGTGGGGTTGCAGGTGGCTTATCGTCACCCGCAATAAAACTACACAAGGAAGTGTCATGCTTTATCATGTGTAAAATTGTGATCCCTCCTGATTCTTCTTTGAAGTCAAACAATAAAAACAGAGGAAAGAGATATCCTGACAAAGGTGACCACAAACATTCAGGGATTCTCCGTCTGTTTCAACTCTCCTCTTCTGCAGAAAAGTAACTTGTGCCATGTGTTGGTTTCTTTCTAGGACAATAAGGGGTTATTATCATTAACCCCAACCACACACACTCATAAACAGCAGCAGCAAAACTCTTCTGCAAGTAAACATGTTTCTCATAAGTTCAATTGTGTTGTTAAAATTAAAGATCTTAATTCCAAATCTTGACAGACTGTCATTTTTGGAACAATAACATTCCAGTCACAGCGGCATTAAGATAATTTCCGACTGCAGCCCCTCCAACTTCCCAAAGTGACCAAAATTTAACATAAAAGCATCTTAACAAACTTTGAAAATTATATCAAATTTTATGTGCTTCACAAATAAACACAGTTCAGCTTCATTTTCTGTCTTCCAGCCCCACACTGTTTAGGCTTATAATGCTGGGTTTACCCCTGCAGAATCAAATCAACATGGTCCTGTTCAACTTCACCATGACTTTAGAAAACTGGGAAAGCAGCACTAAGAGAAAAGGAGACTTGTGAGATGTTGGTGACATCTCACTTATCCTGTGATCCAAGCACCACAAGAAGAGTCAGAATCTCTGCTCAGATAGTATTTCTTCCATATAAGGGAACTCAGTAGGAGTCTCTCACACTGAAGTGGAGGGACCTCAGGCAAACACTAGTAAAGGTTAGGTTAGAAAACGAAGTTCAAAGCCTTGTCTTCTTTCATGCAAACCTGGTGATGGATAAAGAAAAACAAAAAATAACTAATACAGGGGCCCATGTCTCCCAATGTTTTTACTGAAATGGAAAATTGAAAAACAATATACCAAGTGATGGCCCATTCTTAAATGCATGAATCTAGGAGGGTCCTAATGTCTGGAATGACATAGAGAATGGTATACCCTTCTTAAGATTATTACCTGGCTATTTCTCACTGAAAATCACGCTTTTTTTTCCAGTAGCAGAAGCATATTTGCTCATCCATCACAGATATTACTGACTCATCAACATAACCGTATTATGGTAGGACCAAAAAACTAGAGACATCTTGGCCTATTTGCCTTACAAAAACTAGCCTCAAATTTACTCAACACTTTGAAGATTGGGGGAACTTCTACCTCCAGTGATCATGGAAGTTACCCTGGATTTTCAATGTGGTGCATCTATCATTGGTTGTACAGGAACTGTGGTGGGGGCCCCATTATTTAGAACCACTGCAAGGCATTTACTATTTGGGCAACCTTAGTCAACATGCCCTTTAGAAGAAAAAAAAAGAATGTCAAACTGACTGTTATCTAACAAAATCCACCTTTGATTATATATATGATGAGATGGCTTATCCTCCTCACCCACCTGCCAGCATCAAACCACAGCAAGGGTAGCATACTAAAGCTGTGTGCACAGCCCCGCATCATCAATATCTTACTTCCAGTTGAAGTTGGACAAGACTATCCATACCAAGCTTTAACCTTATTAGATGAGATCATTTCAGTCCCATCCAGATGCAGCGACTGACTAATCAGCTTCTTTTTCAGAGACTCTGGTCCTAAAACAATTTTTTGTTGTGTGTGCATTCAGAAGTGGAACGTTTAGAGTCATCATGTTTTTTATGTCTTCCGCCTCACCTATAGTCTATTTATGTGCCAAAAGCCATGATATTAGTTTTCGACATAGAGAACCGATGTCCATGTTGATATACTTTATATAACATAATCATTGGGGTAAAATGATGAGGGTTTACTTGCTTGGGACTCTTCAGTTTCTAACAAACTTCCAAGACACTACAGAACATGCAATCCTGCCCCTTATTTATGGCATATCATAAAGAACAGGGGAAACACAAAAGAGAAAAAACAAGATAATTATGAAAAGAGCAGAAATATGTTTTGGCACAAAGGATCTTTATTAGAAGCAAATGAATAAAAGACTACGAGCTAAATGAACTGGTTGAATAGTAATGTTCTGTCATGAGGTGTTTTAAAAGGTCTGACCCAAAGATGCAGTAAACCACACAGAGAGTAAGGCAAAAGTTTGAACAGGTTTATTGAAAAAACCAGCAGGGGTTGGATTCAGGAAACTCAGTGTACTCAGAGGGCTGGTGAACCAGAACTGAAAGGGAGGAGGGAAGTACACAGAGGTGAGTTCAGGAACCGTTGGAATCTTGAATGCTGTAGGGCAAATGCTAGTGAGAGACTCACATTTGGGGGGGTTCTTCTCTCACTAGCATCCAGTCTGTGTGGGTTGATCAGAGAAGAGGGAACCTCCTTTGGACCCGGAGGAGCACTTTAGCGGACTGTCGCTTGGATTTCCGTAAGGGACTTAAACAGCACATGTGGAGGTTTCTCCCCTGAACAGTCCTTCCAGGGAAAGAAGGCCAAACATCCAGTATGCTGGAGGACTTCCTGCCAAAGGCAAAGACAAAAAACAAGGTTAGACTCAGAGAGACAGAGACTCAGTTTGACTCAGTGAAACAAAGACTCAGGTTAGACTCTGCTAATCTAAGCATAGCTAGAGTACCGAAAACTGGCAAACACTCTGGCCACGAGGTAATGACAGTCCACTGCTTAAGTACTCCTCCAGATAATGATCCAGAGAACCGCAGGTGTGCAGGGAGGACCAACAAGGACAGGGCGCCACCTGGTGGTGGAGGGAGAGACAAACACAAAACAGACCACACAAACTGGATTCCTGACAAGTTCCTTGAGATGACATGTGTTGTGAATTGGTGCTATATAAATAAACTGAATTGAATTGAAATGAAGGGATGGCAGGATGACAGACTATTAATCACCATGGAAAATTTTTTATGTATATACCACACAGGATTATATTAATAAATATTATGATTGATTGAATGACAGTGGATAGAAGAGCCATTACATTCTGTAATTTGTTCAGTTTCCACTTTTTCTTTCTTTTTCAAGTTTTCAGCATAATTAAAGGGATTAATAAAAAGGAAAATCAAGGTGAAGTTGCAAAAGGAATGTAAAGAAGATAGGAAAGGATGATGGCTGGAGAAAATGAGAGAGAGGAGAATATTATTTCAAGACTAAGAGTTGGACATACTTGACTAAATCTACTAGATCTTCAACCCTGGTCCTCAATGCACACTGCCCTGCATGTTTCCCAGCTTTCACACACACCTGTTATCAATTGATAGCAGATTATCAGGCTTTGCTGAACTGCAATCATCTGAATCAGGTGTGCTGAAGCTCAGAAACATCCAAAACATGAAGAGCCTTGAGGACCAGGGTTGAAAAAAACTGCGTTAGAGAAGCACCAGACACGTCGATGTGAATGTTGGAGAGCTTGAAACTATAGAGCATTTATTTTCACTGTGTACAAAGTATCAGAATATATAGTTAAGATATTTGTCTCTAGCACTTATCCCTGTGATACTCCATAGGTAACCCTAAATCATGAGGAAGATTTATCATTAACATCAACAAACTGAAATATTAAGCCTAGGTGGAAGTTCAACTGAAGAAACTGAACTACTTCCCCTCATCCGCCTCCGACACAAGCCAATCAGCTTTGAACCACAACTCCACGAAGTCCAATCAGCATCAAGAGTTCATCTTAAAAGGTCTCCAAATCCACAACTCAGTCTGCTACCCAGCCAAAGCGCAGGCAGTGATTGCCTTATGTCTGACCTGATTCAGAGGACCCCGACTCACTTCACTGATTCTCTTCAAATGAGACACATTTGTTTAAAGGCTCCATTCCTCATTAGGCTCTCTCCTCTCTATCAAGAACATCAAAAATCTCTTTATGGCACCCTTTTCCCATCAATGCAGGCGCTTATGGTGCCCTCCATCCATCGTTGCAGGTGCTTACGGCACCTTCCATCCATCACAGCGGTTGCTTTATGGCTGCTTTTTCCCATAGCTGCAGGCAATTGTGGCACCTCCATCCATAGCTGCAGGCAATTGTGGCACCTCCATCCATAGTTGCAGGCAATTATGGCGCCTCCATCCATAGCTGCAAGCACCTTATGGTGTCCTTTTTTCCATCACTTCTGGTGCATATGGCGCCCTCCATCCATAGCTGCAGGCACCTTATGGTGTCCTTTTTTCCATCACTTCTGGTGCATATGGCGCCCTCCATCCATAGCTGCAGGCACCTTATGGTGTCCTTTTTTCCATCACTTCTGGTGCATATGGCGCCCTCCATCCATAGCTGCAGGCGCCTTATGGTGTCCTTTTCCCATCACTGCTGGTGCATATAGTGCCCTTCATCATCACTGCAGAAGCTTTATGTTGCCCTCTGTCCATAGCAGCAGCCGCTTTATGACGCCTTTTTCCCATCGCTGCAGGCACTTATAGCACCCTCCATCAATCGTGTCAGGCACTTTATGGCATCCTCTACCCAATCGCGGCGGGTGTATTATGGCGCCCTCTACCCATCTCAGCAGGCGCATCGCCAATAACCGATCGTGGCAGGTGCTTTATGGTGCCCTTGTCCCATCTTGGCAGATGTATAATGCTTTTAACCCATCCTGGCAGGTGCATTACAGCCCCCTCAGATTGCACCAGTCTCTTTGCGCCCTCACAGATCTATGCAGTCGGATCATGAAAAGTGCTTTACATCGAACACCTTACCAAATCATGACAGGCACATCTCAATTGAAACATCGCGCTTAACCATCGGGGCTTGCATGTCTCGTCATTTGGTTATTATGGTCTTTTATGTCGCCCTCCATCCATTGTGGCGGGCTCTTTATGAAGCCTTCAGTGGCTTACTCGTCTAGTCTTTGCTCATCGCGTCCCCATCTCACGTCCTCAGCTGATCGTGGCTCGCGCATGTTTATCTTAGCTCACTGTTGCACATGCAGTGTGTTCTAAGTGTGTTCATCGTTGAATGGAGCTCATCCCATCTCATAGTGGTGGTGTCATGATCTGCTGTGATAACTGGCCTTAATTACTCATACCTTTCACCTGCTTAACTCTTTCTAGCTCCCAATTATCATTCATCTCATCCACCTGTCAGTTTCCCTGGGGCTCAGTTAAAGCTATCATGGCCAGATCATTAGTTGTTCTTTTCTGTTAGTCTGTTCTGTTGAGTTTGTTCAGTTAACTCCATGGTTCTTGTACTGGATCCTGGCAGCCAGAGGAAAAAGGGTTTTGTGTCTGTCTTACCTCCTGCTCCTCCACTGTTCCTCCCTTGCTGAACCCTCTGAGTTTTTGGCTCTTTACGCGGGGAGGATCAGTTTTTATCACAACAAGCCTGGCTCCAAGGTGGACACCAGTTTAAAGGTCGCGCTCAAGTTCTGGTTCCACGTTCTGTCTCAGCTACCCTCTTCCACTGGGCCTGCCCGTCTGCACCTGATCCTGTCTGCTCCTGTGCCTGTCCACCTGGTCACACTGCTGGACTCTGTTTGGAATCTGAACCTGCCTGGGTGCTCTAGGATTCCTGGAAGCCTTGATCCTGCCTGTTCTGTATGTTCCTGCCTGTTTCTGCATCCCTGTCCAGGATTAGCTTCCTTCAAGTCCTCTGAAGCTGCGGCACCGGGGACACTCTCAGTGACGCATGCCTTCAGTCCAGTGGCTGGATTGAACCTCTGTCCAGGGAGATGGACTGGACTGTTGAACTAGATAAGTGACTCAATGAGATCAGCATCTTCTGTCAGATGATCGTGGTCACTTACCTGTGTTTCTCCCAACAGAGTGTCTGAGATTGGGCGCTGCCCCGCCCCCCTCCTGCAGCACCCAAGAGTCACAGATCCTAGCAGCTCCACTTTAGTTTCAGTTTGTTTATGTTTTTATATTATTAAGAAGCATTTTGGACTTTCCTACAGACTGTCTCCCCTTGAATATCAGGTCCATCTGTCCTGTTTTATGACAGGCGGGCACAGAGTGCTCAGCTCATCACGTCAGTGCATTATGACAAGCCTATTGCACAGCCTATCACTGCAGTTATTACCACAGTCATCATGACATCGTCATTTCCAAGCGTTAGTTGCTATCCTTGCTAAGTCACCTCAATTTTGCCATGCGCATCATCCCCAGGGTTGCTCTTTCATTTCCAAGCTGCTTGATCTAGCTAATTCCATTACCTTCCTCCTTAACCAGGTTACACTGTATGTGTTGGGAGCTGGAGAAATCCCATCTTTCTCCAGCAGAGTCCGCCGTGGATCCTCTGAGGGAGCTCCCTGCACAGCTGCAGCTCGTCAAGATCATCAGAGGATGCACTACTTAAGCTGTCTTCAGACCTTGCCTCAACGCCGCAGTGTTGTTCCAGTTGGTCAGCGCTAAAGCCTAGATCCTCTGAGTATCTCCATGACTTTGAATCCAGTCTGGATTCTAACTATTATCTCTGTCTTCCAGGAAACCTGTGCCTCCTTTAAGAAAGCTCTGGAAGAACTAACCTGCCGAGCCGACCCTCTGAGCCAAACCCTGAAGATCCCTCCGAGAAACCTCAAGCAGCTCAGGACTGAGCTGGGACTTCCAATCCAAGGTCTGTTCTAACAAGACGTGAGACGCTGAAGCAGCTAACGGACTCTGCTGATGAACCCTTCTCCAGAACCAACAGTGACTCTCCCAAAGTTAACCTCAAGAACCCTCAAGGTACAATCAGTGAACTTCTGGAAGTAAAACCCTGCCAGCAAACCGCTAACTGTGCTGTCTCTCACGCAGACTCCGGTGAACCAGTATCCAGGCCCCGAACCAGAATCAGTACATTCTGTGTGTTTGTGCTTTAATAAACTATTGAACCAGGAGGTATGGCTCTCCAATCTTTCTTTCTCGAACTGGTTTTTTCTTCACATTCAATGCCATATGCCAGCAGTCTTGCTGGCATATGTCATTAATAGACCTACCTACCAGCCTTGGTAGGACTACTTCTTCAGCTTGACTGCATCCCTTACTGCCGGTATCCACCACCTGGTATGGAGATTGTCCAACAACAGGCACCACAGATGTTATGGCCACAGCTATGGCTGGCCACATCAACAATGAAGGAAGAGAGTATGTTCTACTCAGACTCTGTCTCCAGCCTCCCCCATAATCTGGGACAACCTCTCAGGGTGGTGAGAGTTGAACACGTCCCTGACCAAGGCCTCCACAACTTGCGACTGGAGGTCAGAAAATATGAATACAGAGTCGATCATTGAGCTCCAGCCTTGGGTGTCCTTGTCTGACAGTCCCCATGAAATCCACAGCATATAAGCTGTAGGAAAAAAGCCAAAGAACCTCTAAACCAGCAGCTTACACCAGAGTGGCTCAGGGCTGCTGGTCTGCTGAACAAAACCTTTCTTTTCTTTTTACATTACCTCTGTCTCTGGTGCAGAGAAATCCTCTACCATTCTTATTGCTCCATCACAAACCTTTCATCATTGTGATAGCTCTGCTCTATCATAGCTGAGACCAAACCCAGCTCTCAAGCCCCCGCATATCTCTCATTATCTGGTTACCAGTTTCCAATTGGAGAATCAGGGAGGGAAATGTAAATGGTGCAGCAAATTTAAGGAGAGCGAATGGTAAATCATGCACATTAATTCTGGCCATAATGGTGTGCAAAGGGGGTTTATTGTTTTAAAGATATGAAGTCAGGAACCAACTGCATTCTTAGTACGAACTGCTTCAATAGGTAACATACTTGTTGTACTTAAAATTGAAATCTCTTTAATCTTTGTATGACTTTTGTTATGACTATTATCAATCAAACTCAGCTTAACACCACCTTAGATATGCAGCGTCATGGCATTCTTGCATTAGTGTTATTTTCCACTATGACAACATTACCATGCTGTGTGTTTCTTTTCATCAATCTGACAATGTTATACACTTTAAGGAGTAAAGCGGTGTTTGTAGAGACCTCTCGATACATTCTTCTTTTTAACCTTCTGTTTGCAGACACGACTCAGCTGGCACAGAGTCAGTCGATGTTTTTGCTTTCCACTGCCAGAGTTACAATGTCTTATTCTGTGTGTGTCGGTTTAACCCTTCTCAACTTTTTCACTTTTAGTGTTTCTATCATCACGCTGGTGATCATGTGCTTAGAGAGATACATTGCTGTGTGCTATCCTCTAAGACATAGTGCTATCATCACCACCAGGAACACAGGATGGGTTATTTGTGTTATATGGTGTGTCAGTTTATTTGATGTCATTACACAACTAGGTTTAATATTAAGGTTTTCATTTCCAGACCTGCAGCTCACACAGATGATAGATTTCTGTGGGAAGGAGAGTATTTTTCTTGATCCAGCATCTGATCTTTATTACAGAACTTTTACTTATTTTCTGTTTGTGTTAGGAGGTGTAACTGTTTTTGTCACTTATACTGGTATCGTAGTAGCAGCTCACTCAGCCTCCACTGACGAAGCATCAGCGAGCAAAGCTCGAAGGACCCTGCTGCTGCATCTGCTGCAAATGGGCCTCACAGTGTCCTCGACCATGTTTAACTCATTGACTATAGTTATTTCAAAGCATCTAGAGAGACTTGAAGCTATACGCATCCAGGTCTTTCTTTATATTTGTATCATGGTTCTCCCCAAATGTCTGAGTTCACTAATCTATGGCCTCAGAGACCAGACGATCAGACCTATTCTAATGCTGAACCTTTGCTGTCAGTGGAGAGGGTCAGTTTCCATGGCTATAGTGCTGAGACGCAAAAACATCAGAGTATATTTCACTTGATGGCTGTAAACTATATGTTATGTGTGTGTTCGTGTGGATATTCAATTTTCAAAGAATACAGAAAATAAATTTTATAGAGAAAAGTCTGGGAATTCTGTGAACCTGTTTTTTTTTTTTAGATTTAAGATATATTCTGATTGTCAATAAGTACTTTGCACATAAATGTATCTATTCCCAAGCGATTGTCCCCTCTAATGATGCTTAATTCAAAAAAAGGTGGAGGGATTGATGAAATGAAATTTTGGATTGTAGTTGGGTTAATAATAGACTCTTCACTTTATTTAAAGCTTATAGCCTCAAAAAAAGATTAAGCGTATGTAGAAAAAATTTATTTGAAAAACCCCTTATGTGGATGATAGGATTGTTAATGATTACATCAGATGGATTTAGGTAAAACAGGATCCAGGAAACATAAGAATAAATAAGTGTAATCTGAGTGAGTAAACCAAAGGGTAATTAATGCAGTGTTAAGAATAATATCAGACTCCTTTCAAAATAGTTTGAGTCGTCCCCATTTGTCCAAGTTAATTTTGTCAAGACTGTAAGCAACACTGGTTTTTATAATGTAATGTTTTGATCTGATTCCATTTAGCCAAAGCAACACAACTTTATTTATAAAGCACATTTCATTAGCAAGTCTTCACAATTTTTTTGTGAATTTAAATAAAGGACCATAATAGAAACACAATAAGGGGGATAGTGCATCATGGTGGCATAAAGGTAATTCAATAATCAATTAAAATGAATAACGTGTATAAATACTAATTTTGTTTACCATATAGAAAAACTTTAAAGTTTCAAAATGAAATTTCAGAGTTGTTTTTGCCAATGTTTCCCATTTCCTCAAAGTGTCATTCAACCAAAATTAATTTTTTTTGTAGGTAAACTGTGTAAACTGGACCATTAGAGTGCTATTCTGAATTTTTTTTATTATTATTTGTAAGGGTGTTTAATGCTGTCTTCTTCAGCTGAATGGTGGTCAATTCTGATGAATTTTCTTTACTTTTCATATGTAAACTGAGGTTATCACAGCTCTGCAGTCAGGCATACAACAATAAACACAGTCCCATAGGGATTATTTGGAATCATGAGTATTGAGAATACTAGTCATAGACTTTTTCTTATGTTTAGGTTACCAACAAGTGTTGAATTTATATATATATATATATATATATATATATATATATATATATATATATATATATATATATATATATATATATATATATATATATATATATATATATATATATATATGAATTATGTATGTATCTTAAGTAGTCAGGTTGTGTGAAGGTTAGAAGGACCCAAGTGCAGGGATTGAAGCTGAGGTGGTTTCTTGCAGGTTGGTAAAGCTGGTGACTGAAGCAGAATCCAAACTAACAAAATCCACAAAGTCCAAAAATACTTAGATCCAGAAACTTACATGAAGGGTAAATAAATGATGACAAACCAGCAAACATTGACTGAGCAGGAGGCGTATATATGGGATACAGAAATAAAGACCAGGCTAATCAGCAGGTTGGGAACAAGTGTGGACAGAGGAGGCTAGAAAGGAGCTAGGGAAAAAGAGACTGGCAGCAATATAGTATAGTAACACACCCAGGTGTGTAACTACTACTGCTTTAAAACATTTTTTGCATGTCTCACATGTTGTAAATACAATTCACAAGGAAATCAGAGAACTAAGTGAGGAAAGGCACCAAGAGGTACAGCTCCATTTGAAGTAATTAGCATGGACTACATTGAGCTGACCCAAAGTGGACAGTAGAAGTACTGCCTAGTCCTAGTGAACAATTTTTCTTAATGGGTAGAAATTGTTTCCACAAAACATGCAAATGCGCTGACAGTAGCAAAAGCGTAGTGTAAACATATCATACCTGTGCATGGTATCCAAAAAATCTTACAAAGTGATACTGGAACACATTTTGTGAATGAAGTGATATCACTAATGTCCAAACATTTAAACATAAACTTTGAAACATCACTGTTCCTACCATCCACAGAGTGCAGGATTAGTGGAGAGAATTAATTGAGAAATTAAAAATAGATTGAGAAAATTCATGGCAGAAACAGGAAAACCATGACCAGAGTGTTTGCAATTGGTAAAATTACTCATGAGATGAGGATTATTCCAACATCTGATAGTTTGACCCCTTTTGAAATAGTGAATGGGAGACCTTTTGTTCTACCTTTATGGGAAGGACAGCCATGGGCAGAAAAAGAAAAAGAACATTGACCCATTAACTAAGTGAATTCTGAAGATGTTCAGATACAGAACTGTTCAAAGAACATGTAATCTGTCCGGAGCTCCTTTTGTTTTCCCACAGGAAGGCCTGAAGCCTGGAGACCGAGTGCTGATTAAAATCATCAAAAGGAAAAATTGGGCAGCTCCGAGGTGGGAAGGACCCTAAATTGTGCAACTAGCAACCCCCACCACTGTGAAGAGATCCAGGAAAGAGAGACTTGAATCCACCAGAGTCATTGTAAGCTTATTAAAGATTTTCCTCAGCAAGAAGCCCAGTTACTTTCACAGGGACCCCACGACTAAGGTAAAGATCTGTGGTGAAGTCCAGCTTCAAAGGGGTTTGGTTTTTTAAGACCAATCGTCTCAACGATGGTGAAGAAATCAACCTAACCCTGTCCTTTAGAGTCCGGGTTAGTGGGTGCTTCCTTGGAGGGACTGGTGAAGATGAGTAAAACCAAAGTGGTTTTGCTGCCTGGTGATGACCGTTGGACTGGTGTTCCTAGGGACTCAAACACGTGGGTTTTCTAAATATTTTTGAAAAAGATCTGCTCGTCTTTGTCCCGTTCTTGTCAAAGCCTGTAACTGGGCGTGAACATACTTTAGCGATAAGGGTCCATCAGACCGACTGACTAGAGTAGGAGACACATTTTTCTATTTATTTTCTGTAGCCCTAACCCGGGGGTCGGCAAACCGCGAATCTAGAGCCTCATCTAGGCTCTTTAGCCTCCTCCTTGCGGCTCCTTGCGGCTGTAA
Organism: Cyprinodon tularosa; assembly: GCF_016077235.1. Taxonomy (NCBI): domain Eukaryota; kingdom Metazoa; phylum Chordata; class Actinopteri; order Cyprinodontiformes; family Cyprinodontidae; genus Cyprinodon; species Cyprinodon tularosa. Next base: position 372,311 of record NW_024038551.1, on the reverse strand, counting down.
ATATTTGTATAATAAATAAATTTAAACAATAATTTGCGTCATAGCCATAGAGATCAGTGGCCATAACTTGGAACCAGGCAAACAAAGCGGTGGGTGTGTCTCGGACCATGGATCCCAAAGGGGAAAAACGAAGATAGCTGAAGAGCAAAGAGGATTCAAAGAATGGACCGAATCATTTGCTTTCATTATCAATGCAGAAGGATTGCCTGCATTTTTGCTTTGTAATGAGAGGTTGTCAAAAATAAAAATAAAAATTTGGAAAGGCATTTCCAGGGAAGGCTAAATATGCAGGCGACCACCATTTCTATAATACACTTAGAGCTCGATTGCAATAAGACACCTATATAAGACTTTTTACATTTTTGCGGCTCCAGACAGATTTTTGTTTTTTTGGTCCAATATCGCTCTTTGAGCAGTTTGGGTTGCTGACCCCCGCCCTTACCTGTCAATCCAGCTAATTTGTAGCACTCAGGTTTATTTTTGCATATATATATATATATATATATATATATATATATATATATATATATATATATATATATATATATATATATATATATATATATATATATATATATATATATATATATATATTAGTGCTGTCAAAATTATTGCGCTTTTATCGCGTTAACGCGAGGCCATTTTAATGGCGATCATTTTTTTAACGTGAGAGTAACGCTATGTGGTTTTATGGTACAATTTTCCAAGTACATCCCGCTGCAGCCTGCGAGAAGGCGGGGCTATTATCCCCCAGTCCATGCATTTTCCATAGGCTTCGAGAGCGGAGCTCCTCAAGGAAAAAAGACGCACATACACTGGGTAGCGCTAGTGCCTTTTCTTTAAGCCCCACCACCAACAAACAAGTTGAGTGTCTGGTAACTAGTAGCAACCTGAAATACGCTGAGAAAACAGATTACTGAGGTGAAATGGAATCTGCTACGGCACTCTTGCTGTCTGTGTACGCCACAGGTCGGTATCGTGTGTGTGTGTGTGTGTGTGTGTGGGTGTGTGTGTGTGTGTGTTCTCATTTTTGTTAAGAGGCTGAAAAGTAACTTTCTAGAGCATAGACTACCTCCATCTAGTGATGTCGGTCTATTTTTTGATGTATTGATTGAAAATTGTTCATTATTATCTTGGTTAATTAACATCTAATGTTAACTCTACTGCATTTTATAGCAGTAGGGTAAAATGCTTGTCTTTGTTCAAAAGACTGTATTAACTGTAAAGACTGTCTTTTACATCAGTCTGTTTTCAGGGCCTTTTTTTTGGCTACATATTTGTTATTTTTTGCTACATGCCTCCCCATCTTCTTGCCATATTTTTCGATGGCATAAATCAGTGTCTGTGACCTGTTTTCATTTAAAAAAAAAAGAACATTGGCACAAACCTAGCCTGTATGTATTTTTTGTATGTCATCGAGAGTATTTAAATGATTTTCAATCAGAAAAAAAATGTGTGATTAAAATGCGATTAATCGCGAGTTAACTTAGGCATTGATGCGATTAATCGCGATTAAAAAAATTTAATCGATTGACAGCACTAATATATATACACTCACCTGCCACTTTATTAGGTACACCTGTCCAACTGCTTGTTAACACCTAATTTCTAAGCAGCCAATCACATGGCGGCAACTCAGTGCATTTAGGTATGTAGACATGGTCAAGACAATCTCCTGTAGTACAAACCGAGCATCAGTATGGGGAAGAAATGTGATTTGAGTGACTTTGAACGTGGCATGATTGTTGGTGCCAGAAGGGCTGGTCTGAGTATTTCAGAAACTGCTGATCTACTGGGAATTTCACGCACAACCATCTCTAGGGTTTACAGAGAAGGGTCCGAAAAAGAAAAAACATACATTGAGCGGCAGTTCTGTGGGCGGAAATGCCTTGTTGATGCCAGAGGTCAGAGGAGAATGGTCAGACTGGTTCGAGCTGATAGAAGGGCAACAGTGACTCAAATAACCACCCGTTACAACCAAGGTGGGCAGAAGAGCATCTCTGAACGCACAGTACGTCGAACTTTGAGGCAGATGGGCTACAGCAGCAGAAGACCACACCGGGTGCCACTCCTTTCAGCTAAGAACAGGAAACTGAGGCTACACTTTGCACAAGCTCATCAAAATTGGACAATAGAAAAAGGGGGTCCAACCCGTTACTAGCATGGGGTACCTAATAAAGTGGCCGGTGAGTGTAAATTGTGCAAAATATTTTTAATACATAAAAAAAAAGTATTCCTTTCATCACTAGGGGGTGCTGCAGCATCCCCACTTCCCACGGGCATGGAAGCGAAGAAAAACCATGGCCGTATCTCATTTCACAAGAACTCGTGTCCTCGCCAAGTATGTTCTTTAGGAGAACACAGTAATGTCTGGACTCTGGGAGCATTGGGTCAATTGGTACAAAAGCGTACTCGTGACGTCACCCACATGCAGAACACACTCTGAGACTGGGAAAAAGTTCAAAGGTTTATTTAAACACACAGGTTGAATACAAAACTGGTTCAGGGGATTATCTGGTCCAGGACTGGTCACGACTGATTCTTACTGCAGAGGGGGACAGAATGGTTAGCAGAAGCCGGGTAATCTTGCTGGTAGATTGGGCGCAGGTTTTTACCTGTTCAGAGGTTTGAGTAGAGTGGCAGAGGGGGGAAACCTGGAGGGTCCAGAGGCTGACGGCAGGCTGAGGGCTGACAGGTTTGATTCTCCAGGGTTCTTCCTTGTTCAGACAGACTGGTTTCAGACGGAGAAACCCTTCCTGGGTTTCTGATCTCCAGGACTCTTCAGTAGTCAGACAGACAGGTTTCTGACAGAGAAACTCTTCCAGAGTTTCTGATTTCAGACAGGTTCTTCCATAACTGGCAAAATACTCTGGCACCGGAGTGTTGTCCACAGCCCACTTAAGTACTGGTCCCCTGATGAGCAGATGAGAAGCAGCTGGTGAAGTCAGCTCCAGCTTTAGGAGATCCAGTACGCCCTCTGGTGGAGGAAGGTAGACAGCACCCCAGATCCCAACAGAAGAACAAACCATCAGGAAGGGATCCTCGGCGCCCTCTGGTGGGCAAGCCTCTGGATCCCAACAGTTTCTAGATAATAGTACATTTTTACTTTTTTATCGGGGGATTAATAGTCAAAGCAGTCAGATAAACACAAATCAAATGAACATTTAGCCAAATAAAACAAAAAACTCACCATCATAGCCAGCGGTCCTTTACACACGGCTATGATGAGAGAGGGCTACTGCAGAAGGGCTAGGATTAGACATGACTGCCATTACCCTCGAGGTCTGCTGGTTGCCACAGTCCTGTAATCTTCTGATTTTTTAAAATTTTTTATTACACATTAAATTGGTTAATGGGCCATATAGTGAGTCCTAAAAGTACAATGTTCTTGTCTCAAATGATCTTAAAACGTACTTTTATTGAACAACGGCAACAGAAAATAGAACTTTTAACTTAATACTCTGAGCTCTGTGAGCGCTCCATTGAAAGCTGCTGCTGCCACAGTACATGCTGGGACAGCTGTCAATCTCAAGAACGGACAAGTCTGCTCTGATTCACGCTCGGAAAATAGGGAGAAGCGAGAACAACATCCAGGGACTTTCTCTGTTCTCGGTCTGCTGTTCTTGTGAATTGAAACAGCACTAGGGCTGAGGATGATGAGGTCATGAGAACGCACAAGTACACATATTGAGAAACGGCCCACAAGAAGTTCTGCTTGTATGTTCTTAATTAAGAGCTCCTTTTATTAATATTCATTTCACCACCTTTATATTGGGTATGTAGATCTCTATTATGTTGCACACATATAAGATGTTAAAAATATTTTTAACCTATGGGTTAAAAATATCTTAAAAGTTTAAAATTCAGGCAGGTGCTTAGATTCTCTATCATTAAGACATCACCATTATAGATACAGTACAAACAATCTGCTTTTATGATGAACCGCACTGCTAAAAAAAATCCTTATCTTTTTAATAATAATGTGTTGTTTATAAAAGTTTATTCCCCTTAGTTGGTGTTGTACTTGAGGATAACTACGTCACATTACCTGATAGAACGAGGAACTAGCGAGACATGAGGGAGGTGTGTGCACCGATCAGATAAATAGTTTATGATGGAAAGTTAGACCTTAGAGCATCAGATCTGCCATTCTGTTTGTGTAATGTAGGACTAAAGACCATTTTGCTTGTAATGAATATTTACCTCACCTTGTTTTTAGATTTTACTTATCATGATCCTCAATAATCGAACACAGTTAAATATCACTGTTAATCTGCATCGTGAGGGGATCCTGGGGATTGTGACAACGTCCACTTTGACAACACTGCAGTGCACCGTGTTTCTTTTCATTAACATTACGATGTTATACACTTTGAGAAGCAAGGAGGTGTTTCGAGTGACCTCTCGGTATCTTCTTTTGTTTAACCTTCTATTTGCAGATACCGTCCAGCTGGCACACAGTCAGTCAATGTTTTTACTGTCCTCTTTCAGACTGACATTACTGTATCCTGTATGTGCTGCTTTAATAGTGTTCAACAGTCTAACACTCTTTGTCTCTATTGCCACACTGGTGATTATGTGTTTAGAAAGATACATTGCTATTTGCTATCCTCTCAGACATAGTGCCATCATCACCATCAGGAACACAGGAGTGGCTATTTGTGTTATTTGGATTACAGGTTTATTACATGGCATAATACAGTTAAGTTTAATATTAAGGTTTTCATTTCGAGATCTGCAGCTCACACAGATGATGGATTTCTGTGGAAAGGAGAGCGTTTTTCTTGATCCAGCATCTGATCTTTTTCAAAAAACTTTTACTTATTTTTTCTTTGTGTTAGGAGGTGTAACAGTTGTTTTCACCTATACTGGTATCATGGTAGCAGCTCACTCAGCTTCCACTGACAAAGCATCAGCCAGTAAGGCTCGAAGGACCGTGCTGCTGCATCTGCTGCAAATGGGCCTCACAGTGTCCTCAACAATATACTACTCAGTGATTATAGCTATTTCAAAGCATCTAGGGAGACTTGAAGCAGTGCGCATCCAGGTTTTTCTTTATATTTGTATCATTGTTCTCCCCAAATGTCTGAGTTCACTAATCTATGGCCTCAGAGACCAGACAATCAGACCTATTCTATTGCTGAACCTTTGCTGTCAGTGGAAAGGGTCAGTCTACATGCTGAAATGTAAAAACATCAGAGTTTTTGTGACTTGATGGCTTTACATTTTATTTTAATTGTTGTTTGTGTTCAGTGTTCAAAGAATAAACTACACTATGACAGTGTGCTTGGTTGACAACTGGCAGAGAAGCAGGAATCTAGATTCATTATTAGCCTCAAATGGTAAGTGTACCAAATAAAATTTTGATTTTATAATATTTCCATGTCTGGTAAGTAGGGCTATAGTAAGAACACATCGTACTGCTTTAAAAGTTGGACTTGCATTTACATTTCATGTAAACATATAAAGATCAACTTTAAATAGTTTCTTTATATAAAGTTTTCCTCCTGTAACACTTTGAGCTTTTAAAATGTAAACTGATCTATAAATGCAAAGAGTGTATGTGTGTATTTGTTTTTATATTTTCAAATACCAGTGGATAGTTGCAGCAGTTAAACATCTGAGCTGTATTTTCAACTAATGAATAAATATGTAAATTTCTGTGTTGCGGCTGAACACGTTTATGTATCTATAAACAACTTTTCATACCACATTTATGATGAAAGCTGTAATGCAAGATACTGATGAAAGTGTTGCACTGGAAGGTATAATAAAATTATGTTCACTACAGATTATTACAAAAGTGAGTAAGTGTTTGTGATTATAAGTCCGGTTTTGCAGTGTGTTCTAACAGTTCTCCCCAGGACATGCTACCCTGCATGTTGTAGATCAGGGATCTTTAATTTCAGGTCATAAAGTCCAGCCCTTTTTCAAATGTCTTTCCTTCCACACACTTTGATCTAATGACTTAATTACACCTCAGGATACAGTCAGGTAATCCAGATTCCTTGAAGTTATCCAATTATTTAATTCAGTCATCTTGAAGCAGATACTTAAGATACTCTAAAAAGGGAGATGAACAGATTATACCAAATTAACATATTCTGAATCAAATTCAAAGCAGACAAACATCTAATACCTTCAGAGAACCTTGAGGAGCAGGGTTGAAAAACACGTATAAAAATTTATTGCTTTATTTCAATTCATTTTAATTTAGTGAACTTATATTGTGCCAATTTACAACACATATCATCTCAAGGCAGAGACACATTTACAGAGACAATTCAACCAGAGCATACAGGTGCTGGTCATAAAATTAGAATATCATGAAAAAGTAGATTGATTTCAGTAATTCCATTTAAAAAGTGAAACTTGTATATTATATTCATACATTACATACAAACTCATATATTTCAGATGTTTATTTTGTTTAATTTTGATGATTACAAATGACAACAAATGAAAATCTCAAATTCATCATATCAGAAAATTAGAATATTGTGAAAAGGTTCAAAATTGATGGCCCCTGGTGCCACACTCTAATCAGCTAATTAACTCAAACCACCTGCAAAAGCCTTTAAATGGTCTTTCAGTCTAGTTCTATAGGCTACACAATCATGGGGAAGACTGCTGACTTGACAGTTGTCCAAAAGACGACCATCGACACCTTGCACAAGGAGGGCAAGACACAAAAGGTCATCGCTAAAGAGGCTGGCTGTTCACAGAGCTCAGTGTCCAAGCACATTAATAGAGAGGCGAAGGGAAGGAAAAGATGTGGTCGAAAAAAGTGTACAAGCAAGAGAGATAACCGCACCCTGGAGAGGATTGTGAAACAAAACCCATTCAAAAATGTGGGGGAGATTCACAAAGAGTGGACTGCAGCTGGAGTGAGTGCTTCAAGAACCACCACACACAGACATATGAAAGACATGGGTTTCTGCTGTCGCATTCCTTGTGTCAAGCCACTCTTGAACCACAGACAGCGTCAGAAGCGTCTTGCCTGGGCTAAAGAGAAACAGGACTGGACTGCTGGTGAGTGGTCCAAAGTCATGTTCTCTGATGAAAGTAAATTTTGCATTTCCTTTGGAAATCAAGGTCCCAGAGTCTGGAGGAAAAGAAGAGAGGCACTTCATCCACGTTGCTTGAAGTCCAGTGTAAAGTTTCCACAGTCAGTGATGGTTTGGGGTGCCATGTCATCTGCTGGTGTTGGTCCATTGTGTTTTCTGAGGTCCAGGGTCAACACAGCCACATACCAGGAAGTTTTAGAGCACTTCATGCTTCCTGCAGCTGACCAACTTTTTGGAGATGCAGATTTCATTTTCCAACAGGACTTGGCACCTGCACACAGTGCCAAAGCTACCAGTACCTGGTTGAAGGACCATGGTATCCCTGTTCTTAATTGGCCAGCAAACTCTCCTGACCTTAACCCCATAGAAAATCTATGGGGTATTGTGAAGAAGAAGATGCAATACACCAGACCCAACAATTCAGAAGAGCTAAAAGCCACTATTAGAGCAACCTGGGCTATCATAACACCTGAGCAGTGCCACAGACTGATCGACTCCATGCCACGCCGCATTGCTGCAGTAATACAGGCCAAAGGAGGCCCAACTAAATACTGAGTGCTGTACATGCTCATACTTTTCATGTTCATACTTTTCAGTTGGCCAACATTTCTATAAATCCTTTGTTTTTATTGGTCTTCAGTAATATTCTAATTTTCTGATATGATGAATTTGAGATTTTCATTTGTTGTCATTTGTAATCATCAAAATTAAACAAAATAAACATCTGAAATATATGAGTTTGTATGTAATGTATGAATATAATATACAAGTTTCACTTTTTAAATGGAATTACTGAAATCAATCTACTTTTTCATGATATTCTAATTTTATGACCAGCACCTGTACACTCAGATTGGTTCAAAGTCTTCTATAGAAGGAAACCCGGATGACTGCACCGAGTCACTAACTTTGCGGGGTACGACCTTATAGGTGTGCATGTGGCAACAATAGATATTCACTTCCATTGTCTACAGACCGATGATGGATGCAGCAACCAGCAGAACCAGGCTCAGTGTATGCCTTCTGCTGAGGCTGACTGAGGTTCAAGGAAACAGAAGCAGTCATACAAAAAGAACATAGAAGCACGGATTTACAAATACTCTATATGTTGAAAAAGGTAACAATAGGCTCCACATGTGGTTCTGTCTTGGAAAGAAACAGTTAAGCATAGGATCTCTGGGCCAAATTCCATGTCTAAAAGGGATAGACGAGAGCATATGCAGTTGGAGAGAGAAACAGGACTAAGCACTGATAAAGAGGCACAAATTTATTTTTTTATCATATAAGGTGATGATGGCAGCAGCCCTGCTGATATTTCTCTCTAGTATGATGTCACATCCAAACAGGAACAGACCAGATGAAGTTACTATGATGTGAAAAAGCAGAGATAGCATAAAGTTAGTGGTTGAACTAACAAATACTTCCTAATGGGAGAATCGGGATGGAATGAAGCAGAGCGATCTAAAGGGGTCTATATGTGTCATGGTTTTAGTGATGTTATGCTTTACTTTGCTCCTTGTTTTCTAGTTTTTATTGGTTTAATTCCTATTTTGTTGTAATTTCTAGATTTATGTTAGTTCTCATGTTGTCCTCTGTTGCCCTCTTGTGATTGTGTGTGTGTTCCTTTCCCCTTGGCTCTGTCGATGTCTCCTCACACCTGCTCCTTGTCAGCTCGTTAGCCCTCCCTTTGTCTCTGTCAGCTATTCATGCTCTCCATCTGCTCTCACTCTTTGTTGGTTCCGCTGTTGTTGCTGGTCCTTTCATCGCTGCAATATTCTCCCCTCGTCTCTCCCTGGCTCTCTCTACATGTACTGTATTCTGTTGATGTCTCCATGGTTCTGCTCTGTTACATTTTAGTTGGATTTTTGGACTGCCTTTGTTAACCATTTTTTATTAAAACTACAAGTATTCACCTCAGCACCTCTGCCTCTGCATTTGGGTCCTCCAAACCTCAACCAAGACGTGATAATATGTCCACCAGCAGTGTAAGCCTATAGCAGCATAACTATAGAGATAACTTATGATAACCTAAATCACTCTAAGCTTTATCAAAAAGGACAATTTTAAGTCTAGTCTTACAAGTAGACAAAGACATTTGGGAGTACTTTAATCTAAGTTGACATTAGCCCCGTGGGTATGAGAGGGAAGACTGTGGAAGTACAGCTGCCCAAAGAAAAATGATTGTAGAAAAGTATATATTAATTTTACTGTAATTCTACTGTATTTAAACTTAGTTGCCTGTGTCAAGGTTGTCAACCTAAGTGTTTTTCTCTAATTATTGAGATTCTTCTGGTGATTTTTAGTTGTCAGATGTTCTGATATTACCAGCTTCCTGGGGCATATTAATATCAAGTGCATTTTCTTGCCACATATAGCGATTTTTAGCTCAATGTAAGAAAAATGTAAATTTACTTTGTATTAGGTTACAGGCATTTGGCTTACTAGGAATGTTCTGTTGTTACTAACTTCAAACGGGCAGAACAAATGGATCTCCCAGAAAAGGAAAAGTCATGCTTTATCCAGCTGTGGGGTTGCAGGTGACTTATCGTCACCAGCAATGAAACTACACAAGGAAGTGTCATGCTTTATCATGTGTAAAATTCTGACCCCTCCTGATTCTTCTTTGAAGTCAAACAATAAAAACAGAGGAAAGAGATATCCTGACAGAGGTGACCACAAACATTTAGGGATTCTCCATCTGTTTCCACTCTCCTCTTCTGCAGAAAAGTAACTTGTGCCATGTGTTGGTTTCTTTCTAGGACAATAAGGGGTTATTATCATTAACCCCAACCACACACACTCATAAATAGCAGCAGCAAAACTCTTCTGCAAGTAAACATGTTTCTCATAAGTTCAATTGTTTTGTTAAAATTAAAGATGTTAATTCCAAAACTTCACGGACTGTCATTTTTGGAACAATAACATTCCAGTCACAGCGGCATTAAGATAATTTCCAACTGCAGCCCCTGCAACTTCCCAAAGTGCCCAAAATTTAACATAAAAGCATTTTAACAAACTTTGAAAATTATATCAAATTTATGTGCTTCACAAATAAACACAGTTCAGCTTTATTTTCTGCCTTCCAACCCCGTATGCAACTACCATATTGTTGGCTTATAATGCTGGGTTTACCCCTGTAATATCAAATCACCATGGTCCTGTTCTACTTCACCATGGCTTTAGAAAACTGGGAGAGCAGCACCGAGAGAAAAGGAAAGATTTATGAGATGTTGGTGACATCTCACTTATCCAGTGATCCAAGCACCACTAGAAGAGTCAGAATCTCTGCTCAGATAGTATTTCTTCCATATAAGGGAACTCAGTAGGAGTCTCTCACACTGAAGTGGAGGGACCTCAGGCAAACACTAGTAAAGGTTAGGTTAGTAAAACCAAGTCCAAAGCCTTGCCTTCTTTCATGCAAACCTGGAGATGGATAAAGAAAAACAAAAAATAACAAATTCAGGGGCCCCTGTCTCCCAATGTTTTTACTGAAATAGGAAACTGAAAAACAATATACCAAGTGATGGCCCATTCTTAAATGCATGAATCAAGGTTTCAGGGTTCAGTGGTGGTTTGAGGACCCAAATGCAGAGGCTGAGGAGATTTCTTGCAGCTTTAATGAAATAAACAGAGGTAACAGAGGCGGGAATCCAAAAATCCCAAATCAAACATGAAAACTATAAAGCAAACCAGAACTATGGAGACATCTGGGGAAAACCAAACACGAGGAGCCAGGGAGAGACGAGGAACGTGGACAACAGCATGGGAGGACAGCAAAGACAAGGAACCAACAAAGAGTGAGAGCAGAGGGAGAGCATATATAGCAGAGAGAGACAAAGGGAGGGCTAACGAGCATACAAGGAGCAGGTGTGAGAGGAGACAACGAGGGAGCCAAGGGGAAAGGAACAAGCACACACACAAGAGGGCAATAGAGGACAACAGAAAAACTAATATAAATCTAGAAATTACAACAAAACTGTAATTAAACCAATAAAACTAGAAAACAAGGAGCAAAGTAAAGAACAACAGAACCAAGACCATGACACAAGGAGGGTCCTAATGTCTGGAATGTCATAGAGAATGGTATACCCTTCTTAAGATTATTACCTGGCTATTTCTCACTGAAAATCCCACTTTTTTTCCAGTAACAGAAGCATATTTCCTCATCCATCACAGATATTACTGACTCATCAACATAACCCTATTATGGTAGGACCAAAACTCAAGAGACATCATGGCCTATTTGCCTGACCAACACTAACCTCAAATTTACATTACACTTTGAAGATTGGGGGACCTTCTACCTCCAGTGATCGTGGAAGTTACCCTGGATTTTCAATGTGGTGCATCTATAAGTGGTTGGACACTTGGAACTGTTGATCAGGTGGGGGCCCCATTATTTAGAACCACTGCAAGGCATTTACTATTTGGGCAACCTTAGTCAACATGCCCTTTAGAAGAAAAAAAAGAATGTCAAACTGACTGTTATCTAACAAAATCCACCTTTGATTATATATATGATAAGATGGCTTATCCTCCTCACCCACCTGCCAGCATCAAACCACAGCAAGGGTAGCATACTAAAGCTGTGTGCACAGCCCCGCATCATCAATATCTTACTTCTAGTTGAATTTGGACAAGACTATCCATACCAAGCTTTAACCTTATTAGATGAGATCATTTTTAGTCCCATCCAGATGCAGCGACTGACTAATCAGATTCTTTTTCAGAGACTCTGGTACAAAAACACATTTTTGTTGTGTGTGCATTCAAAAGTGGAACGTTTAGAGTCATCATGTTTTTTCTCCAGCCTCACCTCTAGTCTATTTATGTGCAAAAAGCCATGATATTAGTTTTCGACATAGAGAACCGATGTCCATGTTGATATACTTTATATAACATAATCATTGGGGTAAAAGGATGAGGGTTTACTTGCTCGGCACTCTTCAGTTTCTCACAAACTTCCAAGACACTACAGAATATGCAATCCTGCCCCTTATTTATGGCATATCATAAAGAACAGGGGAAACACAAAAAAACAACAAGATAATTATGAAAGGAGCAGAAATATTTCAGTTTCCACTTTTTCTTTCTTTTTCAGGTTTTCAGCATAACCAGTCAGAAGGTAGACCTGATATATTATTAGAGCAACAGCAAACTTTTCATAGAATTTAAATGATGGGGCTTTCAGTTGATTCTATATGGGTAACTGCTCAGTATGGGATCAAGGGGAATGAAAGTACAGATAAAGATGGCAAAGAATAGCAACAACAATTGTTTGTTAAAAATAATGTTAAGATCAGTAGGACATAATTAAAGGGATTAATAAAAAGGAAAATGAAGGTGAGGTGGCAAAAGGAATGTAAAAAAGATAGGAAAGGATGATGACTGGAAAACATGAGAGGAGAATATTATTTCAAGACTAATAGTTGGACATACTTGACTAAATAGATCTTTAGAGAAGCACCAGACAGGTAGATGTGAATGTGGAGAGCTTGAAACTATAGAGCATTTATTTTTACTGTGTACTAAGTATCAGAATATATATTTAAGAGAATTGTCCCTTGCAGTTATCCCTGTGATAATCCATAGGTAACCCTAAATCATGAAGAAGATTTATTATTAACATCAGCAAACTGAAAGATGAAGCCTAGATGGAAATTCAATTGAAGAAACTGAATTACTTCCCCTCATCCGCCTCCGGCACAAGCCAATCCGCTTTGAACCACAACTCCACGAAGTCCAATCAGCATCAAGAGTTCGTCCTAAAAGGTCTCCAAATCCACAACTCAGTCTGCTACCTAGCCAAAGCGCAGGCAGTGATTGCATTATGTCTGACTTGATTCAGATGACCCAGACTCACTTCAAAAGTAGGGTTTCAGACCTTCCTGCACCGGCCACAGTGCGGCTTTGTCCTCTGAGACACCTGCAGAGATTAACGGCTCCACTGCGCCTTCCTCCCCGTCTCCACACATCTCTCTGTGTTTCAGCCATCAGTTGCCAGCTTGGCTCACTCTGCATTCAGCTCTCTGACACTTATCCTCATCAGGTGGGACACATTTGTTTAAAGGCTCCATTCCTTATCAGGCTCTCTCCTCTCTATCAAGAACATCAAAAATCTCTTTATGGCACCCTTTTCACATCGTTACAGGCGCTTATGACACCCTACATCCATTGCGGTGGGCGTTTTATGGCACCCTTTTCCCATTGCTGCAGGCGCTTATGGTGCCCTCCATCCATTGTTGCAGGCGCTTATGGCACCTTCCATCCCTCACAGCCTTTGCTTTATGGCTGCTTTGTGGCATCCTCTGCCCAATCGCGGCGGGTGCATTATGGCGCCCTCTACCCATCTTGGCAGATGTATAGTGCTTTTAACCCATCCTGGCAGATGCATTACAGCCCCCTCAGGTTACACCAGGTGCTTTGCGCCCTCACCGATCTATGCAGTCGGATCATCAAAAGTGCTTTACATCGAACACCTTACCAAATCATGACAGGCACATCTCAACTGAAACATCACGCTTAACCATCGTGGCTTGCATGTCTTGACATTTGGTTATTATGGTCTTTTATGTTGCCCTCCATCCATCGTGGCGGGCTCTTTATGATGCCTTCAGTGGCTTACTCGTCTAGTCTTTGCTCATTGCGTCCCCGTCTCACGTCCTCAGCTCATCGTGGCTCGTGCATGTTTATCTTAGCTCATTGCTGCACATGAAGTGTGTTCTAAGCTCATCATTGCATGGAGCTTATCCCATCTCATAGTGGCGGTGTCAGGATCTGCTGTGATAGCTGGCCTTAATTACTCATACCTTTCACCTGCTTAACTCTTTCCAGCTCCTAATTATCATTCATCTCATCCACCTGCCAGTTTCCCTGGGGCTCAGGTACAGCTATCATGGCCAGATCATTAGTTGTTCTTTTCTGTTAGTCTGTTCTGTTGAGTTTGTTCAGTTAACTCCACGGTTCATGTCCTGGATCCTGGCAGCCAGAGGAAAAAGGGTTTTTGTGTCTGTCTTGTCTTCTGCTCGTCCACTGTTCCTCCCCTGCTGAGCCCTCTGAGTTTTTGGCTCTTTACGTGGGGAGGATCAGTTTTTATCCCAGTAAGCCTGGCTCCAAGGCAGACACCAGTTTAAAGGTCGCGCTCAAGTTCTGGTTCCACGTCCTGTCTCGGCTACGCTCTTCCACTGGGCCTGCCCGTCTGCACCTGATCCTGTCTGATTTTGTGCCTGTCCACCTGGTCACACTGCTGGACTCTGTTTGGAATCTGAACCTGCCTGGGTGCTCTAGGATTCCTGGAAGCCTGGATCCTGCCTGTTCTGTATGTTCCTGCCTGTTTCTGCATCCCTGTCCAGGATCAGCTTCCTGCAAATCCTCTGAAGCTGCAGCACCGGGGACACTCTCAGTGACACATGCCTTCAGTCCAGCGGCTGGATTGAACCCCTTTCCAGGGAGATGGACTGGACAGTTGAACCAGGTAAGTGACTCAATGAGATTATCATCTTCTGTCAGATGATCGTGGTTACATACCTGTGTTTCTCCCAGCAGAGTGTCTGCGATTGATCGCTGCCCCGCCCCCCTCCTGCAGCACCCAAGAGTCACAGATCCTAGCAACTCTACTTTAGTTTCAGTTTGTTTATGTTTTTATATTAATAAGCATTTTGGACTTTCTTACAGACTGTCTCACCTTGAATATCAGGTCCATCTGTCCCGTTTTATGACAGGCGGGCACAGAGTGCTCAGCTCATCACGTCAGTGCATTATGACAAGCCTATTGCACAGCCTACCACTGCAGTTATTACCACAGTCATCATGACATCGTCATTTCCAAGCATTAGTTGCTCTCCTTGCTAATTCACCTCAATTTTGCCATGCGCATCATCTCCAGGGTTGCTCTTTCATTGATCTAGCTAATTCCATTACCTTCCTCCTTCCTCCCATTTCTTTCAAAATAGTTGGTTCGCAGATTCATGGCCTACTCCCCTCATCAATTCAAAATGTCTGCTCTATGAGGTTTACCCAAGAGCAACAACCCACACAAACTGGATTCCTAACATGGTAACCCTTGGTGGCAATGGCTCTCTTTTTTTGTAAGCCTTCACAGCAACAACCTTCTTTTGGTAAGCCTTTTTGGTGCTGCCCTTTCAGTAAGCCTTCGTGGCACATCTCCTCTATTACTCATTCTGCTGTTTTACATTCTTAGCTTTCAACTGAGGTCTCTGCCTTCTGAGCATGCTGATGTACTGGCCTAAACATGGGCAATTTTTGGGGGTGAAACATCTCTGTTTTTATACTCCATATGCATATTAAAGCAAAATTCAGCACTAAAGTCTCCTGGACATCTCTCTGGTAAGGTGTTCCGGGCACGTCCCACCTGAAGGAGATGCAGGAGACTATGTTTCTCGGCTGGCCTTGTGGCTGGGGAGAGGGACGTGTGGGCCTCCCTACTGAAGCAGCTACCCCCTCGACCCGACCCTGAACAAGCAGAAGAAGATGGATGGATGGATGGATGGATGGATGGATGGATGGATGGATGGATGGATGGATGGATGGATGGATGGATGAAACTGCATTATGTGATAGTTATCTAAAATTGAACCTTTTTTGGGGGAGGACAACTCTGTTAAAGTAATTTTGAAGGTTATTAAAAATGTGTCAGGGAGGACAGAGTAGTGAGGAAATACTGTTTTTTCTTCACATTCAATGCCATATGCCAGCAGTCTTGCTGGCATATGGCATTGGCATATAGAGTCGATCATTGAGCTCCAGCCTTGGGTGCACTTGTGCCATTGCAGTGTTTGATTCTGACAGTCCCCATGAAATCCACAGTATGTAAGCTGTAGGAAAAAAGCCCCAGAACCTCTAAACCAGCAGCTTACACCAGAGTGGCTCAGGGCTGCTGGTTTGCTGAACAAAACTTTTCTTTTCATCTTACATTACCTCTGTCTCTGGTGCGGAGAAATCCTCTACCATTCTCATTGCTCTGTCACAAACCTTTCGTCATTGTGATAGCTCTGCTCTATCATAGCTGAGACCACACCCAGCTCTCAAGCCCCCGCATATCTCTCATTATCTGGGTACCAGTTTCCAATTGGAGAATGAGGGAGGGAAATGTAAAAGGTGCAGCAAATTTAAGGAGAGCGAATGGTAAATCATGCACATTAATTCTGGTCATAATGGTGTGCAAAGGGGGTTTATTGTTTTAAAGATATGAAGTCAGGAACCAACTGCATTCTTAGTACGAACTGCTTCAATAGGTAGCCTACAGATACTTTCTTTCTAAATATCTGTTGTAATTAAAATTGAAATCTCTTTAATCTTTGTATGACTTTTGTTATGACTATTTTAAATCAAACTCAGCTTAACACCACCTTAGATATGCAGCGTCATGGCATTCTTGCACTGGTGTTATTTTCCACATTGACAACATTACCATGCTGTGTGTTTCTTTTCATCAATCTGACAATGTTATACACTTTAAGGAGTAAAGCGGTGTTTGTAGAGACCTCTCGATACATTCTTCTTTTTAACCTTCTGTTTGCAGACACGACTCAGCTGGCACAGAGTCAGTCGATGTTTTTGCTTTCCACTGCCAGAGTAACAATGTCTTATTCTGTGTGTGTCGGTTTAACCCTTCTCAACTTTCTCACTATTAGTGTTTCTATCATCACGCTGGTGATCATGTGTTTAGAGAGATACATTGCTGTGTGCTATCCTCTAAGACATAGTGCTATCATCACCACCAGGAACACAGGATGGGTTATTTGTGTTATATGGTGTGTCAGTTTATTTCATGTCATTACACAACTAGGTTTAATATTAAGGTTTTCATTTCGAGACCTGCAGCTCACACAGATGATAGATTTCTGTGGGAAGGAGAGTATTTTTCTTGATCCAGCATCTGATCTTTATTACAGAACTTTTACCTATTTTCTGTTTGTGTTAGGAGGTGTAACTGTTTTTGTCACCTATACTGGTATCGTGGTAGCAGCTCACTCAGCCTCCACTGACAAAGCATCAGCGAGCAAAGCTCGAAGGACCCTGCTTCTGCATCTGCTGCAAATGGGCCTCACAGTGTCCTCGACCATCTATAATTCATTGATTATAGTTATTTCAAAGCATCTAGAGAGACTTGAAGCTATACGCATCCAGGTCTTTCTTTATATGTGTATCATGGTTCTCCCCAAATGTCTGAGTTCACTAATCTATGGCCTCAGAGACCAGACGATCAGACCTATTCTAATGCTGAACCTTTGCTGTCAGTGGAGAGGGTCAGTTTCCATGGCTATAGTGCTGAGACGCAAAAACATCAGAGTATATTTCACTTGATCGCTGTAAACTATATGTTATGTGTGTGTTCGTGTGGATATTCAATTTTCAAAGAATACAGAAAATAAATTTTAGAGAGTGAAGTCTGTGAACCTGTTTGTTTTTTTTAGATTTAAGATATATTCTGATTGTCAATAAATACTTTGCACATAAATTTATCTATTCCCAAGCTATTGTCAACTCTAATGATGCTTAATTCAAAAAAAGGTGGAGAGATTGATGAAATGAAATTTTGGATTGTAGTTGGGTTAATAATAGACTCTTCACTTTATTTAAAGCTTATATTGTCAAAAAAAGATTAAGCGTATGTAGAAAAATTTTTTTTGAAAAACCCCTTATGTGGATGATAGGATTGTTAATGATTACATCAGATGGATTTAGGTAAAACAGGATCCAGGAAACATAAGAATAAATAAGTGCAATCTGAGTGAGTGAACCAAAGGGTAATTAATGCAGTGTTAAGAATAATATCAGACTCCTTTCAAAATAGTTTGAGTCGTCCCCATTTGTCCAAGTTAATTTTGTCAAGACTGTAAGCAACACTGGTTTTTATAATGTAATGTTTTGATCTGATTCCATTTAGCAAAAGCAACACAACTTTATTTATAAAGCACATTTTACAAGTCTTCACAAATTTTTGTGAATTTAAATAAAGGACCATAATAGAAACACAATAAGGGGGATAGTGCATCATCGTGGCATAAAGGTAATTCAATAATCAATTAAAATGAATAACGTGTTTAAATACTAATTTTGTTTACCATAAAGAAATACTTTAAAGTTTCAAAATCAAATTTAAGATATTTTTTATTCAATTTTTCCCATTTCCTCAAAGTGGCACTGGACGAAATAAATTTTTTTTGTAGGTAATCACTTTAAACTGGACCATAAGGGTGCTATTCTGAATTTACTGTTTTTTTTTTTTTATTATTATTTGTAAGGGCGTTAAATGCTGTCTTCTTCAGCTGAATGGTGGTCAATTCTGATTAATTTTCTTTACTTTTCATATGTAAACTAAGGTTATCACAGCTCTGCAGTCAGGCATACAACAATAAACATAATCCCATAGGGATTATTTGGAATCATGAGTATTGAGAATACTAGTCATAGACTTTTTCTTATGTTTAGGTTACCAACAAGTGTTGAATTTATATATATATATATATATATATATATATATATATATATATATATATATATATATATATATATATATATATATATATATATATATATATATATATATATATATATATGAATTACGTAGTCAAGTTGGGTGAAGGTTAGAAGGACCCAAGTGCAGGGACTGAAGCTGAGGTGGTTTTCTTGCAGGTTGGTAAAGCTGGTGACTGAAGCAGAATCCAAACTAACAAAATCCACAAAGTCCAAAAATACTTAAATCCAGAAACTTACATGAAGGGTAAATAAATGATGACAAACCAGCAAACAGTGACTGAGCAGGAGGCGTATATATGGGATACAGAAATAAAGACCAGGCTAATCAGCAGGTTGGGAACAAGTGTGGACAGAGGAGGCTAAAAAGGAGCTAGGGAAAAATAGACTGGCAACAGAGGGCAAACATGAAATACCTGAGAACTCAAATACAACAAAATATAACTAGAATAACACCAAAATGGAAATAAAACCAATGAAAACTCAAAGATACAACTTAAGCAGCACCAAAACCACAACAATAATAAATTCCAAGTTCACTTGAATTATTGTTGCCATGTATCATATTGTTATATTAGGAGGACAGCTACAGGTTAGCATAGGACATTTAGCTTTAGCATAAGGAAAACGTCTTTGGTTCTTGTATAGTAAGCATGTGTGTTAGATATTGGCCATTAAATGGATACATGGCTGTTGAGTGATAGGTTGTCAAAGTACTACCACATGACAAAGTGTTTGAAATCAGAAGTACAGGTTAAGTAGAGCTTAGATGGCTTTATAGTAAGGTTAGGTACAGCGCTTTAAGTGAGAAGGTATCCAATGGTACGCTTCTTATTTTTCATCTTAGAATACTTTTTTCCAGAGTGCACAGCATACCAGGCAGTGTTGGGCAAGCTACTTGTCCATTGTAGTGAGCTAAGCTATCAGTTACTCAACAATAAATGAAGCTTCACTACACCAAAGCTACCACCTAAAGAATTATAGCAAGCTAAGTTACACTAATGTGTTAAAAGTAGCTTAACTACATCAGAAGCTACTTAACGTTGCACCAAGCTAATATCAATTCAAAATGAGTCTGATACACTGGTTAAAATATTTATTAAAGATCAGCCAATGACATATCACAGTGTAAAAATTGCTTTATGATCAGCATATTAAAATAAAAAGTGAAGTAATTACTAGCAGACAAAAAAATAAACAATCTGCTGTTATTAGAACCAAATTAAAGGTACCGTGTATTGTTCTACACATGGAGACATGGCTATGAGTTTGCATTCAATGGACATCTCTAGGGAAAACAAAACCCTACAAAAGGCATCTTATTTCTTTAGGGTCTCCCTTAGAGAAAACTTCTTCAGACCTCAATTAAACAGTCGATTCAAGTAACAAATGAAACTGTTTACAAAAAAGGTGAAAAAAATTAAGAAGCTAATTGAGTGATACATATATTTATGTCTCACCATATACTTTAATTTCTACCTACATATTTATTCATTGTATTTTTGGGGGCAATTAATTGAATGCTTATTTATTTATTTATTGAGCATTTATTTTTCTATGTATTTATTTTATATACGGTAGAGCTGCTCCTCCATAAATAAAAAAATCTTATCTGTGCACAGCCTAAAAACAGATTTATGTAAACATCCCGTCAGGTAAACTAGGCCATGAAAATACAATATGGAAGTTTCACTACTGCTCTCTAATTAGTGTATCTTAGTGGCACATATGGGAGAATTATCCTGCCATAATGCAAGAGCACATCATTTCATTTAGAGAAAAGAATTTCATCTTCTTGCTCTCAAAACTTATAATGCTCACACTCAAAACATGCGCTCTCTCTCAAATATTTTCTCTTCTCTCTCAAATCTTTGTTTCTTCTCTCAGATTTAATGCTTCTTGCACAGATAGTTTCTCCTCTCGCTTGCCTCCTTCTCGTCGCGCACAAACCGCGCTCTGTTCGGGTCTCAGATACGCTCGCAAACCCGTAGGCTCTGCTTGCGGATTTTTGTTGCTCTCTCAGACTGCAGTTGGATCGTCGCCTAGCAACTATTCCAGCCAATAGAACGACAGCCTGGGAAAGGGTGCGCTTGTTTAACCCTACGGAGTGTGCCTGTGCTACTACGCCACTTATAAGAGCATCAGCTGAAACTGCTATTTACAGTAGTTTTGTGGCTGATTGTTGTTTCAAAATAGAAAACCTGGTTTCATTTCTTAGTTTTGCCCTGGATTTTGTAGCGTTTGTGGACGCTACGTCGCTACTTGATCAAAACAATAACGTCACTACAGGAAAGTTACTTGATAAATAAAGCAGCGACGCTACGGTCAAGCTACTGGAAAATGTAGTTAAACTAATAGCTTCGCTACATGTAGCGGCGCTACTGCCCATCACTGATACCAGGAACTATATCCCCGACCCACCCGCTACTCTCTTCGACCTCTCCAGCATTAACAGCTTGTACATGATTTGTTTGACTATATCAAAAAATGTACTCAAAAGAAACCAATTGCTTTGGTACAAACTATTTGTGTTAGGTAATCATTTTAGATTCAAGGGCATAAATATGTTCCAGTGCGGCAAATATGTTTTTGGTCAATTAACTTTTGGTCAAATAACTTTCAGACTGTTATTTGATGTTCTGTGAACACCGACTAAACAGACGCTGCCAGAATGCTCAGGCAATCAGAACTCAATTACGCTAAAAAAAGCTCTGACACCAAAGACTCAAGAATAATCTGGTCCTGATGACTGGGAGCAAGCAGCTTAAATAGAAGACTGGATTTTTGCGGGTCCACCTCAGTGAGTGAGACTTTGGAGAAGAACTTTGTAACCAGGCTGAAGATATCTCCCTTTAATTCTTCTGTCGTAGTATGCCTTTCCACGAGAAGCTTCCTTGATGGCTGCTTCAGAAGCTACTGTGTAGGCCTCCTGCATTCTTCTTTTCCAGCTGCTGACATACTCAATATAGTCAATATGAACCTCATCCTTTCTCATATTGAAGAGCAGGTCAATCGGTCTCTGCCAAGTGACGTCAGTGGTTTACCTCGGGCGCGGTACACTACGCCTTTTCCACCGAAAATGGCGTCTTAGCAACAAATGTCACGTGACCGGCGGAGACCGATTTTCCTAAATCCGCCCCTGTTTTCAGGTTTATGTTAACTGTAATGACTTATCTTGGACAGGCTGCTATGTAAACGGGCCTTTAGTCCTTCGTTTAGCTATGCTGCGGTTGTTTACACTACGCCTTTTCCACCTAAAATGGCGTCTTAGCAACAAATGTCACGTGACTGGCGGAGACCGATGGGCAGGCATGGGGAGTATCCAAAGATGAGGTAATATAGGGCGTTGCCTGTTGCCTTACTTTTCATACAGTTGTATGCATGAACGATTTTATTCAATGACTCTTTACAGTCATCCTTCTCCTTGTCTTCTAGGGTCGATTACATGGACAGCAGAGTGCGGTTGAATCTCTCCACCTGTCCATTATCCTGTGGGTGGTAGGAAAATGTGTGAGGTCCCTTGATAGCTGAGAGTTCTGTCAACCTTGCCATAAGCTTGTTGTTGTTGTTGTCAAACTCTTTGCTCATGTCATGGTGTAATCTGACCGGGAAGCCACACTTGCAAAGCCAAACTCAAGTGCAAAGTCATTAAAGAGCTTGTCAGCAGTGTTTTGGCTGCTTTGTTCTTTGTTGGGTATCCTTGTGTGAACCTCGTGAAGTAATTCATGACCATTAATATGCAGTAAAAAAAAAAAACGTATTTGAACACCCTGCTATTTTGCAAGTTTTCCCACTTAGAAATCATTGAGGGGTTTGATAATGTCATCTTAGGTGCATGTCCACTGTGAGAGACATAAAAAAATCCAGATATGACAACATATGATTTTTTTTAACAATTTATTTGTATGATACAGCTGAAAAAAAGGATTGAACACCTGTCTATCAGCTAGAATTCTGACCCTCAAAGACCTGTTAGTCTGCCTTCACTTCTGTCCTACTTGGTCTTCCAGTCTGCAATTTGCACCAGAGAACTCTCAACAGGAATTACCTACTTCTTGTGCTCTCCGAATCTGGTCAGGTGTAAAAGGCTGGTTAATGTCATTCATTTTGAAAAAATGAATGACATTAACCAACAATGAACATGTCCATCCCAAAGCCACTTCACCAGGAGGTAAAAGAGTATATCTAAGACTTATTAAATCATGGTTGGATTACGCCTTCACAATCTCCGTATGCCTCACCAGTCAGGTGTGTTCGAAAGAAGGATGGAACATTAAGGCTTTGTTGTGATTATAGGAGTTGAACAAAATTTCATTGCCTTATCTCCACCCCATACCCTAAATACAACACATGCTCCACTTTCTCGCTGGCAGCTCCTGGTTTGCCTTCCTAGACCAGGGGAGAGCCTACCACCAGGGTTTCTTTGATGAGGAAAGCCAGCCCCTGACAGCTTTCATAACTCCCTAGGTCCTGTACTGTTGGGTCAGAATCCCATTCGGACTGAGTGCAGCACCTTCAGAATTCTAGAGGAACATGGAAGACTGTTTGCATGTCTTGATAGATGTAATGTGTCAACCGTACCTAGATGACAAATCAGCCAAAAGCTTTTGAAGACAGGATTGAACACCTGAGAACTGTGTTAAAGAGATACCACAGGCACAGAGTGAAGCTCAGTGCCCATAAGGAAAAAGCACCCACAAAAGTGGGATAACAGAGAAGTAATTAGATTCCTGTCATACTACCATATACATCCCAAACTTCTCCAGAATAGCCCAGCCTCTCTGCAAGCTGCTATAAACATCAGATCAAGGGAGTGGAAAGAAAGTCAGAGCCAAAATTGGAAGAAGAAACGTACCCTCCCACCTAGCAATCGAATGCAGTGGGCAGTTAACCACCAAAAGATATTAAACTCTCTCATAGACAAGCTTCTAAAGCCTCCCCTCCTTGTATACCCAGAGTTGACCGAACCATTCATTCTCCACAGACGCATACCAGGAAGAAAATTGGGGGCTGTACTACACCAGAGAGAGAATAGTAAGATGGAAGTTATAGTCTGTGGTTGGACCATATGTACTCAGGGAAATAAATACGTTTTTAAAATGGGGAATAGATTGAAAGTTTTCATGATTACCTTTATCATGCCCCACGCTTCAAAGTACTGTATATACAGACAACAATCCATTAACTTATACTCTCTTGACAGCTAAGCTTAATGCAACGGTTCTAGGTGAGTGAAGGAGCTGAATTTGACTTGTCTGTAAAGTATAGAATGAGTAATGCAGATGTAAATGTCCTATCCCGCATGCCATTAGACAGAAATGCGTTCATGACACAGTGTACAGAGGAGGTTTGTCAGCAACATCAGCCCAACAACATCTAGAGCTCTGAGGTACTCAGGGCGGATCTCGTCCACCCCAAAAGCCTGGTCAGCGTTGAGCTCCCCTCTCTTCTTCCACCACAGAAGGTGTGTCAGTCAGATTGAAGAAATCCTTAAAGTATTTATTCCAACATTCAACAATTTCCTCTTACAGGGTCAGCAGCTCCCCATTCCTACTGAAAACAGTGTTAGCTAAGCATTGCTTTCCCATCTGGAGGTGCCACATAGTTTGCCAGATTTGCTTTAAGGCCAATTGATCTTTCTCAAGTCTTTCTCCATGGCCTTCCAAACTCATCCCAGACCAGAGTTTTTTCCTCTACAATTCTCTGGGCAGCAGCATGCCTGGCCTCAGGATACCTGCTTACTACCTGACAAGTCCCACAAGCCAACCAGTCTTAGAAGGGCTCCTTTTTCAGCTTGATAGCATTTATTTCTGGTGGTGTCCACCATTGGGTACAGTGACTGCCAACATGACAGGCAGCACAAACCTTACAGCTACAGTTATGGCTGATTTCGTTGACAATGGAGGCAGAGAACATGGTCTAGTCAGACTCCATTTCTCCAGCCTCCCCTGGAATCTGGGAGATGCTCTCCTGCTTGGGGCATTTGAACATGTCCCTGACTGAGAGCTCCACCAAGCGATCACAGCAGACTCTCACTTCACACTTGGGCCTGCTTAGTTTTTCAGGCTTCTTCCACTTCCGGCATATCCAACTCTCCTCCAGATGGTGATTGGTGGACTGCACCTCTCTTTACCCCGAATGTCCAAGACATGTGGCTTTAGGTCAAAAGATACAACAACAAAGTTGATCATTGACCTTTAGCCTTGGGTGTACTGGTGCAAAGTGCACCAGTGGACATATGATTAAACAAGGTTTTCATTATGGACAGTCAGTCCAATAATTATCAGAGTGTTGGGTTCTAAATATTTTTTGTCAGTCCCCATAAAAACCACAACATGTTGCTGGAGGGAACAGCCACACTGACCCTCTAAATCAGCAGTTTAAACCAGTGTGGCTCAGGGCTGCTGGTTTCTTTCTTCTTTCATTATCTCTGTCTCCGGTGCAGAGAAATCCTCTAGAATTCTTAATGCTACGTCACAAACCTTTCATCATTGTGATAGCTCTGCTCTATCTCAGCTGAGACCAAACCCAGCCCTATAGCCCCCGCTTATCTGCTATAATCTGGGTACCACCTTCCAATGGGAGAATGAGGAAGCGAAACTTACAAGGTGCAGCAAATTTAAGGAGACGGAATGGCAAATCATGCAGATCATTTCGGGCCACAAGAGTGTGCAAATTAGGTTTTTGATTTAAAGATATGAAGTCCGGAACCAACCGCATTCTTATTATGAACTGCTGCAATAGGTAGCCTTCAGACGTTTTTTCCTTTTCTTCCTCTGTTCTAATTAAAATTGAAATCTCTTTAATGTTTGTAAGACTTTTGTAATGACTATTATCAATCAAACTCAAGTTAACACCACCTTAGATATGCAGCGTCAGGGCATTCTGGCATTGGTGTTATTTTCCACTATGACAACATTACCATGCTGTGTGTTTCTTTTCATCAATCTGACAATGTTATACACTTTAAGGAGCAAAGTGGTGTTTGTAGAGACCTCTCGGTACATTCTTCTTTTTAACCTTCTGTTTGCAGACACAACTCAGCTGGCACAGAGTCAGTCGATGTTTTTGCTTTCCACTACCAGAGTAACAATGTCTTATTCTGTGTGTGTCGGTTTAACCCTCCTCAGCTTTCTCACTATTAGTGTTTCTATCATCACGCTGGTTATCATGTGTTTAGAGAGATACATTGCTGTGTGCTATCCTCTAAGACATAGTGCTATCATTACCACCAGGAACACAGGATGGGTTATTTGTGTTATTTGGTGTGTCAGTTTATTTCATGTAATTACACAACTAAGTTTGATATTAAGGTTTTCATTTCCAGACCTGCAGCTCACACAGATGATAGATTTCTGTGGGAAGGAGAGTATTTTTCTTGATCCAGCATCTGATCTTTATTACAGAACTTTTACTTATTTTCTGTTTGTGTTAGGAGGTGTAACTGTTTTTGTCACCTATACTGGTATCATAGTAGCAGCTCACTCAGCCTCCACTGACAAAGCATCAGCAAGCAAAGCTCGAAGGACCCTGCTGCTGCATCTGCTGCAAATGGGCCTCACAGTGTCCTCAACAATATACATCTCATTGCTTATAGCCATTTCAAAGCATGTAGGGAGACTTGAAGCCATGCGTATCCAGGTTTTTCTTTATATCTGTATCATTATTTTCCCCAAATGTCTGAGTTCATTAATCTATGGCCTCAGAGACCAGACGATCAGACCTATTCTAATGCTGAACCTTTGCTGTCAGTGGAGAGGGTCAGTCTCCATGGCTGTAGTGCTGACACATAAAAATATCAGAGTATATGTTTCTTAATGGTTGTAAACTGTATGTTACATATGTGGATATTCAATGTTCAAAGAATACAGAAAATTTTTATAGAGAAAAATCTATGAATTCTGTCAATATTTGTTTTTGTTTTTTTTTTTCAATTTAATATATATTGTAATTTTCAATAAATACTTTTCATATAAATGTATCTATTCCAAAGTCACTGTGGTGATGCTTCATTTTAAAAAAGGTGGGGGGATTATTCTAATAAGTATGAAATTGTGGAATTTAGTATGAGTTAATGATAGCTTTATTAGAAGCTCAAGTATAGCCTTTAAAAAGATTAAGTAAATGAAGAAAAAGAGCTATTAGAAAAACATCACCCTCTTTGACCTTATGTGGATGATAGGATTGTTAATGATTATATCAGATGGTTTCAGGTAAAACAGGATCCAGAAAACATGAGAATAAATAAGTGCAATCTGAGTGAGTGAACCAATGTGTCATTAATGCTGTGATAAGAATCATGTCAGACTCCTTTTAAAATTGTTTGAATCGTCCTTATTTGTCCCAATTAATTTTGTCAAGACTGTAAGCAACACTGTTTTTTGCAATGTCATTTGGCTATTCAGTTTAATCAAAGCAACACAAGCACATTTTATTAGCAAATCTTTTAAAATTGTTGTAATTCAGATAAGGAGCACAATAGAAACACAAAAAGAGGAATAGTGCATTTTGTTGGCATAAAAGTAATTAGATAATAAATAAAAGTGAATTAAGTGTATAAATTCTCAGTTTGTTTTAACTCATTATACACATTATACGAGAGCAAAATAATATTTGAAGGAAGGATCGTAATCTTGATGAACTGACTGCACAGATGAAGTTTTCAGGTGGAGTTTCTCACTTAAAAACATTAAAACTACTTTTTACCCACTTATTACAGCAAACATTGCTGCCATATCACAGGCAAAGAAAGGATATGGTAGCTCCTCCCAGACCAACTTTTTGACTGCGCAGCTGGAGGAGCAAAGACGCTATTGCCACACGTCAGAATTAAACAGGAGTAGCTGATTTATTTTTATTTTTTGTCCTCCTGTTGTCCAGTCTTCTTGAACATGATATTTCTGATCAAGGACTGTAGGGCCTTCTTCAGGGGTTCCAGGTCCACAGACAGTTTCTACAACAAACAGAGAGATTATATGTCAATTCATGTTGGCCATGCTAAATAAAGACAAACTTTTAAAACCTAATCCTTTGCGAAAGTAAATTCAATCCACGTTAGAAGTGATGACTTTTATAATCAAACATCAAAGACATTTTTAATTCAATATCTGCTTATATAGCTGCACCCAGTTATTTTTCCTTATTTTTTTACACAAATAGTTGTATATTCTTTACAAATACCAAGCCTTTGACTCAAAATTTTTAAGATGGAAATTCCCATCACATAATCATTTTTCAGGAAATTTACAGTTCCATTTAC
This sequence comes from Cyprinodon tularosa, assembly GCF_016077235.1. Classification (NCBI taxonomy): domain Eukaryota; kingdom Metazoa; phylum Chordata; class Actinopteri; order Cyprinodontiformes; family Cyprinodontidae; genus Cyprinodon; species Cyprinodon tularosa. The sequence continues at coordinate 344,486 of NW_024038551.1, read as the reverse complement.
ATCATATAACCTGGTAAATTGGGACATTACACAGCAATCACCACACTAATAACCATTTTAACGTTATCATACGAGCAATATTTCTGTCTTTATAGAGTTGAGCTTCTAATCAAATGGTGGTCTGGAGCGCTTGTTTTATAAGGAGTCAGTTTGCACTTTCCTCAAAATTACGTTTTTTGCTACTTTCAGCATTTTTACATTGCATATGTTTTGCGTGTTTGTGTTTTATCATCACCCCAAGTGTTGATGACACAATATTGACATTGTCTAGCATTGTTAATACCAATGATTAATTTCAAGGGGGCCTGCATAAAGTAGTTTTATTTTTCTTTAAATTGCTGCTGTTCAGAGGACTCTACTGCCCCTTAGTGACTGAGGGAGAAAACGAAATTGACATATGCAGGGAAATGAGCCAGAGTTGAACAGTGGTTTCATGGACAACTGCTAAAGCTTTCATAGATTCAGATATAGTTATGCTATGTTATGTTATGTTATGTTGTGCTGAAGCGTTTTGCTTCAACCCCATAAAGATGATGTCAGTTTATTTAAAGGTATAGAGGACAATCTGAATAAGTGCTCTTCCTAATTGTCAATCATTCTGGTGATATGTTTACATAAGACCGTCCTACATGCTCGTCCCGTTAGCTATCTTTTTCTGCGCATGCACACTTTCAGGCCTATATGTGTCATTGAAGCTCATCTTTCTCACCGCAGTTCTTTAAAATGGCTGAGGGTCATAAGAGAAAAAGTGTCTACGAAGTGTATGAGAAGAAAATAAAGGCCTCAGAAGAGGCAAAAATATCCCGGAATGCTTTGCACTGAGCGAGAGCTCTCCTCTCAAAGCATTATGGGATTTGCTGTCACAGCGCTGTCGCCATAGGCTGCTGCTGCCCGACAGAGTAATCACAAAGATGGCGCAAGTGGAGAGAGCAGGTCGTTTTTTTAAAAATCAACAAAATCCTCCACAATATCCTAAGCTGCTGTCAAAGTGGGTGAAGCAGGTCAGACAAGATCAGAAGAGGTTGTAGCACTCTATGGCATCTTTGGAAATGTTTTGAATTTTGTTCCCTCACTGAAAAAATCGCTTGGTTGTTCCATAAAGAAATAAATGTTAGCTACTACCATGGCGCTACTAATTGTATTTTTGCTCTTATAACTCAGAACCACCTGTTATGCTCTTCTTCATGATTTAAATGTAAAATAACATGAAGTCTACAGTATATCTTTAAATCTTTGCAGCAAGTTTTGTATTTGCATTGCATTTCCAATCACCATAGTTATGCATAAAAATGCTCAAAGTTGATCAGGCAGAAGAAAGGTCCTACCAGCCGCTCAAAGATAATAATCTATGTATTTAAAAAAACTACCTGCTCTCTTGTGCAGCTCATGTGTCAATAGATGTAACAGAAAACCTAAATTAAAGTAAAGCTCCCTATCCCCTCAAGGAAACTTTGGAGCGTGCGGCAAATATAAAGAATGGTGATGGCATATCATTCAGATCGTTTCCGGTTGCAAGATATGGTAGAGGATGTTTGTTAGTTAAAAGACATCAGCTCAGTCACCATCTGTATTCTTACTATTGCTGTAATAGCCTACAGAGGATCACTTTGCTTGCTAGGTCTCTGTTCTGATAAAAGTTTAAAGCTAACTAATCTTTGTCAAATATGTCCTTTATTAATCAATCTCAGGCAAACACCACCTTAGGTGTGCCACAATGGAGCATTCTGGGGTATGTGCTGTTTTCCACTGTGACAACATTGCCAAGTTGTGTGTTTCTTTTCATAAATCTGACAATGTTATACACTTTAAGGAGTAAAGAGGTGTTTGTAGAGACCTCTCGGTACATTCTTCTTTTTAACCTTCTGTTTGCAGACACAGTCCAGCTGGCACAGAGTCAGTCGATGTTTTTACTGTCCACTACCACTGTAACAATGCTGTATTCTGTGTGTGTGGGTTTAATTATTTTGAACAGTCTCACACTTACTGTCTCTATTGTTACACTGATAATAATGTGTTTAGAGAGATACATCGCTGTTTGTTATCCATTCAGGCATAGTGTGTTCATGACTACCAAAAACACAGGAGTGGTTATTTGTATCATTTGGTGCTTTAGTACACTAAAAAGCATTATGCAACTAAGTCTAATTTTTAAGTTTTCTTTACGCAACTTAAACCAGGTGCAGTATGCAGGCTCTTGTGGAAAACAGAGTGTGTACGAAGATCCAGTTTCTGATGTTTTTACCAAGGCTTTCACTTATTTTCTCTGTGTGTTAGGAGGTGTAACTGTCACTTTCTCTTATACTGGTATCATGGTAGCAGCTCGCACAGCCTCCACAAACGCAGCGTCAGCCAAGAAAGCACAGAGGACTCTGCTGCTGCATCTGCTGCAGATGGGCCTCACAGTGTCCTCAACAATATACAACTCTTTGCTCATAGTTCTCTCTAAAATTGTAGACAGGTTTCTTGCTGTGCATCTGCAGATTGTTGTGTATATATGCATTATTATCTTTCCCAAATGTCTGAGCTCTCTTATATATGGGCTGAGGGACAGGACAATCAGGCCCATCCTTGTACTGAATCTTATTTGTCAGTGGAGAAGGTCAGTTTTAATCCCTGATGTTTCAGCTAAAGATAAAATCAAAATACATAAGTCTGTTTAACTCTGCTGGTGAGGGAAGTGAAATTATTCTAGTTAAACTCTTTGTCCAGTGATTTCCTCCATCACCTCTGGTATGGATTTTAACTTAAATCTATACTATGGTACAATATTTGCCAGGCATGTAAGACTGATTATTGCCGTAAACACATTTGTAATCCCTTTGTTAGAAATATTCTAATATGAAATAAATGTGGGCTTTGGATGACTTTTTTCTAGGTCTGAGAATCAGATTTCATATAATATCTGTACTAATAAGTTCTCTACAATGTAAGTATGAGAGAAAACAAATATACCTGCATTAGCAAAAAATATAAACAACTGTTTTTGTATTTATTTAACTTTTCATATGCTGAATATGTACTGTGTCAAATGGTTTCAGTTGGATAAAGTGTGCTGGAGCAGAGAAACATCTAATTTATCAGCGCAGTTGGCCCTTGGAGACAAAGCTGAGGATTTGGTAAAACCAAAAATTACTTTTATTCCTTCTGTTCACTACAGCAAGAATGTTAATTTTTTGCTGCAGCTCATGAATGTTAGAGGAACAACTCCAGCCTATTTGTCAGAAAACTTTTTGTCTCCACTGTCCGCTGTTTGTGCAATGAGCTGGACAAACTTCAGCCACTGTCTTATGTTTAACGTGCATAAAGTGTAATACAGCCCATATGAATAGATACACGTAAAAACTAGGTTCCAAAGGAGGAGGAAAATGAAATAGTCACAGACGCCTTGTTAAGAACTATAACCAAAGCTGGTGTTTATTCCAAGAAAAAAACATTCAGCATAATGTGTTGCTCCCAAATCACCATCCTTCACACTTTAGTGTTTTAGTCTTTATAGTCAGTCTTATCAATACTTTTTTTTTTATCTTAAAGTATGTTGAATCCCTCTGTAATTTTATGTTAAGTCAAATAAACCAAAAGAGAGAAATAGAAAAAGCTGAGGAAGTCAGCTCACATGAGAGTCAGCATGGTCAGGGCAGTCATGCAAAAAATTTCCCACAACACTCCTCCCTCTTGATTATGAGATGATCACACAAAGCAAGAAATTGTCAATGGACAATCAATAACCAGAGCCAAAGTATGGTTACACATAAAGACCTCCAAAGAAAAACTTAGCAAATTATTTTCTTTGCACTGCAGGCCATTTTCTCATAAAGAGGAACCAAGTTAATCTTACCATTAGTCAGGATAAGATCAAGGGAGGTTTCTAATGCAGTATTATACATGGTTGAGATTTCACAATAACCCTGACCAAGCCTGTTAAAGATATAAGGTCTTCCATCAAATAAAAGGAAACCAATATTGACTATCAGGGTGAACCAGAACTGAAGAGAGCACATTGGATAGATCAACCATAGACGAAATCAGGCCTCAGATGGAGTCTGCACTAATTTGGTATGCGGATTTGGCACCGAGGATGCACATGGTACAACTACTGTATTAACAGCTCACAGGGTGCTGCATACATTTTCACTTGGACAACCTGGGGGTCCAATCTTCTTCACAGAAAATAAAGTTCAGTGTCTTTAATCAAACCAATATCATATTTATGAGATGAGCACAGTTGAGCAGGCACTGTGGATGTGGTTTCAGATGATATTGTTGCAGACATAGAGGTAAATGTGTATAGATCATATATCATATACATTTATATTTGCACAGTTTGTTTGCATTGAAAGGAAGGAGAGCAAATTCCATACATACATGCTAAGATGGTGGAAAGACAATATCAGCAGAGGAAGTTGGCTGCCAAACTTAGATTACATGGCAGTGACCCACATCCCTCCATTGCATGTCATAGGAATTTGCTAATGAGACATGAATTACACACAATCATTATTTTTGGGTAATATCGTATTTCATTCAATAATAATGAAATGCAGTTTCATCAAACAATTTGAGCTGTAGCCCTGTACAACGATTGAAAATACTGTATAGTGTATGCCAGTCTTAACTTGATTACCGTACTTACGTACTAAGATGGCGATACAGACCGCTGCCTCAGTGTGTTGGTGCACATTCTTTTGTTTTGTTTAACAATTTAACTCTGGTTTTTGCAATGATACCCGTGTCATGATTTAATTCTAAGATCTGACCCACATGCAGGAAACCAAACAGAGAGACCAAGGGAAGGTTTAACAGGTTTATTGAGAACTGGTAGAGATGGGTCCAGTGCTTTTCTGAACACTGGCCAACCGGGACTGAAAAGTGAAGGGGAAGATCCTGTGATTAGTTAAGGCTCAGTGGGAAATTTGAGCTTCAAATTGCAATAGGGAGTAAAGGCAATTGCACTCACGTTTCCAATAAAAGCTGTCTTTCTCTGAATCCAGTCGGTGTGGGTTGTTCCAGTAATTGAGTTGCTCATTGGAGGGCAGACAGGGTTTACCCTGGTTGTGGTGGTTACTTGAGGAACGGAGGAGCTAACTGCCACTTAGATTTCCAATGGTACTTGAACTGTTTCTTGTGGAGGTGAATCCCCTGCTCAGAGTGTAGCTCAAACAATTCCTTGGGGAAAAGTAGTTCCAAATCTCCAGTTTGAATCCTCAGTTCAGTTTGAAACTCATACGATCCTTCCAGGGGGAGAAGGTCCAAAACATCCAGTTTGCAGGATGACTTCCCAAAACACTGTCGTCAAGGTAGTGGCAGTCAGCAGCTTAAAAGTCCTCCGGTAATGAGGCAACCATCCGCAGGTGTGTGAGAAGGCCAATGAGAACCAGGCGCCAACTGGTGGTGGAGGGAAAACAAACAAAAACACAACCCACACAAACTCAATTCCTAACAACCCAGAACTCTTTAACCAGAGAATAGCTCATGAACATCAGGGCAACATCATCAGAGGATTTATTCCCCACTTTTATTCTCCCTACACTGGAAATTTTGGACATTCTGGTCAAAGGTATGCTCTCCATTGCTCACGCTGCGAAACGCTGGAGGAGAGGAAAACATGCCGGTGTGATTATGCATCTTCGCCAGTGAAGTATCCAGTCACCAATACCGAGCATAATCCTGTCTAACGTACTGTACGTTCCCTGCCCAACAAACTGAAGCAGTTACAACTGATTCTGGGAAAAAATAGGGACTTCTCCTTATTTGCTGTTTTGTGCTTCACAGAATAGTGGCTGTGTGGATTAATACTGGACTGGCAGGCCTCTAACTCCAAAGAGTGGACACAGACACACAAATCTACAGCAAAGTGAAAGGTAGAGGAAACTGTTTTTACATCAACAACGGCTGGTGCAAGGATGTGGCAGTGATCCAGCACTGTTCTCCTGACCTGGAATCCTTCATCAAACACAGTAAGCCTTTCTATTCACCATGTAAGTTTTCTTCATTCATTCTGGTCAGAGCTTATATCGCGCCACATGCAAACGTGCAGGTCGCACAGCCGACACTCGCAGACCAGATTGCCCCGGTTACTTTAACAAAGGAAACCTCACTCATGAACTTCCAAAGTATATACATTTTAGTAATTGCTCGAACAAACAAGATAACATTCTGGATCACTGCTACACCAAAGTTAGGGAAGGTTATCACGCCGTCCTCTGCGCTTAAACTGGGAAAATCCAACAAGTCATGGTTCACCTGATTCCTATTTACAAGCAGAAACTTAGGTTTATTCTTTATACAGCATGTGCATTGTTATTCTGTTAGCCAGATTAGCCGGAGTGGAAGGCCTTCCTTCACATTGTGGATGTCACTGTGTGTATGGAGGTCATCTAATCTGGACAGCCTTTATGTCTTTAGAAATACACAGGATATGGGCACATGTTGGAGCCTGACTGATAGAGGAGAGCTATGTGCAATCCTGGGGTAAAGAGGCAAGACAAATGAAGTTCAAGACATGGATGGCGTGTCAGTTTCTGATACAGACAGCTAAACATCCACATGATGCAACACATAGACTCATGAGGTATAAGGAGGAGATTACCTTGTCTGGGGCTCAATCTTTGCTCAACTTTGCCAGACACTCACTAATGTTTTTTGAGCCCACAGCTGTGCAAACTCCAAGCAATTTCTCTGTCCTGTAACAACCTGATCTGGAATAAACTCTGTTACTTTTTTACTCTTGTTTTTATAGTCCTTTTTTTATATGGTTTTACCCAGTTTGAGTTAGTAAATAACTTGCTGCCAGGAAAAGAACCGGAAGGGAAGTTCTGAGGCGCAGCTGCTATCAGGGGGACATGACTTCTGTTACGTTCAAAATTGTAGGTTCATGATAAAAACTAAAGCTCTGCAAACCTGTAGTGAGGACATCAAAGTGGTGGACCACTGAGGCTGTGGAGGATCTTCAGGCTTGTCTGGATTCTACTGACTGGCTCTACCAACAGTCTAGATGAGTACATAGAGGCTGTGACATCATACATCAGCTTCTGTGAGGACTTCTGTGTTCCATCACAAATCCAGGGTGAGTTACAATAACCACAAACCCTGGTTCACTGCCAAACTCGGACGGTTAAGGTTGAATAAAGAAGCCTTCAGGCGTGATGACAAATGCAGATTGAAGATGCAAAATACAAGGTCAGCAAGGCTGTGAAAGAGGCTAAATTATGGTATCCTGAGAGACACCAAAACCAGTTTACCGCCAATGACACTATGTCTGTCTGGAAAGGACATAGACAGATCAGAAATTACAAGCCTAACCCCCAAACTCCATGAACAACCAACGCATGACTTCTATTGTCGTTTTGACAGACAAATACCCCATTTACACTACCCTTGAAAAACCGATCCATGCCGAGACCGTTCCGAGCTCGGATCAGTTAACCAGGCCGAGTTTGGTTCTGACGACCGTTTACACATCACGCTATCTCGGTTCCTCAACTCCTCGCTTCCTAGTGATGATCTGCGGTATTACTGCCAGTATTGAAGGAGGAAATCAAGCAGTTGATGCACCAAAAGTTGTTTGCCAACCACCATAAAACACAAGAAGAAGATGAAGAAGGAGGGAATCAAGCAAATCAAAATGGCGGCGCCCGTCATATTCAGAAAGTTATGCTTGATTATTATTGCTGTAATTCAGTGTTTGCGGCGGGTCAGGCGAAGACGGCAACCTTTCGTGGATGTTTATAGTTGTTTATAGTTGTTGTTCTTCTGTTTTGTGTTGGTTGGCAAGCAACTTCTGGAGGGGCATTACCACCAACTACAGGAATTGAGTGTGAATCGGGATGTGCAGCCAGACGGAGATGACGCGTTCTGCTCATGCGCTCTTGTTATCAGAGAACCGAGCCAGGGAAAAAACCGAGCCAAACCCACCTCTGGAACTGGTCTGCAGTTAGCTCGGTTCGGTTGTGTCTAGCTCGGCTCAGTTCAGTTTGCTTTCCATTTACACACGATAAGTTATCTCAGTTACTGAGCTCTGACCGGTGTCGACACGGTTTTTCAAGGGTAGTGTAAATGGGGTAAAAGGGACAGTCCTGCAACCACCCCCCATGACACCTCCCCCACCTCAGCTGGGGGCCGGGCACCTCTCACTGTACCCACCTTAAAGACCCACGCCTCCTCCCTTCCACCCACCTCAGTGACAACTCTTTCCAAAAACGAGTGGTATGTTAATAAACTCTTCAGAAGACGGAACCCCCGGAAAGCTACTGGACCAGATCCTGTCTCTCCATCCACCTTGAAGCACTGTGCTGATGAGTTTTCTCCAATGTTCACAGACATTTTTAACACCTCACTGGTGACATGTCACGTGCCAACCTGCTCAAGTCCTCCACTATTATTCCTGTTCCCAACAAGCCAAAACCTGTCCCCCTGACCTATGTGGTTATGAAGTCCTTTGAGCTCCTTGCACTTTCAAACCTGAAAGAGATCACTGATCCCCTCTCTGACCCTCTACAGTTTGCTTACAGAGCCAACAGGTCTGCAGATGACGCTGTTAATTTGGCCCTTTACTACATCCTCCAGCACCTGGATTCTGCAGGTTCCTAAGCCAGGATCCTGTTTGTTGATTTCAGCTCTGCCTTCAATACAATCATCCCAGCTCTGCTCCAGTCAGTAAATCAGGTGGTTTCTGAAAGTTACAAGTTTCTACTCTAAAAATAATACAGAAATGTACTGATATTAGAAAATGCTATTTGTATTTTTGAATGCAAGTATTTTCAACAGTGAGTACTTTACTACACTACACTTTACTTGTAGTCGAGTAAGATCTGACTATGAGATTTCTCTCGAGTACTACAGTTGAGTACTTCGTCCACCACTGTCAGTTTCTAACTATAACTAGTTACTATATTAAGTAAAAATTCCTCCTTTATACGTTAGCAGTGTGGCAGCTGTCAAGATTTGGTTGTAGTTTGTTGACCCAAATGCAGAGGCAGGGAGGCAGAGGTGAATTTTGTGGTGATTTAATGAAAAAGTAATCCTAATATGAAAAAACAAAGTCCAAACAAACAGGAAACCAGAAATCCAAAATTCCAAAAATCAAAACATGAAAACAAGTCAAACGAACCAGAAACCAAGGTGACATCAGGGGGATCACAATCACAAGGAGGTAGGCTCAGAGAGACGGAGTAGGAGGAAGTTTGATGAGGAACCAGCCCTGAGGAACTGAACAGAGAGTGTATTTATGGGAGACTGAAACAAAGAGAGGACTAACGAGGAGATTGGGAGCAGGTGTGAGCAGAGCAGAAACAAGTAAGGGGCAAGGGAAAAAAGGAGAACTCAAGAGGGCAGCAGAGTGCAGCAAATAAAAACCCGAGAACTGAAAATAACCAGAAAACACAATAAAATAAGAATTAAACCATAAAAAAACTAGAAATCGTGAAGTAAAGCAAAACTGAACACTCAAAAGAAAACATAACAGAACCAAGACTAAGACAGTAACCCGGAAAAAACCATAGAACACAATAAAATAAGAATTAAACCATAAAAAACAGGAAAACAAGGAGCAAAGCAAAACTGAACATCCAAAAGAAAAACATAACAGAGCAAGAACTCTAACAGCAGCAAGGAGACCCAAAAAACATGCAAGACACGGGGACCTAAAGGGAGCAGAGATTCAGGACTTGATCTCTCATTTATATATTCAAAGACTCCTCTTTGCAGATTGAATAAACTGTATTCCACATCTAAACGCTCAATGTTTACTAAAACTGCATGTTCTGTTTGTGCACATGTTCATAAATCCAACAATTTTTATTGAAGGAAAATAGGATGCTGTTCTTGTAGGGAAGGGGTGATTCCTTTCAGGATAGATTAAACTGATTGATCAACTGCAAAAAGGTTTCCTGGATTGACTGACAGGCTGCTTCAGAACAATTTTATAGAACTCCTATGAAAGAAAAAACAGATTCCTCCAACTTTGTTCCTGAAAATATTCCGTCCCCATCAGTTCAGAGGTTCTGCCTCACCATGTCCTCAGTGGGTTCATCACAGCCTTTGCTAATCATTAGCTGAGCTTGACAACAGGGTAGTGGCTGCAGGTGTCTCTGAAGATGACATAAATAGTGCATTGAAAGCAGGTCCAGCCATAGGAAGGAATGATGGTGCATTTTGAATGAAGTTGATTTCCCTTAGCCTTATGAACCAAAGCTGTATTTGTACTATTGAAATGTCAAATTTCAAATGCAAGTGTTTCTAAATACTGGTAAAAATGTTTATTCATAAAACTCAAGGAAACAGCACTGCTGAGCTGCAGCGCCTGGGGCTCCTGAACCTGGCGGTGTCTTTTTTTGTGACAACCGTGCCGTGCTGCGTGTTTCTCTTCATTAATCTGATCACTTTATTTACACTAAGAAGTAAAGAAGTGTTTCGAGCGACTTCTCGTTATCTCCTACTGTTTAACCTTCTGCTTGCAGACACTCTGCAGATGGTCCTCAGTCAGTCGATGTTCCTCCTGTCTCTCGGTAGAGTAACGCTTGCGTATCCCGTGTGCGCCATCCTGTCAGCCGTTTATTTTCTTTCTCACAGGATTTCACCACTAACTCTGGTGGTGATGTGTTTGGAGAGATACATAGCCGTGTGCTATCCTCTAAGACACAGCGTTGTCATCACCACCAGGAACACAACTCGAATTATTTGTGTTGTTTGGACTTTTACTTCACTAAATGTTATGGTTCAAATAATTATAATGTTTAAATTTTCTGTAGAAGACCTGCAGAACACTCAGATGACAGACTTTTGTGGAAAAGAGAGCATATTCTCTGATCCAGTCTCTGACCTTTACGACAGAGCCTCCACCTATTTCCTGTTTGTGTTGGGAGGCGTAGCGGTCGTTTTTACCTATACTGGTGTCATTATAGCAGCTCGTTCAGCCTCTGCAGACAAAACTTCAGCCAGAAAGGCTCGAAGGACTCTGCTTCTGCATCTGCTGCAGATGGGCCTCACTGTGTCTTCAACGGTACACAGCTCACTTGTGATGGTGATCTCCAAAAACCTAGACAGGGTTGTAGCTGTTCAACTGCAGATTTTTCTCTATGTTTCTTTAACTATTCTTCCTAAATGTCTGAACTGCCTCATCTATGCTCTTAGAGACCAGACAATCAGGCCCATCCTCATGCTCAATCTCAGCTGTCAGTGGAGAGGCTCCGGTTTGCTCTTTCTAAGAGAGAACGGAACGTAATTGTTACTATATTGCTGTGAGTTTTGGCTTTAACAGCAACAGCCTGTATACTTTTTTAAAATTCGGTCATTAATTATTTCTTTGTGGCCTTTTCTTTTAGTCTTACTGACCTTGAATGTAAAGGAAATTAGGTTAAACTTGTTTTCTCCTCCAACATTTTATTGAATTCAGTGATGAAAGAGCAGGATGTGATGCTAAGAGGTACAAGCAGAGGTGTGAATGGATCAGCATGTTTCAGGGGAGTGGACTCAATGTTAGGACCTATCAGCCAAATCGTTGTCCAGTAAGTATGTGAGATCCACTGGAACACTGAATGCTTTGTAATTGGGTTTACAGTTGATTTTATTTAATTTTTATTAGTCAGATGACATAACTAATGCATCATAAGTACACAATAACAACAATCAGTAAAGATGGCTAAAAGAAACATCAGCTGAAGTTAGATTTGCAGTGTTTAACTAATTACCTTTATCTTTAAACAAAAGAAGTTACAGAAAGAGGTGGAAAAAAATCCTCATCCAGTCATTTAACTGGTTAAACTATGCGGCATTTTCTTTTTCAAAAGAAATAGTGAATTACATGTTTTCTCCTTTATGTTAATGTCTTCAAGCAGAAGGAGGAATGATATTCATTATTATTATATGGATGCCTTAATTATTGCAAAATAAAAATGGTTGCTTTTAGAATGAAAGTTCAGCTTTTAAAATTAACTACAACATGCAACTCATGTTAATAAATATACTGTAAATCCCTGCATTTGTTTGTTGGTTTGAGTCTGAAAAAGAATCTTAGGGGTGTAGTGTCATGATGGGTTACAGAGTAAGCCCAATATGCAGAAGGTGACAGAAGGTTGATGAAACTCGCATTTTTCAGCCTTTACAAAAAGTTTGTTCTCCAACAATCTTTGAAGGACCAGACGGACATGTTTCTTATGCTCAGAATGGTTCTTGGAGTAGATTAAAATGTCGTCAATGTATACAAACACAAAAATATTCAGAAAGTCTCTGAGGACATCATTGACGAGCGCTTGAAAACATGCAGGAGCGTTAGTGAGACCAAAAGGCATAACCAGATATTCAAACTGGCCCAAAGGGGTTTTTAAAGGCTGTCTTCCATTCGTCACCCTCTCTTATCCTGAGAAGGTGATATGCGTTTCTTAAGTCGAGCTTGGTGAAGACAGTAGCCCCTTGTACTGGTTCAAAGGCTGATGCTAGTAACGGAAGTGGGTATTTATTTTTAACAGTTATTTGGTTAAGGCCTCTGTAGTCTATACAAGGTCTTAAGGAACCATCTTTCTTGCCCACAAAAAAGAAACTAGCACCCAACGGAGAAGAAGATGGACGGATTATTCCAGCAGCTAGGGACTCATTTATATACTTTTTCATGGTTTCACGTTCTGGTTTGGAAATGTTGTAAAGTCTGCTGCTGGGCAGGGGAGCTCCAGGTAATAGCTCAATCGCACAGTCATATGGTCTGTGAGGTGGAAGAGACGTAGCACTGACCTTACTGAAGACAGGAGCCAGATCATGATACTCGGAAGGGACAGAAGAAAGGTCAGGAGAGTCCATCTCCCCCCCACCTCTAGGAGACTGTACAGCGGGAGCTGCAGAACGAAGGCATGTTTCATGACAGGAGGTCGACCACGACTCAATGTGGCGTTCAGCCCAGTTAATATGGGGATTATGTCGTTCCAACCACTCAAAACCCAGCCCCAAGGAAGCACATGTAGAAGGAAGAACAAAAAATGTTAAAGTCTCACGATGATTTCCAGAGATCAAAAGCTCTAGAGGTTGCGTTTGATGGGTAACTTGATGCAGTCTCTTCCCATCAATAGCAGAGACACTAAGTGGTTTGGCTAACGGAACAGTTTCGATCTGTAGCTGCAGAACCAGGTTAGAGTCTATAAGATTACGCTCACATCCAGAGTCGATAAACGCAGACAATGTGAGATTCTGGTTAGAGAAAAACAGAGTGGCTGGAAGCATCAAATGAGGAGACTTTTCAATTTTCAAATGGCCCGTCAGACTCCTCAGTTCCTCTGACGGGCCCCGGCTTTTGACTTAGCAGGGCAGGAAGCAATGAAATGGCCAGTCTCACCACAGTATATGCACAACTTGCCCCTGAAACGTCTTTCCTCAGGAGTTAGCCTTGTGTGTCCAACCTGCATGGGTTCGGCTTCCGTCTCAACTGAGTGAGAGACCTGGACAGGCATAGAGAGAGTCTGGGTTTTAGGCCTTGGCTTGGAAACGGGTTCTGTGGATCCAGAAAAAACAGAAGCATTATTCAATGCAGGGGCAGACACAAAAAAATTTTGACTCTTTTGTCTTGAGCTGTTTCTAGCACGAAGTCTGTTCTCCAACCTAATCGTTAGGCGGATTAATTCTTCCAAACTAGCTGGTTCGTCGAGAGTTGCAAGTTCATCCTTGATATTGTCATTCAGTGCCTTAAAATATGCACTTTTAAGAGCACATTCGTTCCATCCGGAAGCTGTGGCTTTGACCCGGAAGTCGATGAAAAACTCCGCCACCGTGGAATTTCCCTGTCTTAGATTTAGCAGAGCTCGAGAGTCAATTGTTTGATCAGAGTCCTGATTAAACACCTGGGAAAATTCAGAAACAAAATCAGAAAATGTACATCTGAAGCTGTCCTCGGAGGCAAACCTTGCCTCCGCCCACTCCAGGGCTCGTCCAGTTAGTTGGGACAAAATAAAAGTTATCATCTTCTTATCTGTAGGGAAACTGCCAGGCGAGTTCTCAAAAATTAGACGGCATTGAAACAAAAATCCCTTACATTCTTTCTGATTACCTGAGAACTTTTCAGGGAGACTAGGACGGAACTCAGGAGATGACGTCACAGCTGTTGACCTTAGAGGCGGAAGTGGATCCGGAAAAAGACGTGCTGCTGATGCAGCGTTAGCACTGCCCATGTAGCCAGCATACGTTTGAAGCATTTGATTTTGACATTCAATCTTGGTATGTAACTCACGGAGGGTTTGAGCGTGTCCTTGGATCTGAGCGTCTTGCTCCTCAAGCCTCCGACGGAGGTGGCCTGCTGGGCTTAGTGTTTGGCCGCAGTGTTCTGTCATGATGGGTTACAGAGTAAGCCCAATATGCAGAACACACACGGAGGCTGGATAAAAAGTTTAACAAGGTTTATTGAAACACAAGCACATGAATATTGCACTGGAACTGGAGCTGGTCGGGGGGCAGGTTCACTGGAGTCTGCAGGGATGACAGTTCAGTTAGCAAACGGACTGATGAGTTATGAGTCTTAGATATTTCTGAGGAATACCTTGAAGGAGTCCGGGTTTCTCTTTGAGAGAGGAAACTGTTGGGTCCAGAGACTGTTTGTTCAGCAGAGTCCAATAATTGCTTCAGCGTCTTACTTCTGACTTTGAGGGCAGACCTTGATTTGAGTTTCCAGCTCTTAGCCAAGAGCTGCAGGGGAATCCACAGAAGAGTCTTCAGGTTTGGCTCACGAGGGCAGGCTCGGCAGGTTAAGCTCATCCAGAGCCTCAGGGAGAGACAGGATTCCTGTGAGGCAAAAAACAACGAAGAGTTAGAATCTTATCTCATAAAGAGATAGCTAAGATTCTCAGGTTACAAGGCTCAGGTCGCTAACCAAACTAGCTCAACACTGCGGCGTTGAAGCAAGGTCTGAAGGCAGGTTATATAGCGCTGGAACTCTGATGATGAGATGCCCCACAGGTGTGTTGGAGGCTCAGCTCAGGAGGACCCACGGCGCACTCTGCTGGAGGAAGGTGGTACAGCTCCAGATCCCAACATGTAGAAGTGTTTTCTAATCAGTGATCCAATAAACAATTCAGCACGATTAATTTAAAGCTGAAGTCTAAGTTTTTAAAAATCACTTTTTTGTCATATTGGCTAAAACTGTCCCTATGCCCAGACAGCACTACATGTGATATGTAACCTGTGAAAAAAACTGCTTCAATTGGTCCCGCCTACTGCCTGTATTGCAATCTGGAAAGAATATTTCGGGACGAGACAAAACAACGAATCACAGCCAGAGGAGCGTCTGATGGAGTGTCAATCACAGCTCACACAGGCTGAATCCCGCCCCCTCCCTCTCACCGCTGAACCTGCCGCTGCCGCCCGGCATCTTATATCTAGCTGCTTGGAGGTGAGTGTTATCGCTCTTACCGGTTCACACTCCATGCCGCGTACGCTCCTTGGACGCTTCTTGTCGCATGCGGTAGCCGCGCAGATGCTGTGAGAGGGGTGGAGCTTGGAGGTGGGGCATGAGTGAAGCAGAGAGGGTGGGGAGTGGCGTGAAACCTGTTTTTCTTCAAATTTTCAGTCAAAGTCTGCTCTCTCCTCAATGTAACAGACTGCAGCTTTAAGAAATATGGCAATCTTTATACAATTATTTGTCTTTAAAAAAATAGCTTGTGTTAACTTAACAACTTTATGTTTTGTTCAAAATATGACTGCTGGAAACAAGCAGCTCAGAGAGCTTCTTCATGTCCAAATTGTTTCCTTTTCATTTATTAAACAGCAGGAGGAGCTTTCAGTCCTAAAACAGCTTTTAATTTTGTTGAACATTAGGCTTTGTTATTTTTAATTTACATTCCTTTAACATTTCAATGCAGACAAGGAGAAAAAACTTGGCTCCATACGTCACTGAGTGACTCAACCCCTTTCCAAAGAATATTAATTCAACATAATGACGACCTTTGTTCAGGTGAACACGCCTGTACTCGCTTACAACCAAATGAACAACAAACAAGTTTACGAAAAGCAGTGATGAGAGCAAGGGTAGCTCTGTTCTCATGAGGCAGTTGGTCACACTGGAAAAACGATCTAGAAATAAGTAAAACTTTCTTAAATTAAGTGTATTTATTCATAATTTGAGAAGGTAAATTAGAAAGTTTGACGGTGAAATGAGTGTTTTACCCTTAAAATAAGATAATTATATAGAATGCACTTGAAATAAGGCAATGCAATTGTGTTTTCTTATTTTAAGTTTAAATTGTCTTGTTCCATTGGCAAAATGTCTCTTTTTACCTACTCAGTCCAAAACAAATACACTTAATTAAAATTCATTATCTAGATTTCCATTTTTTTTTTCCAGTGCAGGGAGGAAATCAACAAGGTGGGGAAACATCTGAACAGAGAAGAATTACAGAACAGTCTTGAGCAGAAGGGTTTCTCTGCTCTGGTGACACAATATAAGATCAGATCAGAACTACCCACACATTGCTTTTAAAGGCCTTTCTACACAACATCTGCCATTCGCTACATGAGATGCATGATGACGTCTGAATAGCCCTGCTGCACGTGATTTGTGGGTCTGCAGGGACATCCTCTGACCTCCTACCTGTGCAGGTCCTATATAGAGGGAAGGTCAGCAGTGATGATACCCTCTGCAGACCAGATTGTTTGTGGCTGTTTGGACCAGTCATGTTTTGTAGAAGAGCCAAAGCTCACAGTGATGAGTGAACGCAGGACAGACAGAGGGATGGTGGTGAAAAGAAGAGGACCAGCAGCTGCAAAGTTCAGGACTTTCACAGACGGTTCCATATGGCAGAAATGACTTGCATAAAGGTCCATTTTTGAGGAGTCACTTTAAAATATATATATATACATATATCTATATGTCATGTGAAATTATGATGCATTAGTTATGTCATCTGACTAATAAAAATTAAATAAAATCAACTGTAAACCCAATTGCAAAGCATTCAGTGTTCCAGTGGATCTCACATACTTACTGGACAACGATTTGGCTGATAGGTCCTGCTTGTACCTCTTAGCATCACATCCTGCTCTTTCATCACTGAATTCAATTAAATGTTGGAGGAGAAAACAAGTTTAACCTAATTTCCTTTACATTCAAGGTCAGTAAGACTAAAAGAAAAGACTACAAATAAATAATTAATGACCCAATTTTAAAAAAATACACAGGCTGTTGCTGTTAAAGCCAAAACTCACAGCAATATAGTAACTATTACGTTCCGTTCTCTTTTAGAAAGAGCAAACCGGAGCCTCTCCACTGACAGCTGAGATTGAGCATGAGGATGGGCCTGATTGTCTGGTCTCTAAGAGCATAGATGAGGCAGTTCAGACATTTAGGAAGAATAGTTAAAGAAACATAGAGAAAAATCTGCAGTTGAACAGCTACTGGATGCAGGTCATAAAAGTTTATGACTCTCCTGATTGAATCACAGGATAGAACCAGAACCAGAATGTTTCATATGCCCACACATTAATTTTATAATTATCACTCTAACATTTCCCCCCTGTTGGGCATAATTAACATCAGCATCTTTCAATTCATATTGTATTCATAGAAGTAGGAACATGAGTAAAAACATAACAGTCTGTTTTGTTCAAATCTTCAGCAAGGCGCTTGGAATGCTGCCACCAAATTTTGGCACTGTAGGATGACTTGCTGTGGATCCATCAAAGACCATTCTGTTCCTCCTTTGTTTCAGACAGTCAGTTTGAGTCCTTAGTAACACCAGTCCAACGGTCATCACCGGGCAGCAAAACCACTTTGGTTTTGCACATCTTCGCCAGTCCGTCCAAGGAAACACCCACTAACCGGACTCTAAAAGACTGGGTTAGGTTGGTTTCTTCACCAGCGTTGAGACGAGTGGTCCTAAAAAACCAAACCCCTTTGAAGCTGGACTTCACCACAGATCTTTACCTTAGTTGTGGGGTCCCTGTGAAAGTAACTGGGCTTTTTGCTGAGGAAATTTTTTTAATCAGCTTACAATGACTCTGGTGGATTCAAGTTTTTTCTCTCTTGGATCTTCACAGCGGTGGGGGTTGTTAGTTGCACTACAGTATGTAGGGTCCTTCCCACCTCGGAGCTTCCCAATTCTTCCTTTTGATGATTTTAATCAGCACTCGGTCTCCAGGCTTCAGACCTTCCTGCGGGGAAACAAAAGAAGCTCTGGGCAGATTACATGTTCTTTGAACAGTTCTGTATTTGAACAGCTTCAGAATTCACTTAGTTAATGGGTCAATGTTCTTTTTCTTTTTCAGTCCATGGCTGTCCTTCCCATAAAGGTAGAACAAAAGGTCTCCCATTCACTATTTCAAAAGAGGCCAAACCATCACATGTTGGAATAATCCTCATGAGTAATTTTACCAATTGCAAACACTCTGGTCATGGTTTTCCTTTTTCTGCCATGAATTTTCTCAATCTATTTTGCAATTCTCTCCACTAATCATGCACTCTGTGGATGGTAGGAACAGTGATGTTTCAAAGTTTATGTTTAAATGTTTGGACATCAGTCATACCACTTCATTCACAAAATGTGTTCCATTATCACTTTGTAAGGATTTTTTTTTTTTTTTTTTTTGGATACCATGCTCAGGTATGATATGTTTACACAAAGCTTTTGCTACTGTCAGTGCATTGGCATGTTTTGTGGGAATAATTTCTACCCATTTAGAAAAATTGTTCACTAGGACTATGCAGTACTTGTACTGTCCACTTGGGGTCAGCTCAATGTAGTCCATGCTAATTACTTCAAATGGAGCTGTACCTCTTGGTGTCTGTCCTCACTTAGTTTTCTGATTTGCTTGTGAATTGTATTTACAACATGTGAGACATGCAAAAATTTTAAAAGCAGTAGTAGTTACACACCTGTGTGTGTTTCTATACTATATTCATCATAACTTTTTAAAAGCAGTAGTAGTTACACACCTGTGTGTGTTACTATACTATATTCATCATAACCCCCCCCCCCCCCCTGTTTGAAACATGATAATTTCATGGATCAAAATAGCTGCTGGTTTTAATCAGAATCAGAATAAGTCCAGAGGGAAATTGCTTTTGCTACATGCTCAAGTTACAGTTATATATATATAAATATATCCAACTAAAGAATAAGAATATGGAGGAACTGTTGTCCACACGGGCCCCCTTTAACCCTAAAAGTAGACCTGCTCAACCGCCAACTGTTTTAATGCACAGCTTTTGCACGGCTTTTGATAAGTCTACAAAGCTAAGACAGTTGCCGAGAAAAGTCCTACATTCAGCTCTGTGAATTGCTGTCTGCTTCTCTGACATAGCTATTAGTGTGTCATAAAAAAAAAAAACTTAAGAAAAGCTGAGTTTCTTTTTTTTTTTTCATAATGTGGAATCTAAGCCCTGCAGTCATTGCACAACTCCAAAAAGATACCCTTTTAGCTTTTCACCCTCCTCCGAAATAACATGGCCCAAACAACAAACTTATTTCTGCACCCGCTAAAATTTGTATAACTAGTTTATACTTTCCTTTGCTTCACATTCTAGCAGATATTGTTTTATCCTTGGCCTGTATTAGGAACTATTTCAACTAAATCTATAGTTGTCAACAGTCTTGCATCAATTCTTCTTGTAGACCACAAAGTATTTGGAATATCTTTGAAATCATTTTCATCAAATTGTGATAGCAAAGAATGCTGAGTTATTATAACACATGCTAAATCTTGAACCTGGGGTTTTACATTGAACAGAATTTTATGAGGCTGTTTCCATAGTTCTGTGTTATGGCTATAAAGCCAGCCTGGTTTGTGTGGTGCGGACATAGATAGAAATCAGATGCGCCTTCTGCAGCTTCTAAATGCAGGCCTGTGTCTCTCCACTGTGCTTCACTGGTCTTAACCAATTACAAATGATTTACCCATGATAAGCAGTACATTCCTTACATCTGTGTAATAACAGTAACTGCTGCTAAGAACCCCCATCTATGTACATAATTTGTGTCGCCATTATAGTAATGTCTTGTTTCAGAAACTGTTTTGCACAAATTCAAAGTGTTCTACTGTTCAACTAACAGACTTTCATCCTGTGGATCTGACAATGTGCTTCTAGCATAGTGCATATAAACACAAGAAGATTTTGTTGAAACGCTATTTATATGTTCTCCACATTCAGCCTTCATGCCACCCTGTTTGGGAAAAATTGCTTAAATTTTCCCATCAATTCCCATCCTAACAAATTAATGTGGTTAGTTGGTGATATTACTACAAAAACATGCAACCTTGCAATCTTTTTCCTAATCCTTTGACATCCACTCCTAGGATGTTTGACCATTTGCTGGTTTTACAAAAACTAGCATTTTAGATGGTTTTAGTCCTACATTATCTTTAATGCAAATTTTACAGGCTCCTGAATTGCATATAAGTCTAACTGTTTGTCTAATAATTGTTAAAACTATTCATGTTTTTGCCTTTAATGCATTTAATATCCCCCATGCTTCATACACGTCTACTATTTTAATGTCTCCCCCATTTGCTCAAACACCTATTCACACTCAGATGAAGAACTTCCCCTGTGGACTCTGTCTTCCTGGTCCCCCATTTACTCAAACACCTATTCACACTCAGATGAAGAACTTCCCCTGTGGACTCTTCCTTCCTGGTCTGCTTTTACTGGTCTGGGCTGAAAGCCCCCTTTGAAGTTCTAGAACCGCCCCTGCATCCTTGATGCCTTTTGAAATTTCACATGTTTTCGTTAATGCAACAATTTCTGCTAGCTTGCGCAGAATATGATAATTTTAAAGCAGCACTGTAAAGAGTTTTTTTTTTTTTTTTAACTCATCTACAATTGTAAAAACAACTAATTTCTTTTTGGAAACTGACACATCCACATACAAATTTTTATAACCCTCCTGTGGTTCATCTTTTATATCTGAACGCGGCTTGCAACTCATAGTTGTTTTTTCAACACATTGGTTTGGGTCACCATCTTCCGGTGTGGGCCGCAAGGTTGAGGGATTTAAAGAATTACATCTCTGAAGCGTGAGGTGAGGCTGAGACAGCAAAGTGGTCATAATATTTAGATGTCTGGCTGGAGACATAAAAGTCATTTTTGCTAATGTGACCCACAGTTCCACTGCATGAGGTATTAACAAGGTCAGCGGATGATACAAGACAATTTCAGATGGGCTCTGCACAGCTAGAGCTGCAGCACAAACTGATCTTACGCAGTGTGGTGGGGCAGCTACAACTGGATCTAATCTTTTGGAATAAAATGCCACTGGCCTCATTTTTCCCCTTGTTTCTGCATTAGCAGAGAGGTCATGAATTGTCCCCTGCAATCCACTGCTTGGATAAATGGTTTAGAATAATCTGGTAGTGCCACTACAGATTGCAATCAGGTCCTTTAGTTGTGAAAAAGCTGACTCTGCAGTTGGAGTCCACACTATTTTATCTATCATTGCCATATCATTTGTATAAATGAGATCAAGCAGTGGCTGAGTAACCTCAGCATAATTGGAAATCCATGTCCTACAGTAATTACACAAACCTAGAAAAGCCATCATTTGCTTTTTAGTTTTAGGCTGTGGAGCGTTCAACACCCCCTTTTTCCTGTATGTAGCTTGCATGACTAAAATAATTTTTTTGTGGGTTTATTAATTTTAAATTTTGGTTCCGAAATTATAGTTTTGGAGACCCTGCAGACGCATTAGGAAGGCTGTCAATTAGAACAATGCTGCAGCCATCGCTCCAGTGACATCCCCCCTGCGCGCTTATGCAGATTTAAGCTGTCTCCCTCTAAACTGTGTTTCATTATTTTTTGGACACACAAACAACTTAAAAGACCCACAAACATAACTTTAAAGACAGAAACACATAAAATTAAAACCGGACAAACACAGCATTAGATCTATTTATTTAGGTTTTCATCGTATCTACTTTGTGCATGTATCATACTTACACCTCACCATTTGGAGCTTATCTATTTATTTATCTATTTATTTATTTATTTATTTATTTATTTATTTATTTATTTATTTATTTATCTATTTTTCACTAGTGCTTGTTTTTAGCCGGCACATAACATTTCTCCATTGATCTACTTCCACTCCTACAAGTATTTTAAATTACTTGAATCAATCTGACACAAACTTTACATCCCCTTTATGATCTTCTCTATACTCTTCCCTGAACCCATCCTTTTTAATTCTTTTACCTCCCTGACTCACTTTAGTTCTATTTTTTTTATCCTTTAGTTCTTATTATTTTATCTTGGAATAGAGGCGTCCCTCAAACCCATATTTTTTCCAAACTATATATTCAAGTGATAATTTTTTTTGTTGGATCCTGCACTTCTACGACTTCTAATCGTAGATTCTGAGTTATCTCTAATTTATTTTGACCTTTTCCCATTTTAAAGAATTTAGTCCAGTACAAACACCTAGGGTATTCTATGCACTGGATGTTCATTCAGCAGGACAGCACCCAAACACTGTTGTGGTAATTTCTGCTTCTACATTTTCAGGTGAGAAATTCTTGCCTCTGCATCCACAAGAGTTATACTGTATTGATTTCTGCTGTTTTAGTATGAAACAACAGAACCTGAAAGGTTCGATTGTATCCTCACACACTTTCACACAGTCACACACACCTATTCTAAGGCCTAATATATTTTTTTTATTTTAACCAACATAGACAAAAAAAACAGCTATCGTTACGTGTACACTTTGGAGTCTCCAACTCCAGGCCCTCGCACGCACTGGATACCCAGATGCCGTATCTGTGAAATATCCCTGCTGCGGCAGCTGCAAACCTTACTTAGCTGTGTTCTTATCTTAAAAGAACACAGAGGTTCCCACACCCAAACGCACAGAATACCGATCCCAGATCTATCACAACAAAACCCTGTTTGTCAAATATTCTTGCGACTACAACCAGTTATAGCTTGAACACAGAGGTTCCCAGACCCAAACGCACAGAATACCGATCCCAGATCTATCACAACAAAACCCTGGTTGTC
This sequence comes from Cyprinodon tularosa, assembly GCF_016077235.1. NCBI lineage: Eukaryota > Metazoa > Chordata > Actinopteri > Cyprinodontiformes > Cyprinodontidae > Cyprinodon > Cyprinodon tularosa. The sequence goes on along the minus strand of NW_024038551.1, from coordinate 321,532 downwards.
AAATATTCTTGCGACTACAACCAGTTATAGCTTGAACACAGAGGTTCCCAGACCCAAACGCACAGAATACCGATCCCAGATCTATCACAACAAAACCCTGTTTGTCAAATATTCTTGCGAGTACAACTAGTTATAGCTTTCACATGGTCCCAGACCAACTTTTGATCAAAAGCTTTAGGCCTACCCTTTGTCGTGCAGATCAGTCCTCAGCTTGAGTCGTCACCAGGATGCCCAGGGCAGGGCTGGACCAACCTATTGGCTACTGTCAACAGTTTTTTGGCCTTGGTCCCGCACGGTCCTGGACAATTGGATCTTGACTCCCGAGGTTTTCGGCACCAAAAATGTTGGGGTTTAAATCCAGAGAAATGTGAGTTTAAAAGATTAAGAGGACGAAATGATCAAACACAGACAGGGATGTTGTCAACCTCTGCACAGGGGAGAGAAGCTGCTGGCTCAGAAACAGCACCTTTTTTCTCAAATCCCTTCACAGCAAAGCCTTTTATTAACAGTTTACAACATAATAGGGCAGGCCTTAAACAGAAAACCCAGTAATGATTATCTGGCAGGATGCAGGTCATAGGATAGTGTGAAATGACCATCTGGCTGGATGGAAGTCACACAACCGTGTGACTCTGCCTCATGAGCTACTGGATGCAGGTCATAAAAATTGAATCACAGGATAGAACCAGAACCAGAATGTTTCATATGCCCACACATTAATTTTATAATTATCACTCTAACAATGACCCTTCCCTTCACATGCAACCCTGATACAAAACTGCTAGACTTTCAAAATAAGACTCCAGTAACCCTACAAAATAAAAGGCAAAATGATACATATTTTCGTATCGCTCCCATTTCTTAACCATTTAAAGTACTAACATGAAACTTGGTATAGAACATCTTCAGACCCTTCTAGCACTCACATTGAAGGAATTTTTTCAATATCATTCATGGTTTAACAGTTTAGCTGACTTGTTCGGGCATAGCAAAACCTCGATTCTGAGAATAATCCTCATACTCTCTAAACACATCACCACCAGAGTGAGTTGTGAAATTCTGTGAGAAAGAAAATAAACGGCTGACAGGATGGCGCACACGGGATACGCAAGCGTTACTCTACCGAGAGACAGGAGGAACATCGACTGACTGTGGACCATCTGCAGAGTGTCTGCAAGCAGAAGGTTAAACAGGAGGAGATAACGAGAAGTCTCTCGAAACACTTCTTTACTTCTTAGTGTAAATAAAGTGATCAGATTAATGAAGAGAAAAACGCAGCACGGCACGGTTGTCACAAAAAAAGACACCGCCAGGTGCAGGAGCCCCAGGTGCTGCAGCTCAGCAGTGCTGTTTCCTTGACTTTTATGAATAAACATTTTTACCAGTATTTAGAAACACTTGCATTTGAAATACGACATTTCAATAGTACAATTACACCTTTGGTTCATAAGGCTAAGGGAAATCAACTTCATTCAAAATGTACCATCATTCCTTCCTATGGCTGGACCTTCTTTCAATGCACTATTTATGTCATCTTCAGAGACACCTGTAGCCACTACCCTGTTGTCAAGCTCAGCTAATGATTAGCAAAGGGCTGCGATGAACCCACTGAGGACATGGTGAGGCAGAACCTCTGAACTGATGGGGACGGAATATTTTCAGGAACAAAGTTGGAGGAATCGGGGTTTTTTACTCATGCGCTCTTGTTGTCATAGAACCGAGCCAGGGAAAAACTGAGCCGAGCCCACCTCGGGAACTGGTCTCCACTTAGCTCGGTTTGGTTGTTTCTAGCTCGGTTTAGTTCAGTTTGTTTTCCATTTACACACGATAAGTTATCTCAGTTACTGAGCTTTGACCGGTCAATGTTTCTAGTAACTATAACTAGTTACTCTATAAAGTAAATACTCCTCCTTTATATGCAGTGTGGCGACTGTCAAGATTTGGTTGTGGTCTGTTGACCCAAATGCAGAGGCAAGGTGGCAGAGGTGAATTTCTTGATGATTTAATGAAAAGGTAAACTGAATACAGAGGCAGGAAATCCTAATATGAAAAAACAAAGCCCAAACAAACAGGAAACCAGGAATCCAAAAATCAAAACATGAAAACAAGTCAAATGAACCAGAAACCAAGGAGACATCAGGGGGATCACAATCACAAGGAGGTAGGCTCAGAGAGACGGAGTAGGAGGAAGTTTGATGAGGAACCAGCCCTGAGGAACTGAACAGAGAGTGTATTTATGGGAGACTGAAACAAAGAGAGGACTAACGAGGAGATTGGGAGCAGGTGTGAGCAGAGCAGAAACAAGTAAGGGGCAAGGGAAAAAAGGAGAACTCAAGAGGGCAGCAGAGGGCAACAAATAAAAACCCGAGAACTGAAAATAACTAGAACAACAAAATAAGAATTAAACAACTAAAACTAGAAAAACATTGAGTAAAGCAAAACTGAACATTCAAAGGAAAACATAACAGAACCAAGACTAAGACAGTAACCCGGAAAAAAACAAAGAACACAATAAAATAAGAATTAAACCATAAAAAACAGGAAAACAAGGAGCAAAGCAAAACTGAACATCCAAAAGAAAAACATAACAGAACTGGAACTCTAACAGCAGCAAGGAGACCCCAAAAACATGCAAGACAGGGGGACTTGCAGGACTTGATCTCTCATTTTTATATTCAAAGACTCCTCTTTGTAGATTGAATAAACTGTATTCCACATCTAAACGCTCAATGTTTACTAAAACTGCATGTTCTGTTTGTGCACATGCTCATAAAAATCCAACAATGTTTATTGAAGGAAAAGAGGATGCTGTTCCTGTAGGGAAGGGGTGTTTCTTTTCAGGATAGATTAAACTGATTGATCAGCTGCAAAAAGGTTTCCTGGATTGACTGACAGGCCGCTTCAGAACAATTTTATAGAACTCCTATGAAAGAAAAAAACAGATTCCTCCAACTTTGTTCCTGAAAATATTCCGCCCCCATCAGTTCAGAGGTTCTGCCTCACCATGTCCTCAGTGGGTTCATCACAGCCTTTGCTAATCATTAGCTGAGCTTGACAACAGGGTAGTGGCTTCAGGTGTCTCTGAAGATAACATAAATAGTGCATTGAAAGCAGGTCCAGCCATAGGAAGGAATGATGGTGCATTTTGAATGAAGTTGATTTCCCTTAGCCTTATGAACCAAAGCTGTAATTGTACTATTGAAATGTCAAATTTCAAATGCAAGTGTTTCTAAATACTGGTAAAAATGTTTATTCATAAAACTCAAGGAAACAGCACTGCTGAGCTGCAGCGCCTGGGGCTCCTGAACCTGGCGGTGTCTTTTTTTGTGACAACCGTGCCGTGCTGCGTTTTTCTCTTCATTAATCTGATCACTTTATTTACACTAAGAAGTAAAGAAGTGTTTCGAGAGACTTCTCGTTATCTCCTCCTGTTTAACCTTCTGCTTGCAGACACTCTGCAGATGGTCCACAGTCAGTCGATGTTCCTCCTGTCTCTCGGTAGAGTAACGCTTGCGTATCCCGTGTGCGCCATCCTGTCAGCCGTTTATTTTCTTTCTCACAGGATTTCACCACTCACTCTGGTGGTGATGTGTTTGGAGAGATACATAGCCGTGTGCTATCCTCTAAGACACAGCGTTGTCATCACCACCAGGAACACAACTCGAATTATTTCTGTTGTTTGGACTTTTACTTCACTAAATGTTATGGTTCAAATAATTATAATGTTTAAATTTTCTGTAGAAGACCTGGAGAACACTCAGATGACAGACTTTTGTGGAAAAGAGAGCATATTCTCTGATCCAGTCTCTGACCTTTACGACAGAGCCTCCACCTATTTCCTGTTTGTGTTGGGAGGCGTAACAGTCGTTTTTACCTATACTGGTGTCATTATAGCAGCTCGTTCAGCCTCTGCAGACAAAACTTCAGCCAGAAAGGTTCGAAGGACTCTGCTTCTGCATCTGCTACAGATGGGCCTCACTGTGTCTTCAACGGTACACAGCTCACTTGTGATGGTGATCTCCAAAAACCTACACAGGGTTGTAGCTGTTCAACTGCAGATTTTTCTCTATGTTTCTTTAACTATTCTTCCTAAATGTCTGAACTGCCTCATCTATGCTCTTAGAGACCAGACAATCAGGCCCATCCTCGTGCTCAATCTCAGCTGTCAGTGGAGAGGCTCCGGTTTGCTCTTTCTAAGAGAGAACTGAACGTAATAGTTAATATATTGCTGTGAGTTTTGCTTTAACAGCAACAGCCTGTGTACTTTTCTAAAATATGGTCATTAATTATTTCTTTGTAGTCTTTTCTTTTAGTCTTAGTGACCTTGAATGTAAAGGAAATTAGGTTAAACTTGTTTTCTCTTCCAACATTTAATTGAATTCAGTGATTAAAGAGCAGGATGTGATGCTAAGAGGTACAAGCAGAGGTGTGAATGGATCAGCTTGCTTCAGGGGAGTGGACTCAATGTTAGGACCTATCAGCCAAATCGTTGTCCAGTAAGTATGTGAGATCCACTGGAACACTGAATGCTTTGTAATTGGGTTTACAGTTGATTTTATTTAATTTTTATTAGTCAGATGACATAACTAATGCATCATAAGTACACAATAACAACAATCAGTAAAGATGGCTAAAAGAAACATCAGCTGAAGTTAGATTTGCAGTGTTTAACTAATTACATTTATCTTTAAACAAAAGAAGTTACAGAAAGAGGAGGAAAAAAATCCTCATCCAGTCATTTAACTGGTTAAACTATGCGGCATTTTCTTTTTCAAAAGAAATAGTGAATTACATGTTTTCTCCTTTATGTTAATGTCTTCAAGCAGAAGGAGGAATGATATTCATTATTATTATATCGATGCCTTAATTATTGCAAAATAAAAATGGTTGCTTTTAGAATGAAAGTTCAGCTTTCAAAATTAACTACAACATGCAACTCATGTTAATAAATATACTGTAAATCCCTACATTTGTTTGTTGGTTTGAGTCTGAAAAAGAATCTTAGGGGTGTAGAAAAAAAAAGTGTTTTCTAATCAGTGATCCAATAAACAATTCAGCACGATTATTTTAAGAAATGTGGCAATCTTTACACAATTATTTGTCTTTAGAAAAAGAGCTTGTGTTAACTTATCAACTTTATGTTTGTTCAAAATATGACTACTGGAAACAAGCAGCTCTGAGAGCTTCTTCATGTCCAAAATATTTTCCTTTTCATTTATTAAACAGCAGGAGGAGCTTTCAGTCCAAAAACAGCTTGTAATGTTGTTGAACATTAGGCTTTGTTATTTTTAATTTACATTTCTTTAACGTTTTAAAGCAGACAAGGAGAAAAAAATGGCTCCATACGTCACTGAGTGACTCAACCCCTTTCTAAGGAATATTAATTCAACATAATGACGACCTTTGTTCAGGTGAACACGCCTGGACTCGCTTACAACCAAATGAGGCTGAGGCGAATAAACAAGTTTACGAGAAGCAGTGATGAGAGCAAGGGTAGCTCTGTTCTCATGAACAGAAGTAAAGTAAAACTTTCTTAAATTAAGTGTATTTATCCTTAATTTGAGAAGGTAAATTAGATAGTTTGCCAGTGGAATGAGTGTTTTTACCCTTAAAATAAGATAATTACATAATATGCACTTGAAATAAGGCAATGCAATTGTGTTTTCTTATTTTAAGTGTAAATTGTCTTGTTGCATTGGAAAAATGTCTCTTTTTACCTACTCAGTCCAAAACAAATACACTTAATTAAAATTCATTATCTAGATTTCCATTTTTTTTTCCAGTGCAGGGAGGAAATCAACAAGGTGGGGAAACATCTGAACAGAGAATAATTACAGAAGTTAAACAGTCTTGAGCAGAAGGGTTTCTCTGCTCTCGTGACACAATATAAGATCAGATCAGAACTACCCACACATTGCTTTTAAAGCCCTTTCTACACAACATCTGCCATTCGCTACATGAGATGCATGATGACGTCTGAATAGCCCTGCTGCACGTGATTTGTGGGTCTGCAGGGACGTCCTCTGGCCTTTTCTGGTCAGCAGTGATGATGCCCTCTGCAGACCTGATTGTTTGTGGCCGTTTGGACCAGTCATGTTTTGTAAAAGAGCCAAAGCTCACAGTGATGAGTGAACGCAGGACAGAAAGAGGGATGGTGGTGGAAAGAAGAGGACCAGCACCTGCAAACTTCAGGACTTTCACAGACGGTTCCACATGGCAGAAATGACCTGCATAAATGACCAATTTTGAGTAGTTACTTTAAAAAAAGAAAATATTTATGTCAGTGTTAAATTTTGTTACACAGTGAAATAAAGACTTCATCTTAAAATGATTGCAATTTAATGTTAAAATTATTTGAATTAGATTTTAGTTTGTCTTATTGCGATATGGTTCAGAGCTGTTGACGTTACCATCATGCATGACCTTCATTTCCAAAGGATTAAAATTAAAAAGAAAACATGGAACAGAAGAGAACCATCCAGAAGAGCATGACAAAACAAAAATATTCCAAGAGAACATCAACATCTCATCCAAAGGTCAGAGGAAGGCAGCTTTTTGGAAGGGTCTAGTCAAAGTCTGGAATGAAATGCTGCAAAAATAAGTAGACCATAAACTGGATTTGATTTATTCATTTCCCATTTATAAATAAAAGAATCATTTTTTATTATTTTTATATTTTTTATTTTCTCTGGTTGTCTTTGACATGAAAAAGGGGAGGACATATGTGAGGGTGTGAACACACCGAAGAAAATAATGGAACTGTTTTTGGCATTTACTTAATCATATTTATTTACTGTAACACAATTGTTTCAGGGTAGGACATAAAACAATAGTGTTAAAGTAACTAAATATGATTAAGTAAATGCCCAATGCGGTAGCATTACTATTTTTTTCACTGTAGTTTCTCTCTTTTAGGTGAATAAGCGGCTGTGCTTTAAAATGGCCACTAGGGGGCGAAGCTGAGTCATCCATTAGCCTCTCTGCATTGCTGATCAAGCTCTTACTTTGAAAGTACCCGGAAGTTGTGGTGTTTGATTGTTCTGGTCTAGGTCCGTTGACTCCTGGTCCTGGTCCCGCTCCCCTCAGCCTCCGGTCGTCGCCATGGTGCAGATGATGGAGTCGCAGTGTGAATACTTCATGTATTTCCCGGCGGTGCCCATCACGGACCTGTCGGACCCGGCCCGGTACCGCAGCTTGCCCCGGCGGAGCCACCTCTACCTGGGCGAGACGGTCCGCTTCCTGCTGGTGCTGCGGTGCCGAGACGCTGCGGGGACACCGAGCGAGCAGGGCCCCGGTAAGGAGGAGGAGGGGGGGTCCGGTCCGGATCAGATCCGGTTTCCTGATGGTTCTGGAGCATTTCTGCCTCCTGTTTCTGATGTAAATATCCAGCCTTTGTTCTGTTGTCGGACCGAACCTCTGTGATGTTTTAGCAGAACCTTTAACATCAACATGGAGGGAGCATCATTTCCGTGTTCATCAGATCAGAAAACAAGGCGGTAATTAAAGCCCGGTTATTAATCAGTACCGGAACCGGTCCTCTCTGATGAGTTCCAGCTGTTTGGTTCTGATAGATCTGGAGGTTCTGGCTTGAAGCAGAATGAAACCCAGAATCACAACATGTAGTGATGATGGGGGGTGTTGGTGGGGGGGTCAGCTGACTCACCCAGGGTTTCAGTTTCTGTTCAGTTCCGCAGTAGCAGAACTAACCCTGCTGCTGCTTTGGCTCATTCCTCTCTGCATGCTCCACCTCTGACAGGGAGCAAGCTCTGCACTGGTGGTAACCTGACTGACCATCAGGATGCCCTGCAGCAGAACCCCTCAGCCTGGAGATCCAGTTAACTATTCTTAGCTGGTGGTTTCTGGGGGCTTTCTATTGAGGGAACCATAACTGACCAGAACTTCAGTTCATATGCTTCTGTTTGGATCACAGGATCATTGGATCACTGAATCATTGGATCAGCAGCTCATTGAATCATTGGATAACTGAACCATTGGATCATCGGATCACTGAATCATTGGATCACCGGATTATTGAATCATTGGATAACTGAACCATTGGATCATTGGATCATTGGATCACTGAATCATTGGATCACCGGATCATTGAATCATTGGATCACCGGATTATTGAATCATTGAATCACTGAATCATTGGATCATTAGATCACTGAATCATTGGATCATTGAATCGTTGGATCACTGAATCATTGGATCTCCGGATCATTAGATCACTGAATCATTGAATCATTGGATCTCACCATATTCTCTTGCACTGCTCATTAGTTGATCGGTTTTGTTTAAAATACAGTGAAACAGTTTGAAACCCATGGGCGGTTCTAGACAGGGGCCAACGGGGCCCAGTGCCCCTGTAGATCATGTCCTGGCCCCTATTATGGCCCCCGTGCTGAAGACATAATATTCAAAGAAATTCTAATGATAATATGCACAGGAACAGGCATGGTTACTGATTGGTCCTTTGGGTCTATTTCATTTTTTTTCCTTAAAAAAATTCTGTTTTACTAATTATCTTAAAACCATAAGGTAATAGCTTCAATTGGGGTTGAGATAGCATCCCAGTTTTCATTTGCGAAATGTTTTTCAAAAAATAAATAAATAAATAAGAAACTATAATTTTTGCAGGTAAATTTATTAGTTTTTCTTGAGTTCTAATTCAGATTTTATAAAAACAAAAACAAAAAAAACAGTAATTTTAACCTAAATTAAGTAAAAAATTATGTAAAATTCCTACATTTTGAATGTATATTAACCTAATAAGATAGAATTTTATTTAAGCCTAATTGAATAGAAATTTCACTTCATGCAGCTCTCTTAATATATTTAAATCTCTTGGTCTGTTTTTTATTTCATGCTTTTCTGTTCCCGCATGAAAACACGCTGCCCCCTACTGGCCCCCTGGTACATTTGGTCTAGAACCGCCACTGTAGAAACCTTTAAAGCTACAGTGTGTAATAATTACAGGGATATACAGTCAGAAATGTAATATATTATACATACCGTATTTTCACGACTATAAGGCACACTTAAACGTCTTTTTTTTCCCTCAAAATGTGCGGTGCGCCCTATGGTGCGGTGCGCCCTATGTGTGTTGTAACTGCGACTTTTGAGACCACCTCATTGAGGAGATGATGAAAGAGTGGCTGAATGTAAGGAGACCAGGTGTTTTTTTTTCCACCCCTCACCATAGCTGTTAATATGTAAGTCCATGCGTGCCCATCTCACAGCTGATGTGAAAAACATGGGGAAACAAATTAACGCTGTGCTCGCTGTTCAACCGCTCGACATCGGTGTGAACCGGACCCAGCAGGTGCAGCAGAAGCAGCGAGTTTACATGCAAAGTCAATGGTTGACGCGCGTATAGGTGCAGCAAAAGGTCCCGCAGCCTTTAGGCATCTGACGCACCGCCAACGCGCTGCTGCTGCTCGAGATGGAAAAATTGAAGTTTTGCTGCTGGACGCGCCGCATCAACGAATCAGAGAAGCTGATCTGGGAGCTGAGAGCGAGACAGACAGCGCTCTGATGACATATGATATTAACGCAAAAGAAAAGGCTGGATGTATGAGGAGATGATGCAGGCAGGCGTATGTGAGGAGACCAGGTGCTTTTTTCCACGCATCACCATCGCTGCGTGCCCATCTCACAGCCGATGTGAAAAAAGGTGAATCGCCGTTATCCCGGGGGGTCTGACAAAGGAACTTCAACCGCTCGACATCGGTGTGAAGCGGCCGTTCTAAGTAAGGCTGCGAGCGGCGTGGGAGCGATGGGTGACCGACAGAGACCACAGTTTCAGGATAAGTGGAAGGCAGCGCCGGGCAAGTTACGCCACCGTTTGCGGATGGATTGTAAATGGACTAACGTGTCTGCTGGCTCTGTTGTTCAAGCTTTCGCAAAAGCCGGCATTATTTCTGAGGAGCTGCGCTGCACGGAAAGTGAATCTGACAGCGAAGAAGGGGAAATTGGCATGTCTGATTTAGCGCAGCTGTTTAATTCAGAAACAGAGGATGATGACTTTGATGGGTTTGATTAATACTTTGTAATAAATATTTGAATAAAGCACAATCATACTCAGTTTTGCTCCCGCTCTATTTTTCTACCTGAAAACTTAATTCAACAGCAGCCTCTGGGCGGGTCTCCTCCTCTTCACCGCGGTGGCTGGCAGGTGTTTTTTCATCTAAATAATCTAAATCTTGCAGCTATATTTGCTGTGATCAGTAGGAATAAAGTAGTTTTAATATGTTTTTAAGTGAGAAAGACCACCTGAAAACTTAATAATTGCAGTCAGTTCATCCAGATTATTATCGTGCCTATACTATTTCTGTCGGAGGTGCTCAGACCCCCACATACCAGCGGTGCACCGACAGTAAATCCCTTCAACAGCAGCCTCACCGGCGGCTGCTGGCAGGTGTTTTTCATCTAAACAATTTTAGCTGCAGGCACCAGGATACCGGTAATAAAAGCGAACATATTCCGTCGGCAGGTTTCAGGATTTTAAGTTAATTTAGGAGTGATCACAGCGCTGTGTCATCTGCGATGTGTCTGTCTCACGGCCAGCTGCCAGGTTTGATTAATACTTTGTAATAAATACATGAATAAAGCACAGTCATACTCAGTTTTGCCCCCGCTGTATTTTTAAATACGCAGTAGAGGTATTTAAAGGTAGTAGAGGACATGTACCTGTATATAAAAAATGCGCCCTATAGTCCGGTGCGCCTTATGTGTGTGTTAAATACAGAAATGGGACACATAACTGAGACTGCACCTTTTAGTACGGTGCGCCTTATGGTCGTGAAAATACGGTAACTATGTTATTTATCATCATCTACGAGCTCAGCCTCTTAACCTTAATATTTGCATTGCCTTAGAATTCGTTATTTATAATTACATAGGAGCGGGTCTCGCAGCCATGGAGGCAGACATCTTTGCGCTACGGCAGCGCAGAGCCAACAAACTAGCGATTGCGAGATCGCCCATTTCGCTCGAAAGTAACTACGGCAAGTTGAGAGAGATGAACTGAGACGGTACTGAACACACAGACTAATGAAATACTATCTGTAAAATTATCTATGTAAACAAACCTCATCACTTGAGAAGGTAGGTGATGCGGACGTCGTGGAAGACATTTTGTCCCGTAACGCTAGCCGTACTGTTGGGGGGGAGAAGCGGTGGGGGGGAGATGTTCATGTTGCTGCAGTCTGACCGCTAGATGTCGCTAAAAGTTACACACTGTAGCTTTAAGGAAATAAACTCTGCATAAAATGACTTTATTATTAATCATATCTGTTAGTTGATGTCAGAGTGATGGGAGATATTTTCAGATATTTGCTTTTCTTTTTACAACATTAGTTTCTTCTTTACCACGAAATAAGAAAACATCGAACAGAGTTCTGCTCATATCCTTCTACTTGATGCCATTTAGGATTAAATGGACCAAATATTCCAAAGATTCACATTTTCTTTTTTTCTGCTTCAGTTTGGGAAAGAAAATCTTTTTTTTTTTTTTTATTCAGTAATTAAATCTTTAGTTTTTGTCTGGATCTTTTGATGACATCACAATCTGCGGCTTCGCTCCTCACCTAGCAACCCAATCCTAGCTCCACCCACCTCCTTATCAGAAGGTCTGCTTCTTTTACTTCTGTCTGCGCTGCACAGCAGCTGCTGGAAAAGACTGTTGTTTGTCTTTGGCTGCAAAAACCATTCAGGAGAACAGCTGCATGATGGAGCTGCTTTAAAACCTTTAAAATTCTGTTTGTTGCAGATCTACAGATGGAGGACACGTTCTTAAAGGAAAAGTCCGGTCAGCAAGGAATAATCAATGGATCATTATTTATACCTAAAAATAATATGTTTACAGTGATTTAATGAATTTAGCATTAATCACTAAAAAAAATAAAATAATAATTTTCATCTTGATCACTGAGTCAGGGAGCGGCCATTTTTTCCCAAATATAGTAACACCTCAATCCTGACATCTTCCGGCAGTGACGTCACGGTGCGGTTAGCCTAGCGCCATTCTCCCCGCTTTACAAGCAAAATCTAATGATCTGCAATCAACAACAATTATTGAACATTTCCAGAGGACTTCTCCATTGAAATTCACCAGAGCTATGGTGAAACCGACAATGCCCACGTGCATGGCAGCTGGATGTTTTAATATATCGGGTAAAAGTGAAAAACAAATGAGTTATTTCACTTTTCCTGATCCTCCACGGACGGGTTCGTTGTTGGATCGCCAACTTGAAGAGGGAGGATTTGCCATCGAACTTTTGGCCAGAGAAAAAACACGTAATATGTAGCCAACATTTGGAAGAAGAATGTTTTCAAGATGACTTGGATAATAGCGCGTTGAGACAAACACCAGATACAGCACTGGGACTTGATCAACAGCCGATACCGCACCGTGACGTCACAAACCAGTAGGTGGCAGTAGTGTTTTTTGAAAAAAATGGATGCCTCCAGTAAAACACATTCACATGAAAATTACTCTGAATTAAAAACACTTATTATTTGTTGAACAGTATGGATTAATTTTATATTTAAAGTAATTTTAGAATTTAGAATTTTGAACATGACCAGACTGTGTTTTCTATTCATTGCACATGATTTGTCATTTAGGACAAGTTAGCTTCTCCTTCCTTAGCATTTAGAAGCCGCCCGCTGCATCGTTGCTGCTTGAGGAGGCGGCGCTTCTTCTTCAGCTTCTGGGTCTAAATCAGGGTCAAAGATGTACGGCTGGATTAGAAGTGCGTTAAAAAACGAAATTAGTAATCCAGTTCTGGATTCACTCTAATTCCTAAAGATGGATTAATATAAGGATTCCCATTCCCCCTTATGGCTGCTTTCGGTTCTCTGTTGAATGTTAATGTAACACCAGCATTAATATGATTCATAGCTACACAGTCATGTAGTTCAGTTTAAAAAACTTTCTCAATATCAGCAATGCAGTTTAAGATCAGACCTGATTGAAGTGGATCCAAAAGAATCAACTAAATCTTAGGAATTGGAATCAAATAAATTCTTGAAATTTGAATTTATACCCAGACTAGAGATCAACTGATATGTTTTTTTTAGGGCCAGCTTTGATAGGATTATTTTTAAATATTTATTTTGATTCAATCCCTGATATTGGGTCGATCATTGGAACTGATTATGCTTCTTTCATTCTATGATAAAAACTAAAAGGATATCAAATGTCATTCTGGTGCCAATTTAAACAAAAAGGAAACCTTTATTAACAAAATCAAACCAAACCTTAACAGTGGCTAACAGTGATGTGTGAGCTGCAGCATCACTGGCTGCTGCAACAAGTAAGCTATGCCTAGAGATACACCTATGTGTTGGTCGATCTCTAGACCTGACCACTAATGTCACTCTGTTTGCAGCCATGTTCACTAAATAAAGTGAAAGGTGTTAGCAACGTGTTGGGGGCGTGGCCAAATTAATCTACAGTGCATAAAGGTGAAAGTTTTGTCTGAAAAGAGAGGAAATCTCAAATAGAAAAGATACAGTACAGGTCATAGGCTCGTCTGAATGCTACGTTCAAAAGGCAAGCAGCAGAGGCAGCAGAAGCAGCTAGTTTACATGCAGAGTCTATGGTTGACGCGCATTAAAAGGCAACAAAAGGTCCTGCAGCGCGTTTCGAGCAGCAGGAGCAGCGCGTCTGAACCAGTGAAGCAGAGCCTCATGAGCTTCTGAGCATCTGACAGCAGCAGCTGCTGGAGTTGTAAAAATTTGAATCTTTGCTGCTCTACGCGCCACATCAACCAATCAGACAAGCTGATCTTGGAGCTAGCAGGGGGACAGACAGCACTGCTGATGCAGATCGCTATGATCACTCCCCTGAAACAGTTTATTAACGCCTAAATTAGCTTAAAATGTCGAAACCTTCCAGCAAAATATGTTTGATATTATTATTCTGGTGCCTGCAGTTTGGATTACGTACATGAAAAACGCCTTCGAGCCGCCGCGAACAGTAGCTGAAAACCGCAAAGAAGATATCGCATCAGAGGCTGCTGTTGAACGGGATTCCCAGTGACAGAGAACCGCCGGTGTACGGGGTTCTGAGCGACTCCGACTGCGAAACAATATTTGAAGGCAGGATGTAACCTGTATGAACTGACTGCACAGATGAAGTTTCAGGTGGACTTTCTCACTTAAATACATATTAAAACTACTTTTTACCCACTGATCACAGCAAATACAGGTCCTTCTCAAAATGTTAGCATATTGTGATAAGTTCGTTATTTTCCATAATGTAATGATAATGCTTAAACATTCATATATTTTAGATTCATTGCACACTAACTGAAATATTTCAGGTCTTTTATTGTCTTAATACAAATGATTTTTGACATTCAGCTCATGAAAACCCAAAATTCCTATCTCACAAAATTAGCATATTTCAGTCATTTCCTTTTGCAGAAATGACTTCTTCAATGCAGCGTGGCATGGAGGCAATCAGCCTGTGGCACTGCTGAGGTGTTATGGAGGCCCAGGATGCTTCGATAGCAGCCTTTAGCTCATCCAGTGTGTTGGGTGTTGCGTAAAATTTGAACTTTATCACAATATGCTAATATTTTGAGAAGGACCTGTATAGCCGCCATTGTTACAGGCAAAGAAAGGATAGGGTAGCTTCGCCCAACGTCAGAACTAAACTTGTACAAGCATCAGAAATGTAGCAGCCCCCTCGTTTTTGCTGCTCCTGCTGTGCGCGGTCAGAACGTAGCATAAATGTCTGCCTAGAAGCATTCAAGGTCCCCTTTGAAGCCTCTTAGCTAATCAAAAGGCGCCCTGATACAGCCTTGTTCTTCCTCTCCCAGCAGGGGGCGCTGACGTGGCACCACCCAGTTTTGGCTCAGAGTCGGCCAGCAGCCGAGCGTGGAGGGAACTGGCCGGCTCTCTCTGCGCCGTGGCCAGCGTCAGTCCGGGTGAGAACAGCCGTCATCGTGGCAACCACCAGCAGGACTACCAGAGCAGCGGGGACGAGGACGGCGAGGACGACTACATGGCGGCGGCGGAGGCGGCCATCGCAGCGCTGGGCAGTAGGGTGGACTCCCGCTGCCGGAGCTTCAGGGACTGCAAACCTCTGCTCATCCATAACTGGTCTGGGACGGCCTCCAGGGAGTTCCGCAGGGCTCCTGTTCAGGTAAGGAAAATGGGTGGAAGCTTCCGGAGAAGGCTGGGTGTGTCTGCAGGCAGAGAAAGTCCTCTGAAGCCATTCCCTCCCTGTCTCCAGTCTCCTCTGGACGAACCGGTGGTTCTGACAGACGAAGTCATCTTCCCGCTCACCGTCTCTCTAGACAAACTTCCTGTAAACACCCTGAAGGTGAAGGTGAGGAGAAGCTCCTGCTGCTCAGACCCGCCAGGTTTCCTCTGTTTGTCTGCTCAGAGCTTCATGGTGATTTCTGCTGCAGGTCATGGTGACGGTGTGGAAGAAGGAAGCAGAGAAGGTGGAGGTCCAGGAGCTGGGATACCTGAGCGTCCTGCAGCAGCGAGAACCGAGCCACACCTTCAGACACGACCTGAACACCTTCAAAGCTCAGGGTAGGACGCCCTCCTGACTTCTGCTTGTAGTAGAACTCCTCCCCAGCGATAAAAACTCATCTGACCTTCATGAGGAGCAGCTCTGAGATCAGTTCTCTCTGATCAGCCAGGGTCAGAAATATTCAAACACATTTAATCAGTTCCTGAAAGTTCTGGAAGGACCTCCGTCCTGCTGAGGCCCTTTAACCTTTGGTTAGTGTCGATATCGGCCAGAATACCAGCAGACCGCCCTTAGAGGGCGCTGACCCAAACAGAAGTTCTTACTTCAGAACCAACACCTACAAGCTTGACCTGCAGCTGCTAACAGACAATCAGGACTGAGCTGGTAGCCGATGGAGTCCAGAGCATTGTAGCAGCTATCAGGCACGGAGGAGGCAGCATCATGCTGTGGTGCTATTCCCTCCAGTCCGATTGGTTCTAAGGTCTAATTCCTGCTCCAGTTGGACCTTCAGGATGTAGAGAAGCCGCTCATGGAGGCGGGTCCAATCAGGCTCTGGATCATTTTCCTGCAGCCTTGCTTTTAGTTGCAGTACCGGGTTTAGACACAGGTGGCAGTGTTATCCTGAGTGAAGCTGATTGATTGGTGGCTTGTTTAACCCCTTATCTCCCACCCCCAGGATGTTTTGACATCAAATATTTGACTTCATATCAAGCAGCAAGCTTATTTATAAACAAAACCCAACATGTTGTAGAGAAAATGTTAATTAACTCAACTGTAAGGCAACTATACTAAACAAACACAGATAACTGATAATCTGTCAGAAATTTACAACTCATAATTTTCACTTCCTACTTCTTTTTCATCTTCATCTTCCTTTCATCATCTTTCTTCTCCTATCTATGCAAAAATGGGCTCATTTTGTCCGTAACACTCCACAGAAAAGTAATATCCACTTTTATTTACCATAAAATAAAACCCTTTTGTCGTAATAATCCACAAAAGCTCTTTTTTTTTCTGTGGAAAAGTGAAAATATCAGCAAAAAAAAGCAGATCTTTTTTGTGTCTTAAGAAGTATGTCCCCCCCTTTTAGATTATCTACATTATGTTGGCTTATTCACCAATCTGTTTGCTCCCAAAGTTCTGTTCTTAGTATCCAGGATACATCAGAAACTTCCTGCACCTAAGAAACTGCAAACTGCAGTTGGAACATAGTGGCCGATCTTTAATTGATATATTTAGGCTTAGAAAGATTTATTTTGTCATTTTGTATATACAAGTGTAAACACAAATAAATTTCATTTAGAACAGCTCTCTAAACAATTTCATTTTGTCAATCAACAGGCAAAGCTTTTCAATGAAGTATTGGAAGTTTAGTGAGGGGCTGAAAAGATGGTGCTTATTGATGCTCATAAGGAGGGAGAGGAGAAATAACTTTCTCTAAATAATTCTGAAAGCTGAACATTTTAAATATTATAAAGGAAAGTGCCTGAATGAATTGTATAAAGCTAGAAATGTTTTTTTTTTATGGTCAAATTTGTCATAAAATTCAAATAATTCAATTTTGGTTCTAATTGGGATGAAATGTGCTGAATGGACATTTTCTTTACAAAAAGTGTCACAGTTCCACAATGCTTATGACTGGAAATCTGAACTTTTACACAGTTATTAACAACATGAGCAACAAGTGTAGCGACTATGAATTATACCCAGAATATAGGGGGTCCGAATAAAAAAATCATCAACCAGTAAAGCTCCGGAGACATTTTTAATTATAATCTGTTACTTTAAACAGAATCTAACACTGAAATGAAATTAGGTTTTTAAGTAGAGAACACAATCGTTCAGTTGGTATATAGAAAATTTCATGACTCACTTTTTTTTTTATAACGCCTGAACTGACCGTTTGTTATTGTTTTTCTTTTTTCTGTCTTAATGTTCGCAGTGGGCTTTATGCTGCCCTGCCAGGCTTTAAACCTGGGTTTAATGGAGACAAAGTGATTCTAAAGCACATATCAAGGAGCTCATTCTGAGCCTGGATCCAGATTTATGTTTGATTCTGTTCATGGTGCAGAATCCTGCTTCACAGCAGCAGGTTGAGCCAAACATCCTCTAAATGTGCAGGATCATCTTTGAGCACCATTTCACTTTTCTTTCACCAGTTCACCACAGTTCTTCCAGCAGCCCACACTTTCTCTGCTTTATTTTCCTCATCGAAGTTAGACACTGTTGTCGAACAACATGTGGTAATTTGTAAAGTTTTTCAATCAGGTTGGGTCCGGATTAGCCAGCAGGTGGGTCAGGATCCGGGCCGTGGTCCGCTAATTCGTGACCTCAGATCTAAGCTTTTAAATGGGACAAATCACAAGCATTTGGGATTTAAAATATATTTTTATGGGCCGATGGCGTTTGGTTATGCAATTGGTTTGTGCTATAAAATGGTGTTAACTGAGGGGTTAAAGGGGAACGCAGTTTTTTTTTTTTACCTTGGGCCCTTGATTTTACGTTATTACATCATGTTCTACTCACCCATATGAGTTTTGTGTCATTTGGAGCTGTTCTGAAGATAATCGGTTAGGTTATATTCAAGTAACGTCTTCCTATGGGCAACGAATTGAAGGCACAAACTAATCGTTCATAATTTATTCTTTATGGTACGCCAGCATTTATAACATGTAGGCGAATCACTGTCCCCCAGACATCCACGGTTATAGTTTTTTTATAATAATATCTTTTAAAAACGAAGGGGAGTGTGCATGAAGTCATCCGCGCACGCCGGAACGCCAGGACAGCTCCAAATGACACAAAACTCATATGGGTGAGTAGAACATGATGTAATAACGTAAAATCAAGGGCCCATTGAAAAAAAATGGCGTTCCCCTTTAATGTGTGTGTTTCTGAGTTCTGACAGAACTGAGATTCTGGTGTGTTTGTCCACAGTGAGCACCACCCTGACCGTCCTGCCGCCTCCAACCGTCCGCTGCAAACAGATGACCGTCTCTGGGAAGCACATCGCCGTCCTCAAAGGTTTGCTCCTCCTTCATCCAAACATCAGCTGCTTTCATTATTTTACAAACTCAGCAGTTTCAGGGACAGAACCACTAAAGTTTCCACACCACTGAACTCTTTCAACTTTTCAACTTTAAACATTGAGGAAGTTTGTTGAAAATATAACAAGAAAAACAACCTGAACACAGCGAGACACGTCGGTGGCAGCATCATGCTGTGGGTAGATGGGCGGGACTATATCAGAACACCTGCTAGTCTAATCAAAGTCCAGATGACCTGTGGTCAGACCTGATGTTCTCTCACTGGTTTCCGTCTGTTTTCCTCCCAGTCCTGAATGAATCTTCCCAGGAGGAGCTGAGCATCAGAGACGTCCGGATTCTACCCAACCTGAACGCCTCCTACCTTCCCATGATGCCGGACGGCTCCGTCCTGCTGGTGGACAACGTCTGGTACGTACCTGGTTCTCCGCTGGTCCCCGTTCAGAAGCCGCCGTGCCTCACGTGTTCCTCTCCTGCCTCCAGCCATCAGTCCGGTGAAATCGGCATGGCCTCCTTCTGCCGAGTGGACAGCAAGGCCTGCCGACTTCCCAGCATGCTCGGCGCTCTGGAGGAGCACGACTTCCTGTTCCAGCTGCACCTGAACGACGTTCCGCAGGACGACTCTAACGAGGTTTATTCCTCTCTCCTTCAGACGTTTGTTTTATTGGTAGAAACTGAAGGAATGTCTTCAGGGTGAACTGCAAAAACGATCTAGAAAAAAGTAAAAATGGCTTAAATTAAGTGTGTTTACCCTTAATTAGAGAAGGTAAATAAGATGATCTGCCAATGGAATGAGCATTTTTACTCTTAAAATAAGGTAATTGGATAATACACACTTGAAATAAGACAATGAAATATTTTTTTTTTTCTTATTTTAGATATAAATTGTCTTGTTCCATTGGCGAAGTGTCTCACATACTGTACTCAATGCGCTTAAAAAAATGCACTTATTTTAAGAAAAAATGACTTATCTAAAGTTTGATTTGTTCCAGAGTGAAGATGATCCCACAGGTTTAAAATGTTCCTTCCTCTGTTAGAAGATAGCAACATCAGTCACAGCAGAAGGTTCTGGAAGACATTTAAAAACGGCACATCCAGATTTAGGAGGAAACGTGAAGCGAACAGATAAAAGAATCCAAAGTAAAGAAGAAATAAATCCTGGGAATGAAACGTTTGGCCGATCTGAATGACTGAAAGCAGACAGGTTTCTGGGTCTGACTCAGAAGGTTCTAAGTCTGGGTTCTCTTGTGCTTTTCAGGGTTTGGAGGTTCCTCTGGTCGCGGTGCTGCAGTGGTCCACTCCCAAGATGCCTTTCACCAACTGTATCTACACCCACTACAGGTGAACGCAGACCGTCTGAAACAAAGAGGTCCAAACATCTACAGCACCATCAGAACCTGGTTCTGAACACTGATGAACACATTATTCCAAAACTCTTTCCTATGGTTTCAACATGCTGATGAATGTTCTCAGTCATCCAGGTCACAGTCATTCCCAAAAAAATCCACTGGACTTTGTTTCCAAGTGTAAAGACGAAATAGCGTTGAGTTCGATGCTTGGCAAAGCCTTTAGAAAACATGCAAATTGAAACGGACCAAAGGGTCCACCTCTTTGGAATGGGGGGAAGGCAGATGACCCTCATTCCAAAGGGGTGGACTCATTAGTTTCAGTGCTATCCACGGCACCTCTCCCAGGATTATTTATTTTTTTTGCTTTAATTCCTGGGTCCTTGTTGCAGCTGCAGACCACAGCCTGTAAATAGCTACTAGTTTGCCTCCCAGTCCTCTCAAAGCTCCAGTTATGTCTGTTGGTTCAGCTCTTCTCCTTCCACTCAACTTTCCATTAATAGCTTGGGTGCAGCATGCTGTGAACAGTGTGGAGCTCAACTCACACTGTGTCAAAAGTAAGGGACATTTATCAATTATAAATTATTGCTCTTTTTAATTTTTTGATTATTTTCTGATTTACTGATATTCAGCTGCAATGTTGCTTGTTAACAACTAGATGGCGCTGTAAACCAGCGTCCCATCAACACACCGCAGGCTCAATTTTTTCCAGTCAGGTTTCAGTTCTCCTCTAAGAAACACAATGAGTCAAAACTGCAAAATTAAAATCCATAAAAGAAAGAAAGTTTTACTTTTTCCTTAAATCCACTTTTTTTTCACTCCTGAATAGGAAATTATTTTAATTTTTAGCTTGGGTTCGATTCCCAGCCCATGTTCTCCCTGTGCATGCGTGGGTTCTCTCCAGGTACTCCGGCTTCCTCCCACAGTCCAAAAACATGACTGTTAGGTCAACTGGCTTCTCTACAGTCCCCTTAAGTGTGAGTGTGTGTGTGAATGGTTGTTTGTCTCTGTGTTACCCTGTGATGGACTGGCGACCTTTCCAGGGTGACCCCGCCTTTCGCCCATTGACTCCTGGAAATAGGCACAGGCACCCCTCGCGACCCCATTCGGGATAAGCGTGTTAGAAAATGGACGGATGGCTGGCTTTCTGAGAGTTCCTGGCTCAGTTTTTGGTTCTTTAATTGTTCCTAAAAACCAAAGCTGATGAAGTCTGCAGACGCTCTACCCCAGTGACGGCTGGAGGCAGACCTCCGGGCCGCAGCATGGTGGCGATGTTTCTACATGTCAGCAGCTCTGTAACTCAGCTTTCCTCCACCAGGCTACCCAGCATCCGTCTGGACCGGCCCCGGTTCGTCATGACCGCCAGCTGTCCCAGCGCCGTCAGAGTCAAGGAGCACTTCAAGGTCAAATACGTTCTGATCAACAACCTGCAGGATTTCCTGGCCGTCCGGCTCGTCTGGACCCCCGAAGGTTAGTTCCTGTAGCAGTTCCACTATAGTTCCTACGTTTAACATTTTAGGACCTCCTCAGGAAAAATGTGTTGGAGTAGATTCATCAGGTCTCAGGAAAAAGACTTTTATAGATTTTTATATATATATTATTGATTTTAACAAAGCTAAGTTTTTGATTAAAAGCATCTGGAAGGAAACTGTCGAGATTAGCCTTTGTTGCCATTTATTTCCCATGAATCATTGCGAGTCAAAGCAGATTGCTCAACTTCAGACAGCAATGGTGGCAAAATTGGGATTAAATGTTAATGAATTATGATTTCTCTGACCCAAATAAACTCTTAAGATGAGAGTAACGCAAAGCAGGCGGCGGTGCAGATCGTTTGCACTGAACAGGTTCTGTTTGCTGGAAGTTAGTTTAGTTTGTTTTGGGGTTTTTTTAACATTTTTCTTCTTGATCCCAACAGGAAAATATTCAGCCTAAGTTGCTCTCACATCAAAACTAAATTCCTGGACCTGGAGAAGCTTCATGCTTCCTCCTCGTTATCAGAGACAAAATGGAGATTTGCTTCAAGCATTAACTTTTAATTCTGGTTGTGGTTTTTGGAGCCTCAGAACTAGACTGTTCCAAAAACTGAACCGCTCCTCTGTTAGTAAAAACATTCCCCAAGGAAGCACAGAAAAAGCTTGTTAAGGTTCTGTTTGGATCTGATTGTCTAGATTGTCCAGTAAGGAACAGCCTCCGTTCATTTCCTTCGACGTCTCTGTTTTTCATAGATGTTTTCCTACTCGAGTTGTTTTTAACACCTGAAACACCAGAGTAAAGTTGTTGATGTGTTTAGGGCGCGGCCGGAGCGAGGACGCCACGCTGGCCGCGGTGGTTTGCCACACGCCACTCAGTAACCTGGGTCACTGTCGCAAAGGAAGCACTCTGTCCTTCAGCGTCTCCTTCCAGATCCTTAAACCTGGGCTGTACGAGGTAGGTGGAGCTCCTGCGGTGAGAAACTGTTCAGGTTTAAACTGGACTGAAAGCCTCTAACTATAAGCTTTATCAAAAATGAAAGTTTTAAGCCTAGCCTTAAAAGTAGACAGGGTGTCTGCCTCACGGACTAAAACTGGTAGTTGGTTCCACAGGAGAGGAGCCTGATAACTAAAAGATCTGCCTCCCATTCTATTTTTAGAAATTCTAGGAACCACTAGTAAACCTGCAGATTGAGAGCGAAGTGCTCTGTTAGGAACATAAGGAACAATCAGATCTCTGATATAAGATGGAGCTTGATTATTTACTAACTGTAACATTATTAAATAAAATCAACATTCCTTATAGAACATGTGTGCAAAATCTCAGTCATCAGGGTCATTGGCAACTTCAAACCAGGCTGAAGGTAACCAGATCTTTACTCCGTTTTCCTGGAAATGTTTCCACACCTAATCAGGTGTTTTTGTCAGGTCTGTCGGTTTGCATCACAACTATTTGTAATTGGAGCATGCACATGAGTGGGCCTGAAACAATTAATCGGATAAATAGTGATTAATCGATTAGATTAGAGACTCTAAAACAGTTTTTAGCTGACAGAGCGACCCAAATAGAGCAGTAATTATAGGGACCCCCATTTCATCATTCTGCTTCATTCTCTCTCTGTTCTCCTATTCTGCAGAATCTGTTAGTTCAATCTCTAACCTTCTGCTCTCTCTGCTTTTTCTCAGAGTAGCTTTGCCTCGTCTGTTCCTGTTTGGCTGTGACGTCATCCTGGAAAAAAACATCAGCTGTGCTGCTTCTATCAACACCCTTGTTAATAGATGTTGGAGATCGGCCTGTTTTCCAGTGTGGTCCTGTTTCTCTGACCGTGACTGAGTGGATGTGCTCTCTTCGTCCTCTGGCATGGGAGCTGCCTTGGAGCTCGTCTGCCTGGCTGTGTGTTTCCTGGACGGGGCCGCCTTTTACAGCTGCTTTTTGTATCTCTGCTTCTGTCTCCTTGAACCCCAGTCGGCCTCGGCAGATGGCCGCTCACACTGAGCCTGGTTCTGCTGGAGGTTTCTTCCTGTTAAAAGGGAGTTTTTCCTCTCCACTGTCGCTACAAGCATGCTTAGTGTGGGGGATTGTATTTGAGTCAATGAGTCAATGCAATCAACTGGTTTTCCTTAGATAGAAAACTTTGTATCAATTTGACTGTATGATCTGGTTGAACTGTAAAGTGCCTTGAGATGACATGTGTTGTGAATTTGGCGCTATATAAATAAACTGAATTGAATTGAATTAATTATATCAGAATTTTAAAAAACATTTAAACATTTTCCATTTAAGATAAAAAAAAACATTTTTTCGACCATTAATATGCTACGTCCATAAATCTTCTTTAAGGAACCTTTGGCTATCCGATTAATAATCGATTAATATAAAGAAATAATCAACAGATGAATCGATTTTCAAATGAATCATTAGTTACAGCCCTACTTATGATGATAGACCTCTATGCTGCTTAAAACAGCAGCGCTCCAACCACAGGTGGATCTGGTGGAGCTGACAGAATGACAAAGATCTCTGGATAGGTGTGGAAACATCTAAAGAAAAACTGAGAGAGAAGTCGGTTGCTTCCGATCCAACTTTGCTTTATGGTTGCTTTGGAAGTTCCACAAGGATGAAACATTGGTTATCTGATTAACTAATATTTCATTGCAGTTTGGAGAATCTCTTGTACAGACGTTTTAAGTTCAGTCTGTTTAAATGGACTCTATTCATCATCTGCCTGGTTTCAAGCATCAAGCAGAACCTTTTGCAGAAGCATCGGCATGATCACAGTATGCTGTGCTATAAAAGAAATCAGACTTTTTTCTAATGGCGCACAGATGTATGTTTAACTTTGTGACTGACTTCTCTGATCCTTGGTTGTCCTAGAGTTTTCTAAAGCTGATGGTTTTTACATCCTTTTAAATTTCCCAGCTCTGAGTTTCTGATTCTTCTCCTTCTTTTCCTCCAGCTAAGTCAGCACATGAAGTTAAAGCTTCAGTTCACCGCTTCCGTTTCCAACCCTCCCCCTGATGCTCGGCCGCTCTCACGTAAGAATATCTCGATTCGCTGAAAGAGCCAAAACACGCACACACTCCTGTGGAAAAAGTTTTCAGCTCCTGTTTTTGGTAGATATGGTAGATAAGAGTGCTCCCTCAGCGTCGGCGCCTCATGACGCCCTCATACATAGATCACAATCGCTCTTAGTTAGCAAATACAGAAGGGCCTCTGTGTAGCTTAATTAGTAAAACCAGGAAGTCACTCTCCTGAAAACCTGATGACCATATCACCATCAGAATGTCTATTTGAATGTGCAGATCTGTCATCTAAAATCTATGATTAGAACTTTGAATAAAAGGCTTACTGTAATATATACATGTTCATCCAGAACTTCATCAACACGCGGGCTACTGATGGATCCGTTTACACCAGGAAAATCACCTCTTGGTGCCAAATCGGCTGTTCAGCTACATAAATCGGACCAACACTCTGATATTTTCATCTCACTCCACCAGTACGGTTCTGACCAGTCTGTTGGATCCCAGCAGTCCCAGTGGTCTGCAGCTGGATGGTGCAGCCAGCTGACCTCTCCACGTTGTGCAGCATTCCAGGATCCAACTCAATTCAATTCAGTTTGTTTCTATAGTGTAAAATCCCTACACATGTCAGCTCAAGGCACTTCACAGTTTACCAGATCATCCAGTCTAATTGATTCAAAGTTTTCTATCTAAGGACCAGTTGATTGCATCGACTCTTTGACTCTAATGGAAGGAGGAAAAACTCACTTTTAACAAGAAGAAACCTACAGCAGAACCAGGCTCAGTGTGAGCGGCCATCTGCCGAGTTCGACTGGGGTTCAAGGAGACAGAAGCAGAGATACAAAAAGCAGCTATAAAAGGCGGCTCCAACCAGGAAACACACAGTCAGGCAGACAAGCTCAAAGCCAGCTCCCATGCCAGAGGACGAAGAAAGCACATCCAGCCAGTCACAGTCAGAGAAACAGGACTACACTGGAAAACAGGCTGATCTTGAACATCTATAACAAAGGTGTTGATGGCAGCAGCACAGCTGATATTTCTCTCCAGGATGGAGTCACAGCCAAACAGAACGGACCAGATGAAGCTACTATGAGAAAAATCAGAGAGAGCATAACATTAGAGATTGAACTAACAGATTCTGCAGAATAGGAGAGGTTTAGACTTCTGTCCTCCAGCAGTCTAAACCTATAGCAGCATAACTATAGAGATTTCTCAGGATAACCTGAGCCACCCTAACTATAAGCTTTATCAAAAAGGAGAGTTTTAAGCCTACCGTTAAACTACCCCAACCATTTCGTGAACCTGATCAAATTGTGTCTGAGTTCTCAGAATGGACAGTTTCACAGTGTGGAAGCTGAACTTTTATGCTGAGACACATTCCTTGATTTGGTGGGATCCAGTATTTATACCTGATGAACCGAGAGACGGAACTCGGTGGAGCTGAAACCAAACATCTGTTTTAACCCCGTAACGCCTGTTGTTGCAAATATGCATCAAACCCTTTTGATTAAGCAAACCGCCAAGATCTGCATTCCCCCGATGCCAGTAAACATTCATGCAGACTTAGACACTTTTATTAAGCACCTGTTTGTGCTACGAATGGTCACTGACGTCTGCACTGACCGTTACTGCCCTCAAAAACTTAGCGGTTCAAATAAATTTCTGTGTTTTTGTAAATAAATAACAAATGATTTTATATATTACTGTATACATTCTGGCTAAAGAGTTTGATCTCAGCTTTTTTGATATCTTAGTTGAAAGTTCAACTCAGAAACAAAATGTAATTCTCTTGTATCCTCAGGTAAAAACAGCCCGTCCAGCCCAGCCGTGCGAGACCTGCTGGACCGACACCAGGCCAGTCTGGGTCGTTCCCAGTCCTTCTCGCACCAGCAGCCGTCCCGATCGCACATCATGAGGTAAAACATAAGGTCCAGGAGATGGTTCCATCTGTCAGGGAGCGTCTCTAACTGTTTCTGGGTGTTTAGGACGGGCAGCGCCATGGAGCGTCGGGCCATCACGCCCCCCGTCGGCTCCCCCGTCGGGCGGCCGCTCTACCTGCCACCGCAGGACAAAACGCTGCTGTCCGTGGACAAGATCGCCAAGAGGGAATGTAAGGTTCTGGTGGTGGATCCGGTCGGCTAATTTTCACCTGGAAAAAGAACCATGAGACTAAAGTCAAAGATGTGAAACTACTGAGCAGAAGAGACGCTGGCTTCTCAGGAAATATTGATGGAGAAGCGCTTCCACAGAAACTGTTGGGAGGAACTGAGTTTAATTATAAAATATTTATTGTTTTAATGTATTTACAGGCAGCATTCCAGGTCCTGAACATTTCCTGATGTTACAGAGTATTAAGCTGTTTGCTTCAGATGACCATGTGTCCCGTTTGGTCCTGATTCAGAGGGAAACTCAGGGAGAGAAGCTGATTCTAGGAAAAAGCCGGGAAATATTTAACCTGCTGAATCTTCAAATCAACATGGTTTCCCTCTGATTAGCACCAAGCTTCTGCATCGAGCTGGAAAACTTAAAGTGTTACCTCATCGTTTCTGTAGTGTTTAACGGTGGAAGACGTTACAGTCAGCCTGAA
This sequence comes from Cyprinodon tularosa, assembly GCF_016077235.1. Classification (NCBI taxonomy): domain Eukaryota; kingdom Metazoa; phylum Chordata; class Actinopteri; order Cyprinodontiformes; family Cyprinodontidae; genus Cyprinodon; species Cyprinodon tularosa. The sequence goes on along the minus strand of NW_024038551.1, from coordinate 294,563 downwards.
GGCGGAGGAGTGGCCTCTGGCTTCAGCGCTGCTTCCACCATCATCTGTTTACAATCAGCATCGCTGTCATTCCTCCTCAAGTTACTGAATGTTGAATTGATCTGATCCGAAAAGGTGAAGACACTGGAGTAACCGCTGGACGGACTGTCACGTTCACTGGAAAATAACTCTCTGCTGTGATCTCCAGAATACAGATTGATGTTTAAAAGTTTCTGAGTGTTTGGTCTCCTCATTAGCTCAACAGAACCTCCTCCTAGAGTCTGACCACAGCCCAGGATCCGACTAATAAGAGCATAAACTTCTGTCACCATCTCAGAAAGCAGGTAACTTCCAGAGTGACAGCTCCCACCTTCTGTTTGATGAAAACTGCAACCCGACTCAGCAGAAGTGAGCGCAGCAAAGAAACCGCCTCATTAAGAAAAGTAGAGGAGATGATTCAGCCATACAGGCTGCTGGTTTTATACAGACAATGCAACAAAAACACCCCCCATTTAGTGGCTAACTACTGTTAGCAATATTAGAAAAACACTAATTAGATATATTTTGGGTTTATCCAGAGAGGCAACGTGTCCAGGAGTCTAAACACACTCATGTGGATTTAATAAGAACAAACTATCCAAAATGTAAAGAAAAATGGCCGCCGCAGTAGTGATGTTTGACAGACAGGAAGTCATCTGTCCACCACTTCCTGTCCCCCAGATGCTTCATCTGGAGCTACTAATGTTTCTCTTAGATTTTTTTTTTTTCTTTTTGCGATCTATTTAAATCAGGCCTATGTAGCGTTATTTTGTTGTTACCGTGCAGATTTGTATATTTTCATGTGAGGTCTGCCTCAGTGCTGCCATCTTCGGGTTGAACAGCAGGTTGAACTTTCCCTTTGGTTCAAAAGGTTTTTGCTAGTACGGGCTTTAACCGTCTTGGCCCCGCCTTCGGGTATAAATACAGCTCGCTCCTACATACGCCTTTGTAGTGAGTCTTTGTTGATGATAAGATGGCATCCAATGCCATGCTGTTCCTGGTTTTTGTTGATGCCCAACGTGAGAAAAAAACTGCACTGTTAATGAAGGGAGGAAAGAGACAAAAAGTCTGAAAATGGTGGACAGCTACTTCAATCTGTCCATAATGTCGGCTTCAAAGGAAATAAACCAATAAGTCCTAATCAGTCTGATTATATTTATGTTTAATAACCTGATGTGAGGAACATGTAAACCCACACACTACTTACCTTTGCTGAAATTAGAGGTTCTCCAGCTTCTTTGGTCCATCCTCCATTTTCCAGGTTCCTTAGTGTCCCTCATCAAGTAAGAGGTAGGCTGCCTTCACTTAATGTAATTTCATGTAATAACATCAATTATCATTATGAAAATAATAATTTAGATATAATTGTCAGTATTGTTTGTGTTAGAATTATCATAGGTTTTTCTGTATTTTCCATCAAAATAATCAAAACGTGCATCTGAATGAGAGTTTCTTTCTACTTCAGGCAGCCCTAATAGTTGCCAATCAAAATAGCTAAAAATGTATTTTTATACTTTCATTATGAGAACAATTTGCCAATCAGAAACAGCTTATAATCTATTGCATTCTGATATGAGACAACAAGCAATCAGAAATGCCAAATGATAATTCATTCTGATAAAGATTGGATCTGTGTCCCGCCACTGTTTTTCCTCTGTTAGTTTTTTTTTCTGTAATATGGGCTGCAATGAGGGTAGTGTTAGCCATTATGAACCTGAAACTACCAAACCCAAGTGACTGTGGTACTCGAATTGTAAGGACCAGTCTGAATCCCTGCACTGCCAGATGAAAGAATGAAGAAGTTGTTGTCAATCTGTCTCTTCCTCCTCACTGCTAAAGCTTTATCCTGTCCCTCTACATGAACCACAATTGACATTAGCTCTGTTAGCAACTACCATCGGTAATGATAAATATCATAGGTTTGACCGGCAGAAGCTAAAACTCAAATACAGTATTCAAAACATAACGAATGTGCTGAACACAAACACCATCCCATATGTTACTGGAGTCTCTGAAAAACTCAAGAGGATTTTCTCCAAACACAAAATCCCTGTACAATTTAAACCTAAAAAGCCCCTTAAACAGAGACTAGTGCATCCTAAGGACAAAACCCCCCAAACAAAATATGAGCGGATTGGGGTATACAGTGCAGTGCAGTAAGGAATGCTCTGATCTCTATATTGGAGAAACCAGACAACCTCTCCACAGACACATGGCCCGACACAGAAGACTCAGGTTTCAGCTTTCAAAAACCTTCAATGTAGCAACTGAGTTAATCCAAAGGTGTAACTTTGTGATGAAAGTTGGTGGCGACACTTGGGTGGTGGGTGATGGACCAACAGTTACTCAACCCGAACGCTTTCATAACGAATAACAGCTGATTCCGATGCTAAAATCGATATATCATGCATCCCTAGAAATACTATTTCAATTCCATCCATCCAGAAAAATATGGATATGCTGCATTTTAAATATAGTATAGCATATTTTTTTCTTGTAAACTTTCTGGTAAACTTGGAGATATATTTTATTGCATGTGGTATATCCCAGTTAATCTGCAGCTCTCCCTGCTTCTCTCTGCTCTGTTTAAAAAGATTTATGAACCTTTTAAGTAATTCAATGATGCCAGAAAGTAAATTTCAAGATATGTAGAAGCTCTGCAGTCCGATTCTCTCTGTACGATAAGAAAACATTTTAACCTGTAACTGGGAGTCATGATCCTCTGAGAAGCCAAGATATTTTTTAACTATTGCGTACATTTACATTCTGTTGCCATTTTAGGACCTTGTCTTTTCAGCCAGGCCAACAATTTCCTTTAACGTTTTGCAGACTAACAAAAGAAGTTAAATGACCCCCATTCCAAAGGGGTGGACCCCTTCGTCTGTTCCAATTTGCATGTTTTAAAAACAAAAACAAGGCTTTGTTGGGCTACTGTATTAAACTTAGAACTCAACACTATTCATAACATTTTGAATTGAAAAAGCTTCCTGGATAGGAAGAGAAATGTCTTCAAACTTGGAAACAAAGTCCAGGGGAATGTTTTTGATTTTCTTTTTTTGGAATGACTATGACCTGGATGACTGAGAAACTTCGCCAGCACAAAAGCACAAAGTTGTGTGTTTTTTTTACAAATAGGCCTTTTATCTTTTTAACTTTCTAATAAATTTCAACCTAAGATCACTTAGTCCGGGAACGGACATGTTTGCCAAAATATAGAAACACCTCACTCCTGTTATCGTCCGACAATGACGTCACGGTGCGGTAAGCCTAGCACCATTCTCCCCGCTTTACAAGCAAAATCAATGGGAACTACTAGATACATCTACAATCAACCACAATTATTCAAGATTTCCTGAGGACTTCACCATTGAAATTGGATTGGATAATTGGATTGCAAACTTGAAGAGAGAGGATTTGCCATTGAACTTCTGGTCAGGGAAAAAACATGTCAACAATCAATTACTCTCTGCTTCCCATAGTGCTCTGGTCGTCGCCATCATGGATAATAGTGCATTGTGACAAACACCAGATACAGAACTGGGACTTGCTAAACAGCTGATACCGCACCACAATTTGGTAGGTGGCAGTAGTGCTCTCAAACAACTGTGGATTTCTGCACATTGAAATGAAATTACTCTTAATTAAATACATTCATCAGTTAGGCAAAGTGTGTAATAATTTCATACTTAAAGTACTTTTTCCTTTAAAGATATGAAAAATCTGATCCTTTATGGATAAGATTACAGAAAGAATGGTCACAGAAATATGGACCTTAGAATAACGTATAAGAATAACATAATGTTGAAGAGTTAAAATATAAACAAAAAAATTCTGTCTTGTCTTTATCCAAATATGTTGCCGCCTTTTCTTTTTAGGGCTTTCAGCACAAAATAGCACAAATTGCCAATGCAGGGTGTTTCACTCTAGTGAACTTCATATTACTTTTTTACGGAGTGACATAAAAAGAGCGAAGATCCCGGTGAAAAAAGGGTCCCAGCATTCTTGAGCACCGTTTTCTTCTAGCTGGTCCAGCTTCACGAGTCATTTTCCACAATGGCGGTCATTCAAACAAAACAAGCCAGTAAGGTACCAAACACGAAATACTCATAGTGTATAGCAGATGTAGATTTGACCAATCAGATGCCTCCTGTCTGCGGTCACCTACAGTTTTGGAGAGGTGCACCAGAATGTCTGCAGAAGGGGCGGGGGACATCTGTGTGAACTGTAAAACACATGCAGACGACCTGGTTTCTGTGTATAAATCAGCCTTTAGTGCTGGCATCCAGTAGATCCAGTGACTCAAAGTAACATTTTAGCCCCAAACCAGAAAATCTAGACATATTTGTCCATTTACTGGTTTTGGCTGGGTTTGGAGAAATGTATATCTACTTCACAAGTTTCATATTAAAACTAGAAGAAAGCTTTTTGAAAAAAAAGAATAATTGTATCTAGAGTTATATCTTGTGTTCAGAATAGGGAACAGCAGTGCAACACTTAATGCGAAGGTATAAAGATCTCCAGACAAATTCACGCTGCTGGTTGGTAAAAGTGAAAAAAAGAATTGCCAAGTTTGCTTTAACTCAGATATTTCTAGACTGGCCCAAATGAGCTCATCAAGTTGCAGGAGTTCTTTGTACCATCCTCCTCCAGCTAAATATTTTGGGGTGCCAGTGGTGTACGATGCAGTAGTTCATCTTGCTGCCAGAGAGATGCTGGCTCAACTCCCAGTTCCTGTCTCTTTAGACAAGACACTTTAATTGCATTGCCTACTAATGGTAGTCAGAAGGCCCAGTGGCGCGCAATGTGTAGCCCACTTCTATCAGTGTGCCCCAAGGCAGCTGTGGCTGCAGTGTAACATCCCCACTGAGAACTGAATGTGGTGTGAAGCTCTTTGGAGTCAGTTGACTGAAAAGGCACTCACCATAGTTCAAATACCTTATGGTTCTTCAACTGTGCAACAAACTTTTTTTTTTTTTTTTTGGTACGAGGTCCAGAAGGTGATTAGGAAAGGTAGCTTTGGACAGATAGGCCCAACTGGAACCGGTTCCACAGCAGGGTTTAGGTTTATCCGTCTCCTCCTTGCAAATTTTTCTAAAGTCCACATAAAAGATCAAATCAGGAAAATGTATCTATGCTGGGTTTATAGGGAAAAACCTCTGTTTTAGTTATGATTTAGTTATACAACAAACAAATACATGATAAAACATACATTGAGTTATAATTCTGCAGCTCAGAGTCGAATAATATTCCAACATCTGACGCTGGTTGTCATCCTATATGTTGTTAAACTGCAGACAGGTAATGTTTATTCAGTCTGATTCATAACAGGGAAATCCTCGTGCTGCCAAAGCACAACAGAGATATCATCATGTTTATCTAATCCTCCCCAAAGCTCAAAATGTTTCTGGTCTGCCTGTTGACATTTGAAAACCAACAGAAAGTTTCCCTCTTTGGACTTTTGGAATCTCCCACATTTGCATGTTTTTATTTTTATTTCTTGATTTAGTTTTTTTGTCACATTTAAAAGTTTACATTTCTTTTTTTTTTTAACAATCCTAATTTATGATTGAATTGAATTCAAATCATCAGATAAAGGCACACTTAATCACAAGACACAAAGTTAGATGTGCTTTTCTTGTGCTGAGGTTTTTTTATATCTCAAACTGTGCTCTGTCAAGGATAAAGTGTGAAATATGCTTTTTTTTCCCCTCTCTTCTCCAATGTGAAGCACGTGACACTTGCATCTGTGTATCTCCCCTGAGAGCAGGTTAAAGCTGCGTTCTCCTCGGTCTAGTTGCGAGCGATCTTCCATTTCCCATGACAACCGATGGTAAATATTTTTTCCTTTGCTTCATTCTCCCACCCCTGCAGCCTCTCCGTTTCCACATTTTGCAGGGATGTCTGGTCTTGCAGCGTGTTGTGGAGCATGCCTCCTGTGCATAGCATCACGTAGTCCTATTAGCTGCTCCGGTGTGCAACCAATGAGTTTGGAGTCGTGATTTGATTCTCCCTTTGCAGAATCAAATAGTGCTGAAAGTAGGAGAAAGCTCAGCACTATAGTCTCACAAGTTGACTTAATCTGTGATCATACTTTCAGAATATCTTATACTTACCCCTTACAAATCCCTTTCCCTAACACCTAAACCCAAATAAACAGTAGTATACATGTAACCATAAACTCCTAAAGCTACCAAAGTAACTTTTTAGGCTAAATTTCAAAAAATAATTTTGTTGTAAGTCATGTGTTACACTGTCCGCAACCTGTCATTTACATGTTGCATCAAATATTGATGTGTTGAACTGTGATGTGGCTTCTAGACACTCACTAGGTCTTGGCGTGACCAGATGCAGCATGAAAGAGGCCAGACTCCAGGACGAGGCACCTGCCTCACTGTACATGACACCTTATCCCTCGATGACATTGTCTACATGTAGGCTTCTGGACCTCTCCTTGTTTGACCCATCAGGCTTGGCCATTGGTTCTGCACACATAAAACCTTCGAAATGCACATAGGGTGTAGTTTACCTGGGTGCTTATTAAATAAAATTGCTTGTATAAGTACTTATTCTCTCGGTGGATGCTTTATCCTGCCAACAAATCCCTACAGTCTAAAGCAAGTCAATTACTTGGTGAAATCTGCTGGATTTCCTTGGTTTGAGAATGTTTTTAACAATTTAATTAACAAACTCAACTTTACTGCATTGTTTGGTATCTAGGAGCTTATGTGATGGATGTACACGACTTGGAATCTGTCTGAATGGATTAAACAGATTCTCTAAAGCAATGGTTCCCAGACCTTTCTTGCTGGACTTCCCTTTGATTTGCATTGATTTATGCTTTCTCAGGTTTTGTCTAAAACTGTGTTAAAGAGTTCCACCCTTTAGGAATTATGATCCTGTTTAAACACTTCAATGCGGGTTTCTGTTGTTTTCTTTTGATGAAAGAGGATGTATAAATAACTGGATTTTATTAAGTTCTTTTCCAGACACTGACATTAGGAATGACATAACATGCAGGGTTTCACTGTGTAATTTGCTACAAAAATGATGCTATAAAAAGCTGAAACTTAAAACCTTGATTTATTTCAGAACCCAGAAAAAGATGGTATAAAAAATACAATCAGACAAAACCCAGTACCAGAGATGCTGTACAGACCCAACAGGATCTGAACTTCGCAGTTTTTCTGTCTCTTATCTTCTCTTGAAGGTCAGATTTAAAGTAAAGTAATTTCTAAATGTGATGACTGAGGAGCAGGAGAAGGTTGCTTGGTGCTAAATTAAATGGCAACGCTGTTTTCGATGCTTGAAGGACAAAGGTATGTATATGGTAGCTCCAGGTGCCTGTTGCGCTCTGTGATATCATCATTAATGGCCTTGAGTTCTGCCTGGACCTTCTCCACCAGCCTGTGGTGGGCGTCAACTCTGAAGATGGTCTCCCTATAGTGAGACAGAGGAATCTGTAGAGGGAGACACATTGCTAAAGTTTAAAACAGAGAACAGTTTCGTATTATGGTATTTAAATGCATTATTTGACATTTTTAAAAGATAAGAGTGTTTTAAAATATTCCCAGTCTGATTCCTGCAGAGCAAATGAAAATTGTTCTGAGGTGTGTATGTTCTTCTCCAATGGAGAGTGCAGTTGGGAGACTCACAAAGTCAACCCCGGGCTGTGACAACATGGTCAGCGCCATCAGGACTCGATGGGCGGAGTTAATATCCGGCAGAAAGGACAGGATATCCTGCTCTGTGATGGCGCCTTTAACCTGTGGAGGAGGACGCATCATGGAGGCTGGACAGTTGGGGATCCAGAGAGCAAAGTCCAGCTGCAGAGGCAGAGATCACAGAGCGTCTCTAAAGCTATAACATTTGTTTACAGTGGAAAAAAAAATAAAAGTTTAACTCTACAAAGATAAGAAAAACATTCTTTTATTTCCTTTTTTCTCAATCAAAATATTTTAAAGCCATTTTTTATGATTAGTCAGCAGAAAAGCTGTTTTGATATCCATTCAAGTTTATATCTGCTTATCTTGCTAGCTCAGAGATAATTAGCGTCACACACATCCCCAAAGCAAGCTAAAGCTTGGTTTATACTCGTGGCTTCAAACAGGGCGCGAGGGTGCGCGGCCAAAAGTGACACTGTTATGCCATTCCCACACCATGTGCGGGCCACTTGTGCAGCCTCTGGGTTAGGTCTGCGCAAAACTTTGCAGCCCTTATTGGGTCACCAAGCTGCACTAAAAGGGTCACTGTGCTGCCATTTGGTATGATTGATTTAATTTAGGATTCTGCCAAAAGTCCACATGCAATAAATTCTCCTAAGAGCAGCTTTACTTCATATAGACACTCATAAACTACTACTCACATTCATTTTTTACATGTTCTAAATTCAAATAGGGTACCACGGGACTCAATATATCGACCATATGAGTGCTTGTTCCTTCTCTGTGCGCGTAAGGTTTGATTTCCATAGGCATGAGGCCTCCTTTTCCTCCCTCAGCAACACTATGGACCTGTTTCTGCTGGTTTCAGGCAACTTTTGTTACTTTGAAGGCGTTACCCACCAGAGAAATCATCCTGCCTGTGATTGGCTACTTTTCAAGAACTCACGCCTCTTAAGGCTGTACTCTTCTTCTTACTAGCAAAGCAACTTCAGGCTCAACACTTCTCTTCAAGAGTTGAAAGTTCGAAAGTAAATTTATCATTAGATATAACTTGTTCTTGATGAATACTGGATTCCGATTGGCTGTAGGGTGTCCGTTAAAGAGTTATTGTCATGATCTTGGCACTGATGGCCGGATTATACGTTAATTTCTTCCACCTGCCTAGCTCCGCCCAGTTTTAATTTTCACTCATCAGATCCACCTGTTACAGTTCCTACTTAAACTGCTGTTCCCAGCCATCAGTGCCAGATTATTCGAGCCATGTGTGAGAGTTCTCTAGCGTACCCAGTATGTTTCGGATTAACTGATCCTGTCTAGTTTCCTCTCCTGGACTTCTGAGTGTTGCTTGCCTCTGTTCTGATCTGTTTTTTTTTTTTTTTTGTTCTGATCTGTTTTGCCTGACCTTACTTCAGATTGCTCTTTGGATTCTTCCTGCAAACGACCCTGTATCTGTCTCTTGACCCTATTTTGGATTTCTCTTCAGTACCTCTTCGGGTATCTGATCTTCTGGCTTGGACATCTGCTCCTGCATTGACACTGACTTTGGATTTTCCCTCCGGATACTTCTGCTCTTCTACGTCTGCTGGCTTCTGCTTGTCAGTGTGCTCTGCTTTTCTCCTAGAACTTCTTGGTGGCTCCCACCACATGCTGTGAAGAAATCATCTGGCTGGGTTCCTCTCCTTCCTCTGGGCTCTGAGTGAACTTAAAAACCAGGTTAGTGACTCACATGCTTGCTATTGTTCCCCGTCAGAGTTTCGTGGTCACCATGGGCGTAGGTTTGCATAGGGACCATAGGGACATGTCCCTACCAAAATTTTGAACCGACCTAATTGTCCCTACCAATAATTGGATGTGAGCAACATGTTTATAATTTACAGCAGTAGTTGTTGCAGCAGTGGCTTCTTTTCCCCTCGCAGCTCCTCTGCCTGGTCTCTCCTCTCCCTTTCATGTAGCAGCGCATGGAACTGTGCTGCGCTGTTTAACTCAACTCTCATTGGTTGTTCTGCCTTAAGTTCCGCCTTCTCTCTCTCTGATAGGCTGTTTTCTAGTCCGCGTGTGCTTGGAGCACAACATTGAAAATTTATTCACACTAGAATGCAGCGGTTACTACAATTAATATTAGGCTACAAAACTAGTCCCAATAAAAAAAAAATGAATATCATGTACACTAAAAAACAAAAACCTTATTTTCTCTTTTATAAAACGAAATATTCTGAGTCAGCCAGGAGTTCTGAAGACTGCTGGAAAAATGGGCAAATAAAGGCTGTAAGCCATCAACATTTCTGATTCTTAGCCACAGCCAACTAAAAAAGAAAATGTGAGGGTTTCCTTTTTACCGATATTTAGTTGATATTACTGTTTTCATTTTTTTGTTTTTAATTTTACAATTTTGATATAATAACTGATCTAAGTGGGTTGCTCTGTGGGGAAAGGCATATTTTACATTTATATTACTGTATGTTTTAAAGTCTCTATACTCCAGTTAATGATGAATCACTTACTAAATTTGTTGACGATTATTGAAATAATCAATTAATATGATTCATTTTTTCAGCCCCAGATGAAATACATGAAATGGGCTACACAGAGTAACTACAGCCCAGATGTTCCACTTTTATAGTGAAGTTAATATTTTAATGAATGTATTATTTTGCTTGATACAGAGAGAGAATAGTAGGTACAAATATTAGAGTGAGGTTTAACTCTGCACAATTCTATATCTTCAGAAGAAAATACTGTATTTACCTTCTCTCTTAGTCGTTCAAATCAAACCATTTTCAAAGTGGAAAACAGTCCTAATTCCACATTCATCAGAGCCGGTGATACTTCAAACATTGATAAACAGCATCTAATGATTGTAGTGCTTATAACATTTTTATTAATGTAGCAAAATTATGCTTTTCTCTTTTAACAATTAATTGCTCTTATCAGTACGGATGCTCACATCGAGCATAAAAAAGGGCACGCATATTGCATAGAACCAATGACACCCGACCAATATTGTCCCTACCAAAGTTCAAATCAAACCTACGCCCTTGGTGGTCACTAACCTTAATTTCTAACTCTAAAGAGATTCCAGTCCCAGTGATGGATTACTGAGCAGTAAATAAACATTTTTTATGTCACTTCTGTTCTGTCTGCCTGAATTCTGGGCCTTAAATTCTGAGTGTTTACAGTTATAGAACATCTAAAAAATGTTAGGAATCCAGTTTGTGTGGGTTGGGTTTTTGTGTTTTTCTCTCCCTCCACCACCAGGTGGTGCCCTGTTCTCGTTGGTCCTCCCACACACCTGCAGCTGGTTGGCTCATTACTGAGGACTATTTGAGCGATGGACTGTCACTACCTCGACGCCAGTGTTTGCCAGTTTTGGGTACTCTAGCCAAGCTGAGATTAGCTGAGTCTAACCCAACCAAGTCTAAACCTGTCCACCCTCCAACGAGCACCTTCCTCTGGATAAACCCACACTGACTGGATCCTGGGAAGAAAGTTTTCTCCACTAACGTGAGTCCCATTTTCTATGTTTCTCCAAGTCATCATTCAAAGTTCTTACGGACCCTGAACTAACCGCTGATACTTCCCTTCCCTCTTCCAGTTCCGGATCACCAGTATACTGAGTTTCCTGAATCCAACCCCCGTTCACCTCCTCAATGAACGTGTTAAACTTTTACCCTGGATCTCTGAGTGGTTTACTGCATGTGGGTCAAATATCTTAAGAAAATCATGACACAAAAAGTTCAGGTCAAATAGCCAGATAGTTTCTACAAGCTGAAATGTTAGGAAAGCGCTAGGTAATCAAACCACACGCGTGCAGAGAAGGAACAAGCACTTGTGTGTCGTCTATTGGGGCCCCATGGGACTCTATGTAGACATGTAACATGTCAAAATGCACGTTAGGAATAGTTGGTATGAGCGTTGGTTTCAAGTAAAGCTGCTCATAGGAGTTTTTATGGACTTTTGGCAGAATCATTACATCATATTAATTGATCAGCAGACAAACATTTGACAGAATAAAATGTAACTTAAGTTGTTGAAGTCCAGCTGAACCTCTATCTTGAGCAGATTCTAGGACATTTAATATACGGTAAAAACAACTTTTCATCTAACTTAGTTGAGCTGGTTTACGATGGTGCCTCCTACCCACCTGACCTCTGGTGATAGGCACAGGTCCATTCTGACTCACCTGGGAGAAGTTCACAGCAGCATGCAGTGCAGAACAGGAGTAGATGAACATGGTTAGAAACTTGGACACTTCTGCTTTGGTTTGAAACCACTGAGGGAAATCTGGAATATGACAGCCGCATATGTAAAACACATAGAAAAGAATCAGCATCTTATTATATTGCCCCGCTCCTGATGTTACCACTGCATTCTCTCATGAAATTATAGGATGTTGACTATGAACTGGACTCTTCAGAACTTCATAAGGAGCTAACCAGGCAATGTATTCCTTTAAAGCATGACTGTGAGCATCCAGGGGGTGTTAAAGGACCCACCTGAGTTCTGAGTGAAGCTGTGTGTCTTGATGTCCATTATCCAGTTCTGGAGCTCAGAGTCATTCAGGACGTCTGCGTCTCCTCTGTAGTACAAGTTGATCCATCCGAGCACAAACCTGACATCAGAACAAACACAAAAATCTTAGAGAAGCAGAGAGGTCAAAGTTCCTCACTCAGCCAAGGTGCGTTTGTATACCTGTGCAGTGTGTCCCAGATCCTCAGCGCATCCTGGGCGTAGAAGCTGTGAGGGAGTTGGTCCACGCCACGGTCAGACAGCTCATCGGGAACGCACATGGATCGATACCGAGTTGTGGCAGTTGCTCTTCTGAGGAGCTCTGGGATTGTCTTCAAACCAGAACCCACCGCCTGCAGGAACCAGAACCAAACTAAATGTGTTGGTTCTGATTGTTACAGTTGTACCCATGGTGAATAAATACCTCAACTAAAGAGCTCCAAAAATTAATAAAATAAAATTAACAAAACATACATTTAAAACTCTTTTAAAGGCTCTCTGAATCCTTCATGATCCTTGTTGCTTAGATAAGCGGGTTCTGACAACTCCAATGGGGAATATGTCAAAGAACGATGGTGACGCAAATGGTTGAAATTAGCCGCTCCGGTTAGCATTGCCCTCGACATTAGAGGTCAAACTATTGGATGCATTTCCAACCTAACCTGCTTTGTCTTCCGTTGGTGCAACTCTGTTATCTTCATGGCGCTGGTTCTGTTGCATGTTACCTCCTGCTTTGGTTGTGGTAGACCTACTTCTGTAGTGCTGGTCAGGCTATCTCTTTTTGAGCTGAATTATAATCTTTGTGATATCTCTGTTACTCTTACTGAACAGAAACCCTTAAACATTTATTCCACTTATGCACTTCTATTTTGGGCAATTGTCATGTTCATTTGGTTTTTACTTCTGGTGTTAAGGGATAGCTAGACTAACAATAGCTTAGCACTGCCATGGCTTCTCTCTCTCTCCCCTGACTTTTCTCTGACTCTCACTAAATCTCCCTCTCCTCTCTGCTGCTCTCTGTGCAAGATGTACAGTTATTCCTCTGCCTACTTTAGCAATAATGGCTTAGTGACGAAGTACGAAGAAAGCGCAGTACTCGTTACTTTCCTTGCTTAGCAACATATTAAATATTAAAGAATACTGACCAAGCTCTGGCTCCGGTCCATATTGTTCTCCAGTTTTTACTTCCCTGAATTCTGTCACACTGTCAACATCATTATTGCTCACCCAGCGTGATGCTGTCATCAGACAAACAGTGGTGGGATATTGTGCAGCCGGCCAGCAGCCGGCCAGCTTTTTAGTCAAATTGGAAAACAGCCAGAACCCAATTGTTAGCAGGTCAACCTAGTTTTCAAAAACCCGGGTTTTCAGTGGGAAAGTGCTACCCACTGCGACACTGAGCAGCCCTCACTGTCTACAATTATATTTAATTACAAGTATATACTTTTTCCTGTACTCTCAGCTAAAACACTGTTCAACAGAGAGGCTTGAGCTAAAATTTGACTCTGGAGGTGGTGAAGGGTTCTCAATGGGGCATTTACATGAGAAAAGGGATTAGTAAGTTGTGAAAGAGGGTTGGGTGGGACTAGAGCCTGATTAGAATTCTCATATCTGGGGGAAATGCAGTTTGAATTTAAATGGTTTGTCTCAAGAAGGTGAAGTAGCATCTCAGGCAGCTATAGAACCTGAACTGGATTTTGATTTATGTTTTCTAATACCTGTTTCTGAAAGGGAAATTCAAATGACCAATCTGCAATGACCGCTTTCTGTAAGTAAAGATCAAATGTATTATATGACAATTTAGACTTTACGGTAAGTCCACTTCTCAGAAAAGACACGATAAAAACTTAAATAAAGAGCCAGTTTTCCTTTTTTTTTTTTTCATTTACTTTCAGTGCAAAAAATTGGGAAAATTTCAGAATATGTTTTATCTGCTTCTTTTGGATCTAACTGTAAATTATTTGGTGTTTTTTTGTGTTTGGTTTTAATGAATAAACAAACTGCCTGTATGTAGACTGACTCTTATTACACACATCATATAGCACCATTGCAAGTCAAGGTTACCTGATCAAACACTCCATTGGCAGCCAGCAGCGATGCCCTGGCCTGTATATTTATTTGCAGAGATGTTCTAATGTGAGGCATCAGTAGCTGGAGGGAAATCAGAGAGAAAAACAAGAGTATTTGAGAAAAAAAAATCATAGTTTCCATAAAGTGCCATTAATGCCAGAACCCAAATTCAGATTATCATTATTATCTAACCCTATTTTTTACTGTTATTTGGTTCAGATATTCTTCAGAACCAGTATTGCTCCACTCAGCAGGAAGATCATTTTTTGGAGGAATCAATTCTTCAGGTATGTTTGCTTGTTTCTACCTGGTGCAGTGGATGATTCTCCGGAAGCTGCCGCAGGGTGGCCACACAGCACAGTTCCGCCATCATATGGGTCCGCATATAATGGGAGATCAGCTGGTGACACTGGAAGTCTGCGCTATGGACCCACATCTTCGCCAGCACCCAATCACAGCTGGAGTCAGAGGGCAGGAAGACTGGATTCAGAGGACCAGGTTTTTGCTGGAGCTGAAGGAGAAGAATATTATAGATGTCATGTCAGTATTAGTCACAATGGCAGGGTTTCCAACTTGTGCAAGATCTCACCTGGATGGCGATGGGCACCATCTGTCCCTTTGGGTTAAGGTGGAGGAGGCACAGTGGGGCAGAAAGGTATGTCTGCTTTCCATTGATCCTGTTACCTTCAAGCCCGTCCAAAACTTTATAGTCCAACAGATAAATGTTTCCTTTCTGTCACATCAGAAGCATAAAGTTAAAATAATATCCCACAAGAGCCACAAATCAGAGAACTGCAAAGTTACCTGAAGCTCCACCTCAAGGGAGGAGCCTGCAGGTAGGAATGGCCGGAGCATGTCAGAGTTGACGGCCAGGTTCGGAGGAATGAGGTGTGTGCGATGCAGAAGCAGAGGGTTACAGCCATTCAGACACTGATAGCCAAAATACCAGTCCTCCTTCCAGTGATTCTTCACGAACCCTGACAATAATAAGACTTCCATTAGGCCTGCAGGAGACCGCTGGGCTGGATCCCAGAGCTTCAGTTACAGAGATGGACAGAAGAAAAAGAAGAAAAATACAAAAACAGATACAAACACAACACCTAGCACTGATATAAAAGCTTTGATGACTCCAGAGAAATTAGAAATAATTACTCAGTTTAAATGTTCACTTGTCCATCTTCACTGACTGAGAAGAGCCCGACTGACCTCCTGATCTTAGTCCACGGAGTTTAACATGATATTGGTCCAACCTTAGCAGTTACAATTATTTTAGCTGGTCTGGATGAGTCTTCCACAAAATTAGGAGTTCAAGCTGTTCTGTAAAGTCAGACACTGATGGTGGATGTAGAGGCCTGTCTCACAGTGTCCCCTGTAATTCAATCCAAAAGTGTTGTAACAGGGGTCAGGGTCAAGTTCTCCAGCACCAAACAGGAAGGGATTATCCATCCCCAATCTGTAAAAAGTTGTGAGCTTGAAATATCCAACTGTTGTTGGTACTTTGCTAGGAACAAAGGACTGAACTACAGTACACCATGACCCCCCACCCCCCCCACCCCAAAAACACGATAATTTATGTAGTGCAGTCAGAGAAGGGCTGTTCTAGGACCAGGACTCTCCCATTTCATCAGACTAAGAAGGTAGATTCAGTCTAGAACTTTCCTCTTCAGTTCAGATTTCAATGGAAATGACTACATGGCTGACACTCCCATTTGGTTCAGACCTAGTTACTATCAAACTGACAGCCGGTGATGAATATTTGGTAGTGAGGACATTTCATGGTCAATGGTCAGATGGCCTCCAATCATAGTACCAGAGTGGGATTTACTGACCCGTTTTTCCATTAACGCCTCCAGCAATAGTCTGCATAACCTAGTGATGGAGTTTACTTGTCTGTTGTCATGGTAGAAGTTGGATCATCTGAATTATAGGGCTTGGATGAACAACCCAATGGTTTAGGCAACGTTAACAGCTTCAAAGAAACAAAAAGCTACAAAACCGCAAAGACACATCAAAACCCCTGAAGCAAACAGCCTAAGACACATTTGTCTACCAACAGACACAGTTGAACTGGAAACATGTCAAACAGTTTTAACAACGTTATGAGTTAGTTTGTTGGCTTAACTGACTAAACCAAGACAGTTATGGTTGTGGTTCTTACTAGCGACATTGTTCTGATGTCCACTGTGGGCAAAGACAGTCTCCAGCTCAGAGAAACTGGTCCAGGGCTCGGCTCGGCTTGCGAAGCCTTTCAGGTAGTGCATGTTGATGGTCGGACTGTGGACCAGGGTCAAGACATAGTAAGACAATTATCGACTGGTTTTGGACCGGCAAGAAGCACATTTTATGATGAGAAAAACTGCGTTTCACCTTTTGAATGAGTAGCTGAGGTTCGGCCCAAGTTCAGACACACTTTTGAGGTCAACACACTGAGGAGCACCTTCAACAAACTGGCCCCACCTGTCAATACCACGCCATATAGAGCAAGAAGATAGTTCAGCTGAGATAGTTTGGTTCTGGTCAAAACACAGTTCTAGACAAAGCCTGGTTATCATACAAGATAAGATAATATGTATTCTTCTCAACGTGTCTTCGATACCTTTTAGGTCTAGGCTTCATTTTGTCACATTTCCTACTTTTGGAGCCAGAACATTGTTCTGTTGTTGTCTTTATCTTATCTGAGTTCAGTTTTCATGTTTGAACAATATATGTCAAACCAAACAGAAAACAGAGGAAATGATCAGGATTACCTCAGTGTCTCCTTTACCTGATGAGCTCCCGATAATGCTGCAGCTGTCTGCGTCGGTGTTCCTTCAGCTGCTCTTCAGTTTCTTCTGCCAACAAACACACTGAAGGAATGCCAGCATAAAGTACCAGAAGTTCAAGAGTCAGTTCTTTTTGTTTCTGAGGTATGACTTGATTGTGTAAATATCGAATAGGGGGCACCATCAGGTCTATTATTATGAAAATAACCTCACATTTTCCGCTGCGCAGCTCCACGTCACCATCTGCTGTTCGCAGCCATTTGTCGCACAGGAACACCAGAGGTTCCTCAGACACTGGTTCCTTGATCTTGGTTCGCTGGCGGACCTCAACTCTATTGCAATGCCAGTCTATATTGGGGAATCCATTCTGAGCCTCTAGTCGGAGCCGAACCAGAACCACCTTATCAAGTTGACCACTGGACTGAACCAGGACCAAACACGTCTAAGAGGAAAACAAGAACAGTAGGATAAACCTTAAAAGTGCTGCTGCTTTTTAGACAGTCAGAGAGAAAGGGACTTTAGAGAAAATGATTTTGCCCATCAGTAAATGATCTCTTGATCACTGACGAAACTCACAGATCCAGGCAGCAGATGATGGTCGTTGTTCACTATAATGGGCGGAGTCTCGACTTGTGAACCAATCAGGCTGAGATATAGCCGGCTGTAGGTTCCGCAGGTGGGACCAGGTGATGTGTAAACAGTCACTTCAAACTCCTGACAGGAATCCATCCTGTCGAACATTATGGACACTGAGTTTCTAAAGACAGCGGATGATCAGGACATTCCCGACAACATTTCAGAGATCTTCTAAAAACTGTGGAACACACCCAGAGGCAATTTATTGAAGAGTTGCAAAGCAATCAGAAACATAAATGATTTATGAAGGTAAACCAGAGTATCATCAACAAACTATCTGATGTGTCAAAACTATTTTATGGTTTAACCCCTTAAGCCCAGAGGCTGTGAGGAGCAAATCCCACCTGAAATTAAATATGTGAATTAAAGCAAGTACACCTGCAATAAATTTGAAATACAACTGTTTGTATTTTTATGACATAAAGGCATTAAGGAATATTTTTCAGGTGGAACCACTATTTTAAATGTCACCATGTCTGATTTATAGGTGATTAAACAAAGAAAAAATGAAAAATATTTAGCCTCACCAAGTTTTTTTTTTTTTTGAAAACTGCAAAACACCATGAAATCCCATTTAAAACTCTAGACGAAACCTCAGACTTTATAGATCCACATCTTGACAATAACTCAAGCAATTTTGGGCTGAATAAGTTGAAGCATGTTTGTTCCGCAAAGGTTTGGTGGGCAGTGTGGAAGGCAGAAATGCGATTTTGACACAATGCCAAAAGTTCAAAAATGCATTTTTTCACTCATAAGATGGAATCTGGTCAGACAAATATGCTGATATGCAGTAAGCTTATGTAACCCCATTCTTGTTACATCACCTGAAATGGTCAGTCAATTACCTCCGACCCCTCCTTGGAAAGGTCTAAGCCTTTAGTTTCCAATGATGTGTGGCTAAAAATGAATACCTGCTGTTGCATTACTCCCGCAGTGTCACACATGTCAGTTGGAATGATCTCATGTTATTTGTTTACACAGCTATAAAACTAAAAGTACTTGTGAAAAAATAATTTTGAAACAGGTTTTAGAAACTCAAATGCCCCAATTAAAAGGCTGGATGAAACACAATATGACTGTGTTTTGGCCATTTCTATAAATAGATAAATATAAGCGGGTGTCAGTTGATCACTGTACCAGGCCTGCCGGGCTCAACGGGTTAAAGGGTGTGGTTAGAAAATGTATCTAGGCAATGTCTGTACATCAGCTGGTGGATTTGGGTAACAGGGCACCAACTGTTTTATCTAGTGCCCTAAAACAGGTTTGCTTTTCATGAAAAGTAGATTTTTGTTTGCAATATCAGCCTGTAGGTGCCTGAAAGCCTGTTTCTTTAATTTAATTATTCTATTTCTTATCAGTGGCAGATTCAATATATGATTGGCCTGTTCAACTAGTATCTGATTACTCAAGGACTGTTTTGTCTCTTTGTTTAAGCAAACTGTTCCGAATGATACCTTTAGCCGTAAAGGAGCCTTAATAGTTAGTAACATCTCTGGGTTCCTGTCTCCTCAACTTCTCCGTCTCAGCAAGGCTGTTGGTTCTTTGCACCTGGAGCTGTCTAATCTTATCCTATTAGCAAAGGTAGAGTTTATTTGATTGAGGAGTGTTGGGGCAGTTTGTAGCACAGTTACCTTCATTACCTAAGAAGGTCTTGGGTTTGAGTCCTGGCCTACGGTCTTTCTGCATGGATTTTGTATGTTTTCCCAATAATGCATGGATTATTTCCTTGTACCCTGGCCTGCTCCCATAGTCCAAAAATATGACTGTTAAATAATTGCTGTGTTGTTGTTGTTGTTGCTCCGTGTTGCCCTGCAACAGACTGGCGACCTGCATGTGGTTTACCCCGCCTTTGATCAGTAGACGGCTGGAGATGGGGACCTAGCCCCACTCCGACCCTGACAAAAAAGTGGAAGAAGATGGATGGATGGGGTCAGAGGTCAGCCACTTGCTGCAGAGTCAGCAGGAACTGACCTAGTTTATATAGCCTTCAAATTAGCTCAGTGTTGCACAGGTGGCATCCAGTCATGGCACCCTGCTGTAGTTCTCCTCCGCAGAGGGATACCTTCCACTTTGGCCATTTTTACCTCCAATTGATGAGCTGAATGTGATCTATTTCGGTTCTTATATTTAAACAGATGAAAATAAATCTTTCGGCTGTTTTGAAACTGATCCAGAGCTTTTATTTATTTGCCATCTGACCTTATAGGGTTCCTGCTGCCTCTGATAAGCCTTCTTTTGTTTACCTCACTGATATTTGAATTGGAAATGAGCAACAGTTAATGTGGGTGTTCAGCAGATGCATTCAGAGAAACAGAAAACACTGAACTCATTATAGTTTGTGGACACTTCCTCCTTGATATCATACCTAAATGTGAAGTTTCCAGCACCTTATGTGCAAATCACACACCAGGTTGACCCTCTGCTAGGGAGGATGATACAGTTTTCTGCTTAGATTCACTTCATATAACAACAACATCTCTGGAACAAATAGACCAAAACAATATAAGGTGGTCTTCCTCCTTAGCATCAGGTAATGATTACATCCCACTCAGTGCTTGCAGGGTGTTTGAATAAATGAATCCAAATTAAATAAGTTTAAATAAAAATACTTAAATAATAAATGTTGAATCTGAACATTAAACATTGTGGACATTCATGGTCTTCATTTTAAGAGTAGTATACATGAACATAGAAAAGACAACTAATTGAAAATGTTCTTGAATGCAATATAGAGTGACAACCAGGTGAACATACCTCAGAGCCCTAGCTTCGCCGTTCTTCACTCTGGTTTGCTGATGAGGTGTTTGGCACCTTCAACCACAAGCTGGTTTCTAGTGATTTCATACTCCGCCCACACCACCTACACATCATAGCAGAGAACAAAGGATCATAGCTCATGGTCATATCAGGCCATTTGATGGATATATTGGGGGTACCTTTATGTATACCACCTCCCCAAATGTTTGCAGAGTAAATTCACTCAAGGCAAGAAAATGTTCATAGATCTGAAGTAAGCCTTCAATACAAATTGATCAAATGGCAATAGGAAAACTTGTGAAAATGGCATGCAAGGAGCTTCACTGAACTGGTTCTAAAAGGGAACAGTATATACAGCTCTGGAAATTCTCACCATGAACACGGTACATCAGTTGGTGTGCCCCAAGGATCAATTTTGAACCCTAAAAAGTTTTCATTATATTGGAAAAACGTTTGTCATTGCTCAGCAAAATTTGAGACACTACAATAGTCTGCTTAGTTAAAAATCTACAGCTTCTGATGACTGAAAACTTAACAGAATTAAACTAGTTGACAATAATGGATTATCAATTAACAGTTCTTTAATTAAAATGATGATTTTTGGCAAATAACCTAAAGACTCTCAATTTAATGTTAAAATTAATACTATTAATATTGAGATAGTTAATGAGCATTTCTCGGGGTGAATTTAGGTCCTGATGTAAGCTGGAAATCAAGAGATAGCAAATGTTCAGGTCAGGGTTCTTTAACGTTTTCTAGGCCAAGGACCCCTAAACTGATGGTGAGACGGAGCTGGGACCCTCTAATTATATATTTTGTATGAAATTGTGTTATATCAAAGTGGTCCAATAGTTACTCTATTACAGATGGAGTAATGTAAAGAAAACAATTCGCCCTGGGATTATAAAAGTATTTCTGATTCCTGGTTGATGGGACAGGTGTTGTGAATGAAACGGTGCCCAGCTTGAAAGAGCTCCTGTGTGTCGCTGAATGTGTGCATTGATGACTGAAAGACATCTAATGTCTCTATTTATCTGTTTACTACTGTGTGTTGAATTCATGTTAATGTGGATTTAAAGACATTTCAATTAGTGGAAAAAATTGCAAGGGGGGGGTAGATATTATAAATAAGTAATCTGGACCATATGGCAACACGTTGTTCCGTAACTACCACGTGCAAATTCAGACCCATGGTTCCATAGTGTAGCGGTTATCACGTCTGCTTTACACGCAGAAGGTCCTGGGTTCGAGCCCCAGTGGAACCAACTTTCTTTCTTCTATCATTCACTGTTTTCTTTTTTTACCATCTAACAGAAGAATAGACATGAAAAAAAAACTACCCTAGAGTTGTCCTGTTGTTGTATTTCAAAAACAGAAAATGAAACAGCAAAACGAAATGGAGATGCCGGGGATTGAACCCGGGACCTCATACATGCGAAGCATGCGCTCTACCACTGAGCTACATCCCCACCATACTCCGTTAGGCGGGAAGTATGTATTTTTAAATGACACTCAGTAATTTTGATGTGATCATTCAACGTTGATAGTGTAGGACAACGTAACTTATACAATTAAGTAGATACCAAAAACCTGTGGGAAACGCTATGTAAAGCCACACGTGACGCGCGTGTTTCGTAAAAAAATCATGAAATAAACGCCGTTTCACAACACCGTAAAATACGTAAAAATCAAATTACTACTGAATTACACCGCAAAACTCCCCCCAAAACGATCGGGTTAAACCCTGATCTCTTTAGATTCTCCTCACACGTTAACTATGGAAAATATGTTAAAGGTCAAATCAGAAACAATTAATATCTGTCCTGGATTCCTTACATGTGTTGAACGAACATCTCTAAAACAGTGGTGTCCGAATTCAGTTATAAGGCCTGCTGTCTTCCATGTTGAAATTTAATTTAAAGAAAGAAAAAAAGCAACAGTAGAGTACACAGTTTAGCTGTGCCAAAAGTTGGTATTTTTATTTTGGGTCAAATTATGAACATGGATCATTTAGAAAGGTTTTCTGTAGACCAGCTAATGTGCGAGTGCCATCTGGTGGAGGAATAATGTATTACAAATGGGCATGCTTGCCAACTCTCCTGATTTTACTGTTATCTCACGCTGAGTCAGTAATTCCTCCCCGATTGTTCAGTAAAGGAATAAGTAAGATTGTGGAGGATATATACATGGACATAATGGACACAGTGTCGACCAAATGTACCAGGGGCCAGGAGGGGGCCAGCGTGTTTTCATGAGGGCACAGAAAAGCATGAAATAAAAAATAGGGCAAAGGATTCAAATAAGATAGCTGCATGAAGTGAAATTTCTATTCAATTAGGTTTAATTAAAATTATAGGTCTTATTAGGTCAACATACAATCATAATTTAAGATTTTTGCATATTTTCAATTAATTTAGGTTAAAATAACAGTTTTTATAAAATCTGAATTAGCACTCAAGAAAAACTGTTAAATTCAGCTGTAAACATTAGAGGCTTTTTTTATTTGTTTTGGAAAAAACAAAACATTTAGCAGATGAAAAGTGGGATCCTATCTCAATACCACTGAAGCTATCACCCTATTGTATTAGTAAAACAGAGTTTGTAAAGGAAAAAAATGAAATAGATCCAAAGGACCAATCAGTAAACATGTCTGTTCCAGCACTTATAATCATTATAATTTCTTTCAATATTAATGTCTTCAGTACAGGGGCCAAAAAAGGGGTCTACAGGGGCACTGGCCCCCATTGGCCCCTGTCTAGAACCGCCCATGCTGTCTCCCGACCTTTTTCCGCAGTGACAAAGGCTAAAGCCTTTATTAATATGTAATATCTTCTTTTTCTGAGCTCCGATGAACGCATCATGTTCATACACACTCTAACCTAGAAGCTGGACAGCTGAACGTGAGCATTAGGAAGTCTACCAAACCAGCAGCATCGAGCCAAAAACTTTGCTGTTTTTTTCCAAACTGTCTAAGTTGTGTAACGTTGTTTGCAAATTAGATGTATAAGTTAAATGATAACAAGGTCAAATATGCCAAAAATATCACTGCATTAAGCTAGTTAACTGCAAACTTGCTAGTTTGCTTATTTTTTTATATATAAACCCAAGTATCTTTAATTTCTTGACAGAGCATTTAATTTATTTTATCATTTAAAAAACATCTGAGTTGTATTTGCACCAGCAGTATTATTTGCGTATTAGACTGTAGTTTATTCATGATCAGATCCTAAAACAAAGTGGTGGAATTAAACATATTTGGGAAGATGATTAAAGGGACAGAATCGGTCCATGTTCACATAAAATAAATAAATTAAGGACATTAGAAAATGCATCAAATTAGTCGGTTGATTAGTGATTTGTTATAATGATTTTGCTGTGAGCTGTTAGAATCTTACTTCTAGCTGAGATAAAAAGTTGAGAGCCCTGGTCATAATGTTCTAAATGATTTTTAATGCCTTGTTGGCCATTTCAAGACCTATTTTCGCAGATCACAGGATAAGTCTGGTCATATTCAGAATTTAAACTTCTGAAATTATTTTAAATATGAAATGATTACATACTTTTCAATAAATTATAAGTTTTTCTGAATTCAGAGTAATTTTCATTTAAATGTGCTTTACTGAAAGCATCCATGTTTGTCAAAGAACACTAGTGCCACCCACAGGTTTGTGACGTCATGGTGCAGTATTGGTATTAAGTTATGACGAAAAATATTTATTTTAATCTTTTCTACAGAAAATAGAAATAATTTCTAATTTTATGAGAATTAGTGCGAATACACATATGTCCACTAGGTGGCAGTCTTGGTCTGTGTATTTTTACCTCTCACCGTACATGTAAACTCAAACAGCTTTGTTCCGTTTTAAATCGACCAGGTTCTTTTTACTTTTGAAAACCTTGAAGCCAGTTAAAGCATTGTCAAGCTTCATTTAAATCACAGGCAAAATTAGCAGTCAACTAACTTGGAAAATGTTGCCAACTTTTTACTTTTTGACCTTGTTAGGAATGTGTTCGGACCTTGTTCGGACCACGTTTGAAGTGGTTCGGACTTGTTCGGATCTTCGTGTGAAGCTTTTGTAATGTGGCTAGGCTCTTTTTACTTTTGAAAACATTGAAGCCAGTTAAAGCATTGTCAAGCCTCATTTAAATCATAGGGAAAATTAGCAGTCAACTAACTTGGAAAATGTTGCCAACTTTTTACTTTTTGACCTTGTTAGGAATGTGTTCGGACCTTGTTCGGACCACGTTTGAAGTGGTTCGGACTTGTTCGGATCTTCGTGTGAAGCTTTTGTAATGTGGCTAGGCTCTTTTTACTTTTGAAAACATTGAAGCCAGTTAAAGCATTGTCAAGCCTCATTTAAATCATAGGCAAAATTAGCAGTCAACTAACTTGGAAAATGTTGCCAACTTTTTACTTTTTGACCTTGTTAGGAATGTGTTCGGACCTTGTTCGGACCACGTTTGAAGTGGTTCGGACTTGTTCGGATCTTCGTGTGAAGCTTTTGTAATGTGGCTAGGCTCTTTTTACTTTTGAAAACCTTGAAGCCAGTTAAAGCATTGTCAAGCCTCATTTAAATCATAGGCAAAATTAGCAGTCAACGTACTTGAGAAATGGTGCCAACTTTTTACTTTTTGACCTTTTTTAGGAATGTGTTCGGACCTTGTTCGGACCAAGTTTGAAGTGGTTCGGACTTGTTCGGAACTTCGTTCGAAGCTTTTGTAGTGTTAGGACTTCAGAGGCCGTCCAATCGGGCGACGTTTGAAGCTGGTTCGGATTTTTTTGTAATATGTTAGGGCGTCAGAGGTCGTCTAGTTACTATCGGATAAAAATTTCAATTGAATGTACGTGTCGCGGCTGTGAGGTAGTGGAATTTAGTGTTAATTGTTGAACAATTCTATAGAGCTGCGATGGCCGAGTGGTTAAGGCGTTGGACTTGAAATCCAATGGGGTCTCCCCGCGCAGGTTCGAACCCTGCTCGCAGCGGTGTGATGAAATTTTTTTTTTGTGCTTGTTCCAAGTGTTGGATATAATCTTGTCAATTACTCACGATGGTGGTGAGAGGGTTACAACTATAAATGCAAGGAACATATGGAGTGAATGTTCTGCCAAAAAGTTGCATCACATCTTATAGTCTGGTGGTAACTAGTGTGAACTGATAGGAATGACTGGGATGTTATGGTGAGTGTTAGGAACTGTTAGGAATTCATAAATCTTTGTTGTAATTTTTTACCTTTTGTAACCTTTTGATGTGTCTACTTTCATGTTTTTATGGTTTATTAGGTTTGCAATCACATCCCTTAATTTTCTGCTGTGAAACCCATAAAGTTATATTCTGCTCTACCCCAGGAATTACTAAGAACTGTTAGTTTACATGAACCTTTCTTGAACTGAGAAAATAAATATATAAAATAAAATTTATACAAGATTTAAAACTGAAGAGTATCATTTACATTCAATGTCAATGTAATTTTTATTGTAAAATTTCTACAAAGGAAAATTATCAGAACATGAAAAAGTTAAATATACAGCAACTTTAAACTTTACATTTACATCCTATCTAAATGACAACAGTTTAATTAAAAACAATCAAATATATGTATCAATGTACACATGAATAGAAAATAGGTTTAGGATTGTGAAAATATATTTCTACGTATAAGATTTCACTATAACTTTATTAAAGGACACTTTATTTTTAAGCTGGCCCTGACAACTTTTTTTTTATTTTATTTTTTTTATTAATCTGTACGTACAGTGTCCTGTCTGGCAATGTGGCAATAAGAATAATTGTCTTGATGCCAAAAAAGAGCCCAACAGATTTTACTTTCAAAAGTGAAGTAGTGCGGCTATCACCATAGCGTTCCCCTTTATTTATGCATATAAATAACTTTATTATGATTATGCAGGGAGTATATCTAATTATATGGACACTGCAATGTAAGTAGAACAGGAAAAGAAAACAAGAAAAAGGAGAAAAGATGAAAGAAAGAGATAAAAGGGAGACAATGATAAAACGTCTTCTGTCTGCTTCATCGCCTGTAAAGACATGTAATAAGAACAGCACAACAACAGACATGGTACAAGATATACAATAAAGTAGTACCTTGATACTATCGATGAAGTATAAGCAGTATCATTTAATCTGACATGTATACTGTGGCAGCCGAAGATAAGAATATGGGCTTTCTGTATGGAAGTGAATCTCTTAAGTACCTGGAACCAAGCACCTGTAGATGTTTGTGAGAGTGCACTTGTGCATGTAAAGTTTATCCCAAGGTAAAATGCTAAATAGTGGTTGTGAAGAGCCAAAGACCCGCCCCCCCTGAGATAGGTCAGATAGCTATCTTATCTTTTTTTGAAAAAAACAAGAGGAAAAACAGTATTGGATGCTTCTCTCCTCTTTCTTCTTTCTTTCCACTCCTTTTTGAAACCCAGACTTATTTACACATTTTCTTGTTAATTTGTTTCTTTTGTTATCACTATGTCAAATTACATGCACATGGCATTTAAAGGTCCATCAATTACTGCGCTGTAACTTCCCTTGGGGTTGAACCAAGTTTGATATGATGTAAACACGTGGCCTTTATTCCCAAAAACCAAATGTTCTGGATCCTTTATGGAACAAGCCCATTTGCTCCTAAGTTCTGCCGGCAAACACCTCTATACCTTTGTTCTGTTTGTGTACGAGGTTTCACTGAATTGCTGAGTGGATTCTCTGTCCTGGGTCTCAGCTGCCATCCAATTCTGTCCTGCAGCAGAGACACTATTTATTACTTTCCCAGGAATAACACTGAGATCTTCAAGCAGAGGGTGTAAATGTGCTCGCCTAGAGCTCCAGGCCATCAGCAGCTGTTTAGATTGGTACCAGTCATTAAAGAGCTGATAAAAAAGATGGTCTAAGGAGGTATGGTGAAGATGTTTTACTCTGTTTCTAAATGAAATGGTAATTTTAAAGCAGGAAGCTGTCATAGCTCTCCCCTTTTGGGACTCTGAATTTTTACTTTTCAGCTATCGTTTATTCTGGTTTGTTGATCTTTGGTTTATTTTCCAATTATATTCAAGCAGTCTTTGGTTACTCTCTGCTGCCCCCTTGTGCTTGTTTCCTTTCCCCTTGGCTTCCTTCCAGTTGGTTCCACTCACACCCGCTCCTTATTCAAATCCGATTTTTTTCTGTTGCCGTTCACATTTCCAAATATATGCGACATGACTGTGATCTCCTTTGTGAACTGCATTCATAAAACCTAAGTGTCCCGCATGCGCAGTAGATGATGCAATGACGTCACAAGCAAGTGCGCTGTGTGTTTACAGAAGTAAACATGGATGGTAGTGCTGGAGAACATCTAGCGATCTTCCCCAACCATAAAAACTCTATCTTTCCAAGATGGTTAAACATAAATACTACTCTCCGCATTATCGTCCACCATTTTTGTTGTTTTTCTTGCCAATCCACTGTCAGGTATTAATGACATTCAGGTCGGATGAATGGGACCTGGCTGTTCAGACACAGGTCGCATTTGAAAAGATCAGATTCATATCGGATTCAGGACCACATAACCAAGCGGCCTGGGTCGCATTGGAAAAAATCGAATCTGTGTTGTTCAGACTGCCATGAAAAGATCAGATCCAGGTCGTGTATACGCAAAAAAAAAAAATCAGATTTGGGTCCCTTCAGGCTGCAGTTTGAACGTAGCCTAAGTCCTGGTTCCTTGTTTGCTGTTTCCTCATCTCTATGTCAATTGCTCACTAACAAATGAGTCTCATTGTGTGGGAAATTATTTAAAAGCACATTAAAGTTGTTATTTAAGCTCTATCCTTCATCTGGGTTTCCACGTTCTACAGCAACAATGCTTAAAAAAACTCAAATAAAAACAAACAGCCACACAGGAATGAAGTTCCAATACAGTGGAAAATCTGAAATGTGGCTTCAAGGGAAGCAGGAACCAAAGACTGAGAGATCAGACTATGGCTTATAGTCTGTGGGGGAGTCAGCAGCCAGACCATGGAAGTAGGTTGTATGGTTTGCTGTCAGTGAGATCTGCCGATGCGTGTGGTTACATTCATTTATCAAAGAATTGACTTGTTTCTTTACCCTTTATTTACTTTGGAAAGTGCTGTTAATTCCCCCTATAGACACATTGTTCTATCTTCTTAGCAGAAAGGAGAACATTGAGAACCAAATTGACAGCAGCTAACACTTGACTCTTTGCAGATCTTTTTTTCTACCCCAGAGTTGATAATTAGATGTAAATGTATTCATCTGCAGGTAGGTGAAACCCCAGAGGTCCACGTTAAGGAACGCTGCTTCTTCACACTCTAACAGTCAGTTGTCCTTTCAAGCTGATGGATGTTTTCCGTGGAAACTTGTTTTTGTTTCCATTTGCAGAAATGTTCCTTCTCAGACTGTCTCTATGACACATTAACCTTCTTTACTGAAACTTTTAACTGATTTGCTTCAGTGCAGCTTACATTTTAGCAGAACATTTAGAAATCCTCAGGTCACAAGTCCAAACCTAAAAGAAACTTCTCTACTGAAAAAAGAGAAGTTTCTTTTATATATATATATATATATATCTTTTATTTTTTAAATTGTATTTTTTATTTAGTTTCAGAAACTACCTTCCGGCAGTGGGCTCTACCAGTAAAGCTGAGAGCTGCGGTCCCTCAATAACTGGACCGCTAAAGTTCTTTTTTTATATATATATACGGTATATAAAGAGGGGAGGATGATAAGATTACCTGCATGTTTTTGTTTTTTCCTGAGACTTAAAGACATTTATCTTCTTTTCTGTCCTCTTGTACTCCTATCATGGGTAAATAATTCTTTTTTTATTGCTTGATTGATTGTTTTTGCACAAGACTGTCCCACTTGATATATATTTGATGTGTGACTCCAACCCTGATTATTTCCCTGTGCAATTAACAGATTTTATTTCATATTTTCCCTCAAATGTGTTTCACTTTGTCACTGCGCCTCCTTCCATGAAATTGGGGCCAAATCGCTGCATAGTCCGACTAAAATAGAACTGGGGTCTATCTCAGTTGGAGCTACGCAAGCTGCCTTGCAGAAAGTCCTGTCGGGTGTTTTTTAACCCCACAGATTCTTCAAGAGCACTAAAGACCACAACCTGGTCAATACGATTTTCTGTCTAAATCAAAGACGATTGTTCAGGGCTTTAAGTGGCTGCACAGCAGGGTAACTCTACTAGCTACTAGCTGACTTCTGATGCTCTTTTTAAGGATGACTTTAGTTCCTCAGTTTGTGAATCAGAGTTTCTTTTTATAAGAGAACCTATGTTAAAAAGAAGTGTAAGAAGATGGTCACAGGCAGCTAAAGAAGCCCTGTTTAGAGGGCACAGACTGGGATGGACACATGTAAAGGACATAAAATCAATGACTGACAATTATTATTGAGAAGTATAGAGAATAAACTTAAGGTCAATATATGAGAAAGCAGAGAAGCATACGGGAAGGGGTTGGAGAGCAAGCTCCAGCAGAACAATATCAGAGATGTTATAATTACAAAAAATAAAAACAAATGTGTGGTCCAAGATGAAGAAGATCAAAGGCTTCAATTAGAAGAAGGGTAAGATGGAAGTCCTGACATAGCCAATGAACTGAATACATTTTTCAACAGGTTCAGTTCAAGAAGAAGATCAGCATCCTTCTCTCCTGCCCACAGTCACATGGACATCCTACATTCTTTGACCGAAAGCTTCCCTCTCAAACCCCAATTTCTTCTTTTTCTACCTCTGCTATTGAGTCTCCTGCTTCTTTTAGTTTTTCTCAGCCAAATTAGAACATTGTGCTGCTCCCTTCATCTTTCATTTGTCTGTTGTATCTTTAGAAGTAAAATAAAGAGGCAACTGGAGAGACTTAATTGTAAGAAGGAAAGATGGTGTCAGCCCCGGAGTTCTGAAGGCCTGTGCAGAGCAGCTCTGTGGGATTCTACAGCACCTTGTTGTGCCATATGCTATGATCATCCTTTTTGGACAGCGGGAACCAGTGTCCATATTTTATCTTGACATGATGATGTGGAATCTCTGCAACAACCCCCGTTTCAGCCAAGGCCTCCACAGGCAAGTCACAGAGGTGTGACCAACAACCATCCCCCTCTGTGTGAGGACAGACAAAACCACAGAGCACACAGAATTCTTTCTCTTTTGCTTCCTCCTCTCTTAACCTTCTGCGATCCTTGCCTCCTCTCCCTTGCCCAGGAAGCTGGGGTCCGCTTTGGCTGGTTCTCCACCACAGTGGAGATGGAGGCCCTAGGGGAACCAGATCTCCAGAACCATCAAGGATAAGTCAGAACCTTTCAGAACCAAACTGCTGCAAACAGACCTTTTGCAACACATTTCTCTTGAATTTCAGAAGTAATAGAGCCAGACTGGAGAGAAGGACTGCCTGATGAACGACTGAGACAAAGAACACCTGGTCTCTACCCTGACTGCCGAGCACCTGAGTGAACTTGGCCCCCCCACCTTCTTCAAATCAGACAAAATTAGTATCAAACGTTTGTGCTCCGTTTTTGCTGGTTTGTGCAGCAAAAATTTTCATTTGTGCCGTTATAATTTTTTTAAAAGTTTAAAACTATATAATCATAGGTTAGCAACTTATATTTTTAGTTATATTTTTATGAAATTCAGAGTCAGAATTAACAAATGTTCACCGACCTTTGATGATTATGATTCTACAATTATTAATATCATTAAAATGATAGCAGTACAAAACATATATATATAATTTAAAATATGCTTTTAAAATTTTTAATACATTTATTTTAAATATTTTATATTTAAAAATGATTTTAAAATGTTATATTTATGTACGGCAAAGATTTTCATTTGTACTACTATGATTTTAATGATATCAATAATATTTTGTAGAGGTCATCAAAGGTCAGTTAACATTTGTTTTTGCTGCACAAACCAGCACAAACGTAGCATTAACGTTTGACATGTTCTAACACAGTTAGTAGGACTGTGTGTCATAAACAATATATAACAGCTGAAATAATATCTGATTAAATAAGATATTTTACCATCCTACCGGGGAGGGCAATATACATCTTAAAGTATCAGAAATATGAATTCCCAGCTGGCTGGGAATAGAAATGAACATAAAATCACAACAACCTCTTCAACCTTTGTCTGACTCAGGAGACAGTCCCAGTGATGTGGAAGACCTCCTTGTTCCAGTGACAAAGAAGACTCAGCCAACAGTCATTAGTGACTCACCTGTTGCCCTGACATCCCACATTAATAAGGTCCCAGATAGACTTCTGTTGGTTCACCTCAGCAAGCAAACAACCGGCTATCAGGAACCCCTGCAGTTTGCTTATCCCCGTGGAGTTGGATTTGATGATGCCATCATACACCTGCTTCAACAAACCCACTGTCATTCAGACAAGGCAGATGGCACTGTGAGGATCCTTTTCTTTGGTTTCTCCAGAACATTTAACATGATTCAGTCTGACAGTAACGTCAGTTGTCAGAGCCGGGAAGTCAGAGATCCAGTGATCTGCTGAAGGAGAATCCAAGACAGAGTCAGGTCATAGTTCCAGATACCGTACACAGTGGGGCTAACAGGCTAGATGAGGGCAGGCAGACTCAGTGCTTGGGAAATGGTTCCAGTCGGTACACAAGCAGGCAGAGATCAGGCAGGAGTCAGAAAACAGGTCAGGCGAACAGATCAGATGGGAACAGGCAGGCTCAGAGGTCGAGAGGCAGAACAGGTCAAGATCAGGTAGTCAGAACACAAGTAGGCTAGAATAATTCTTAACCACGGCTCGAATAATCTGGCCCTGACAACTGGTCTGAAGGCTGGTTAAATAATGCAGTCAATAATGAGACTAATACAGGTGGATAAGATGAGCGGCAATGACAACTGGGCAGAGCTAAGTAGGTGTGTGAAATTAGTAATAAGACAAGGCATCAGTGCTGAGATCATGACACACTCTATGGTACGGTGTGGAAACAATCATCTGATCTTGAATGTCAACAAAACAAGGACTATGACTGTATATTTCAGAAGAAAGAGGAACAAGTTGAATCCTGTTAAACATCTTTAGAGAAAAAGTGGATGTGGTGGAGGAGTAGAAATAGCTTGGCATTCACCTGGACAACAAACTAGACCGGAGAAACATCTTTGAAGCCGTATACAAGAAGGAACAGAACTGATTGGAGGAAGCTTAGGTCGTTCAATGTTCGCAGAAAGATGCTGTAGATCTTCCATCACTCTGTTGTGGAGAGTCAGGAGAGTATGTCACCAGACTGTTAAACAACAAAGTGTCTTCAGTCAGAGGCTTATCCAGACCTGCTAGAAGACAGACTACTACAGAACATGCTTCCTGCCTACGGCTTTCCACATCCACAACAAGTCATGCTCTCAAAAATGCAATGAGATACTTTTAACATTCATTAAGCCTTTGGGATGTATAACATATCTTTGAATAGTATTGATTAAATAAACTAACTTACCTTTCAAGTTAAACAGGACTTTCTGGGAAATCAGTGCAAGAAGTCCCAGTTACTGATCCAGCTGATGTTTCCTTTGAATACTTTGGAATAAAACTTGGGACGATGTCTCTACCTCCAAGTGACTTTTACGTATGTTTGATTATGGAGAGTCTATGCATACTTGGTCGATACCAGTTAACACATCATCATAAAGGAAATACGCTTCAGCGCCCATAGGTGCAGTGGATCCAGTTTGGATAAATCTGACCTTAATAATCAAGATGGTCCAAAGTATCCTCATGATTATTAGGTTTACAAAAATCTGTGTTTAAGCATCGGTCTGGGATGTCAAATTCCACTCCTCAAGGCTCGGTTTCCTTTAACCATCATATGTTCCCCTGATCAGAACTACTGAATCAAATGTCAAGTTCTGCTGAGCCCTCATGGACTGGAGTTTGACACATATGGTAGAACTTTAAATCCTTTCTTCGCCAAGTCCACAGTTTTCATCCAGAACCAGAAACCATCTGAACCAAACTGTATTACAAGGTCACAGCAACAAGTTTTCTGTCAAAACTTTTTTTTTATTTTCAAAAATAAGACATCTACTAAAAATTTAGAGTGATGCAGAATAGACATACCATTATACTGAAGAAAAGGGAATGTCAATAATTTTTTTATTAATTAATTTAGTGTCAGACGGTTATTGTTTTTTTTTCTGGACCTTAAATACTAATGCCGTAACATTAGAAAACCTTTAACTGTCAAATAGTACAGAATGGCAGCACCTCTTAGGGGAAGCAAGGAGTTGAACTTGTAGTATCACTTTTAGGCCTGGGAAATGATGCCTTCTTTAGCAGCTGCTTACCCAAAGAATTCCAGCACCTCCAGGACTGGAAAATAGATTCTACAATGGAAACTGTTTTAATAACACACATCTAGTTATGGTTTAATAATCCTAAACAATGGAAAATATATATATGCCTATAAATAAAGAAAAAATTAATAATTTTGATCCTTTGTGATCCCAAAGTGGAGGACTTCTGGTGTTTTCAGCTGCTAGGTGAAGGTTTACAACGGAAGAAAAAAAAAACAACTATTTACAAGGAAAATAGAAAATATGTTCACTTAACTGCAGAGATGTAAAGACGCCACCTGCAGTCAAAAAGAAACTCCACTGTTCATCGTAACTGATTGCACACAAGTGATGTTATGAGTTATTTTTGCTTTTACTAATTGCTATCTGTTTCTGGAAGCACCAGGGGTCTTCTCTGCATCACAACAGTAGAAGTTAATTGTTCAGCCTGCTGTGAGTGGCTCAGATGTTTTCTACTCCAAACATGGACATATTGCTTGTTTCGGTTCTGTGATGAGCTCAGAAAGACAAGAAGCAAGAAACTCGTTCTAAAAGTTGCCTGAAGCGGGTTATCGCCCTCACTGAGCCACTGATTTTCCTAATCTTTCCTTTTGTGTTCTTTGCATACCCTAAAGTC
This sequence comes from Cyprinodon tularosa, assembly GCF_016077235.1. Classification (NCBI taxonomy): domain Eukaryota; kingdom Metazoa; phylum Chordata; class Actinopteri; order Cyprinodontiformes; family Cyprinodontidae; genus Cyprinodon; species Cyprinodon tularosa. The sequence goes on along the minus strand of NW_024038551.1, from coordinate 260,204 downwards.
TCTGGAGGCTCCCTGCTGATCAGAACATTGCTAACCCTCCTAGCCCCACACATAGGGGGGCTGATAAACGCATCAGAAAGTATCTGTTCAGCAAGCAGAACCTCACATGTTCTGATTTGTGACGTTGTCTTAAGAGTTGAGGCTGCACTCAGAGTTATGTAACAAATCATCTAGTAGTCTGATGTGTTTTTTCCTTTCATCTCCATCCATTATGGATAAGTTTCAGCCTTGCTCTCCATCAGGGCTGATGCACTTCCCCCCTCCAGCTCTGTTTCTGTGTGTGCTGTCAACTGGAGTGTGAGATGGAGAGGAGGAAGAGAGGAAAACATTAACGGCAGGAGGAGATTCAGAGGAAGGAATCATAGGATCGTCTGGCCAGGATGAGAGTATTTATAGGAGGAGAGATGAGGAGGTAGAACAGCAGCGAGGAGAGCAGCAGAGACTGAGAGGGAGGAGGATCCTGACACAATAAGCCAAACAGGGAGACAAAGGAACGGGAGCAGGAGGAGGAGAGGGAACCATGCTGCGGAGGAAGAGGAGCGTTTCCTTTGGAGGCTTTGGATGGTGAGAGGGCTTGTTTCATTGTTCTATAGAGACCGCGATCTTCTACATTCACACTTTCAATGCTTTTCAGTCTGATTGCCTCATCTGCATCAAAGTGACATCACTGTGACATCACAGTTTCCTCAGCTCCTCAGGTCAATGGGTTTAAATCCATCCAGGAGTATTTTTGTTCTTCTTGAGACCGACTGTCTTAACTACAGGGATTGTTCTCTGCCAGCCTGGGACACATTTCTGCTCGGCTGCAGCCTGACAGGAAAACGTTAAACGGCTGCAGTTAATGAGCAACTTTCTGTGTTCTCAGGAATTTAAACTAGGTTGAGGGAGAGTCAGGGAGAGGCAGGGAGAGTCTCTGTGTGTTTATGTTTGTGTGTGTGCTGGGGGGGCGGTGTTTCTAAAACCTTTATTTATTAAGCACAGCAGACAATTCGAAATGTTTACATTAACAAAACATAATAGGAAAACACCTAGAAATGAATGTTATACATCCTACAGTAGGAGAGACAATATTAGGCAATATTTTGAAAAACTGAAGTGAAAAAATTATTAATGGAAACAATAGAAATGTGACCATACAGGTAAGACAAGCTAAGTGTATTTAGATAATAATTCATTTTTTTTAATGGAAGATATCTGCTACAATAAATAGCCAGGACCTGGTCAGGACTTTTTAGGACCTTACAATGACCATCCCATAATTATTAACGAAATGAATCAGAGCATGTTAAAGGTATAGAGGAAGATCTTTTATTTCTGGGTGGATCATCTAAATAAGTGAATATATGTTTACATAAGGCTGTCATACATGCTCATTTCCAGTTAACAACGCAGAATGTGTGGTGAAATACAGTTTCAATTAGTAATTTAAGCTCACCTTTTTAACCACGGTTCTTTAATAATGGCCAAGGGTCGTAAGAGAAAAAGTGTCTACCATATAGTTCCCGCTCTATATACCGATTGGGGAATTTAGGGGTTAGGGCAGACCTTTGGACACAGTAATATTGTATGAGCTATGAAAACAGCAACTTTTCTTCTTCTTCGGATTGGTGCTGTGGGACCGGTGTCGGGGGGGAGTCGTTCGGGGGCCGGGGTCGGGGTGGGGGTGCTGGCGCCGGTGCCGGGGGTTTTTGGGCATTGCCCGGCCCTACTGCGGGGTGGGTCTGGGGTGGCTCCTTGGGTCCGGGATCCCTGGGGCGCATTGCCCTTGGGCGGGGTCCCCGGTGGGGGTTCGGGGGTTCGGGTTCTGTGGGGAGTGCTGCTTGGGTTCTGGGCCGGTGTACGCCCGGCTATCTGTCCCTGCTGCCACGGCCTCTGGTGTGCCGGGGTGCCTCGGGGCCTGCTGGGCTGGGGGGGGCATGGACATTAACACCTATGGCAAGTGCTTACCCCCTCACGGGTTTGCACTCTGTAAGTGGGGGAAGGGGAGGGAGGGGGAGTAGGTATGATCTCGGCCTGGATGTCTTCTGTCGCTTGTGTGGTGAGTAGCTTGATTGTTATTGTAGGGGAGGGATTACATCTCCGGAGGGGGGGTGGGGGGTGGTGATAGAGGGAAGAAGATCTTTGAAGGGCTTTCGGTCTGGCTTCCTGTCTTGGTCCTGGTCCGTGCTGCCCCCTGGTGGGGCTTCGTCCGGGGTGGGGGCTCTGCGTGTTGCGCGTTGGCTGGCCGGCTGGGGTTGTCCCTCCCCTTATTCATTTATTTATTTATTATTATTTTTTTTTTTTTCTTCCTTTTATATTTTTTTTTTTTTTTTTTTTTATTATTATTTTTTTTTTTTTTTTTTTTAATTTATTTATTTAGTTTTTTTAATTTTATTTATTTATCTACTTATTTATTTTTTTTATTATTATTATTTTTCTGGATGGACAGGACGGGGGGAGGGTGGTGGTGTCGGCTCCGTGCCCGGCTGGCTGGTGGGTCCTGCTGCCGGTCCCGTGCCCCCGGGCTATGGTGGTGAAACTGGTGGGGCCCCCTTCTCTGGGGGGGCTCTCGGGGAACGGGGGTGCCTATTGGAGTCAGCGGGGGAGCTGGCTCCCTGGGAGTGCAGCAAGCACCCCAGTCCTTTGCTCCCCATCCCCGAAATCCTCCCTCTGCCTGCTCCATCACTCGGCCACACATGTAGGTTTTTGGGGAGGGGGTCGTTACTGGAGGGCCACACCTTCTGATGACGTCCCCCACCCCAATTTTATTTTGCATTTTAGACACTTCCATCTACATCATTTTCACAACACACATCTATGTAGGGCATTTTCGGGGGGTGGGGGTCAGGGCCACCGGGGGGGGGGTGCTTATTTTATGGGCCTCACCACGGTCGGCCTCCTCCATCCCCTCTCGCATCTAGACATTGAGGGTTGAGGGTTGTCGAAGGGGGGGGGTGTGCTGGCACCGTCTATCTCCTGGAGGGGGGGTGGAGTGTGCCGGACACCCCCTCTTGGTACTCCCAGTTTTAATTGCATCTGAGAGCAACACGCAACAACACCACATTCGAGCGGGCGCAGTGAGGATCGGGGTCTTCTCACACCCCTGTTCTCCGGCTGCCGCCTGGAGTCTGGGGCCTGGAGGAAGAGCGGGCCACCTGGTCCGTGGTTTTGGCTGGGGCTGGCTGCGGGGCCTAGGTGGCCTGCCGGTGGCGGGGCTGTCACCTCTGCTCTCCCCAAAGAAGGTTGGATGGAGGGGCATGAAGTGCCTGGTTGAAGGTTTTTTTTTTTTTTTTCTCTTTCTTTTCGGGGGGGGGGGCGGTTAGGGTTGGGTGGCCGGCGCGGGATGGGTGGGCCCCGGTCCCGGGGGGGGCTCTTGCTGGGGGTGGTCCGGTCCGTGTGCGGGGTGGGGGGCCGGGCTTGAAGCAGGAAAGAGATGGGTTGGTGTGGCGGTGTCGCCGCTCCCCTCCCCTCACATCCGGATTTTAGGTTCACTTATGGGGTCATCCGATAGTCCCGGGACCGACCACCGGTGTCACCGGGTTTTTGGTCCTGGTATTATAGGATGTGAGTGTTATGTGTGAATGTGTGTCCGCGTTGTTATTTTCTTTATTTATTATTATTATTATTTTATTCAATTTTTTTTTTTTTTTTTTTTTTTTTTTTTTTTTTTTCCCGTGGTACGAGTGGGGGCACTAGGGAGGGAAGGCATGATTGAGATGGTGTTTTTTTTTTTTTTTTTCCAGGTTGGGGTCTCAACCGCACCCTCTCCCAAATACATCTCAAGTCTCCGCTAAGTGCGGAGCCCATTCCCCCCGTCCTGCTTTCCCTCCGCTGGCTGGCGTCGGGGCTCACCGGTGCACTGGTGGAGCTGGGGGTGGATGCCCGGGGGACTGCTGGCTCATTCCTGGCGGCCTCTCCGCTGGCCCCGGCCGGCCGGGGCTTTGCTGGGGCTCCTGTCTGGGGATGGGGTGCCCTTGGGGCCTCGGATCCCTGGGGCCTGGGACTGGATCCGCTTCGGGGTGGGGCTGGGTGTTGTTCGGGGATTTTCGGGGTCGGTGCCGGTGCCTTCGCTACGATGCCGGTTCCTGGGCGGTGTTTCTTTCCTATGCCGGTTCTGTGGTATCGGTTCGGGGGGGGGGGGAGCTGCGCGGCATGGTGGGGTGCGGGTCTTGGGTCCTGTTTTGGGCTCTGGTTTTTCCGCTCGCACTTCTCTTGCCTATTTATTTTAATTGTAATTATTAATTAATTTATTTACATATTTATTTAGGTTTTTTTTTTTTTTTTTTTTTTTTTTTTTTTTTTTTCTCTTCCTCGGTGGGGGGGAGCGGTTGCGGGCGGGTCGGTGTCTGGTGTCCGCTGTCGCATTGTGGGGGCTCCTTTTTTTTTTTTTTTTTTTTTTTCTTTTTTTCTTTGGGGGGTTTGGCATGTCTGTTTTCTCGGGGGCGGGCGGGCCTGCTGGGTGGGGGGCCTGCTGGCGGCGCGCCGCTGGTGTGTGGGGGTCCGGGCGGCTCCGGCGGGGGTAGTGTTGGGGGGCCGGTCTGGGCGGGCTGGCTGCGCTGGCTGGGTATTCGGGTGGGTTTTCCCTCCTGGAGGCATGGCGGGGCTGCTCTGTTCCCGCTGATCGCGGCGGGTGGGGCTATGGGGCGGGTGGGGGCCTGGAGTGGCTATGGCCGGCGCGTGGTGGGGGGGCCGGGGCGGCGGAGCTGCTCGGGCCGCGTGTCAGGGCCTGGTGCGGGCTGCGGGGGGGGGGCGGCGGACGTGGCTGGGCTGCTTTGGCTTCGTCCGGTGGGGGGGGCGGCGCGGTTCGCTCCGCTCTGGCTTTGTGCTGCCCCTCGGGCTGCTGGAGGGGGTGGTTGCGCCGGCTGCGGTCTGCTCTTCTTGCGGTATTGCGCCGGGCGGCTTTTCTGCTCTCGGGCTGATTCTGTGCGCGGTGTGTTTCGTTGCGCGCTGTTGGCATCGGTCTTGGTGGGGTGGGGCTGCGCTTTTGGCTGGGGGGGCGTTTTGGGGGGGGTCCCGCGGCGCTCGTGGCCGGTTCGCGGCGGATGCGCATGGGCCCCGGCCGGGGGCGGGGCCGCCTGAGTGTTTTCCTGGGCGGTGCGGTCGCGGTGGGTGTTGCGGCCGGTCGCCGGGGCTTGGTGCGGGGGGGCGGGGCGTGTTTCGGTGCTCTGTGGGGCTGGGGCGTTTCGGTCGGCGCCGTGGGGGGGCTGGTGTTCGGTGCCCGGCCCTACTTCGGGGTGGCCGGCTGCCGGCGGGGCCCGCGGACTCGTCCCCGCGGCTCCCCGGGGCGCCGGCATGGCGGTGGCTGGGGGGCTTCTTCGTGGCTGTCTCTCCTCCTCCCTTGGTGGGGGTCTGATTTCCGGGGCTGGCCCCGCCTTGGTGCCTTCGCTTCTGGGGTCCCCTTGGGCGCCTGGGGCTTTGGGTCTCCCGGCGCTGGACTCAGTGCTCTGGGGGGTGTGCCTCTCCGGCTCTCCACAACCACTATTGAGCATTTTTTTCTATGGTTAAAACTTTACATGCACAAGTTCACCCTCACAAACAACTACAGGTGCTAGGCTTCAGGTACTTAGAGATTCACTTCCAAACAGAAACCCCACATTCATATCTTCAGGTAACAATAATATTACTTTAGCGATAGTTTCAAGGTGTTTGCTTTATTGTATATCTCGTACCATGTTTTTTGGTTGTGCTGTTCTTTTTTCTTTTTTTTTTTTTTTTCTCTCCATCTCATTACAGGTGTTGAAGCAGACTGAAAATGTTTTGTCATTGTCTCCTTCCTATCTCCTCTTTCTTTCATCTTTTGTCCTGTTTTTTTTTCTTTTTCTTTTTCCTTCTTCTTCCTCTGTTTTTCTGCTCTACTTACATTGCAGTGTCCATATGAACTGTAAAACTCCCTGCATAATTATAATAAAGCAATTTATATACATGAAACAAGTGGAGCGGTATGGCAATTGCGATACCGCTACACTTGTGAAAGTAAAATCTGTTGGGCTCCTTTTGGCATCAAGACAATTATTCTTATTGCCACCTTGCCAGACAGGACACTGTTAAAAAAAAAAAAAAAAACAGCAACTTTTAAACAGAGCGTGCACGAGGAGAAATTAGCTTGTGCACGCTCTCGCACGCGTTTAATAGGCTGTCCCTCTCCGGAGCGGGTACAGGGTTATGCATGTTTACTTTTTTTTTTACTTGGTTGTTTTAAAAAATTCATGAAAATCCTCCACTCTACCTTTAAGCTGTTTGTTTTAGTTTCTTGTATCCCACATGCTGAGGTGAGTGAAAACTCAATCTGTGGGGATACTGAAATGCAGTCTGAAATTAATTTAAAGACTTAGTCATTGCTGAGGTGTTGGAAATTATGCAGTATTGTGCTGCATGTACAGCATAGATGGCATGTCAGTGTTCTGGCTTCCATGAACCAGAACATTTGTTCAAATGTCACAAACATGGGGATGCTCTTAAATTTCACATTATGGGCTGCTCAGTGGTGCAGTTGGTAGCACTGCTGCTTTGCAGCAAGAAGGTTCCGGGTTCCATTCTTGGCCTGGCGTCTTTCTGCATGGAGATTGCACGTTTTCCCTGAGCATGCGTGGGTTCTTTACAAAAACATGACTGTTAGGCAGACATGGGCAATGTGGAGTCAACAAGTCATCTCCATGTCATGTATTGGTTCTACCCAGCCACTGCAGCAGGTGAGTCCAATCTTCACCGTGAATTAACCTGTGCAGATTGGACTCACCTGGTTAATTGGCTGGGTAGATTAAATACATGAAATGGAGATGACTTGTTGACTCCACATTGCCCATGTCTGCTGTTAGGTTTATTGGTTTCTCCTTAGGTGTGAGTGTGTGTGCGTGAATGGTTGTTTGCCTCTGTGTTGCCCTGCAATCGAGTGCTGACCTGTCCAAGGTGTACCCCACCCCTCACCCATAGACAGCTGGAGATAGGCACCAGCACCCCCATGACCTGCTTGGGATAAGCGTGAAAGTAAAATGGATGAAATTTTCACATGTACCGTACTTAATTTCTGGTGGTAAGGAGTAGTTTTGTTAATGGTGAACTCATTGTAGTAGATTAGCACTACAATGACGTCCTTCTCTGTCTTGCTTGATGCTTTCCCAACTCTCCTCTGCCTCCTTTGTCAATAATGGTACTTGTAATAAGTGTATATTTTTAACTTTGGAGGCGAGGGTGGTATTAGTCCTATATTTTCCCCGCTAGTCTCCAACCCATCCATGTTTCTAACATTTATTTCCCCGTTCAGCAACACATCAGCTGAGAAGCCGACCCTGGCAATTTTTATAGTGAGAAACATGGCCTTAGAGACACCAGGGGCCATAGCCAAATACTTGCTGGGGGCCAGAATGGACATCAAATCCTAACTGAAGCTGCTGGGTAAGGATAAGGTTAAGTTTAGTAAGATAGTTATTCATGCTGTCAGAAATGAATTATGTCACATTACGCCCATCGCAGGTTACTAAAATGAGAGTTGCTTCCCACTGGATGCTTGCCAAAACAATTTTGGACTCTGTAATTTTTCTCTGACTCCCTCCCTGATCTGACCAGTGATGACAAGTTTAGCCGCATGTCATCATTCAACTGCTCATTGTCTAGGTGGTGTCCTGAGAATCGGCTACATTGATAATTGGCCAACTTTTGCGAAAAGCTGGTCTGATTCGGAAAGCTGGCATCCATCCCACTTTGGTTCTTCCTTCAAAACCCCAACATGCCAGGGTGCAGACCAGGAAGCAGAGTCATAGTTAAACACACCTGTGTGCAACTTCTCTACCGCTACCCACCCATTACCCATCTACTCAGTACCTTACACACAGCCAAAATCAAATACATTAGGAAAAAATCCTACAGGATTAAATCTTAACAATCTTATTAAAATTAATGAGTGCAATTTATAAAAAAGTTGAAATAATTTAATATAGTTAATAAAATATAAGACTCTTCTCTTCGAAAAGGTTATTGAACAATGATTTGTGATAAGTTTTATTTATGTTGTCTTACAGAAACTTGGCTGAAGCAAGAGTATTATGTTAGCCTAAATGAGGCAACTCCCTCTACTTATGTAAATTTCCACATACCCTGAAGTTCTAGGCGAAGAGGAGTAGCCACAATCTTTCAGTTTGACTTACTGATTACTCCAAAGCCAGTTAATAATTACAACTATTTGAACATTTAACCCTAACTTTCCCTTAGCCAAATTGCAAAGTAACAAAACCTTTTCTTTTTGTAACTTTGTATAATAGCTTTATCTCATTTGTTCTTGTTTAGCTCTAAAATTATCCTGCAGAGGAATGTCAGCCGGGTTGCTGCCATCAACACCTTTTAGTATAGATGATAGACCTGGAACTGTTTTCATTGTTTAGTCCTTTTTGCTTTTCTCAACATAGCTATGCTCTAGGCTTTTACTGTGACTGACTGTGCTGTTTTTATTTCTTTTAGCATAAAAAAACAAGCTCAGAGCTCATCTGCTTAACTCTTTCTTTGAAAACCATTCTACCACGGAACGTATTTATAGATCAGTGCTTCTATGTTTGTGTGCTTCTCTTTCTTTCTGTTAAAATCGATTTTTTTCTTTACACTCTCACTGCATGCTTGGTGTGAGGGATTGCTTTAGAATCAAATAAACAATGCAAGTAAATGTCTACTGTCTCTATGTGAATCTGAGAGAGAATCCTGCAAAATCAATCGGCCTCATGCAAACATCTGTTCAAACAAATTAATTCCTAAATTGTTTGTACGATTGATGTAGGAGAAAATGTCCTAGTGCCAATTTTTCTCCTTTTTCTAATCTTCTCTTGGGTTTTCTTTGCATTTGGAAACAAATTTTCCGAATGTTCCAGACGGACGTAGGAGTCTTGTTCAATCAGTCAGCTGTTATCCAAACCTAGTTTTTCACTGAATCACCAGGTTTGTTGTTACTTAAAAATATTTTCCTTTTTATTAGGTTACATCATTATATATTATGCAGCTCTGCAATTACAAATTACATATTAATTGGCTGATTACAGAACTATGGGTCACTACACCTGCAGCCGGCATGTTGATTTTCAGGGGACTCTGGTTTAATTTGCTGTTATTTCATTAAAAGAAAAAATAGTCAGTGATTCTCTGTGAGATCAAGCTACTATTGAAATAACACCTGGAACAAAAAATGGTTAAAATATCAGCAAAGCTCTTCTAACAGTCAGACTTTCATTCATTTCCCTCCATGGCAGCTCCTTGGCTTTGTTATTACACTAAATGTGGATGTTTGGGTCTGAATTCATCAGAGTTTCACCATTAAAATTTTGATGTTTATGTCAGAGAGATGGAGAATGGATGAAGGGATGACAGACATGGTCTGGAGATGTGCAGCACAGGAGTGCGTGAATTAAAAGGACATTTAGCAGAATGTTGTCCTGTTGGTTGATGGTGAACTCATATTAAATTTACATCACATGTTCCGCCTCTTGCCTTTATCAGTAGTTTTTGGCTGTTTTCAGATCTAATGATTTTTCTTTTTATTTCTTATTTTATTTTCACTTCTGCAATGTTGCAGAAAGATGTTTTACAGCTCTTGTGATTTATTTCAACTGCTTGGATTTATTGGTGCTTTAATTCTGCTGTTCAGCTCGAAGTCAGCAGATTCTCAATCTCCAAACTGGAAAAGTATCTCTTTGCTAGAAGGGAGAAGATGAAAATAAAGTCATTTTATAAAAAAAAAAAGTATTCAGACATTTCATAATATAATTTGTTAATAGTTTTTATGTTTTCATTGCTTTGGTTTAGGAGAATTAGCTATCTAAACTAGATGTGACGATTTTCGCTTTACAGCAATGCATATTTAAAAATCAAAAGCATCCACTTAGATGGTCAATGTAGAATCTATGTCCCAATTTAAAATTTGAAATGTAATTAATCACGATAACCAATACATACTATAACAGAAGATAGAAACATGAATTACAGGCAATTTGTTTTTATTGAATTATTCTTCTTTAAACTTTGGTAACTGTTGGGTAAGTGGGCCATTTAATACATTTTCAGCGAGTATTATTGAGCGTCAATCTTGCTAAATGTGGTTCTTCTTCTATACAATGGCCTTATTAATAATAATCAAATTGAAAAAGTTTGCCTGAAAGATTAATGATTAAACTATACATTTATTATATGTGATAAATATTTCTATTTCTTTTTGGAAGTTTGGGATAGTGGAATAAATTAAAACAAGGTGACCTGGATTAGTTTAATTTAAGGGCTGAAGTATGGGTTTGAATATTTAATTATATCCAAGTTTATGTTTATTTAAATATTCTAAAAAAAAATCAGCATTAACATCTGATAAATCTTTTCAGAACCTATTCCATTACACACCACTCTCTAATAAAAATTCTATTTTGGTTGCAAATTGTTTCCTCAATATCAATTTCAATCAAGAAAAAGAACTACCTGTGTGTGATTTGTGGATGATTTACAGCGAAGTTTATGTTTATCAAAATCAAACAGGTGTGTATACTAATGAATCACTTTATTTTAGTAAATTATCCACATTAAACACAGGAAACATCAAAATAAAAATAAAAATTATAACAACAAAAAACAACTATAAAGAAACCCCCCAAATTTACCAAAAAAAAGAATAGGCTGAAGCAAAGCTTATTCTTACCTAGCCTGTTTTTATTAGTGTTGTACCGATACCGATACCAGTATTGGACGGCGCCCCGATACTGCCCTAAAATGGTGGTATCTGTATCGGCGAGTACCAACAAATTGGGCACCGATACCATTTTGAGAGCCATAAGTTTATTCAACTATTGTCACCCATTCCTGGTAGGCAATAAAAAGTTCTACTGGATTCACTTTGTATTAGATTTTTTCCTGATCTTTTTATGCAAGCCTTTAACATTTATTAAATCTTTTATTTTAAACAATATTTCAATATCTTTTGCAACTTTATTTCTGATATATTCTATGTGATGCTTCTCACTAAGTTTATTGTCTATAATAATCCCTAAAAATTTTGTCTCATGTACTCAATTTATGCATAGCTCTACATTATCATAGATCCAATTACCAGAGAAAACCATGAATTTAGTTTTAGTTTACTTTTTCTTATTTTTTTTAGCTTTTCCTCCATTTAATGACAACATATTGCCAAAACATATTTTTAATTCAGCCAACTCTTTTTCTACTATTTTTATCCATATTTTTTCCAGAACATGAGGTGATTTCTAAAAGTTACACAGTTCTTTAAAATTAGAAAGAAATGTAGCGATGTCACAAAATTTTATTTGCATTTTTTAAAACTGAAATATTTTCAAAAGTGAGTACTTCAAACTGTAACTTGAGTAGATGTTTGACCCAGTGCATTTTAAGTAAGATTTTACCATAATTATCAATACTTTCACTCAAGTTAAACTGTTAAGTACTTTATCAACCAGTGGTCTATTCATAAATTAAATCAAGCCTAAATCACTTTAATTTGTATTCTGTACAAGTTGAAGAACCATTCTAAAGCGTTTTCTGGTTACTCACCTGTAAGCTTAAAAAAAGTTTGGCAGGTTAAAAACAGGCTTGTGGCAACAAAAAGCCCTGAATTGGAATACTTAATAAAACAGTAAAGCATAACAATCATGTGTTTGGGTAAAGGTCATTTATAGTTTAAAAAAATTTAACTCAAAATTAGTTCATTTTCTACCTGCATTCATGTAACTTTTTATCTCCATTAAGAACCGGCTTGATCTTTTTGTTTAATTTAATCATGTCTGTCTCTTTACTACTTTTATTTATCAAAGTTATTCTTTTGGAGCCAATAAATTCTAAACCAAACAAATAAACTGCATACTAGATTATTTTATTAGTAGTAACACAAACTGATGAGGGAACAATAGGTTATCAGCAGGTGTTTGTTTAGGGCCCCATGGAGGCGGGGGCCCTGATATACAGACTGAGGTGCTCTCTCCAACATTAACAGCATGTTTGAGTTTCTTAATGCTCTTTTTCGTTTCCCCCGTTGCCCTGTAGCTGCGTGTCACCTCCTCCTGTTGCAATGTAGCTCACTCTGTTCTGCCGTTTCTTGTGTCACGTCAGGCTGACATGTTTTTTGTCGGGTTGTGGATGACTGGATAGGAGGAAGGGAAGGGATGAATTTAAAGCAGCTCTCACTGAATCTGTGTGAGATGAATACTCAACAGAGTCTGCAGATTCCTTTTCAGTGTGAGACATTTTTTTTAGCTCCACTGACCTTCTTTCTTCTCCCCTCCTTCTGTTTCGTCTTGGTCATTTCCTCATTTTATCATCTTCACTTTGCTCAGTCCTTCTCTAAATCCTCATTGCCTCCTTTCCTTCCTTCGTGTCCCTCCTATAATCTTCAGCTCCTCCAATTAACCTTGTTTTTCCAGTTTCCTTGTCATCCCTCCTTCATCCCAGAGTTTAGACTAAAAGAGTTGATGTCTTTAATAATGCAGGAGGAGCCAGAGGGCAGACAAGGGTACATCTTATATTAAACCCCCTGCCCCACCATTAGATGCTGCTGCCTCCTGCAGCAATGCTTCTCCTTTAAATTTGATCAGAAACGTGGACTCAGCTCAGATAAAGCTCTACATGTGGAGTGAAAAACGGAAAACTAAACTTCAGAAGATCATATTTCCTAAATGTCTGTTCTGATAAGTCTTGCAGACTAATGCCTCTGGATTAGAAAACCGGGAAGGAAAGGATAATAAAAGCTAATGTGAACATTTACAAGTGGGTCTTTTGAGACATTCAGCTGTGAGCAAATATAATTACAGCATCACCTGTTAACTCCCAATGTAGGTCAAGTAAAGTGATCCTGTTACACCGAGCTGCCTGAAGGACCAAGGAAGGAGGATGAAGGCTGGTCCTGATTTACTGCTGGATTGATAGTTTTGTCATGGAGCTGTTGGGTTTCTTTCCACCGCCTTCACCAGAGACAGATGGTTCTGTGGAGGAGGCCAGCAGCCGGAGTCAAATCGGTTTGAATCACTGGCTCTAGAGGTTCCTGAGGCCATTGATGCAACCAAGATGCCTGAAGAACCCGACCAAAGAGGAGGGACAGATGGCTATTGGTTGGTGATAGCATTTTGGAGTTTTCTCCAGGGGGGCTTTAAATTGAAAATAGACGTATACCAACAACCAATGAAACGTATACTGAGTTTTCACACCAGTATATTTATATGAGTACCAACAACAACAAAAAAATGGAAAAAAAAAAGAAAACTTAATCTAAAACAAAACATAATTTCATGTACATGTTTACTTTTTGTATATAAATGTTGCCCTTCTGAGGCTTTGTGAAGATAAATCTGTGTTTTGCATGGTCCAGTATTGTGTCACAAACCTAAAAAATAATGTTCCAGTTTAATAATGGAGAAGCTATTAGTCAGCTTTATACTTTTTGATATATAAAAACTATTTGTTTCAGAGAATGTGTTTAGTTAAAAGCAGCTATGCAAATTAACAAACATCTAGAAAAAATACACTATATTCTATTATTTTCCATGTAAATCCCAGATTGTTCATTCTTCTTTGGCTTTTCTAAAAAAAAAGTATAAAAGTGCTTTAAATCAGTCCTGTTTGTCTTTATCCATGCTGGTTCAGATCCTGATGTTTGAAAAAATGGGCAGGCAGTCAAGACAGCAGAATAAAGCCTTAGCCTCGCTGCATGCAGTTTACCAAGCCTGGTAGCTAAACCAGGAAAAAACAGAGTGTACCGTCTCCAAATGTCTTTTGGACCGCTGATTAATTTTGTTGTTCGGCTGATCAGGTCCAAAAATGTTCACCTCCAGCTTCTCTTTGTAAGTTTTCTTCCCTCCCACAACCTGGCCTGTCAATCACCCGCATAACAACTGTGAGGACAGTTTCTGTCACCTCAAGGTGCACCAGAGCTGCACCCTGAGTTCTCCTACACCTTTTAATTGCAGAGGAGCTACTGCCCATCTAGAACTTTTAACGAGAAACCAAGAGCAAACATTTTTGCTCCCTAGGATGGAAATATGTCACCAATCTGATGAAAAATGAATGAATGATGCTTTAGTCTTCATTAAAGATTAAATATTTATCTTGCAGATAGAAAAAATATATATAAATATATTTCGAAAAATTTTTATCTGTTTTTAATCAAGGTCATTGGGCTGGTGGGTCGGTACCCTAGCGCCCTCTATTGGCCAGCCGCCACTGTTATGTTTATGTTTGGGTATTTAGCAGATGCTTTTATCCGAAGCGACTTACAAAGTATACACAATGTTACAATGACGTAGGCATTAGCATCAAGGATCGTGCCTAAGGACCCACACTGGCAGCTCATCCCTCCCAGTGGGAATTCGCCTCCTGTGTGCAAGTCAGGTGACTCACCACCTGAGGTAGCCAGCCGCTAAACTTAGACTCAATCCAACAGAGACAAAGTATGTTTTAACCCACAACTAGAGCTAATGTCAGGTTTTCTGCTTGACATCACTATAACTGTAGAGCCAATACTGATTTGGATCAGATGCTGTAGACCTGTTAACCCTTTATAGGGCACTCAGTGAAATACATGCAACTTGCCCGAACATATTAAGATAAATAACAAAAGTGCTTCTATAAGACATTCTTGGGGAAAAAAAACTCAGTTTTTTTTTGTTTTGTTTGGTACAACATAACCTTAGAGGCATTAATGCTGATACAGTTACTTACATTTTTTAGTTTATAAACCTAAAAATAATTGTTAACTAGGCTTATTAACTTTTAAACTTAAATTTTTTTACTTTTATTTAGCTTTTTACCTTTTTTTTCTTAACTTGTTAACTTTTTTTTTCCAACTTAATTTACAGTAGGTAATAAATAATTGAAGGGCTCATCTAATTGGTCAAATGCCAAAATAAGATGTACCGCCACGTAGCAGTATCTTTGCTGAATGGCTATAGATGGATATAGATCTTGTGCTTCTAGACCTCACTGAGGAAGGGGGGGCGACTCCATTTGTAAGGGCTATGCAAGGGATCAAGGGTTAAACCTCAGGAGGGCACCAAACAGACGGCTTTAGACACAAAAGCAGGCCTCTTTTGGGGTTATAAAGCTGCCGAGAGGCACACAGGCAGACAGGTGGCGGCTGGTCCTCTGATTCCCATCAATAGGGCTTCTGGTGAAGTGTTTAACCTGACTATTAAGTGTTTAAACCAAGGGCACTGAGAAAGAGCGAGTCGAACGTCTGCACCCTATTTCATTATTCAAAAATCTGCTGTTTCTATCTCAATATTTAAATGTTGGAATTCTTGGTTAGAGTCGCTACTTTGCAGCCTTTGCAGCTGATCGCAGAAACTCCAGTCATACAGGTTCCAGGAGCTCAGAAGCACTCCAGTTGCACTGGCGCTGACTGCTTCTCTAATATACGCAACTGTTCAATTTTTACCGACTCCATGTCAGTCTGGGGCAGAGCAGATCGTTCATGAAGAAGGTCAGTTGATGAAAAGCAAAGTGCGGTTTACAAGCAAGAGGCTAAATTTGCAGTCTGTAGACTGAAAACTAATAAATATTTAAACTCTGATCCATGATAGATCTAGATAAATAGATCTAAAGAAAACACAGTGAACCAATTCTATGAATAGCTGGCTTTATTGTTCTATTTATGCTTAAAATAGCTCAGTCACCCATTTCTCGCTCAGTTCAACTCCAACAGGGAACCAGGCAGAAAGCACTGCACAGTTCTTTATTTCTACACTCAGTGAAATTGAGGGATGATTCAAATTCAAATTTATTTGCAAACAATGGGCGTTTCAGGGATGAGTCGTGCTTTAAGTTTACATTTAGGATTATACTGGTAATGTTTGGGGTTAGGATTGGTCATAAATGCACTAGTGTTGGCCTAGTGGTTAGAGCAGTACGCTCTGAGAAGGTTGCAAGAACCCCGTTCCACCCCCACAGCCTCCAATCTGGGTCCCTGAGCGAGACCTTTAACCCCACACTGCTCCATGGGTGCCGCACAATGGCAGCCTACTGGGAGCAGTAGGAGCAGTAGAGAATTAATTTCCCCTTTTTGTGGGGCAAATAAAGGGATTTATATTACATAAATGAATTATAATACAAAGGCCTTTTATGACTCCTTATATTACTTTTTATATCATTTGGTTCAGAACATGCAGCTGTAAATATTGAGGACTTCCTCCTATGTGTTAAATGATAGCTGACATACTGGTGGAACACTGAGGTTTTTTCCTGATCAAGCCGGTCACTGGAGGATCCACATCGCTCATTTCATTTCCTTGTGCTTTATGATGTCTTCCTCCTTCAGTTCAGAAGCACATGTGTGATGTATGGTAGCGGCAGCGCTTTAATAAACGTGTTTTTATTGCTATGAAGCGCTGAGATCACACCTTCCTCCATCACACCCTTCCAGGTTACTAAGGTTAATAAAGAGCGCAGCTGTAAATCCCCTACTGCTCCTCAGTGATGTTCTGTTCTCTTCTGCCTGTTATCAGAACCAGTGGAGAGCAGCATCCATTAACATCATGTTCTCTCTCTGTCTCTCTGCAGGATTGATAAGTCTACAGTCAGCTCCCTTAGAGCCCGGTGAGTACTTCCTGCAGTGGAGAGCAACTTATGGCAAAGCAGCAGAAATGCATTTTCTCAAAAAGAAGACATGACAATAAACATCTCCTGGTGCCTGGACAACAGTCATTAGCTCTGCACACATGTTACTTTTGGTTCCGTTCTCATATTACTGACGCTGGCATAGAAGACAGTCACATCCACTCACCTTTTTATCCGGCATTCCCCAAGGCTCTGTTTGAGGGTCCCTTTATGTTCTTGGTCCTTGGATTTTGTCATTTACTTTAAGATTGACCCTGGAAGACTCTGCAACTCTGGGTTGACAGTCTGGGTTTACTGCTACATATGTGTCCCAACAATCTCCCCCCATTCTGAGAAAAGGTTCATCATCCATCCATCATCCATCCATTATCTATACATCTATACATCCATCCATGCATCATCCATCCATCATCCATCCACTCATCCATCCACTCATCCATCCATCCATCCATGCATCATCCATCCATCATCCATCCACTCATCCATCCATCCATCCATCCATGCATCATCCATCCATCATCCATCCACTCATCCATCCATCCATCCATCCATGCATCATCCATCCATCATCCATCCACTCATCCATCCATCATCCATCCACTCATCCATCCATCCACTAATCCATCCACTCATCCATCCATCCATCCATGCATCATCCATCCATCATCCATCCACTCATCCATCCATCCATCAATCCAACCGTCATCCACCCACCCACCCATCCATCCTCTATACAACTATACATCGATCCATGCATCATCCATGGATTCCTAACACGTCCATCATCCATCGAGGCATCATTCATCAACCCATCAATCCATCATCCATATATGCATAAAGGTGTTTGTACACTTGAATGTGGTAATGTTATTTAATATATAATCAAATACATTTCTGACTGTTGTTTTTGAACCCAGCTGGCTGTGTGCTAGGACAACAGATATAATTGAGATTTAAGGTCAAATCTTGGTCAAACATTTAACTTTGCACACATATGTAATAAGATTTTTTTTTAAAAAGGCAAATGAAAATGTTTGAAAACCATTATCAGTAGGATTGAGAACCAGAGATTATCTTAAAAAAAATTTGGAATAAAGCAAATTGGAATAAAGCTATGTTCAGACAAACAAGGTAATGGGGAACAGACAAGAGGGAACCCATTTCACTTTAGCGGTCAAATGTAAAGATTGGCTCAGAAAACACATAAATCTTCATGTAAAATTTAAGTTTAAGCCCTTACTGAGTGTTACAGGTGTTACAGTTAGTGTCTGGATTGACTGGCATTGGTATTGGCATGCGATAGGGTAGCATGTGATCACCAAAAAGGAGGACCATAAGGCATCATATCAATAAATTACTAAGGTGTATATAAGAAAGTGTCATTTGGACCCCTTGGTCTGTTCCAATTAGCAAGTTTTCAAAACAAAACAAGGCTTTGTTGAGCTGCTGTATAAAACCTTGAAGTCAACGCTATTCCTGATATTTTGAATTGAAAAAGCTTTCAGGATGAGAAGCAAAGCGTCTTTACTTTTTTAACCAATGTCAAGCAGATATTTATCTGACACGGCCCCCCTCTTAGCCAATCATCTGTTAGACCAAGTAGTCGATGCATATTTTAACATTATATTGTTGGTTATTGGGCTGCATCAGCAAAAATGGGCTGGATGCGGCGCCGCACGCTGGACAATGCAATGAAAATCCAGACTGTCGGGCCTAGAGCCAAACATCTTGGCCACCCTAGCATGGGATCACTTATTAGCTCTAACACTTTTCCTGTCACTGCCAGACCTGGTAGGCCTACATATCTTGATCTCTGTAGTGAGAAAGTTGAGATGCGTCAAATGGTCAGCAAAAGCTTAGGATGTCAATGGATGATAGTCTAGCCAGGAGACGGACAGCGGTTGTATTTGTAAAAGCTGTCCAGGCCTCACCTTCAAAACTCAGAGGAATGTGCAGATAGCTTGTTCTGAGCCGACTGTGGGGGTTTGAAAGCATAATATCGGATCTCAGGGGGCCCAGAATGTCCTTTAACTCTTCTCCTCTGGTAGTGAGTGCCAGTTTACAATCTGTAAGCACTTTTTACCAATCCTACATCCTGGTCCAACCAATGTTCAATATTCCGTCCATTCAATTATTAATCTCATGGTTGTGCGGCTCAAAAAGGGTGATGTTGGCAGGTTATTCAGAACTGGGCCCAGTGTCTGTTTGAACCTGCTCATTTCCTGTCCTCTGGTTTCAGACAATGCAGAGCCTAAATGTGTGAACCCAGAGCCTCCCAGTTTCTCAGTAAGGTCGCTGTCTGATTTGTACGGAGCCCCTCTGATGACATGGTCAAAACAAATTTTTAATTGTGGCCACGAAGTAGTATTTTGTGCGCACGAAGTAGTATTTCGTGGCCACGCAATAAGTATAACGTGCGCACGAAATACTTATTAATAATATTAATATCATTCCTGGACAACTGGGTAAGCAAATCGAGCGTGCCTTCTCTAAGGTCTAAGGCGCGCTCGATTTGCTTACCCAGTCGGTCTCCGCCAGTCACGTGACATTTGTTGCTAAGACGCTTTTAGGTGGAAAAGGCGTAGTGTAAACAACCGCAGCATAGCTAAACGAAGGACTAAAGGCCCGTTTACATAGCAGCCTGTCCAAGATAAGTCATTACAGTTAACATAAGCCTGAAAACAGGGGCGGATTTATTGATATTATTAATAAGTATTTCGTGCGCACGTTAAACTTATTGCGTGGCCACGAAATAGTATTTCGTGCGCACGTTAAACTTATTGCGTGGCCGCGAAATACTACTTCGTGGCCACGCAATAAGTTTAACGTGCGCACAAAATGCTATTTCGTGGCCACAATTAAACATTTTTTTTGACCATGTCATCAGAGGGGCTCCGTAGATTTGACCTCATGGCTTAAGCCAATAGTTCTTTTTATCTGTTTTATTTTCAGCTTGTCGTCTGATTATTTTGCTGCTGCCTTTTTGACATTATTTTCTTTTTGTTGCACAATGAATTCTCAAAGTGATGCTGCAGTTATGAAAAATCTCTGATACATATAATAAAAACATCCTTATTAGAGGGGGAGAAGTCGTGAAGCAGAGCATTTCTGACCCCCTCTGGACTCTGAACTTGCAGTTATGCTTCATGTGGAGCTTTGATAGCAAAGAGGACATGTGACACGTCTGCTGGGAAGGTCACTGTCTGCTAACACCACATCCAGCTCGCCTCCCTGCAGCTGTTTCTCCTCTGAATCACATTTTATTAAATGTCAATCAGGCAGATTCTGAACCAGAACCAGGTGTGAGCTATTTTGGCCCAGTAATGGTTTGGATCTTTAAGATATTAAATCTCCAAATTATCAGTCTTGCCTTTTCCTTACCAGAACCAAAAAGAGCATAAAGAAGGGCTGCTTAGAGTCCAGATCTTCATTTTAATCTTTAATGAAACATAATTATCATAGATTTAATTAATAAAAAGCGGAATAACAGAGGATTCAGGGCCACAAGCTCCCACTAGTTTATTTGACATTTTTATGTGACCCTGAAGAAAAAAATGATTAATGGATTTAAAAATTCTTAAAGATTTTGTTTTGTTTTTTTAATGAGAAATACTCAATTAGAATGTTGGGTTAGAATTATTTAGAATTAGAGAAACAAAGCTGTGAAGGAAAAAAATAACCATGTGTAAATATTTGCAACGAAAAGGAAACAGTTACAGAGCAAACAAATTAATTAAGACATCTCTTGAATAACAACAACAAAAAATAAAAGGTTACAAAAATTCATAGATTTATATTTTAGAGGGAAAAAAAACAGTTCAGCAGATTTATCCAAACAGATTCATACTAAACAGTTTTTGTTATAAACAGAGAAAAAAGGAAATTCAAAATACTTGTTAACTTAAATATCTCTAATACCTAACGTTTTCTGAAAGTCCAGGTTTAAAAATAAAATCCCAGTTCTTATGGGTCCAAAATGTCCTCAGATTTAGATGATCTATTTGCTCCCAGTTGTTCTATAAAGTTCAGGGACTCGCTGTCTTAAAGTTGATCATTCCTACAAATGTTAGCTGAGTGCCTGGTTGTGCCTGGTTCTTCTGGAAGATGGACCTCCAGCTCAATCTCAGACTGTAAGTTTAGCTCCACCCGTCATGATGCTGCCACCACCATGCTAGAGCATGGGAATGCTGAATTAGGGTGATGTTTGGTCTCCTTTGCTCAGAAACTATAGTCAGGCAAATCGTTGCAATTGAATATAATTATAATTTAACTAAAAAAATCTTCAAATTTTGGAGTCACTCAGTTTGGTCATGTTTCATTTAACCGGAATAAGACATTCACGTTCTCACTCCTGAACTTAAAGTGGCAGCAACACACTCAAAGTGGATTTTTTCTTTCACACAGAAGACAGAGAGAGGCTGAATCTCAAACCGCTCCCCAGAGATGGCAAAAGTACTCACTTTCCATACTTGAGTAAAAGTACAGATACTTGTGTTAAAAAATACTCTGGTAAAAGTGGAAGTACTGATTAAACTTCTTTACTCAAGTAAAAGTAACAAAGTACAGGCTTGTAAATTTACCTAAAGTATAAAAGTAAAAGTAGAAACCACTTTTTTCATGCCGTTGCCTACATTTTAAATGGATGTCTTCCAATAGGACTAGATCTCCGTTGTGTTCATTTTCAATCATCTTGTCGTCCATGCTACTATGCTAACGCCACTGCCACCAAGCTGCAATGATTTGCCGCAAATGAATACCGCCGAATCTGTCGATTCATCTTGTAGCGGTGCGTCAAATGCAACGTAGATTCCCATCCAATTAGATTGAATTTGGTATTGATGACGTGAAAAATAATAACAGTAACTCCATTGAAATGATTCAAAACTAAAGTAATGAGCCAATTTTTTAAAATGTAAGGAGTAGAAAGTACAGATATTTGTGTAAAAATGTAAGGAGTAGAAGTAAAAAGTCGCCATAAAAATAAGTAGTAAAGTAAAAATATCAGAAAAATATACTTGAGTACAGTAACAAAGTATTTGTACTTCGTTACTTACCATCTCTGCCACTACCTAAACACTAAAACTTAACTACGTAGTGTCACTTCCAATGAAGTCTCACTCGCATGTGTGGAAGGAACCTTAAATAAAGGTGTGTGTGTGTGTGTGTGTGTGTGTGTGTGTGTGTGTGTGTGTGTGTGTGTGTGTGTGTGTGTGTGTGTGTGTGTGTGTGTGTGGTGGTGTGCGGGGTGGGTTAAACGAGAATAGGGCGGCCTCTCTCCCCAGGGAAAAAGAAGGCAGTTGTTGCTAAGGCAACACAGTGACTGTAGGTCTGTGGCTCAGGGTGACATAAAATCTCCCATTTGCCCCTTTCTTAAAACAAATGTATACGACAGTGTTATGAAGATGCAGCAAACCAGTGGAACTTTTAAATGCACGTGTTTCCCCTGTCATCAGGCCGCTGTTACACCTGCTACCGATTTGCACTGATGCAGACTCGCTATTTAAGGGCTGAACATTTGACTCGCCCTTTTCACTACGTGGTTTGCGATGGCCCTTAATGTACCTCGGTGAGAACATGCGAACTTAGGGTTAGTGCTCAGGGTTCGGTTTGGGTGTGGGCTTGAGTTACAACAAGTAGATCCACGCATTAGAGCAGAAGTAAAAACTTCTCCACACAACATTAACAGTAAAGTTCTCGAAAATAGACTCTGGACAAAGCAAAAACAGAAACATTGAAAGGAAACAGCTCCATGTTTGCTGTTAGTGCAGAAAAAAAATCTTAATATTGGTTGAAAAATATTGCAATTCAAATTTTTTGGGCTAAATCTTTCAGCCGTATTAGAACCGCAAATCAAATAACGCAGTTATCAGCAGAACTCTGCAGAACTTGATCGGTTTATTGATTTCTGCCTCTGGGCAAGGCACTAAACTTCATCTTACTTCCTGACCTGCATAGTTTATGAAGGTTCACATGTTTGAAAGAGCAGCTGGGGGAACGTGGCCTCAGCGTGCATTTGTGGTTTGAGTTTTCATTACGGCCAAAAAAGCTTCAAAAATTTCAAACATATATATGTTTGAACATAACATATGTATATCTATTTATATGTTAAACCATTGTCCTGCCGAAACCAAACAACTGTTTGGTCTGAAATATCTGATTACTCATCATTGCATCCCTTACAAGGTAAACAAGAATCAATAAATACATTTCATCAGTTGACTTTTCTATATAAACATCACCTGAAAAAATGAAAATTTTATTTTTTTCAATTTTGCACCAGTTTGCTCGGATTATTTTTCTCTTAACCGCCAAAGATTAATATCTGCTTATTTTTTGTAATAATAAAAGATTGTTTCAGTTATTTATTATAACATTTATCTTAGAGTTAAAGACTAAATTAAAAAAGTTAATCAGTTAATACCAGTTAAAAGATAATGAAGTCATCAAATTTAAAAGGGCAAATTAATTAAACATATAAAAGCATAAACTTCATTAAAGTAATTAATGAATTAATTGACTAAATCAAGTCAATGACAAGCTAATACATTTAAAAATAAACAAATAAATGAACAAGACTTAAATTGATAATAACTGTTAAAAGATAATTAATAAATTAATCAAATCAGGGTAGGAAGTAAGACAAGGACATTAATTAGTGAGCGGAGCATCCTCCTCCTGCTCCTCCTCCTCTCCTTCATCACTCTCGACAGCTTTCCATTTTTCTCCATCTGCCTTCCTCTAAGTGATTAAGGCTCCGTAATCCTGCTGTATGACATAACAGCAGAGAGGAGGAGGAGGAGGAGGAGGAGCAGTGCCTCTCTGTTAGAGCTCAGTAAGATGCTCAGTTACCGACGGCAACACTACGATGCCACACGACCAGTGGTGAGTCTGACATCTCCTCCTTTGTTGATATTGCTGTCATTGTGTTTATGATGTTTTCCCCAGAGGAGAGCATCAGGTTATAGATCCATTAGCAGAGAGGAAGACCTGCAGTGTGTTTATGTGTGGACATGTCCTCTGACCACCATGAGCCGACGGCGGAGAGTAAATCTGTGTGTTTGTCTGTGTGTGTGTGTGTGTGTGTGTCCAAAGGTAAACAGAGGCAGCAGTGTGAGGGAGAAGATCTCTGCAGAGCAACGTGTTCACAACTGAAAGGAAAGGAAAGAATAAATTTAGAAAATCCCAAATTAGATCAAAACCTTTGCTGAAATAAAAGAAAAGATTAATTTACACATGAAAGTGTAGAAATCTGTGTTTTTCTCTTTGCAGCTGATGATGATGGGGATGATGGAGGTCAGAGGTCGTTTCATGTTATGTTTCAGCTTTAGGGCTGTGGGACAAAAATTTAACTGAGGACATCAGTGTGCGTGTGTGTGGGGGGGAGGGGGGTGTTTAGAAGCAGCAGCGTCCTGTTTTCTTCCCGCTGTTGTTTACAACATTTTCCTTTTTTCTAGTAACAGGGATTCATTTGTTTTCTCTCACACCTAAAACAAAAACCAGCAATAAAGGAGTGAAGGTTGCAGACAAACCTGCAGGGAGGCAGAAATAGATCCACTCTCAGTTACTCACTTCTGCTCAGAAGGATAAAAACCTTCCTTACTGAAGGGATCCATTGCGCCCCCTGTGGCCACCGGGTGCATCACACCAGCCCTGTTAGTAGCTGTTCTAAAAACAACAGCTACAGGCTGACAGTGAGAGGCTGTGCTGCCATCTGCTCTGGCCGCTCCATGTCTGTGAAAATGGCTCCATCAACGCCTCCTGCTGCAACGTGCGTTCAGGTCCAGACGTCTGTTGTTGTTTTTATTAGATCATCTCTACTAGTGGGAATTAAACAACTTATAATGGCTGCTGTCTCACTGAGTAGTTTTGAGTGGTCAGTATCTTCCCTGCAGCAGCCTGGCTGACCTCAGATTGGAGAATCATGGAGAAAGTCTCATGGAGGATCTAATGGCTCCAGAAACCGGGCACTCTGAACCAAATCTGGGAGCGTTCAGGGAACGCTGCAACGTTCTCCAATCAGACGTCTGTGTGACATGATGCAGGGTGGAAAAACATCCTGCCATGGTTCCCCGTTGGCTCCCAGCTCTGGTTCTAAGCGGTCTCTGCCCTCCATGTTCCCGCCTGATTCGAGGATTGCATCATCTGATCAGAGGCTTGTTATTCACACATCCATGTGCAGCAGCAGGTGAAGGATCCTGAGGGCTCTGACAGAAAGCAGGTGTTTTCCTTTTAATGTCTGCATGTTCTCGGAGATGCTGTAAACTGTCAGAGTCATTAGGCATCGCCGCAGGTACCTCACAGCCAGACGTCCCTGTAGATCCTTCTTTTTTCATCACTTTTTTTTGTTTCTGATGCTACTGCGTGGAGATGAGACGGCTGCTGCTGCTCCACAGACAGAAACAACAGGAGGTCTTAGATTTAAACATCCCAAACCTTCCAGTACCTCCAATACCATCCGGTTTGCAGTCTTAGGGTCTTTGTTCTGTTTCTCTGTCCTCACTGTTTGTTCTTCCTGAACAGATTAAGGTTTTCCAGCATTGATTCAATTTGACTTTTTACTTGAACAGATACAGTAAGCTTGTTAACGGTGAAAACTTGAATTCTTCCATTTCCATTATTAATTCCCTTCATCAGTTTAAAGGAAAAGTCCGGTCATATTCAGAATTCAAACTTCTGAAAGTACTTTAAATATAAAATTATTCCATACTGTTCAATAAATGATCAGTGTTTTTAATTAATAGTAATTGTCATTTGAATGTGCTTTACTGGAGGCATCCATGTTTGTCCAAGAACACTACTGCCACCTACTGGATTGTGACGTCACAGTGCGGTATCGGCTGTTGATCAAGTCCCAGTGCTGTATCTGGTGTTTGTCACAACGTGCTATTATCCAAGTCATCTTGAAAACATTCTTCTTCCAAATGTTGGCTACATATTACGTGTTTTTTCTCTGACCAGAAGTTTGATGGCAAATCCTCCCTCTGTGGAGGATCAGGAATGGGAAAGGTGAAATAACAAATAGTTTTTCACTTTTACCCGATGTATTCCAACATCCAGCTGCCATACACATGGGCATTGTCTGTTTAACTATAGCTCTGTTGAATTTCAATGGTGAAGTCCTTTGGAAATCTTCAATAATAGTTGTTGATTGCAGATGTGTCTATTAGTTCCCATTGATTTTGCTTGTAGAGCGGGGAGAATGGCGCTAGGCTTACCGCACTGTGACGTCACTACCAGAAGATGTCAGGAGTGAGGTGTTACTATATTTGAGCAAAAATGGCCGCTCCCAGAATTAGTGATTGCAATGAGAATTATAAGTTTACGTTTTTTTACGGATTATTGCTAAATTCATTAAATCACCGCGAATGTATAAGTTTAGGTATAAATAATGATCCATTGGTTATTCCTTGCTGACCGGACTTTACCTTCAAAACTTGCTGATTTCAATGAGGTCGTTGGACTTGATTATCTAAAGCCGGGCTTACACTGTGCGATTCATTTTGGACTTTTCGTTATTTCAAGAATTTTGCAATTGGTCCGACTTTCAGCCTGATCATGAGTCGTGTAGTGTACAGGGGGTAACGAGGGCAATCAGCCTCTCACGACCACCTCCCTCAGGAACCGTGAGGTCTGGAGAAAATCAAACATCTTTGATTTTCAGTCGGCCGTCGTGGGCAGTTTGCTTTGTGGGCAAACAAAGACTCTTCTTCTTCTTCCTCTCAGATGAAAACACAGAACCATGGTGGGGGTGCAAGTGATATCGAGTTCTTTCTGTAAAATTGACAGACCGTAGTAGCCATGTTTGCTCAGCCGTGTCTTTGTCCAAATATGTCGTCTCCTTCACTTTTGAGGCCTTTCAGCACAAAATTGCACAAATAGCCAAGGCAGCGCGTTTCACTCTAGTGAGCTTCTTATTCCTCTTCTACTCGTTTGGCTTCCGGATAGACGAGTCTGAGTAGCATCATCTCACTGAGGAGCTAAGAGTACATCTGAGTTTAGACGTACAGTGTGAGCAGGTGGATCGCATCAGAGTGTTGGGTCACACAGTGTGAGAACAAACACAGAGAGCTGTGAACTCACAAGGTACGATGAAACCCTGCTGTTTCATTGTACAGTGAGTTTCATCGTGTGAGCTGTAGCTGCGTGCAAAGATTCACATTCGCACTGTGCATGCCGGGCTTTAGAGTCAAACATAGGATGCAGGGATCAGACCCTTCCCTCCTCTCTGTTCACCTCTGACCTGATGAGCTGGAGCCTGGAAGGAGGCGCGCTCCTCTCTCTGGAGGAAATCCAGCATTGGATATAAAGTTTATTAAACATCTTTGATCTTTTTAGTCCTAATCTGATCTTTTTAGTCCTTCCAACTGTGGGAAGATTCAATCATTTATATATAGATTTTACATGATTTACCTGCATCTCAGCAACAGGATCAGTTTTCCTCATGTGATGGATCATAAATCTCTGCAGGCAGCTGCAAGGAAAAACCTAAAAGCTTCAAAAGCACCGATTCAGGCAGAACGTCTACTGATCCTGATCAGACTGCAGACTCCTAGAGGAGCAGAGGAGATGCAGGTTTCTGTCTGATCCTCTGGAGCAGACTGAGAGCATCAGGAGCTTGTTAGGGATGACAGACTCTGCAGGCGGGTCGGTCTGACAGAACAGCCAGCAGGAGTTTCTGATTGATGGAGATGAGATCTGCTGCGACGTGGAGACGTCAGAGAGGAGGGACAGCCAGCTGGAGCTGCAATGGAAGCTGCAGCCCCTGAGGGGCCGAACAAAACTGGAGCAGGTTTGATACCCAGAAGGACAAGAAGGCTTCTCAGATTCCTTCTGCTTGGTGAAGCGGAGACCTCCACCGACTTGTTGTGACTCTCTTTAATGCCTCACTTAAGGACCATGTGTGCATCGTGTTCTCATTGGATGTGAACGCACCTTTAGTTTGGGCTGAACCTGTGTGAGATGTTCTCTCTCTGTAGAATGACGATCTTCAGAGGTCTGGAAGATGACTCTGTGACCTTTCTCTTGTTGATGGGCTCTGAGGTCATAGCTGACATGTTGTTTTGACAGACCTGTATCAGTGGCAGCTGGTGGATAAATAAATAAATTCATAATAAAGGTATACCAAAAACAAATCAAATGTATACTAAGTTATCACACCAGTATATTTATATGAATGGCAACAACAACAAAAAAACATTACAAAAAGATTTTATAAAAACAAAACATAATTTCATGTACAGGTTTGCTTTTTATACATAAATCTTGTAAATATAGTGTCACAGACCAAAAGAATTATGTGCCACTTTAAATATGGAGAAGCTATTAGTCAGCTTTATACTTTTTTAATAATTAAAAACTATTTATTTTCTGAGAATGTGTTTATTTAAGAGTCTTATTTTTGGTTGCAAATTAACAAACATCTAGAAAAAGTAAATTATATAATATATTCCATGTGAATCCCAGATTGTTCATTCTTCTTTTTCTAAAAAGTCTTTAAATCAGTCCTACCTGTCGGAGAGGTGTTTTAACAAGTTTGTCTGTCCAGACTGTGTCCACGTCACTCTGGTCTAGGGATGGACGATATTGGGATTTTGGCTGATATCCGATATGTCGATATTTTAAAACTCATGTAGCCGATAACCGATATCGATACTGATGTTAAAGCTGGACAAAAATAAGTAGTCATTGAAAATAGCAGTTTTGTTATCCATTTCTGACACTTTGAAAAATAATATACTCAAATATATTTTCATATGCTGATATCAAATTGATTTTTAAAAACGCGGTATCGATCTATTTTACTTTCAAAATCTCGTGAAATTTCATCGTTCTGTTACAAACTCTCGTGATATTTTGCAAATTCTTGTGAGATTTTGTTAGTAAAATAGATCGATACCGCGTCAATATATCAACATATAAAAATATGGCAAAATTTCGTGAATTTTCAGGGGATTTCGTAGCATAACGATGACATATAGCAATATTTCATTAGTAAAAGAGATTGATATGATGTTTTTAAATGGCAATATATCAGCATATGAAGATATTGTGATATTTTAATGTATCAATATTTTTTCCCTCGTCTTTAGAAGTTTTTAAGTCTGTAAAAAAGACGTTTTTGAGGAAGAAGAAGTAGTATTTTTATTTTTTTAGACTTTAGAAACTCAGAAGCTGATCAAATTTCAGTTTTAAGGCCGATACAGGCCGATACGGATAGGGGGCCGATTATATCGTGCATCCCTACTCTGGTCACTTTTAAAAAGAATGCAGAGAAAACAACAAAGTGCATCAGCTGTCCCACAGGCTGTCAGCTACGACTTACGCTGGAACCAACTCCTGCTAAAAGTCCAGCTGCAGGATTCAGCTTTTTCCTCAGTTCGCTGCATTAACTCTATTTCAGGTTTGTCAGCTCCCAGCTCCTTTACATGGATTTTTTCCACCATCTTGTTTCTCGTGAACGGGTAACTCAGTGAAAATCTCACTGAACTGTGTGAAAGCTGCTCTTCAACTTCAACTGTCGTCGCCGCCATGATCTCTACCTCACGGCTAATTGATAGTCTGACTCTTTAACTGATGGTTCATATTCTTTTATTTTAGAATGGTCTTTGGAGGCAGCATATGAACTCACCATAAGAGCTATAAGAAAATAAAAGCAGAAAAAACACAATTACATTTACTTTTAATCCAATAAACAACTGTTTAAACTAAGCAGATTGCAGATAAACACACAAATTATTCTGAGCTTCTAATAAAACAAGCGAATTAGCTTAGCTATAAATAGACCGATACAAGGCTAAAACTTGCTACCGCTAACACATGTTACATCCATAAAATAATCATCAAGTAAAATCTTTATATATTATTTATGACTTTTCCCCTCCATGTCTGTGGAGAGAAGCGCCCAGCGCCCCCTATGGGCCAGCCGCCACTGACCTGTGTGCTTCAGAGCAGGAACCTTCTGATTGTAAAGGGAACTTTATGCTGATGATGAACAGCTGATGAATACGGAAGAGGTTGCACTTTTCCAGGATCATGACCTGGATTGTTTTTGTTCTTCTCCTGACTGATTTAACATTAAGTATAAATTGTGTCTGTCGGAACCAACTGGACTTCAGTGCTGGTATCAGGTCCAAATGCCACGGCGCCTCACTGAGTGACCTATTCTCTCACAGCAGGGTTTATTTCTCGCCTCCTTGTGACCTTTCGTGCTTGCTTGTGCACGCACAGATTGAGTGACGAGGACAGAAAGCTGCCGTCCAGCGAGGTTCAGAACATTCTGATCCAAATACGAGTGTTCTTCTAACGTGTTACCTTCACTCAGAGACAAGACGAGGACCGAGTAACAAACAGAAGATTATTAGGCTCAACTTCTCCTCTTTTCCTGCACAGACAGAAAAGAAAGGGAGCTCAGATGAATTGACCCTGATTAGTAATAAAGCCGGAGCAACTGACAGGGAACTGGTCTGAAGGTTGGTAAACAGTCAGTGCTGCTGAAATAAAAGCCAGAGCAGATGTTTCACCAAATCAACTCATTTAAAGATTATATTTTAGGATTTTAATAAACTGGCTGCAGAACTCTGGTTCTGATTCTACCTGCAGTCCAGATTGTTATTCAACCACCTGGTTGAAGGTATTTAACTTTGGGATCACTGCTGTCCAGATGTCTGGAACATCAGGATCTTCTTTAGTTTCAGCGTGGAAGTTCTGAACATGTCAGCTGGTTTGGGCTGGCCAGAACCACCTGGAAAAAGATTTTAATTTCAATGAGATGAAGATAAAATAGCACTAAATACTGACCCCATCCTTCCATCCCTCCATCATCATCCATCCATCCATCCATCCATCCATCCATCCATCATCATCCATCCATCATACATCCACCATCTGTCCATCCATCCATCCCTCCATCATCATCCATCAATCCATCATCATCCATCATACATCTACCATCTGTCCATCCATCCATCAATCCAT
The DNA here is from genome assembly GCF_016077235.1 of Cyprinodon tularosa. Lineage (NCBI taxonomy): Eukaryota > Metazoa > Chordata > Actinopteri > Cyprinodontiformes > Cyprinodontidae > Cyprinodon > Cyprinodon tularosa. The sequence continues at coordinate 229,676 of NW_024038551.1, read as the reverse complement.
CCATCCATCATACATCCACCATCTGTCCATCCATCCATCCATCCATCCATCCATCCATCAATCCATCCATCCATCATACATCCATCCATCCCTCTTTCATAAATCCAACCATCCATCTATTATACATCCAACCATCCATCAATCTCTCTATCATACATCCAACCATCCATCCATCCATCCAACCATCCAACCATCCATCCATCCATCCAACCATCCATTCATCCATCATCTATCCAACCATCAGTCCATCATCCATATATCCAACCATCCATCCATCCATCCATCCATTATTCATTCATCCATCCATCCATCCATCCAACCATCCATCCATCTCTCTATCATGCATCCACCCATCCATCCATCCAACCATCCATCCATCTATCCATCCATCCTACATCCATCCATCCATCCATCCATCTCTCTATCATCCATCCATCCATCCATCCATCCATCCATCCAACCATCCATCCATCCATCCATCATACATCCACCATCTGTCCATCCATCCATCCACCATCCATCCATCCATCCCTCTATCATACATCCAACCATCCATCCATCTCTCTATCATACATCCAACCATCCATCCATCTAACCATCCATCCATCCCTCCATCATCTATCCAACCATCAGTCCATCATCCATCCATCCAACCATCCATCCATCCATCCATTATTCATCCATCTATCTATCCATCCATCCATCCATCCATCCATCCACCCATCCATCCATCCATCCATCCATCCATCCATCATCTATCCAACCATCAGTCCATCATCCATCCATCCAACCATCCATCCATCCATTATTCATCCATCTATCTACAGTATCTATCCATCCATCCCTCCATTATCTATCCAACCATCAGTCCATCATCCATCCATCCAACCATCAGTCCATCATCCATCCATCCAACCATCCATCCATCCATCCATCCCTCCATCATCTATCCAACCATCAGTCCATCATCCATCCATCCATCCATCCATCATACCTCCAACCATCCATCCATCATACACCATACTGTGTTGGTTCAGTTGAATGGGGGACCTGGGTCAGAATCCTGGCATTCTGCTGTAACCAGTAGCCCACCACTCCTCTGTTAACATATGATCTTCCTGTTGTTTCTTGATATTCTTCATCCAACCAAAAATTAAGACCCAAGGAACCTAAGCTCCTTCCCCCACTCCTTCCTTAAAGTCTGGTTATACTCCCGCAGCAGTCTGTCGCAGTGAGCTTGTCGTAGGTATGACGCAGATATTTTTGATTTATCCTAAATATTGAAGCATGGTCTACATTATGTTATTCAACGCCGCAACACAAGAGGGACAATAATGAACTAGCTAGGGTTGTGGGTGTCTGTGTGTCGGTTTGTCAAGCTTGCTCTCCGTCTACAACCCCTCATCAAACGCCAGACGACACACAGTTCACCCTTAAAAGTTCCAGAAAGACTGGCCGTGGCACTGCAAGTTTTGGCTTCGGCTGCGAACCAACAGACCGTGGCACAGAGCTACAAACTAGCATCCTCCAAGGTTTCTGGAAAAGTGTCCAAGATGTGCCAAGCCATTGTGGACGACACTACAGCCAGAGCTTCTGCCATTAGGTACCAAACAGGAAATAACAATAGTGTGGAACAGATGTAGAACTGACCAATCAGAGGCCTCCCTTCTCTCCTCCCTGCGACGCCATCTGTGGCTTTGTCTGCGGTCACCTACAATTTTGGGGAGGTGCACCAGAATGTCTGCAGAAGTGTGTTTGTGTGTGTGTGTGTGTGTGTGTGTGTGTGTGTGTGTGTATGGGGGGGGTGCATATCTGCCTTTAGACAGAGGTTGACCTCTGACCTTAGCTCTGAACTGCTGAAGATCACGACCCTAAGACGCTAACAGAACCACATCCTCACAGACAAAGATGTTTATGGACAGACTGAGTCATCAGACATTAGATCCGTATTCAGGAGAAGCAGCAAGTTATTGAGGCAGAATCATGACTCATTGTTATCAAGGTGAAATGGGGATGATTCATCCATGTGTTGGAAAAGGGAAATCATCTGAAGCAGACGGCTCATCTCAGACTCTGCTGCCAGCTTTCTAACCTGCTGATGGAACCAGAGAGAGACCCGCCTGAGGGCCAAGGAAATGATCTTCTGGCTCATTAGCTGCTTGATGTGAGGACGGACCCAAGCAGGAGAAAGATTAAGACTCCAGATTCTGAGAAACTCATCTCTTATCTGAGATAAATTTTAAAGCACCGGGACACAAACGGTTCCGACAGCAGGTGATAAAGAGAGAGGACGGGTTCGAATGGATGCAGGGATTTAGAGGAACCTGCTTCTCGTTTTTAATGATGCAGCTTCATGATTCATGTCACTGAAGATTTCCTCTTTTGTTGCAGTAAGCAGGACCTGCTGACCATCTCTAATGTTCCTGTGGAAGAGTGTCCCCCTTCTCCCCCCCGCACAGCACCCCCCACCATGAAGGTAAGGAGCTTCACCCCCACAGCTGCCCAACAGAAATGATTGTTAAAAACTGTTATTCAAGGTAAAACCTACAGTAAACTATTTAACCGTGGCCCCTTTCTGTCTGCAGTCGGCTCATTTCTTTGACATGATGGAGAAGATGGAGGTAAGAAGTGATTCCCTCTGCAGCTGCTTGCATGTCTGGAGGATAATCTGTACTTGTTGTAATCAGAGCAGCTTTTAGTTTTCTGCTCTGATATCCAGAGTTGATCAGATTGGTCCAGAGCTCAGAAACCATCAGCAGGAGCAAAAGAGTTTGTTTGGGTTCCAGCAGATGAAAAAGAGGACTCCAAAGAAGATTTTTCTTATTCATATCTGACCTTCCTGTACCTGCAGATAACTTCATCCGTTTAATGAGTGGTTTGTTGACTGATTTCTATAAACATCTAACGTGGGCTGCTCTGTATTCAGAGAAATTAAGCTGTGATCCTGATCCTGATCCTATGGCAGCATCCAAAACAGACTGAGGTTCTGAAGAGCATACATGTTCAGAGCATCTTTAATAACGATTACTAAAAAAGACCTGCAGAGGAACACATCCTGAAACCATTCAGGGCATCTGGGAGGATTTGGAGGACTGGACAGCAGTGATTCCTCGGCCTGCACACAGGCTCTAATGGTGGAAAGGTATCATGGTATAGGCTTGGATCAATTCAATTCAATTTATTTATATAGCGCCAATTCACAATACATGTCATCTCGAGGCACTTTACAGTTCAACCATATCATACAATCTAATTTATTAAATTTTCTATCTAAGAAAAAACAGTTCACTGCATCTACTTATTTACTCAAAGGCAATCCCTCACAGTAAGCATGCTTGTAGTGACAGTGGAGAGGAAAAACTCCCTTTTAACAGGAAGAAACCTCCAGCAGAACCAGGCTCAGTGTGAGCGGCTATCTGGATCGCATCACTGTTCTGATGCAGCATGAGCACTTCTGCTGCCTCAAAGACCCAAACTCCTTCAGGGACACCCAGCATGCTTGAATATGACTATGAAAAATTACATTATAAAGGCCTGGATGTGGAAGAGGAGGGTATAGTGCCTGGGCTAGCCATTGTGAATTCAAGATCTGTTCCTAACAGAGCGTCAGAGAATTTAAGAACCAGAAAAAGGACGCCTGACATGTTTTTATGGGACAGAGACCCACTGAAGGTTTGGTGTCCACAGTGAAAGGACGGCTACACTGCAAAAAGGGAAATCTAAATAAGGCATTTTTGCTAAAATAAAGTGCATTTTTCTTGAATTGAGGAGGTAAGTGAGACACTTTGCCAATAGAAAATTTACATTTAAAATACGACAAAAAAAACCATTTGGTTTTCTTATTTCAAGTGCATATTATCTAATTATCTTATTTTAGTGGTAAAAATACTCATTCTATTGGCAAATCAACTATTTACCTACTCAAATTAAGGGTAAATACATTTAATTTAAGATTTTTTCTACCTATTTCTAGATGGGTTTCGCAGTGTGTAAGATCAGGAGGAGCAATAAGAGAACAACCAAGTGGGACAAGCTACTTGGAAAAGCAGGATGAATGTAACAAGAAATTAAGCCAAGAAAAAGAAACGAAAGTGTTTGACTTCGACTTTTAGCTTTCAGGCTTTTGCAGAAGAAAATCTGCTATTTTTTTCCTTCCATGTAAGATTTTTTTTTTCTGTAGGCAGAAATAATTGTAGAGACAGAGAGACCCTCATGTCTGTTTTCTCTCCCCGACTCCAATGCAGCAGGTGCCTGAAGCTGCTGAGATGAAGACGACCCCTCAGAGACAGAAGGCACGTCTGTCCATTCGTCTGTCCTCATATGTCCCCTAATCCTTGCTCCATTTCATTTCATGTTTATAGAAAATCTCAGGAGTGACAGGTTCTGGTTCAGCCTGAGCAGGAAGGTCTCATATCCTCCTCTCAGTATTAACTCTGACACAAAACGAGCTGCCGCCCCTGCCAGAGGAGGCTCTGATCCTCGTCTTACTCATCTGTCATCGTTTGCTACACGTCCTGCATGTTAATGTGGATCTGTTGCTTTCTGCAGTTTAACGTTCAAACATTAAAACTCACTTTGTTCTGAAATGAAACGTCTCTTGAGACTGGAAGTTACATAAAGTGAAACTAGAAACTATCTGAACTTTCATGCTGCAGAATATAAATGGTCATATGGAGGAATCAGAACAATGATGTTGGACAGTGAGAACTGTCTTCAGTGTTTAAGACGTCTCTCTGTCTCTGTTTCAGGACGACTACATTCCTTATCCAAGGATCGAGGAGGTAGGACAAAAAACATGAAAACTTGCAGGTCTTTTGGGTGACGTTTTGTTTTTTTTGTTTTTTTTTATTTTTAACTTGGTTGGATGCTGGGCAGCTTTGGATATTTTTGCCAATATTCTTTTTTAGTTTTGGACATTTGTTGTGATGCGTAACCATATCAAGTAAAGCAAGTTGGGGGTTTTTATACCGCGGGCCAGCTCACTTCATATTAAAAGCTGAAATACAACTACTTTCCCAAGTCCCAGATGAATTGAAAAGTAGGTTGCCAATGATGCAGAGCAGGAGCAAGGAGGAGAGAGAGGAGGAGAAAATTTAAGCCTTCGCTTGGATCAGTAATTCCGTGCAATGTGAAAGCTACACTCACTATTTTTTTAGGCTGAATCCAGAAGAAGCTGTTGCACTCCTTCCCATTTGGTGGTTTTAACACTCCTGAAGGTTGTTCACCAACTGCCGTTAAATAAGACTTTTAAAAACACTTTATTTACACAATTCAAACAATTATTGATGCACATTAAGGGTAGGTTAAAAATCACTATTAACGTACAAACAAGTGTCAGCTAAAAATCATTAAATGAGGAGCGTGTCACATTGTAGTTCTCCTTCATCTAACACAGCACATAAAGTGTTATTAAAACCCCACAGCTGAATAAAATCCTCCATGTTCTGTGTGGCTCTGTGGAAGTGAAACTCCAGCCCTATTCTGGCTTTAACGTTGCACCTCCACAGAGCCACGGCATCAAGGTGAGGTCCTTCCTGCAGTCTGCCTCCGCAGGACAGGTAAATGGCCATCTTTGCTTCACTGATTAACAAAAATATTTAAGTTGGGCCTTTGGCTTATTTTTTTCTGTTCTGGCAAACTCTTCCTATAAAAAGAGCATTTGTAAAAAAAAAAAAAAAAAACGTCTCAAAGAGACTAAAAACACTAATTAAAAGGCTAAAAATAGTCTTTAGTCTTGTGCATTCCATAAAAACGTGGAACACGTTTTCAGACAGACCGCAGAAAGGACACTTGTTTAAAACACTCCAATTAATGAACCGATAAAAACGTTTGTGGTGATGGCGCCCTGGAAAATCCTCCATTGGAGATCACCAGTTCGTTTTTGATTGGAGGCTTGTATAAAGTCCTCCACTGGAGGTTTTTCCCTGAAGTTTTTCAGAACAGATGCAGACTGGCCGGTTCTAAAGATGTCTTTGGTTTATTGTCCTTGTGCAGCTGTGATAAAAGGCCCATATTTGATAAAACCATTCTATGTGGGTCCATGCTGGAGAGCCTATTAAATAAGAAGAACAAGACCATAACACTATTGATGGAATTTTGTGGAACAACTTTCAAGTGCATTACTAAGACCAACTGGTAGGGAGTGTAAATTAGTTTTATTTACTTGCACTGTTGTATTGCTTCAGCATTGCAACTTTTTTGCTTGTATTTATAACTTTTAAACTTGCATTGTTACAGATGAAACATCTGTTACGTTTATGAATGAGTTAACAGGAAGAAATACAAGGTCCTAAATGTGTTCATTTTATTGAAACCAATGTATACATCTTTATTGACAGTAATCATGCCCTATATGTGGTTCTGGATGTGACAAGAAAAGCCTCCATTGATTGTTTAAAATAAAAGCACATAGGAGAAAGTTTCTTGGAAAAAGATCTCGGAGTGGCAACAGCAATTGGATTTATTTGGGTGCAGGGAAAGTTTGACTATTCTAAAAAAATATCCCGCTGATGTTCTGTTTACTGTCTCTGTTCTAAGATTGGCTGTTGATTGGCTGCAGTTATGTATCAGTCACCACCTTCACAACATGCAGCAACACAACACTTTACTGCTAAACTGGAAAAAAATTGAAATCTAGTCAAAAAAGTCATTTTTTCTTAGAATAATTGCATTTGTTCTTGGATTGAGGAGATAAAAGACATTTTCCCAATGGAACAAGACAATTAACTTTAAAATAAGAAAACACAATTGCATTGTCTTATTTCTATATTATACATGATCTTATTTTAAGAGTAGAGATGCTAATTCCATTGGCAAAATATCTCATTTACCTACTCAAATTAGGGGTAAAGACACTTAAGAAACATTTAAGAAATTTTTACTTATTTCTTGGTGGTTTTTCCAGTGTGATGTCCACATCAGAATGGAGAGAAGGAGAATGATCTAAAATAAGTAGAAATGTCTTAAATTAAGATTATTTACTCTTAATTTGAGCAGGTAAATAAGATGATTTGCCAATGGAATTTGTATTTTTACTCTTAAAATAAGATAATTAGATATTATGCACCTGAATTGGCAAAGTGTCTCACTTGCCTCCTTAATAAAAAAAAAGTACTTATTTTAAGGAAAAAAAAAAAAACTTATTGCGATAATCATTTTTTGCAGTGAAAAACCACTCCCAGCCAGCTGCCTGCCTAGGTTGACCCATGTCTCCTTAGTTTAGCTTGTGATCCCTTCAATTATTGTAGGATGTCTGAGTAACCGACAGACAGAGTGCAACATACAAAACAGGAAGTGACATCATATATCGTACCCATAATGCAGAGACTCCTCTAGAATGTTCAGGATACTTCTGATATTCTTCTACACTGGAAAACAATCTGAAAATAAGTAAAAGTTTCTTACATTAAGTGTATTTACCCTTAATTTGAGAAGATAAATGAGATGATTTGCCAATACAATGAGTATTTTTACCACTAAAATAAGATAATTAGATAATATGCACTTGAAATAAAACAATGAAATTGTCTTTTCTAATTTTAAGTGCAAATTGTCTTGTTCCATTGGCAAAATTTATCTTTTACCTCCTCAATCCAAGAACAAATGCACTTATTGTAAGAAAAAAAAGACTACGGTAGAAAAAAGATCTAGATTTTGATTTTTCCAGTGTAGTTGCGCGTTGTTGGCTTTCCAGGTTCAAAACAAACAATAAAAATTACCCACTAGCAGAAAATTACTCTTTATCTGACTCAGCTAAAGTAACAAACCCTGGTCAGAAAACCATGGAGGAGAGTTTGGACATAAAAGTCATGTTATTTGTACCAGCGGTTTTTAAACTGTTGTGAGTGCCTCAGAATTTTGGAGGGAAAATGTGAAAAACATGCAAAAAAAAGAAATAATCAAAACTATATAAACTAATCATTATTTTTGCACCAAAACTAATCTGATTCCATCTGCCAGGCCAGTGAACTGTTTTTGAACCCTTTTGCAAACACTGAAAGTGAGACTAAGGCTACATTACGCAGAAGCTCTGTCTGCGCTGATGATGGTTCGCTCTAAGCAGCATGCTAGATGCATTAAACTGAAAGTGGAACAGACAGCTCTACCTACCTTCTGATTAATTTAGCCAATAACGATCTGACCACATGAGGCCACTTGATCAGTAAACTTCCAGGCCTGGTTCATGCTGTGAGGCTGCAGGTGAGTCATGAGCAGCAGGTGGACAGAAGGTGGTCATTGGTCTAAATCAAGAGATGATAATATCTCCTTCATGTTGTCATATTTATAATGTATATATGACTCCATCAGGTGTCAAGAAGGTCTGCTGGAGTATTTTAAAATCCTCTAGGTTACATGGGGACATGTCTGCTCTGCAGGTGTTGGAGAGGGGGGCACCGTACCCTCAGGTCATCCTGCCGCAGTTTGGAGGTTATTGGATTGAAGATCCTGAAACTTCACCTCCTGCTGTGCCTCCTTCAACCTCCCAGGAGGTCAGCGGTGATGAGGTAGAAGAGGGAGGAGGAGCAGGGGTGCAGAGGAAGGAGGAAGACAGTGCTGCCCCAGGGGATTATGGGTACCAGCTGGAGGAGATCAATGAGGCTGCACGAGCGTATAGGAAGCACTTCCTGGGCAGGGTGAGGATAGAGATCCAGTTAGGATGCTCAATAGAACAAAAATATAGGTTTCATTTACAGTCTTATTTCATTTTAATTTTCTTAATCCTCGATTAAAAGACTGCAGTTCTTCTCAGAGTCCAGCTTCCAGGTTTGGATCTAACACCTCCCTGCCTTTCAGGAACATCTGAACTTCTTCTGCTCAGCCAGCAGTCTGGGAAACCTGCTGCTGTCTGTGAGACACGAAGAGGAGAAGGAACATGAATACCTCCATGTCATCATCAGGTAAACACGGTCAAACAGGTCAGCCTTCTGGTCCAAGATGGTTGGAGTCAGAAGTCCAGTTTCAGGAAGAGCTCAAGGCCCCTTTCAGAAAATATTTTGGCTTTATTTTCTTTTTATAGACATCCCTTTTTATCAGAGACACATCTTTGCAATTGAAGTTCCTTTCAGTGGGCTTAGACTCTTTTTTTTCTGACTTCTAGTGGTCGTAGTGCAGCTCCAGGTCTCTGGCAGCAGGTTGATCTTTGTTTTTCTTTCAGGTCTCGTCTGAAAAGCCTCTACCACCGACTATCGCTGGCAGAGCTGCCGGACATCCCCAGTGTGCCGGATCTAGCCAAGGTACGCCAAAGGAGCTCCAACCAGCTTCCTGTTCTTCCCCAATCTGTTCCCCGTTTCATCTGTTCTATAAACTGTGGGGAAAAGATCTGTAAGAGTACACAATCTCAATCTTTAAAGGCTCCCTGGAAATTTACATTTTGCATATAAAACTAACATGAAATAAAAGTGTCATGTGATGTGATGTCATTTGATTATTTTAGGGACGTGAAAAAAGCAAAACAAAACCATTTGGAGGTAAATTTAGTTTAAACTGGTTAGTAGATTGATATAATGACAAGATTATAGATGGTGGGATATTTTTGTATCAAGGTTTTGTTGAAGCTAATTTTTCGTCCATATTTAAAACATTTCTGACCAATCAAAATGCTAAAAAGTATGAAATCCATCATTTAAAATGAATTTTAGATACCTAAGAGCTTCAGTAGTTTGACCCCCTGTGTTGTTTTTCCTGAAGCTCCTGTGTGATGAAGCAGCCTCCCTGCGGTTCAGCCCCGTCCTCTACCCCAAGGTGAGCTCATCAGGTTCCTCCCCCTGAACACAGCCGGGGCCCCGTCAAACTGACTGCTGTCCTTTCCTGTCTCCAGGCGTCTCAGCTGATTGTGAACTATGATGAACACGAAGTGAACAGCACCTTTAAGTTCGGAGTCGTCTACCAAAGTTTCGGGCAGGTAGGAAATGTTGATTTCACAGCTGAAGGCAAAGACAGTGACTTTGGATATTAAATAATTAGAGAAAACAGCTTTAGATGAACTGTTTAATTAATCAAATATAAAATCAAAGATCATAATTGGGGAGTATTGGGCTAGTGATTAGGGCATAGTGCTTGGTATCCTGAGTGCTCGGTATCTTGGTTCTCTCCAAGGGGATGCACTGGAAAAACAATCTAGAAATAAGTAACAATTTCTTAAACTAAGTGTATTTAGCCTTAATTTGAGTAGGTACATGAGATAATTTGCTAATGGAATGAGTATTTCTACTCTTAAAATAAGATAATTAGATGAAATTCACTTGAAATAAGACAATGAAATTGTGTTTTCTTATTTTAAATGTAAATTGTCTTGTTCCATTGGCAAAATGTATCTTTTACCTCCTCAATCCAAGAACAAATGCACTTATTTTAAGAAAAATTACTTATCTAGATATTGATTTTTTTCCAGCGTGGGTTAAATGCAGAGGTAAATTTATCCAATCTGAGATCATAAAGTTAAATTATATTATTCAACAGGGTTAACCTTTAGTGTTTATGAAGCTCCGGACGGAAATGTTTTGTTTTTATCTCACAGTTTGGGTTTGTTTCCCACCCAGACACCAGGAGGCAATAAAGAGAGAGGTTGAAAGGAAATCTATTTTAAAGGGTTCTATTTTTAGTGTCTACTTGATGAGGTTTGTTTACATAGATCATTTTAGAAATGTTATTTTATTAGTCTGTGTAGGATATAGAGTTTATTTAGGCCTAACTTGCTGCAGTCATATTGTAATGTCGATCTCTACAGTCACTAGTTTGTCAGCTCTGAGCTGCCGTAGCACCAAGATGTCTGCCTCCATAAATGTGTAATTATAAACAGAAATTACTTATGTAAGGCAAACATAAAGATGGAGACTTTCAGTTCATAGATGATAATAAATAACATTTATATGGATAATGTATTACAGTTCTGTCAGTAAATATCTGTAATTATTACAAACTGCTGCTTTAACTATACATTCCTTCCTTTGTAAAGCTCCTAAAAACAACCAGGGTTCAATACGTATGATGGAGTATAACGATCATAACAGCAGTTTTCTATTATAAGATTATACTGTTATGAGAATAAAATTTGAATTATATTAAATTCATAATTTTATGAGACATAAAAGTTGTTATAATAAAACAAAACCTTGATAGATATACCTAAAATATCTCCCAAAACCTGAATACCTAAAGTACCTCAATACCTAAAATCCAGCAAACTGAGTATTTTAAATCTGGAGGAAGTCTGAGGTTTCTCCAATAGTTAATAACAAAGTATTCTACTTCTTTAATCTCACATTACGACATTATTCTGGATAAACTACAACTGTGACTTAATTATTTTTAAAACTTTATTCTGGTTCGACTTTAATCTGGTCATTTCATCTCATAGACCTAATATTAGGATTTTGTTCTTTTAATAAAAAAATAATAAAGCAAGTTAAAACAAAGAAGTTTGAAATACACCCAACAAAAATAAAAAGACAATATTAACTAAATGATTTTACAAAAACGTGTTTTAAGTAACCTTTTTAAACTCGCAGAGTGATGATGCCAGTCTGACATGATTGCAGCTGATTCCACAGCGGCTACAGAGAAAGATTTACACTTTGATTTGAGCAAACAGGTTCATATGTTTGCAGGAGATCAGAGCGGTAAGGTGGTTCCAGCTACTGAGAGATTGAAAAACAAATGAAAGAACTGATGTGCTTAGACTTCTGGCTAATACGGACCCAACCTGATTTAAAACATTTATAAATTACTGCATGTTTTCTGACGTCAGAGTCTATCATTTCATATGCGCCTCTTCTCTTGTTAATACGGTAAAGCCACCAGGCTGCATGTGATCCAAATGATCCAATGAGCTGCTGTCAGTTTGGGTTGCTGCTGCTGCTACTTTTAGACACAGCAGGCAAACCTGTGGCAAGCCGGGCGATGGGAAAGAAGGAGAAGATGATGAGAAAAAGAGAGCAGAGAAAGTGTGGACTGCTGGAAGAACTGTGGTGAACTGGTGAAAGAAAGTGAAATGGTGCTCAAAGATGACCCTGAACATTTAGAGGATGTTTGGACTCAACCTGCTGCTGTGAAGCAGGATTCTCCACCATGAACAGAATCAAAAATAAATATGGATCCAGGCTCAAAATGAGCTCCTTGATATGTGCTTTAACGATTGTTGTTCTCTACTTCAAAAAACACTTTAGATTTTAAAATGGAAAAAAAAAAAAAAAATTTATTTTTATATTTTATTTAAGATTTCAATGTATAACATGGATGCATAAAAAACTTATTTTATTTCAGAGTTAAATTCTGTTTAAAGTAACAGATTATAATTAAAAATGTCTCCAGACCTTTACTGGGTGATGATTTTCTTTATTTGGACTTTTTATTTTTAATTGGTTGCCCCTGGTTTATATAATGAAGGCCTTCGACTTGTTCAGATTAGGAATCATCTGCATTGAAAGGAAATGTTTCCTGGCATTAGCTCCAAGAGGTAATGAAAAGATGAAATAAACAGAAAAATTGCTTTTTTTCTACAACTTTTCTTCTTTAACTGTTTTAAGGTTTTAGCTCCCAGTAGTTATGTTGATTTCTGTTTATGAAGATGAAAAAAACTACAAAAGCAGCAGGAATGTAAACACTTACTGGGCTTATTGGAAGTAGTGAAGGTAAGGAAGTTTAACAGCTGCTTGGAAGAAGGATCTGTGACAATGCTCCTAAGTGCGCCTGGGTTGCCACTGAAGCAGCTCTGCAGTTCAGCTACAGTGTCACATCATTCTTTCTAAAGGGTCTGTTGTTTTCCACCAGCAGCTCTCAGTATCCTAACAGCTTTGTTCTCACTTAGAGCCTTTAAATGTGACAGTTTGACTGTTTGGGGTCTGAATGAGAGTCACCTGTCGGCAGGTGTCTGAGGAGGAGCTGTTTACCAACAACCAGGAGACGCCAGCCTTCACAGAATTCCTGCAGTTGCTGGGAGACACCGTGGAGCTGCAGGACTTCAAGGGGTGAGAAGTGCAAACATCTGCAGCCCCAAGGTGTGAAATCCTAGTCTTTCTGTCATTGCAGCTCCTCAGGGTCACTCTTGCTGGGTTCCAAAGGCAACATCTTGTTATTTTTATTAGAAAGCATCTGCTTATTCAGGCGTTCAAAGGGATTTATTGGAAATGTTGTCCTTCATACTTTGTTTCCAGCTTTGCAAACATAAAACAATTATAAACAATAAAAAACAAAATAAAATAATGAACAAAATTTGTTGCATTCTGAAATAGTATTTGGTCTGCCTGGAGCGCCACCTGTGGGACTGGGGGAAATATTTATCTTTCCACACCAGGAATAAGATCATGCGGTCCAACAGATGGATCCTGATGGGTTCTGCTCCCTCTCTGCAGGTTCCGGGGGGGTCTGGATGTGTCTCACGGTCAGACGGGTTCTCAGTCTGTCTACACCGTCCACAGAGGACAAGAGATCATGTTCCACATTTCCACCAAGCTGCCGTTCACTGAGGGAGACCCACAGCAGGTAGATGGACTTCACAGAGAGCATTATAGACCCCAGAGGTCAGATCACTGGTTCTGTTTGGTTCTGTTTACCCAGGGAAGGTTTTTGGGTTCAAGTGGAAACACCTGAAGACAAATAGTCCTGACTCTTTATCAGATGCTCACATATGATTATCTGAGTGAAAGAGAATTAACACAAAACAGGTTAAATTAAATCATCATAACGGGTTTAATCAGAAGAGCAGTAATTATTCCCCACCTGCTGCCACAATAATCACACCTACTGATGATTACAGCTATAGTTGGCTTTGATATTGGCTGTTGCCAAGAGGTTAAAAACTGCCGCTAAAAGCTGACCAATGTTGAAAAAACGTGACCTGGTGGAAAGTCTGACAGTACCAAATAACCATGGCAACAGCCTGTTAGCAATCAAAATATGGACGAGTGGATGATCAAAATTAGTGGTCCTCCTATTTGTCAATCATTCTGGTAATACGTTTACATAAGGTCGTCCTACGTACTCGTCCCCAGTTAGCTAACTTTTTCTGCACATGCACACTTTCAGGCGTATATCTGTGTTGAACTATGAAGAAGCTAAGAAAAGAAAGGCCTCAGAAGAGGCAGATATATCCCAGAATGCTTTGTGCGGAGAGCAAAGCATGATGGGATTTGCCATAGACTGCAGCAAGTAATAACAAGCAGGGGCGGATTTATGAAATTTGGGGCCCTAGGCAAAGACAGGCAGGGTGGCCTCTGATTTGAGAAGACAACACATAAAACAGACCCATTATACAGAGACAGAAATTGCAATAGAATAGACATAAATTGTTTGTTCTTTTGTCCCTCTTTTCTCGTCCCTTTTCTTGTTCTTTCCCTCTATGTTTTGTACTCAGCTGACTTTTCATGCTGTCTCAAAAGGAATGACAGATTTTTTTCCAAGCACTAAGCTCACTTAGCTGATTGCTCCTTCCTGTGTTTCCAGAAAGGCAACAGCAAAAGTAAATAACCCAGTCCTTATTTTCACTGTAGACAAGCCATGATCTGCTTCTCTGTTCTCCATTTTTCATTTGGATGAAATAATAGCTGCATGAATCATGACAGCAGAGAAGATAGAGGAGAGCAGAAGGCGGGGTTACCACTCCAAACCAGTTCGATGCTTTTATATGTTTTCACCAAAGTCTCCAGTAGCAGAAAAAAGTCTTTAGATGTGGCGCTAGACGCTTTTTTGAAATAAAACTGCTTGAGGAGTCTGAAAAGTCGCTATATATAGTGACAAATGTGCTAAGTTGGGAAAAAACTGCTCTTCTCACCATTTGTTTTCAAATGGTTTGCTGCTGTCTGTTTGTAACAAAGATGGCGCAGGCACCGCTTGGAGGAGGAGGAGTTACGTGACCAATGGGGAGCAAAAAGTAGTGATCATCTGTCTGAACAGTAATTTAACTGAGTTTACTGTAAAGTCCACTATATAGTCCGCGCTCTATATAGTGACTGAGGGATTTAGGATTTACGGCAGATGTTCTGACACAGTAAGCTTGTTTGAGATAAGAGAACAGCAACTTTCAAACAGGGTGCACAAGGGGAAATGGGCTCGTTCATGCTCTCGCACGCAATTAATAGGCGTTCCCTCTTGAAGTGGGTACAGGGTTGTGCGCGTGTATTTTTTTTTTAAGTTTAGAGGGTGGATCTTTTCAAAAACTCGCAAAAACCTCCATTACACCTTTAACCGCAGTGGCAGAACCGTGTCATCAGCTGAACACCAAATGCACGTGATTAGAAGCCTAAACATCTGTGGACAATTAGTTCTGTTTAACGAACAGGAAGTCATTCAGTCTGATTGGTGGAACAGGAACATCTCATCTCTGACCTTCTAGAAGGTGACCTGAATTCCTACTTGTTGTAAAACTAGAGCATCTATTGAAGGCCAGATAGAAGTTTAACTCCATTTTTTAGGGAATGTTCTGGTTTCTGCCAGTCGGCACATTTCAGATCTGATATTCTAATTTAAATCTGTTTCTATGGATGGTTTCTTTCAGCTGCAGAGGAAACGCCACATAGGAAATGACATTGTGACCCTGGTGTTCCAAGAAGAGGCCACGCCCTTCGTTCCCGACATGATCGCCTCCAACTTCCTGCACGCCTTCGTCTTGGTGCAGGTGGAGGAGCCCTGCTCGGACAACACCACCTACAAGGTACGGAGGAGGTATCCCTCATGAATAAGCTGCTGAATGTCGAACAGCCATCAGTGTTTAAATAGCCAAATCTCGGACAGGTATCTGTCACAGCTCGAGAAGATGTTCCCTCATTTGGGCCACCACTGCCTAATCCCGCCGTCTTCAGAAAGGTGAGGATAGATTTTGGAGCAAATCTGACCAACCTTTAAACTTCAGCTCCACTGAAGTCACACCAGTGTTTCCTTTCTGCAGGGTCCAGAGTTCAGACAGTTTCTCCTCACCAAACTCATCAACGCAGAGCTGGCCTCCTACAAGAGCGAACGCTTTGCCCGACTGGAGGTAACCTCGCCAGCAGGGGGAGCTGCTTCCTCTCAGCTTGTAGGATGTGTGGAGAACATATGGCTCCCATGTAGGGTTGAAAAAAATAATCCAAATAATCATGATTTATTGATTATTAAATTGTCAAATTTAGTAATCAATAAGTTTAGTAATCAATTAATCATTAACTGGAGTATAGAGACTGTAATATATGCCTCTGGCTGACAGAGAAAACCACTTTAAGCAGCAGTTATACCATCATCATCAAAGAAAAAAATTGTAAACATTTTTTTTCTGTCAATATGCTCTATCCAGAACTTGTCAAGTCGAAAAGTTTAAGTTTCACCTGATTACATTCGCAAAAAATATTCCTTACGGAACCTTTCACTATTCGGATCTTAATCGATTAATCGAAAAAATAATCAACAGATTAATCAATTACCAAAATAGTTGTTAGTTGCAGCCCTATGGTTCAGTCATTACATCTAATCTGGGTTTCTGACCTAGGAAAATGTTTCATCAGCTTTCCAACCCTGACAGATAAGGAGCTTCTGAGATGTCAGGAGGCTGTCGGGTCTCTGAAACGTTTTGGTCTTTCTTTGCTTGTGTTTAGGAACGGACGCGATCGGCCCTGCTGGACAGCCTCCTGGATGAGCTGCAGAGACGCTCGCAATGCATGCTGGGATTGAGCTCAGGGGCAGAGGAGGAGGGAAGGGGTGAGAACGGCCATGCCCATGGAGGTCTGCTGGAGTCCATCAAGGTTAGTCTGAGGGTTCCCACCTCTATTAGGAACTCAATCTCTTCACTCCTGATTTCTCTCAGCTAAACACAACAGGTGCAGCAAACAATCTCGTTTTCTCAGAGTTTACTAATTCAGGGAAAATCATACAGTAGTTTACCGGAACTGGTCATAATTTGCCGATCTGGTGTCGGCAATGTTACAGACATTCTCCATTATTTCCCTCCTGTATCGTCTTGGTTATTTATGGGTTCTCGGTCCTTGGATTCAGTTAATCGCCTCTGGTTGGCGTTGTAGCGCATAGGTAAATAAAGCCTGGCTGTTTTCTTTCAGAGAGCGATGAAGGGACGGAGCGTATCCATGGAAACCATGTCACGCGGTGGGGCGGGACTACCCACCAGTCTAAGTGGGGGTGGTCTGGTCCACCTGAGCATTGAGGTAAGTGGAACCAGCGGCTTGTTCCAGTTGGGAAATGATCCCAGCAGCTGTTAGGAGCAGTTTGTTTCTGTTCCCAGAGCAACGTAAAGTCTCCAGTGAAGAGGCGCTCAGGCCTGTTCCCTCGCCTGCTGAGTGTCGACAGCCAGACCGACAAACAAAGCCACAGGAGGTAACTCCAACCTGTTCTTAGCAGTTATTAATGCTTTAAAGAAAAAAGACAGCTCCTATATATTGGTGAACTGATAGATCAGAATATCATCGCATCGTCTGCATAATAGTCGATTTTAAAAAGATCTGCAGGCTAAAAAACAACAAAGAATAAAACAAAACCGAGCCATGAGGAACTCCATCTGTAAACAAGGCTACAATGTCTGCACTCAACACTTAACCTTGGTTATTTCTCTGTCGGGTTTACCTTGGGATCCATCAGCCTCCTTAACGAACAGCGCAGCTTCGACTGCTGCCACCCGACGCTGGAGGTGAAGTCAGAGCTGCCGTCCAATCCCAGCTCTCCAGAGGCAGGACAACGGGACAGGTGAGCTTAACTCTCGCTTTTTGTTTTAATGTGAACAATGAAGCAGCAGTAGCAGGAACGTTTCTGTGTTTGCAGGATTCACCCCAAGAAGGAGAGCAATAAGATTTCCAGATCCACGTCCAGCACCTGCAGCTTTAGCGTCCCCACTGATGACGTACACCTGGTGAGGGACAGACCCCCAAAACCTTTAAACCGATGGGCTTTTTCCACACTCCCTGGGGAAGTTAGAGCTGTGGTTTACAGTGTGGCCTTTTGGTGGCACCAGAGCAGAGAACCTTTTTCAGTCAGATACAAGGGAGGGCCTTCATTGTTGGTCATTGGGTTGGTTTGAGGAACCTTCAGGGGTTTATTAGATTTAGAATACTTAATTTGGATGCAGATTTAGGATGAGAAATAGTTTAGGACTTGGATCTGATCTGTAATCCTGAAACTTCCCTCCGTCTGTCTCAGACATCCACGCCCGAGGCTTCCTGTCCCCTGATCATCTGCCGCAGCCCCACAGGTTCAGTAAACCGTTCCCCCCTTCATCATGTCCCATCATGGTTCCTGCCTCCCTCTGGGTAATATGGATTATTTTCCTCTTTCAGAGCTGAAAAACAAGAACTCTCCCAGATCCAACCTGAAGTTTCGTTTCGACAAGCTGACTCACTCTGCTGCTGTACGTTGGTTTGTCAGCCGCTGTCTAAAGTTCACTGGGAATGTTCTGACCTCTGGGTGTACAGCTCTTTAGGAACCATCTGAACCCACCCTCCTTACTGTGTTCCAGGCTAACCTGTAATCTTCTGAGTTGGTCCTTCTAGTTCTCAGTGTCTCCTGAGGACAGTCTTTGGATTTTGACTAAATTTTTCACAGCTTCAAACCTGGTTCTGATTCTGGTGATTCAGTTTACTTAGGAGAAATATTTTTTCCAGTCACTTAAAAATAGAATTACAATAGATAGATGAGGAGAAGAAAGGAATACCTCTAGAAAGCCCATAGAACTGAGGACTTGGACCTCAACAGGGAGACTGGATCACATGAGGAGAAGTTCTGTGTGGTTGAAGTTGCTACGGTTTCTGACGGTACTCTCTCTCCTCTCTCAGCAGGGAAACTGAACACTGAGGAGGTTTTTTTTGAGGTACGTATGTCTGCTTCAGATCAGATTTTTAGCCCCTTAGATGGACAGCAGGACTTTATCCTACCTGATAGATGCTGAGGCTGCACTCAGTAAGGTCCAGATTCAGGGTTAGCCTCAGGTCTTTGTCCATTTATGAGAATGTTTAGCTTTAGCAGATTTGTTCAGCTCCAGCTTTAATGTTGTCTGTTCTCCAGAGAACCGCTCAGAGGTGCAGCTTACACATCCAGGACCAGGATTACAGACCCAACCACATCCCCAACATCTTTCCAAGTTCCTGAGGTTCTCTGGGTTCTGACTGGTGTCACGGCAACCTGTGGAAATCCTAAAGAACCACATTTACAGCCGCAGAGACATCCTGTGGTTCTATGCATCATCTGTTTTCTAAACACTTTTTCTTGTTTATGTTGGGAGTGAAGATGTGAATCCTGGAGAATTCAGTTCCCAGGAATTCCAGGAAGGTGCAGGTGAATTTGAACCAGCAGTGTTCTACTCGGATCGATGATTTGGTTCTGATTCAGTCCAACAGATCCTGGTTCTGTTTTGTCCTTCCAGCTGTTTGATCTTCTCCACCCTCCTCTTCATCAGGGCCTTCCTCATCTTTCCAACATCCTGAAGCAGGTTGCAATGTGAAACCAGAGCTCAGGATGGCCCACATTCCCCACAGGTTGAGGCTCTGATCATCATCAGGCCTTCAGGGTAGATGTTCGATTTTAGACAAACCAGAGTTCACATATAGAAAACTGGAGAAAATAAACAAGGAGGAAGAATGATAGGGCATGAGAGGGTGACTGAGGACCTCTGGTGGCCAAAGTCAGGAACAATCAACACTAAACAACCATAAATATGATCATAATAAATTGGACTCAGCCACTGCAGCAATCCCTCCCCATGAGCATGTGGAGAAAAACAGGAAGCAACTCTCTAGAAAAACAGAACCAGACTCTCTAAAAGCAGCCACCCTGGACCAGCTGGTGGGGGAGAGGACAGAGCAGCCATTAAGCCAGTTGTACTTTCTATGTCACAGAGAAATCGAAAGCAATACGAATAATTCCTTGATTTTTATAGAAAAAAATAAATATAGTGATGTGAAGAACTAAATAGATGGAATACGGTGTGACATCACACACTGTTTTTGTGTGTTGTCAGTTTTATGTTTACAAGCCGTACATAGCAGTATGGCTTAGCCCCTCCATGTACAGGCAGACACAAGTATCATAGGAGCTAAATGGCGAACAGCCCCAGAAAAACAGAATTATATGAAACAGTCACACAACTGGTTGGTGTACAGGCAGTGCTCAACAGCCCCGCCTAGTGGTGAACTATTGTGTTATGCTTCTTTAAAGGCAGCAATGGCTCGGTGTCAGTTGGACATAGAACAACTGAGCCAGGGATACTTTCAGCCGAGAGAAAAGAAATTGGAGGACAAAAAATTAAAACAACAACCAGTCAGATAATCCCGGACAAGCCCCCAACTTTGAAACCTGAGTCAGAGGTTACAAAAAAAGGGAGACAGACAAGGTTTAATGGGGTTCAAAGTAGCTTTATTTTATCCTTGTAAAAGTAGAGCATAATAATAACATCAGTCACCCACCCACTAATACATCCACCCCACATGGACACAAAGAAGGATACATGCTACCGAACAGTGATCAGTCAGGTCAAAAGAAAGCAGGGACTTCACTGGCTGCAGAGGAACCTTTTAACTCCTCTCTGTTGTAGTGATTGTGCTAACCCCTGCAAGAAAAAAGGAAATAATACAAAATAGAACAACCAGTGGAAAAAAGAAAATGTTTTCTCCAACAAGCAGTAAATGCATCTACAGATAAAGGTGGAGGAGCTAAAGGATTCTGCTCTCAGCTGGAGGGACAGAACACTGCTAGTCTCCAGGTTCACGTGTGGAGAATACTGCCAGGCATTGCTACCAACCTATGCACATGACAATCACATGTGGAGGAAGCATTTCACATGTGATTCACATATTAAACCAGATGTAGCATGCGTGCAGAACATGTTCCATGTGTGGTTTTAGCTTGTTAAACATCCACATGTGCTCACAAGCCTAAACTTTGTTTCTCTGTAAGCTTTTCTCTGTTAGCGTGAACAGATCAGTGGAGGAGACATAATTGGACCTCTGGTAGGGTTTGTCCTCATGGAGACACATAGAAGCTCAACATTTCCCACAAGTTCCTACACATAGAAACCTGCAGGATGTCCTTCAGACCAGCAGGTTCTCAGAGCAGATGTCATTTCAGCCAATTTGCATCAGATGTTTGTGGACCGGCCCAGAACTGCTAGTGCAGCTTATAAGGTCAGAACCATTTTGCAGAACCAGGCAGATCCAGCAGCTCAGATCTTTATTGAAACATCTGGTTGAATGTTCATGTGAGGAGATGGAGATGTTCATTATCCAGATGACTTCAAGATCATAAACCAGCATGTAAGGCTGTTCTGCATGTTGGTTTCTTTCTTTCTTTGACAGAAAAGTGTTTCTACACACATAATGAGACTAAATTATTATTGTGACTTCAGTGGGAGTCAGTTCTCCTCCAACATTCTGAAATCTGCTTCAGTCTTTTATTCTGCAAGCTTTGAGTTTTATGTGAGGAGAAAAAACAGAGATTCTCCATCTGTGGTCATTCTTCTCAGTACATTATCAGTGAAGTTCAGTGATATTTCTTCCACACCTGTCCATCTCGTGTGACTTTTAACTTTCAGTGTTGAGTTCAGGGAAACAGCAGAAATCTGTTGTTTATCTTCATGTCTTTTGGTGGATGTTTCATTTCTGAATCTGACGGAAGGAATCAGAAAATGACAATAAACCTTCACTGCCATTTGAAGCAAAGGCGGATGTTTTGCACTCATGTCCTTCATCTCTGTGGTCGTCCTCTCTGTCTGATCGCTGTATGAAGAGCTAACATTTACTGGCTGGATGCCATTATAATACATATTTGCACTAAAACTCTTTCCTCGTTGTATCAAGTCTTTTGGCTGGTTTTCTTATTAAGACTTTGTTTTTGTTTTTTTAGCGAGGGACCAGCTGCCGATGCTAAAACACTAAGATGTCAGTCAGCTGTGTTTGCGTCTTTCAGCATGAAGGAAAACTGTGACATGTAAAATCTGATGCTATAAACTTTCTGGATCCTTTGCACTCTGTTTCCAACTTATTTCATTTGTTTTGTGTGCGATTATTTTTCTGCTGCTCTCTGATCCATGTTTTTCAGGGTTGTTTTAAAGTTTTATCAGAGCTTCATGGATGTTGCCCTGAAGCAGACGTTTCCAAACGGCAGCACTCAGCATCAGCTTCTGGAGGGGAAAAACTATCAGACAAAGCTAAATTATATATAGAGAAAGAGAACTTTTTGGATGTTTTTTCCTTATTTGTAATTACTGTTATGTTAAATTACCTTTACATATATTTAGCATAAGAACATTTTTTTCTAAGCTGTATCATTTTTCTGATTGAATTCCAAAGTTTTCAACAAAAATAACAGAAGCCATAAATCTTCTAAAGTGTCTGTGTAGTGGGTGGGCGGGGCTTGATGTCTGTCTGTGTCATAGGCAGCTCTATGCCCAGGTGGTATCACACTTTGTGTTGTAACTTGAGCTGCTTTATATTTAAAAAGCCAGAGTGACACAGGAAGGCTGATTTATTGTAAATGCCCCCACTTTAAAAACCACTGCTGTGAAATGTCTAAAGGGAACAACATTCAGTTCTTCAGAATAGAATAGAATAGAATAGAATAGAATAGAATAGAATAGAATAGAATAGAATAGAATAGAACAGATTTAGCCCTTACTGACCCACAGTGGGGGAACTCAGTTCTGTCTGTTTTTGCACTAATGTGCTAGCCTGATAAACCAGACTAAACGTGAGATTAAATGTGTATTTTAGTCTGGCCCCGATCAATGAGAGATTGGAAGATTGTTAATGAGAACAACGCGTTGTCTTTCAAACCATGTCTGTGCCTATTGGCCAAAGATCTGACCAATGTGCGCAACTGACTGTGACGTAGTAAATGCGACAGAAAGCTGGTGGGGGAGTGTAAACAAACAGCCTGTCGGTAAAATGGCGAATAAGTCCTTCTTAAATATGAATGAGCATTGAGCCTCTTCCTGCTCACGTTTCAACGAAAACTCCAAGTCTAATCCTTCCAAGACTGATTCCAAAGCTGAGTCAAACTGTTGAATAGTCATTGCCATCTTCCTTGTTGTGCTTTCTCCAGCGTCGTGCACCTTTGTTGTCACGCCCTCAAAATCCCGCCCGCTTTGGATCCAGAAATTACAAAACACATCTCTGCGTTGTAATCTGGCCCGCCAGTTCTAGGGCCTGGGGCATTGATCGAGGCTAGACCAAACTCACAGGCTAAAATGATTTTGGCCACTGGCAGGTGGGGCTAGTTTACTAGGCTATTAATGTGCAGCTAAATCGGCAAATCAAACGTTAAAGAGTAAAATAACTTAAAATCAACTTTCTGTCAGATAAACCGGATGCCATATTTATGTTTAAATGAAAGTCTAAACATTTTTATGTAAGCATGTTTAATTCCCCAAAATTTGACAGCTCTAGTGCTGCCCTCTAGGGGCTGAAATATGTTTACTGCAGTTGAATGTTCCCATTTAAACTGGTTCATGTAGCCTGGTATACGTCTACATCACAGCCACTCTCTCTCAGGTAAAACTTTGTATTTAATTTACCCCAGAACCTGGAACTCAGCAGTCAGAATGCTAGAATATCTGAGCTGACAGCCTTCAGGTTTCCTGCCGTCAGATGCTGGTACTCAAATCGTCATATACTTTGCCCAGAGGTCAGCATAGTACCCAAAAACTGCACTCAAATAGGAACAACACACCATATTTGTACTGAATTAAGAGGATAATGTAGCACTCCAACAAGTTACTCAAGTACCGGTAACAATAAAAAGTATTTTTTTTAAAGGCTCAAGTGCTTATTCTTTTTAAGATTTTATTTTACAACTTTTCAAAATAACACACAGCAAGAACATATTTCACTTTACCCTATCTGGGCCAAAGAGATAAAAGTAATTAAAAAAAAAAGAACGAAGCCAGAAGGTTAATTGAAATATCAACCGTTAACAATGGAAAATGTTTATTTGCACTAGAAATGGATCATTTGGAACAAAGTTCCGACCTTGGAGGAAGAAATTGGACAATTTTCCTTTAAATATCATGGATTCAAAGTCTGATTTTCACTTGAAAACCACACTTTCATTTTGTTTGAAAGAACTAAGCAACCTTCCGTACTCAGATTGTCTGAGTCAAGCTCGCATACGCCGAACGTGAATTCTGCTATCTATGTAAAAGAGCGGATCTGGAGCGCAGCAAATTGGAGCTAACCCGAGTGAGGCAAAGTTGGCGAAATTAGGGAGGTGAACCGCACGATTTTTTGCAAAGTTAGCGACATTTGATCGCCACCTCACCGGCTAATAAAGTTTAAAAAATCTGAACTCTTGTTTACATTCGCGTGGCAAAATCCAGTCAGGGACTGGATTTGGCTGCTAGCTACAGAGGCGGAGACAAGCTTATTAAAAATGGAAATAGAGAAAATACTGTTGACAAAGGGTGAAGTGAGAATGCTCTTAAAGCTTTTTAAAAAGCCGTATTTATTTAGCCCTTGATGGACCGTTTCTTCGTCTTACCTCCAGTGCAGACAGTCAAGGCCTTCTCTCCTTAACTTGCCACTGTCTGTCTGTCTGTCCCGGTTCAGTTTTTTCTCTGCCAGTTTTTTTCTCTCACTCCTTTCCAGCTGCTCCTGTCTCAGTTTCACCTAACCCTCTGATTACCGGGTGATTCATCCCCCCAAAGAAGGACAGCAGGGCCCCAAACTGAGTCGTGGAACGGTGGAAATGCCGTGGAAACCGGCTGTGATCTAGACCTAGCCTCTGTTTCAGTGGTGGTATCCCCCTATACTGGTTCCCATAAGCGTCGTTAGACCTATTTAAGGGTGGCTTCAGTCACCCTTTCTTTGGCATTAGCCACCCTATAATTATTTTGCGATTTTAAAAAAAATATTTTTTTTTTCTGTATTTATTTTTTCCTCATATTTTC
Source organism: Cyprinodon tularosa (assembly GCF_016077235.1). Classification (NCBI taxonomy): domain Eukaryota; kingdom Metazoa; phylum Chordata; class Actinopteri; order Cyprinodontiformes; family Cyprinodontidae; genus Cyprinodon; species Cyprinodon tularosa. Next base: position 204,835 of record NW_024038551.1, on the reverse strand, counting down.
CCAAAACAAATGCAGTAAAGCACCGAATAAAAGCCATAAAGAAGACAAGTTAATCTGAACAATCATAGGCGTAACTTCCTTAAGGACTGGTCTGGATTTTGTACACGTATTTTGCTTTGTGCTGTGTATATCTGTTGCCATAGAAACAGACAACAGCGCCAATATATCAGAATTATACTAAAACACACGCAAATAATTTCCCACATAAAAAACAGGACTTTCAGTCCATTACAGTTTTCCGTTTTTAGAGGGTTGTTTATTTTGCGTTTATTAAGTGATGGCTGTGGTATATTAGCTTTCACTGCTATAAGCTTTCGCAGCAGTGATTGATTAATTTAAACACCTGCTCTACTGATGGTCTATCGGAGTTGGTGTTTAGGTTGAACATAAAGAACACCTTTTATTTGAAGCTTCTTGTAGCTACTGTTTTAATCCCGGCTTCACTTAAAACCTTTTCCTGACCTTGATAGTGTTGCCATTCAGTAGCAAGCACTGCGCCCCTTTTTCTTTTATATGTACAAGTACATTTAAGATTTAGCGTGTTATGTTGACAACTCATGAGCAAGCTGCTTTTTGCAATCTAGCAGGAAGGTAAGAAAAGGATCTTGCAGGTGTGACGCCACTCTGCAGGGGGTCCAAAGATAAAAGATTTAAACAATTTTGGCATTGGAATTTCAGATTTAAGGGAGTTAGAAAGTTCACTTAGTAAAAGTGCAAATAATAAATCTGATTACAGATTACTTTTAAGCTGGTTGAACATACTGCGACTGGTGACCTGTCCAGGGTGATCCCACCTCTCACCCAGAACGTGGCTAGAGATATGCACCAGCACCTCCTGATCCCACTGAGGGATAAGGTTAAAGAAAATGGATGGTTGAACATAGTCCGCTCTCCCAGATTCTATCAAATCAGTATTGATACCCTCAGGGGCGGATTTAGGAAATTTGGGGCCCTAGGCAAAGACAGGCAGGGGGCCCCCTGAGAAGAAAACCCATAAAACAGACCCATTCTACAGATAGAGAAATGTTAATAGAATAGACATCCATTATTTGTTCTAGGTTTTGTCCCTCTCTTCTTGTCCCTTTTTCCTCTCTATTTATCAGCGTTCTGATGGCATTTTAGCCAAAGGATTTTTATCAAAAACATAATTAATGTGCACAAATAAGGATTAGTTGTATTAACCATACATGGAAACAGAGTTTTATGGGGCCCCCAGGAACTTGGGGCCCTGGGCAACTGCCTAGTATTGCCTAATGGTAAATCCCCCCCTGGATACCCTGCTAGTGGATGTTCTTGACAGAAAGACGGAGTTGCTTAATTATATTCTGCTTAAGGCCCCATAAGATCTTGTCCGAGTCCTGGTTTAAAAGTAAATTAATTTTAAAAAGTGACCCAAAATTGACTGTCAATAAATGTTCTACAAAATTGATATATTTATTTGATTTCTTTGATTTGTACTGTCTGTTTAGATTTATGTGATATTTTTTGCACAAAATATATAAGTGAATATTGTAACAGTTATGTTTTCAACTGTAAGCATTAAATTGATAAATGTTATTCGCATTTTTTTGGCTTTATCCTTTCCAACAAAAAAAAAAAGGCGTCGAGCAGGTAGCTCCCTTTCCTTATGAGCCGTCCCCACCAACTTTCAACACAAAGTTACACCCTTGTCTTAGACAACGCCTTAGCAGGTGCACTGAAAAAATTCGGCGCGCGCGTAGCGCAAATTATCTTCTAGGGGCTGAGCCACCCTTGTTTCTTAAACCTAGAGACGCCCCTGCTGGTTCTGTCTCTGGGAATCTGGTGAACCTGGGAAACTCCAACAGCTTTGTTCTGCTTTCAAAATAAATAAAAAAACACTGCCAATCGCCATGTCGACCCATGTCCACCATGATGAGGTGAAACCAACGACCATCTATGGCGTCACATCTATTTCAAAATGCCAGTGAGCAAAATAAACAGACTCGCATATATGTTGCACTACTTCTGAGCATGGTTTATCTACCACCACACAACAAAGCCACACGTGTGAGAAACTGGCGCTGCAAGAGGAGAAAATTGCTCTCCTTCTGACTGGACCTTGCAGACACAAACACATGAGAAGTAGTGTCAGGAAGCCTTTGACTGACAGCTCATCAACCATAAGTGAAGAGGACAGTGGCAGAGGCTTTTCCAATGTTTGCGTTACGTTGGATAAGTGATACATGTCAGTCAAAGGCTTCCTGTTCGTGTTGCTGGCCAGGCGAATTTCAAGGTGAGCAAAAGCAGACAAACTTTGCAGTTTTTGTGTTCAGTGTGAACGCACCTTAAGAAGATCTGCAGTTTTCTAACAATTTTTCTAAATTGTGTAACAAAATGAGTTGTTTCGCATTTTACCTATGTTAATTGGAACTGATTTAAACTGTATATCTACAACTGAACTAAAATAATTTTCAATTCAATTCAGTTTATTTCTATAGCGCCAATTCACAGCATGTCATCTCAAGGCACTTTACAGTTCAACCAGATCATACAGTCAAATTGATTCAAAGTTTTCTATCTAAGAAAAACCAGTTTATTGCATCGACTCATTGACTCGAATGCAATCCCTCACACTAAGCATGCTTGTAGCGACAGTGGAGAGGAAAAACTCCCTTTTAACTGGATGAAACCTCCAGCAGAACCAGGCTCAGTGTGAGCGGCCATCTGCTGAGGCCGACTGGGGTTCAAAGAGACAGAAGCAGAGATAGAAAAAGCAGCTGTAAAAGGCGGCCCCGTCCAGGAAACACACAGCCAGGCAGACGAGCTCTGAGCCAGCTCCTATGTCAGAGGATGAAGAGAGCACATCCAGTTAGTCACAGTCAGAGAATCAGGGCTACAATGGAAAAGAGGCCGATCGCCAACATCTATAAACAAGGGTGTTGTGTTGATGGAAGCAGCACAGCTGATATTTCTCTCCAGGAGAAATATCGCCGCGGACCCAGGCTCCAGGATGGTTTTCCTGGTACTCGTTTTTTTCATAGAATATAGAATAAAAAAATGACCTTTTAACTTTTTTAATTGGTTTGTTTTTCTAAAATAGAGACGAGCAAAAATAAAATAAAATATGCATATTAGTGATGAATCCGGCAACTCCAATTTGGCGGTGCATGTGTCGAGCTCTAGCAGCAAAATCCTGTGTCGGTGCGCATATCGTTTCAAGAAAGTCATATGGCGGATACGCAAGCTGTTATATGGCAAGCCAAGAGTGCCACTGTTTGCATCTAATTATCACGTTAGCATTAAAATTCACCCACTAAAAGCGCCCGTTTTCCAAAATTTCACCGCTTTTTTTGCCATCTTTTACTTACATGCGGCGCTTTTTACATCCGTCATGATGTTACCGCAAGACCCGCGTCCAAGACACGTGTAGTGACATGTCAAAACAGACATTCCTGATTCGGGGCTTGTCATCATGACGGACGTAAAAAGCGGTGCTTGCTGGTAAAAGACGTGAAAAAAAAATCGCAAAATGGGCGCATTTAGCTGGTGAGTTTCAATCTCAGTGTGATAATTAGACGCAAACAGTGGCACTCTTGGCTTGCCATAGTTTCAGACTGACTGATGCCCTAAACTGTCTTTATAAGTGCATCTGTTAATACAACAAATCTGCCAAAAAGAAAAACACCTGCTGGATCATCCTCAAGGAAAAAGAAAGGTTTTAGGGGAGCAGGATCATTCTGATCTCATATTGGATTTAATATTCTTGCTGTGTCATCCTGTTCCTCTTAGTTATCCCTCAACTTATCTGAATTCTTAGTTTGCTGTTAATAGTGTAGTAATCTTAAATAAATAAATAAATCCTAGTCCCACATGCTCACTTAAAGTTTACTGTTTTCTGTTCAAATTGATGGATTGTCTAAAAATTTATCTGAAAAGCAAACAATGGTTTTAAACATGAATTTAATATAGGACATCAAATTATCGTATCAAAACAAAAATCAATACAGTTTGCCAATGTGTCGAAACGCTTTGTGGACCCATCACTAATACATATGTGTATGAATAAAAAATATCCAAGGTATAAACTTATTATAAATATACATTTAACTTTGAATATCATATCGTTATTAAACTGTATGGACAAAAAAACCCAACTCCATCAATAAAGCAAATCGAACGCTAGGGGGCGACACAGAAAAACACAGAAGAAGAAGAAGATAATAAATGGTGACGGAGCCCAGTAGCAGTTAGCATCATGGCGGCGGTGCGCAGCTTGCAAGTCTCGGTGAAATCCGACAGCGGCTCGGAGCGCTCAGAGTCGGACTCTGACTCCGAGTCTGACAGAGATGGTCGGGAGGCCGAACCGATGGAGGTGGAGGAGGGAGAGCTGGAGCCGGAGGATGTGTCGGTTAACCGCTCCCTGAAGGAGCTGCTACCGGTGAGTGTCCGCCTGTAGGCCGCAGGCAGACCGGGGACTGGATTAGGATACAGCCGGCTGGGCGGTGTGAGGAAGCAGCATGCGGGGACACGGAGCACCGGCTCCTTCCGGGAGTTAGTCAGGCGCTGGTTAACTGGATTTAACTGCAGCACATTATAAAAGAGTTTGTCTATTATTCCTTTGCTCGTTAAAAACATAAAGAAAATAAAATAAAACGGTCAGCATGTAGAAAAGAGCTCAGCAGTTTAGTTTCTAATCCATGGCGTGGGTTGATCTCCTGCTGGGTTCCTCCACCAGGTTAGCTTAGAGATGTTTCTTGTTAAAAACAAACACGCTTGTTTGGCATTGACTCCATCCTGGAGAGAAATATCAGCTGTGCTGCTGCCATCAACACCTTTGTTTATAGATGTTGGAGATCAGCCTGTTTTTCCAGTGTAGTCCTGTTTCTCTGTCTGTGACTAACTGGATGTGCTCTCTTCATCCTCTGGCATGGGAGCTGGCTGGGAGTTCGTCTGCCTGGCTGTGTGTTTTCTGGATGGGGCGCCTCTTACAGCTACTTTTTGTGTCTCTGCTTTGTTTCCTTGAACCCCAGTCTGCCTCAGCAGATGGCCACTCACACTGAGCCTGGTTCTGCTGGAGGTTTCTTCCTGTTAAAAGGGAGTTTTTCCTCTCCACTGTCGCTACAAGCATGCTTAGTGTGAGGGATTGTATTCGAGTCAATGAGTCGATGCAATCAACTGGATTTCCTTAGATACAAAACTTTGAATCAATTTGACTGGATGATCTGGTGAACTGTAAAGTGCCTTGAGATGAGATCTGTTGTTAATTGGTGCTATAGAAATAAACTGAATTGAATTAAAACTTCTGCTGCATCCTGTCTGATTTGCAGGACACCAGCCGAAGGTATGAGAACAAAGCTGGAGCCTTCATCACTGGGATCGATGTGAACTCGAAGGTAAACCCAAACATCCGTCATCTAACCAAACCCTAGGAAGGACAGGATGAGTGCAGCACCTCTGGAGCTCCGCTCATTAGACGGAGAGGATAACTGAGGCCCCGTCCACACGAAGTCAAAACGAACACGAAACGCTGATATTTTCCAAAACGTTTGTCGTAAAGACGGAGACGTAAAATAAATGTGATGGTCCACACGAATGCATGAAAACGCTGCAAAATGTATGCCAGGCCTGTAAGTGGCGCTGTGGTGCCAAAGCAAAAATAGGCAACGAAATGTTGGGCATGCGCACTAATATTTATACATGGTTGCCCTGCGGGTCCATATTCGTGGTTTAGTCAAATTCAGGTGCTGAACTATGTCGTCGATATTGCTCTGTTCTTCCTGGAGATATTCCAGAAGAAGAAGATTCTGTTGTAAGCCCGACAGCAGGGTGAGTAGCATGAGCAGCAACCATTCAACACAGTACGGCGCCAATGTTGTTGTGATACTGTGTCGCGCATGCGTGTTTAGAGGCGACGCTATGACGAATGCGTGTAAAAAAAAAAAATGCGGTTAGAGCTTAAAGATGGATACGCGAAAACGGCGTTTCAAAATCTTCCCACTCTGAAGGCTGAATAAAAAAAGACCGTTTACAGACCCCCGAAACGCCGGCTTCGTGTGGATGAGAGGCTGGTTTGGTGAAAAATTTGTGCGTTTAGGCCAGGGTTCGGCTTCGTGTGGACGGGGCCTGACTCTGGGCTTCTTAGGGCTCTAAGAGGGGTCGTTAGGGGCTTGTCATTATCCTCATAATGTGATCCCTGAGGAATATAAAGTGTATTTTGCACATGTAATAGAGGTATATTAATTTAGGAAATGAATTTGTTGTTTTTCTCTCCAATGTTTTTAAACATTGTTTTATTGTTTTTTTTTTTTGTTTTTCTCTTGCATGTTCGAAAAAAAAAAGAAAAAAAAGTTAATTCAAAGTACTTCCCTTTGTATTTGTAGATAATATAAATTTAAGTTACTAGATGTATATTTTTGGCTCGCAAGCTGAAATAATTTAGGAACATCTGCTTCAAATGTGTTAAATTTCAGAGAAAAAAAACTGCTCTGGAAATGTAAACAAACTTCCTGAAGCTCAGGGTGGTGGGAACTCTGAGGAACGATCCCTCCTACTGAAGCTCAGTGGCTCTAGTTCATTTCCTCCAGACTGTTAACTAAATAATGAAGCGATCCTGAAGTTGGTTTGAGATAAATGGCTAAGAAAGGATCAAAGTAAACTCAGACAAACTGGGTGTTTAAATAAGGACAGATTGGAGTATTAAATGTTGATCATGTCTGAAAGCAGCCCGTCTGCTCTAACCTCATAAGATGTTCCTCTCTTGTTAGTGCTAAGTCTGCTCACCAAAAGCTGAGTTTTTTCAGCAATAATCATTTTGGTGTCCAAGTAAAGCTAACAGCTGCTGTCGATTTACACTGCAAAAATTATAATCTCAATAAGTCATTATTTTCTTAAAATAAGTGCTTTTTTTTCTTGAATTAAGGAGGTGAGACACTTTGCCAATGGAGCAAGACAGTTTACATTTAATAAAAAAAAAAAATGGTTTTCTTATTTCAAGTGTATATTAGCTAAATATCTTGTTTTAGGAGTAAAAATACTCATTCCATTGGCAAAGCATCTTATTTACCTGCTTAAATTAATGGTAAATGCACTTCATTAAATACATTTTTACTCATTTTTAGATAGTTTTTTGCAATGTAGAAAATAAAATTAAAAACAATAGATCCACTCGTTAAGTGTACCTCTATAGACTGGTGGAGCAGAGATGAGCTGAAGCAGATATTCAGATGTTTCTGTAAAGTAAAGTAGTTCCTTGTTTTTGTTTTTTTTCTATTTTCAAGGTTAATTAACTTTAAGATTGTTCATATAAAATCCAGATATTTCGTTTCTACCTGGTTTCAGCTAAACAGACAAACTGAATTCCACCCTTATTAAGGACAATGATTTACATTAAGATTCCATTTTTTTAGCGTTTTTGTTGTTTGTAGATATAAATAATAAGTTCTGACGTTTCTCTTATTGCCTTTCTGTGTTAAACTTTGAGAGAACTAATGGGAATGAACCTAAAAAGGGAAACGGGACCAGGCTTCAGGCTCCAGAGGTTCATTTAACCTGACATCATCATCACATGACCAAACAAACCACTGCTTAATGTTCTGTGCGACCCTTTTTGCGCTGCAGGAAGCCATTGAGAGGAAGGAGAAGCGGGCCAGACGCTTCCATTTCCGCTGTGAGGAGACGGTGGCTCAGAGGAACGTCTTCCTGGATAAAGAGGCGATGAAGAAAGGTGCGAGGCGGCGCCCTGTCTGCTCATGCTCGCCGACAGGGAGCTGCCGCCGTTCTAACCTTTGGTCTTCTTCTGTGGTGCCCAGCCATCCCCAGGCTGCGGATGGAGGCGATCCACGTGACGGGCGTGGACGACATGAGCACCCAGGACGTCTTCGGCTACTTTAAGGAGTATCCTCCAGCGCACATCGAGTGGATCAACGACACCGCCTGTGAGTCCAGAACACGGTCAGAACCAGGCGGGTTGTGGGCTCAGAATCACGGCTGCCAGTTGGTCCCAGCTGGGACCAGAACCGCTGACTGGCATAACTGGGTCAGATCAGTGGTTCTTCACCAAGAAGCTTTCAGCAGAACATTTTAGCAGAACATTTGGACCCAGAATTGAAAGAGTCCATTTAGCTGGCTGGTTCCATGCTCGGAACCGAACCAGAACCTGGTTTTTCACCTGCTCCGATCCGTAGAAACCCTTCCAGGAGTTTCTCATCGGGGAGTAGAGATGAACATCTATCTGAGTTGGGTCAGAACCTCATGTTCTTGTTGTCAAACAGGCTGACAGCATGATGCTGCCACCGCCGTGCTTCACGGCTGGTTTCCCCTCTGCTGCCTGCCCAGTGGTCTCTGATGGTCCATGTCAGGTGTTGGTTCTGGTGCTGGAGCTTCAGTCTGGGTTCAGTTCACAGCAGCCCTGACCCGATGGTCAGGGTGGCTTGTTCTGCAAGCTGCTCCATCATATTCCTGTTCTGAAAACTTCAGCTCCACCTGCTGGCAGGTCCAGGTTCTGGGTTTATCATTTGGGCCCGATTGGACCAGAGAAAATCCTTCATAGTTTATACTTCCTGTTTTATAAAGGTTCTGGTTCTGATGAATCCCTGAAACCAGAAATAATAGCGATTGACTTGAACCTGCTGTCCTGGACCAGAACTCGAGCTCGCTCCTAATTCCCAGTCTAACCGTTTCCTAGGTAACGTGGTTTGGCTGGACGATGACACGTGCATCAGAGCTCTGATCAACGCCAGCAGGATGCCTGACCCTGAGGCTGTTGCCACGGAGACTGAGTCCAGAACACATCCCGACGACCCGGGCAAAGGTCAGTTCGAACCAGAGGCTGTTTCTCAATGTGTGTACTTGTGCGTTCTCGTGAAACGTCATCACCCTCAGCCTGAGTTCCAATTCACAACAACAAGAAGACCGAGAACGAACAAAATCCCTGGATGTTGTTCTCAGCCCTCTGTATTTAGATTCACAGCTGTCCCAGCATGCACTGCGGTGGCAGCAGCTTCCAGTGGAGCGCTCACAGAGCTCAGAGTATTATGTTAAAAGTTCTCTCTTTTTTTTTTTTTTTTGCCATTCAATAAAGTACTTTTTAAGATTATTTGAGGCAAGAACAATATACTTTTAAGCGTCACTATATGGCCCATTTACTAATTTAGTGCGTAATTTAACAAAAAAAAAAGGTTCCAATGTTGAGTGGACCATGGCAGCCAGCAGACCTCCGAGGCTAGCAGCAGCCCGTCTGCAGCAGCGCGTCTGCAGCAGCGCGTCTGCAGCAGCGCGTCTGCAGCAGCCCGTCTGCAGCAGCCCGTCTGCAGCAGCCCTCTCTTGGCATAGCTGTGTGTGAAGGATGGCTGGCTATGACGGTGATCTTTTTTGTTTTATTTGGCAAAATGTAAATTTGATTTGTGTTTATGTGACTCTGTTCATTATTATTCTCCCACTAAATGGAAAAAGTAAGAATGTATTATCTTGAGAATGCGGTGACATCACGAGTGCGCTTCTGTTCCAATTGTCCCATATTTATTCTGCGGCTCCCGTTTTCTATGAGTCCAAACCTTCCTGTTTTCTTGTCAATAACACACTTGGGTTGGTTATCCTTCCCCAGCCGTGTATCGCAGCGAGCTGGTCGCAGATATTTTTGATTTATGCCCAATATTGAAGCGTGGCCTGCGCTGTTATTCCACGCCACAACGCAAGAGGGACGATCTCGAACTAGCAGTGGGTCTAGTTACAGCCGAGGCGGTGAGGAAGTGGGGGCAAGTTTGTGCGACATCGGAGGGACATGAGGGTGAAAAAGAGCGGCGATCCAGGTGGGAAAAGGGTCCCAGCGTTCTTTCACATCTCGCTCTTCTAGCTAATACATCTTCACGAATCGTTTTCCACAATGGCGATCATACAAACAAAACAAGCCGGTAAGGCACCAAACAGGAAGTACCCATAGTGTAGAGAGGATGTAGATCTGACCAATCAGAGACCTCCTGTCTGCGATCACCTACAATTTTGGAGAGGGGCAGCAGAGTGTCTACTGAAGGGGCGGGACATATCTACGTTAACTACAACGCACACGCAGACAGCCTGGTTTCTAAGCATAAATCACCTTTAGTGAGGAAATGAGTCCGTGGTCACGTTCTTGTGAATTGAGAAAGGGCCTGAGTCTGTTCCGGCTAATGCTGCAGTGCATTCTGGGTAACTGTGTGCTGTTTGAACGGTGCAGCTCCTCAGGCCCAAGGATCCGAAGACGAGGATGAGGAGGAGAAGGGTGAGGTGGATGAAGAGGAGGAGGAAGAGGTGAAGAAGAGTGTGGACAATGAGGGGACGAAGGTGGAGGCTGGACAGGTAAGGAGAAGCTGATCTGTGAGGGCAGGCGGCCGGTTTGACCGAGCTGATGAACACCTGCTGGTAGCTGAAGGTTTAATGAGAGAGAAAAATGTTAGAGATGAAGAACTCTGGTCAGAAAAACACGTCTGATTACTCAAGATATTATTGAACAGACACACAGACTGAGAGAAAAATCCACCCGTTTCTTTAGATATCCAGCAACGTTTCCGTTGCTCGCTGCTCCTCAGTTACCAGGCTGTCATGCTGGAGGAAACGCAATTAAACCTTTTGTCATCCAGACTATTTTTGGCTGATCTTGGCTTAAATTTATCAATTTCAGTCGATTAATTCATGTGGTGGAGCTCATGCATCACCCCTTCCACCATCTGCAGACAATTGTTAACATCTTGATTTGTCAATAAAGGTTTTTGTATTGTTCAGAAACCTCTGTAACATTTATCATCCCGTCGTTTTTAATCATTCAAAAGCAGGAAAAGCAGCATCAACCTAGGGCTGGGCGATATGAGGAAATTCTAATATCGCAATATATTTGGGCGATAAGGCAATACACAATATATTTCACTATATGTTTAAATGAGCTTCAAAAACAATAATGCATACACTGATATACTCATTCAAACCTTTGGTTTCAAATAAAACATTTTATTTTAACCAGATCAAAGCGTTTCACTAATAATGCTGCCACATGATGTATTTCTGTTACAGTATCACAGCTTTAACAAGATCCCAACAACCAAACAGCAAATAAAGCAAAACATGCAATACTAAATAAACTGCAGAATAAACAACAGCACTTTGTGCATAATAAAAAAAAAGCAGAATGAAAAAAGAAATTGACCTCAAATTACAAAGACAAAAGTGGAAGTTCTGTCCAAAAATATGAGCATTATTAGAGCATCTCAAAACTTTGCATTTATCGTTCTGTGTTGGGAATTTTAAAGAAGCTCGATAAACAAATTATCGGCTTCACAGCTGATTTATTTAACATTTTAATTGGTGAGCAGGGAGACGCTGACATGCAGGGTTTACAACATTCATTTTGCTGCGCATCACTTTTTAGTCGATGGAATAAATTTGTACTCATACCTTTTGCAGCAATAGTTTTTGAGGCACGTCCTTCAAATGACCACCTTTTGTTCAACGTCCTCGCCGTAAAATCCAAACTACTGCCATATATTGCTCAGCTGAAACACCTGCTGTCGCCATATTTTGTTTGTTTGAGAAAATAATCCTGTTTAGAGGAGGGGTTTATGATGCGTTCGAAGTGTGTGGGGAAAAATAAAACTCTTAGTGAAATAGATGCAGATGACTTAATGTTGTCATGCGACTTCGTACTCGATGGATGGGATAGTCATTTTAACTAATGGCGTAGGATAACTTGAGATACGAGTATATTTGATATATCCCCCACCCCCACATCAACGTACACAATCGACCCCAAACATCAGCAGCAGATCTGAGGGATTCCCTTAAACTGATAAAAAATTTACTTTAACAAACTATTATCTCTTGATGTCTAGTAAAGAGGAAGACATGAGAGGAAAAGCCATGCAGGTGTAAACTGCTGAACTCACTTTAATCTATCATGCGCTAAATGGCCTAATCCAGAGGTCTTCAACAGGGGGTCCGCGACCCGTAAGGGGTCCACAGAGGTACTGCATGGGGATTGCGAATATTTTCATTGATCAGACTTTTTTATATATTCCCCCCTGCATTTTTTTCCACTAATTGAAATGTCTTTAAATCCACATTAACATGAATTCAACACACTGTAGTAAACAGATAAATGGAGGCAGAAGATGTCTTTCAGTCATTAATGCACACATTCAGCGACACACAGGAGCTCTTTCAAGCTGGGCACCGTTTCATTCACAACACCTGTCCCATCAACCAGGAATCGGAATCAGAAATACTTTAATAATCCCAGGGCGAAATTACTTTCATTAAATGACTCCGTCTGTAATAGAGTGACTATAGGACCAGTATGATATAACAGTTTCATACAATATATATAATTAGGGGGTCCCTGCTGCATCTCACCATCAGTTTGGAGGTCCATGGCCTGGAACATGTTTGATGGCATAAAGGATTGAAGGAAGTCATGCATTTCAAAGGATTGTGTGTGTCTCAGGTGGAGGACCTGTCCCGCGCTGAGAGGGAGTCTCTGCTGAGGAACGAGCTCAGACCGGCCATCAAACCGTTCAAAGGAAACAAGCTGTTCCTGCGCTTCGCCACTCAGGGTAAATAAAACACTTCCTGTCACTGCTCACCTGATGCATCTGAACACTTTTACGCTTTGCAGAACCTTGCATGCATTAAGCCGGGCATACAAAGTATGATTTTACATTTTTTTTGTGCAAGAATTTATCAATCAGGCTGAATTTCAGCCTGATCGTGACTCGTGTGGTGTACAGCGGGTAACGAGGGGAGATCAGCCTCTCATGACCACCTCCTGATCAGGAATCGTGAGGTTGGAAGAAAATCAAACATGTTTGATTTTCAGTCAGTCGTCATGGGGATATCGCTCTGCGTGTGAACAAGTTTATGTCCGGCTTTAGAAGTAATGCAGCGGTTTGGGTCAGATGTTCTGTAGCAGAAACATCCAGAATCCTGGGGTCCACGGTTTAGAACCGCTGGTTGACCTGAACCATTAAGGCTGACAGAAATAAAACGAAAAAAGTGAGCAGATAAAATGGACCAGTTCTCCACTCTCCCAGTGTTAACATCAGACTGGTTTTCCTTGTATGGAAACCTTTGGACCTTTAATCTGACTATATGATCTGGTTGAATTGTCTCTACAGTCATGGCCAAACGTTTTGAGATTTGATTCAAATGTTAATATTTACAAAGTCTAATGCTTATAACGGCAATTTGCATATGCTCCAGACTGTTCTAAAGAGTGATCAGCATAACAGCAATTAATTACAAAGTCAATATTTGCCTAGAAAATGAACTTTATCCCCAAAAACACATTTCAACGTCATTGCAGCCCTTCATTGAAAGGACCAGCTAACATTGTTTCAGTGATTGCTCCATTAACACAGGTGTGGGTGGTGATGAGGACAGGGCTGGAGATAAATCTCTCATGATTAAGTAAGAATGACACCACTGGACACTTTAAAAAGAGGCTGGTGCTTGGCATCATTGTTTCTCTTCTGTGAACCATGGTTATCTCTAAAGAAACACGTTCATTCATCATTGCACTGCACAAAAATGGCCGAACAGGAAAGAGAATCGCAGCTAGAAAGATTGTACCGCAGTCAACAATCAAGGAGGTTGCATTATTGCCAAAAAGGCTCCAGGGCGCCCAAGAAAGACCAGCAAGCTCTAGGACCGTCTCTTAAAAGTGTTTCAGCTGCGAGATCGGGCTACCAGCAGTGCAGAGCTTGCTCAGGAATGACAGCAGGCAGGTGTCAGTGCATCTGCACGCATTGTGAGGCGGAGACTCTTGGAGCAAGGCCTGGTCTCAAGGAGGGCAGCAAAGAAGCCACTTCTCTCCAGGAAAAACATCAGCGACAGACTGATATTCTCCAAAAGGTACAGGGAGTGGACTGCTGAGGACTGGGGTAAAGTCACTTTCTCTGATGAATCCCCTTTCCCATTGTTTGGGACATCTGGAATACAGCTTGTTCGGAGAAGACGAGGTGAGAGCTACCACCAGTCTTGTCTCATGCCAACTGTAAAGCATCCTGAAACCATTCATGTGTGGGGTTGCTTTGCAGCAAAGGGAGTCGGCTCTCTCACAGTCTTACCTAAAAACACAGCCATGAATAAAGAATGGTACCAGAATGTCCTCCGAGAGCAACTTCTCCCAACCGTCCAGTTTGGTGATGAACAATGCCTTTTTTCAGCATGATGGAGCACCTTGCCATAAAGCAAAGGTGATATCTAACTGACTCAGGGAACAAAACTGAGATTTTAGGTCCATGGCCTGGAAACTCCCCTGATCTTAATCCCATTGAAAACTTGTGGTCAATCATCAAGAGACGGGTGGACAAACGAAGACCTAGGAATTCTGACAAAATGCAAGCATTGATTATGCAAGAATGGACTCCTATCAGTCAGGATTTGGTCCAGAAGTTGATTGAGAGCATGCCAGGGAGAATTGCAGAGGGCCTGAAGTACAGGGGTCAACACTGCAAATATTGACTTGCTGCATTAACTCATTCTGTCATTAAAAGCTTTTGTTACTCATAATATAATTGCAATTGTATTTCTGCATGCAATGACAACATCTGACATACACACATGAAAACCAGAGGGAAGCAGATCATGTGAAAATGTAATATTTGTGTCATTCTCAATACTTTTGGCCATGATTGTTTAAATTGTCTTAAGATGACATGTGAATTGGTCCCATAGAAATAAACTGACTTGAATTGGGTCAGCTCAGTCAGAGATCTGGTTCTGGTTTGAATGCAGTGGACCCGGTTTCTCATTTCTCTTTTTCCCGCTCAGACGACAAGAAGGAGCTGGGAGCGGCTCGCCGCAGCAGATACTACATGAAGTATGGGAACCCCAACTATGGAGGCATCAAGGGAATCCTCAGCAACTCCTGGTGAGGCCACACGCTGTTCAGCCATTGGCTGCTCTTATGTTTCCGTGGAAACCTAAACACCCTTTTTTCTCTGTGGAACAAAATATCAACATAACCTCTGTATCCCATAATGCTTAAAGTTTGACAGGTGGCCTAGAAGAACCAGAATCAGTGGTTTCCCTCAGAGTAGTTCCTCCTGTTAGAACTGAAGCAACACAGGGTAACCTTTGACCCTGAGATTAGCCTACTCTGAAATAGATTAAATGATCCATCTTCATCATCTGACTCAGAGCACTGCTTTCCGTCAGTCTGAGCTCTCCTTGAACAACACAGCTAACTAAGCTAACAGCTGTTAGCTCTGACCCTCAGCTGATCAGACATGTTTCTGGTTCTTTGATGGAGGATTTCATCCAGAGGGTGAATATTTCCTCGTCAGGAACTCCAGGACTGCTGGAGCTGGCCAAACTGGTCCGATACCAGAACCAGGACACAAACTGGTTCATAAACAGACGGGTGCAGTGGTCAGGCGCTCCCCCTGGTGGTTAGAAGTTGAGGTGTAGCTTTAAAGGTCCAGTCAGCAAGAATAATCCATCGATCATTATCTATACCTAAAACTAATATGTTTTCTGTGATTTAATGAATTTAGCATTAATCAGTGAAAAAATAAAATAAATTTTCGTTGCGATCACCGAGTCTGGGAGTGGCCATTTTTGCTCAAATATAGTAACACGTCACACCTGACATCTTCCAGCAGTGACGTCGCGGTGCGGTTAGCCTAGCGCCATTCTCCGCGGTTTACAAGCAAAATCTGTTGATATGCAATCAACAACAATTATTGAAGATTTCCAGAGGACTTCACCATTGAAATTCACCAGAGCTATAGTTAAACTGACAATGCCCACATGCATGGCAGCTGGATGTTGGAATACATCCTACGGACAGGTTCGTCGTTGGATTGCCAACTTGAAGAGGGAGGATTTGCCATCGAACTTCTAGCCAGAGAAAAAACACGTATGTATGTAGCCAACATTTGGAAGAAGAACGTTTTCAAGATGACTTGGATAATAGCGCGTTGTGACAAACACCAGATACAGCACTGGGACTTGATCAACAGCCGATACCGCGCCGTCACAAACCAGTAGGTGGCAGTAGTGATCTTGGACAAACATGGATGCCTCCAGTCAAGCTATGAAAATCATTTATTGAACAGTATGTAATAATTTTATATTGAAAATACTTTCAGAAGTTTCAATTCTGAATATAACCGAACTTCTCCTTTCAAAAAGAACAGCGGCCCAGCACAGGATCATGAACTGTTACTACGAGACATAAATACCAAATCTACTTTTTGATCAAAAGTTTTTGTTCAGTATTGGTTTTTCTTCCTGAACTGACTTGATAAAATTATAAATTATCCAAGAGACTTCATTTAAACAAGAAATAAATGTTTATTAAAACCAAAACTTTATAAATAAAAGATGGAGGAAGCAGCAAGGCCTGAGCTTCAATCCACTGATCTGCCGGTGAACATGTGACGTAGCGACCAGTAAAAGGAAAAAAAACAAAAGCTAATTCAGTCTATCTCAAATTTTACTGCATTTCTTATTTAATATGTTGTTTTCCCCATTAGTATAATTATATAATGAAAATATATAATCAATGATAATGTTTGTAACAGAGATCAGCTGCAGTTCAGTTGTTAACCTCAGGTTAGACGCTAACAGTTGAGACATGCAGCAGAAATCAGGAAGTTTCCAGATAGTCCATTGGATTCTAATCAGATTAAATCACTGTTTATGTCTGGAAGTTTGTTTCTACATCTGATTGGGGCGGTCCATAGGGTCCAGGACAGGCTAAAGGGAAGCCGCTCCACCTGCTGGGTTTCCCAACTGAATTTTTTGTAATGTTACCGTCGGGTTGTGGAACCCCTGCAGGGATTCTGATTGGCCCTTCGGCCTCCAACTGTTTCCTGTCTGTCTGATCAGGAAGAGGCGCTACCACAACCGCCGCATCCAGCGGGACGTCATTAAGAGCAAGAAGCCTCTGATTGGGGACAGCATGGGACACACCCCGCCGTACACCCACCGACACTCCGGTAAGACGCCTTCCCTGACGCCCAGCGGCCCATTAAAGGTTGGCTCTGTTACCCAGAATCCTCTGCTTTGTCCTCAGCTGACCTGGTCAACCTGCCTGAGGAGCCCATCAAAGAGGAGGAGGAGGAAGATGAAGAGGACGACGACCAGGGTGACGAAGACATGGACTCTGACGACAGGGTGGTGGAGTACAAGGAAAGAGGAGACGGATCTCGCCCGCTGGGGGCGGGGATTCGGAGTCGGGTGGAGCGTTCTCCTTCTCCGTGGTCAGAGTCTGACGAGATGGACTATGACCTGGAGCTGAAGATGATCTCCACACCGTCGCCCAAAAAGAGTAAGAAGATGACGATGTACGCAGACGAGATCGAAGGTCACCTGAAGAACATCCGGTGAGACCCCCACCCCACCCGTTCATGCATGTTCGTCTTTTTCCGCCGTTTACAGCGGTGCAGCTCTTTCCAGGCTGCATCTGCAGCTGTGGTTACAGTGAAGCGTCTCCTGACTCCATAAAGCGCTCCACTAGTTCAGAACATTCATAAACTGGTGAATTGGCTTTGTCCCAATCATTCAGAACCTCACCTTATCCGGGTTTACTGGACACGCCAGAACCACATTAAAAAATGAAAACTTCAGATCTTTCTAGAGCTCCAGCCACACAGAGGAGCCTCAGCAGAAAAGTCCGGTCAGAGGATTAACCAGAACCCTGTTCCCCTGAAATAGGAACCGGATTGGAGGGTCAGGATCACAGAACCGGGTCAAGGCCTCTTCACCCCCTAAGGTGACCGACGTCCGGCAGCTTCTGGAGGAGAAGAGACAGGGGAGCTCTCAGCACAGACGGCGCTCCCCTGTGGCCAGCAGCGGGAGGACAGGTGAGCTGGTAGATCTGGGTGTCCCAGGCGTGGGTCCGGGTGTCCCGGGCGTGGGTCCGGGTGTCCCTCATATTTATCCTTATAAGGAAACCTACCTTTTGTCTCTGCAGACGTCAGACAGCGGCTCGGAAAGAGACGCTTCTCCCCAGACAGACGGCGCTCTCCGTCCCCAGTCTCTCCTAGAGACACGCCCCCAGCCAGGGAGCCAATCAGAGACGTGCACCGTCGGCTGGGCGTGGCCAGCCAGGACAGCAGAGGAACCTACACCAACGCCTCTAAAGACAGGAAGTCGAGTATGGATTCTATCTGATTTTGTTGCTCCAGTAAATGTTCTGAGCGGGAATCTGTTAAAACTTTAATCTACCATCAGATAGAACGTCCTGATTTAAACCTGGAAGAGTCTGGAATTGGACTCTAGAGCTTTCCAGGTCTGGATCAGTTAGAAGTTAACCACCTCCTTCCTACCCTGCTTCCTCCTCTGTGTCCTTTCTTTCCCTCCATATTGATTTTGTCCTCCCCTCCTTCCGTGTGTCCGTCCTTCTTTCATTCCGTGTGTTCTTCCTTTCCATGTATCTCTGTCTAGGAATGATCTTTACGCTCCTTGTGTCCTTCAGTATCAGGGCTAGAAAATGAGTGGGAGGAACTGAGAACTCTGTAGAACCTGGAGGAACCAGTTCACCAGGTTCAGACGTTCTGGACAGGGAAATAATCCTCTTTTGGTTCCTTTATTCTGCCTCAGAGATTTGCTCTCCAGGCGAATGTGTTGATTGAAGTTCACTTCCTGATGTCACGGCTTTGAAACCGTTTCCGTTTGGTCCTCTGACCCCTGCTTGTTTCTGCAGGCGCTGTGTGGAGCAGACTCGGTTCTGGCAGTAAAGATGACGGCAGCACCGGCCATCGCAGCCGCCGGGAGGGGGGGCGCTCAGACCGGCAGGATGGCAGCAGCAGGAGGCGGGACGACGGAGAAGGAGAAGAGGAGGAGGAGCGGGAGGAGGAAGACGACTCAACGCTGCAGAAGGTGTGGGGCGCCATGATCAAACAGAAACAGGAGCGCCGGAGCCACAAGATCAAGAAGAGCCGACTGGACAACCTTCCGTCGCTGCAGATCGAGATCAGCCGCGACAGCAGCGAGGAGTCGGACGCCTGATCCCGTGAGGCGGCGTCGAACACCATCATTGATCATTCCTGTTACCGTTGAGGAGCTGAACTCTGAGGAGGAGCTTCCTCCCTGCAGGGAACGCCACGGTGCTTCCCATCAGGACCAGGACAGAGCGACGGGTCGCATCAGAACAGCAGAACTGAAGCCGACAGCCTCCTCCAAAAATTTTTTTTCCAGTTTTGTTTTTTGTTTTCTTTCTGTATGTAAATGATTGGCTTCAGTTACTCTGCTGGTTACCGGAACATTGCTGGTATCAGGAAACAGAAGGCTCTCCTGCTTTAACCACGTGGGTCCACGGCCGCCATGTCCAGACATTAACATGAACTGATGGTTCCTCTGTGCTGATCCAGTTTAAACCGATGGACCTCCTGAGCCCTGCAGCCGCCCAGCGCCGCTCACTGGGCTCAGCTGTTCCTAAACAAAACGTTTCAACCACAGAATCGGTCAGAACTTTCACTCCACCTGGTTTCCTTTTGATCCTTCATTTCATACCAGCAGATCCGTTTTCATTGGTTCCAGTTTTTCTTCCTCCTCCTGCCGCAGTCCAACCCAGCAGAGGAGATCTGAGGGCTTATTTACACCACCTCCATTTACAAACCGCCGTGATCCGTTAAAAAATCAGACTGCGGTGTCGTCTGAGCCGTTCGTACGCAGGGATTGGAGACAGCTGGGAACCGAAGTTACCTGCATCCAGACGGCATCATTATTCCTCAGACATTTAATATAACTCATATGAAACTGTAGATCAACTTCACTGAATCTGAAACTGCAGCGTGTTTTATATGCTGGCACTACTGAGCCGACCCGTTACAGAAATAAAAATGTTTAATAAAGCAGCTTAAACTGTAAGTCTGCACCATATTTAAATGTTTTCTGTCCCTGATTTCTTCAGACTGAGTCGTTCCACAGATCAATACATTAATGGAGCACGGAGTGAGGAGGAGGTCACCACTGCTGGAAACATTGAAAACTCCTTTAAACACCAGTAGTGCTTGATGGATGGGACTGCTGGAGACTATAAATGGGAGAAAACATGTTTCTAGAAATAGACCAATTACCTGGACCATGATGGGCTTTAATTAATAAGGCTGATTTATACTTTGAAACCGGGTCGTCTGCGTGTGTGTAGCAGTTAATGCAGATATGCTCCTCCCCTTCCGCAGACACTCTGCTGCACCTCTCAAGAATTGTATGTGACTGCAGACAGGAGGCCTCTGATTGGTCGAATCTTCATCCGCTCTACACTATGCGTA
Source organism: Cyprinodon tularosa (assembly GCF_016077235.1). Classification (NCBI taxonomy): domain Eukaryota; kingdom Metazoa; phylum Chordata; class Actinopteri; order Cyprinodontiformes; family Cyprinodontidae; genus Cyprinodon; species Cyprinodon tularosa. The sequence continues at coordinate 184,628 of NW_024038551.1, read as the reverse complement.
TTTTTTGTTTGGAACCTTACCGGCTTGTGATGTTTGTATGACCGCCACTGTGGAAAACGACTCGTGAAGATGGACCAGCCAGAAGCGAGAGAACACTGGGACCGTTTTTCCACCTGGATCGCCGCTCTTTTTTGCCCTCATGTCCCTCCATTGTCGCAAAAACTTGCCCCCATTTCCTCAGCGCCTCGGCCTTACCTAGACCCACAGCTAGTTCCTGATTCTCCCAGACCTTTAGAGTCCTTGGAGCAGCAGCCCTGCCCATCATAGGAGGTAAAGGTAAAGTGGAGAATGTTCTGTTTCCAGGTGGATCAAAATAAGTGGTCCTACTAATTGTCAATCATTGGGTCTAGATATGGCTGAGGCGGTGAGGAAGTGGGGGCAAGTTTGTACGAGGGACATAAGGGTGAAAAACAGCAGGGATCTAGGTGGAAAAAGGGTCCCATCGTTCTCACGCACCTCGCTCTTCTAGCTGGTCCCTCTTCATGAGTCGTTTTCCACAATGACAGTCATACAAACAAAACAAGCCGGTAAGGCACCAAACAGGAAATAAGAATAGTGTAGAGCAGATGTAGAGTTGACCAATCAGAGGCCTCCTATCTGCGGTCACCTACAATTTTGGGAGACGTGCACCAGAGTGTCTACGGAGGGCCGGGGGTACGTTTGCGTTCACTGCGACACACGCAGACGACCTGGTTTGTGAGTATAAATAAGTCTTATGACCATCCTACATGTTCATCCACATTTTCACTTACCACTGATAAGTCTGACATAGTGGAAAAATTGCGAATCTTCTTTTGGAAGATAAACTTTTAATGAGATATAAACAGCAACCTTTAAACAGAGCGTGCACAAGTTTGGGCATTTCCTCTCGAGAGCAGGGACAGGGTTGTGCATGTGTTTTTTTTAAGTGGGGAGGGTGGGTTTTTTCAAAAATGTGCAAAAAATTCTCCACTATACCTTTAAGTGAAGATCTCCATAACACTTCTATAAATAACTGATATAGAATTTAAAATGTACTGCCAAAAAAATAAAGGAAGACTCACAAAACACATCCTAGATGTAAATGAGGAATATATTCTCATTGAATACTTAAAGTTGAATGTGCTGACAACAAGATCACCCAAAAATCATCAATGGAAATCAGATTAAGCAATGGAGGCCTGGATTTGGAGTCTCACACAAAATGAAAGAGGAAAAACACTACAGACTGATCCAGCTTTGATGTAATGTCCTTCAAACGGGCCAGAATGAGGCTCAGTATGGTGGGTGACCTCGCTCCCTTCAATGCCTGGGCATACTCCTGGTTTTATACCTGTTATTAAATCGGATGCATATCTGATTTAATACCACAGATCTAGTGTCAGGTCTACGGGTCGTTTGATTTTCCCCAGTCCTCCGATGTTTCCCTTCCCTCTGGTTCTGTTCAGAGGATTTAATCCCTTTCCTGTAGTTCTGTGGTCCACCTGTTACATTTCAGATTATTTTTCATCGATTTCCTAGTGCAGAAGACCCAGCAGCTTAGAAAATGTAAATATTACACTAATAAATCTGATATGTTTTGTTCTGAATTGGCGCTATAAACATAATTGAACGGAAATTTATTCTCCATGTGTTGATGTTAGTTGAAGACTCCATTAAGGCCTCCGTAATCAAGGCAAGGATACAAATTAGCTGTCTTCACACTCATTTTCTTAAAGTTGAGTGGAAGGGAAAAGTTTTGTGAGAAAAGACTCTCCAGCAGCAAGGTGACCCCGGCCATGACAGGATTGTGGAGCTAAATCCACGAGTCTTGAGGAGCTTCACAATCTGTAGACTGGGGGTATCGGGATTCACAGCGCACAGAAATACCCGCACTTGGACAAAAAAACACAGAACCAGGCTGTCCTCCTTTCAGAGGAAAGTTACGTTTCATTTAGAAATCATGGTCTGAAGCAGTGGTTCCCAAAGTCTGGGGCGCGCCCCCTAGGGGGGGGGCGCAATGCCATTGCAGGGGGGGGGGGGGGGGGGGGGGGGGGGGGCGCGGGAAGCGGTATGGATGAATGAAGAAAAAAAAAAAAAAACAGTGCTTGCTTGACTGAGCATAATGGACAGTTGTGACACTGCAACCCAGATTTGAGAAGATCTACAGCAAAAAGCAGGCTCACTACAACCACTAAAAAGATGGGAGGATTAAAGTACAAAGAAAAAACTCTCAGGGAGCTGTTCAATGTTTTCACTCCATTTTGCACAGAGGCTTTTTTTAATGTATAGATTATAGCAAAGTTAAATATTGTTACAAATAAAAAAAAAGAAATATGTTTAAAATAACACAGACAACAAAGAATCCTCTTCTAATCTACATTATAGAACTATGAAAAAAATACAGTTACACCACAGTGTTCCACTGTAAAGATGGTGTAGTTTGTTTTGTTGCAACCTGAAGTGTGAAATAAATTTTATTGTAATCTAGGGTGACCACCTGCTAATAAGCCCAAGGGGGGACCAGGGGTATGTTTCTGGGGGACAAAGTGGGACACTGCTTGGTGCAATGGTGCCCCCACCTAACGGGCAGACTCACTGATAGAGGTTTACACATTTCTAGCACATATCACCTTACATGGTATATTAATAATGTCCTATTCCCATAAACATGTGTAATTGCTGATGTATGCTCATGAATAGGCCAACCAATGTGTATTTCTTTCTAAATAAAGATTCATAATACTTTGAACATTCAATGAACAGATGCACTTCCAATTTCGATTTAATTTAGCTATTCAATTTTATTTATTTTTTATTACAATTTATTCACTTTAAATAAATTATAATTTGAAATTAAAGGATTAACAGGAATTGTAGTTGCTCTACACCACAGGAACTGTAAAAAAAAAAAAAAAAAAAGGCTTAACTCACGACTCCAGAGGTTCACGGAACGAGAAGGGGGAGGAAGGATGGTGAACTTGGATGTTGTTTAAAGCAGGAACAGGAAAAAAAAAAAAACTGTTCAGTGTTCTGGGGACACCTTTACCATTGCTGGTGGAGATGCCTCACACTCAGTCTCTTTCTCCATCTTCTAATTGGAAAGCGCGCCTCTAAAAGTTTCTTCCCAGTTAATGCGCAGTTCCAACTGATATTTTACGCGAGCGCGCTTTTTTTTACGTCACCGCGCGTTCTGGCTGCATTCTTGAAAAATGTGTAGACCGGCCACTGATGATTCAAATCACAAAAAAAGTGGTAGACAGACGTTTAAAAATTGACTTCAAACATTTTATCTCATGAATTTGGGCTTTCACTGCCATCTACTGTCATATGAGAGTAAGCACAACTTGACGACCATAAGCTTTTTCATATTTCATATTGATTATGCGTGACACGGTCTCAATTTGCGGGACGAATGAATTGGGCTTCAAACGCTGTGCGCGCACGCGCTACGCGGGACGGGTGGTCACCCTATTGTAATCCAAAGGGGGGCCCAGAAGAAAATCTTTGGGAACCACTGGTCTGAAGGAAGAGTGGAGAGGTCCAGAATCCAGACGGTGATGATCTAAGGCTCCATGACATCTACTGGTTCTGGTCCATTCACTGCCAATTGTCCATGAACCAAAGAAATTAAAGTTAAAACCAAATATCTGTATTCAGAATTGACGTTTGGAGTCGTGATAGATATTCTTTCCCTCTTTATTAAATTATATACCTTCAGGACCCAGTTCAGAACCAGAATCTCCTTCTTTGTACATTTCTAAGCATTGACAACGGGTAGATTATAATTACCTAGGTGTTGATCTGAATAACAAACTGCACTGGACTCACAACACTGAGGCTCTGTATAAGAAAGGTCAGAGCAGAATATTCCTGCTGAGGAGACTGAGGTCTTTAGGAGTGGAGGGGGTGCTAATAAAGACCCTTTATGCCTCTGCTGTGGCATCAGCTATCTTCTATGGAGCTGTCTGTTGGAGCAGTGGCTTATCTGTAGCTGAGAGAAAGCAGTTGGGTAAGCTGATCAGGAAGGCCAGCTCTGTGATTGGATGTCCTCTGGACTCAGTGCAGGAGGTGGGAAACAAAAGCAACCTAACTAAATCAACATCTCTGTTGGCTAATGTCTCCCACCCCATGCATGAAGCTGTTGCAGAACTGGAGAGCTCCTTCAGTGACAGACTGCTGCACCCTAAATGCACCATGGAGCGTTATCACAGATCCTTCTTCCCAGCAGCTGGAAGACTTTATAACTATAACTGTTTCAAACAACCTCAATAACTGTTAGATTAATGCTGATTTTTGCACAGTTGCTAGCTTAGTCAGTTAAATAACATGCTGCTGTCATTTTGCACATCCCTGATGTTGCTGCTATTTTCAAATATCAAGTACAGTGCAGATGTCCATAGTTGTATATTGGTTATTTATTCTCCAGATGCAGTTTGATACTGTTAAACAAAAAACTTTACAGTCCAGTATTTTATTGTTAGCTTTTTATTGTTAGTATTGTATTGTTATTGTTGTATTCAAAGGGATTTTATATTCTATTCTAGATTAGTGCCGGTGTTGCACCATATTCTGTTGCCCATCATATATTGTGACCCAGTATTACTTCGCTCTGATTGGCTACATGTATTTTACCATACATTCCTTTATGTTCAGGTATGAATCCATTGACGTTAGCATTAGTAGATAGCAGGCTGGTAAGGGGAATCCCCCACAGCACGTGCTTTAATCTAAATATTTGATGTGTCACAGAATATGATGTAACACCGGTGTGAACAACCGAGGCCAATAGAAAGTATATCATCCTGGTCATAATGGGCAGACGCTTGCCTAGTTGGAATCAACAACAGTTTTACAACCAGTAGAAGGTGGCTCTGATGAGATCGCATCAAAGCGCTGCCTGACGAATGGTTAATAATAATTAAACTTTATTGATCTCACATTGGATTAATTTATCTCTGCATTTAACCCATCCCCTTGGGAAGCAGTGGGCTGCCATTGTGAGGCGCCCAGGGAGCAGCGTGGCGTTAAAGGTGTTGCTCAGGGACCCAAATTGAAGGCTGTGGGAATCGAACCGGGGTACTTGCAATCTTCTCAGAGCACAAGCGCACTTACTTCTGGTTGCTTTTTAAACTGGATTCCTGCTCAGAATCCTGATCTGAACCCTCTAGAACCCCTCTGGAATGAACCAGGATCAGAGAGGAGGAGCAGTTGTGGTTTTCTCATCCAACACACTCTTACACCTTATGGAGGATGTTTACAGTATAGTTTAAGATGCTTTCTGTTATAGTAGGCTGTATTTCTGTTGTTGAAAATATAAAATGAATTTTTCTGAATTTTTTTTTTTTACAGTTTCTGTATTTTTATTATTTTAAGTCCATTTAATTTTATGTATTACATTTAAAATGCTTTCAAGATTAAAAAAATACATCTAATAATTTTTTTTTTTTTTTTTTACATCTTTCATGTTTATTTTTAGTGTATTTTTATAAAGATTATTTCAGTTTAACATTGTGCCTGCCTGCGCCCCATGCGCATGTATTGTGTTGGCTAATCACTTTTCTTTCGTAACTGTCAAACCAAGCTTCTTCCCTCTGATTGGCTGCTTTGAGTGACTGCTATTCATCCCCACCAATCAAACTCCAAAGCCCGGGAAGCAGTGCTCGTTTCTAGCCAATAAGGTACACCTGACGTCACCTCAACTAGTATCAACTCCATGTGAGGTAGGGAGCCCCTAGCTGCAGTCGCCATTTTCTTCTCATCGAAAACGAACCAAGAAAACCGACCAACAGCGGAGGAACTAATCCCGAACCGGACCGTGTTTATTTTCGTGGTTCTGGGCCCAACAGTTCTCTTCGTGAATTAATGGACTGTGTGTTGCTACGTGGCGATGGTTTCAGTCCGGCTGCTATAGGTTTGTCCGGGCCTCTGAGCTGGAAGATGGAGGAGAAGGCGGCCCGAGAAGACGCCTGCAGGGAGTACCAGTCCTCTCTGGAAGACCTGACGTTCAACAGCAAACCGCACATCAACATGCTCACCATCCTGGCCGAAGAGAACATCCAGTTCGCCAAGGATATCGTGGCTATTATTGAAGCTCAAATCAGCAAGGTTTTTATGATCATAGAATACTTTACCTTCAGTTTGTGTATGTGTGTTAAAGATGGCGGCGTTCTGGTTAGGAGGCCCCGCAGTAACTCCTCTCTGTATGAACAAGTCAGGCTGTTATTAAAGCATTAGCGTAGGAGCTAGCTTGATGTGGTCCTGCTTCAACAGAAAATCACTCTTTTATTAAAAATTATGAACCTTTACGGTTAAAACCAAAACAGCCGTTGGTGTAGAAGGGAGTCTTGTCGCTGACTGGGATGGTTTATAAACGGTTAGAAGGTAAACGTCAGTGTTTTATTTTTAAATGTTCAGTTTTAACTTGAATTAAGAGTCCATCAGACTGTAAGAACTGTCAGCTCGGTCTAAACGGGCCTAAAAGCGGAAGTGATTTACTGCGGACCATGTGGCAACAGCGACCGACAAAAACAGGTCGGAGGCGACCGGAAACGGCTGCAAATGTGGTCACATCATCACCGACCGACCCGCTTCCTGTCACATATGATCTAAAACAGGCCTCTGTAGAAACCAGCCGTGGTTTGGAAGCTTATAAAAAACTGTTTTACATAAACAAACTACAAGAATTTCTATGAGTTATGAAGCTCATGCAAACACCTGGGTGTGACTCAGCTGCTACAGCGTGACTAAATCCAGGATTTAAGCCAATGAGGATAATCTAATCGAAATAATAATAAAAAGAGACTAAAGTCTTAGCTATATTTAGCGATATTGACTGTCGGTCTGTCATTTTTGTATAGTGTGGATAAAAGTAGGTGGTAAAATGCAAATAAAGCTACTGTTTTGATTAAAAGTTAGTTTTTTTTTTAAACCCTTTAAAGGGCAAGTTCCCATTTTTGATCACTTTCATACCCCTTACTAATGGAATCCCCACCCCCATCCCTCAGTGAGTTCTGGATGCACAAGATCTATATCCAGCTATTCAGCAAACATACTGCTACATGGCTGTCCATCTTATTTTGGTATTTAACCAATTAGATGAGCCTTTGAATAATATATATATATATATATCTGCTGTTAATTAAGTAGGGGAAAAAGGTTAACAAGTCAAGAAAAAAGTTAAAAAGTAAAGTAAAACAAAAACCCAATTATATTTAGGTTTATAAACTAAAAAATGTAAATGCCAGTATCAGCATTAATGCTTCTAAGATTATGTTGGACCAAAAAAAATTATTTTTCTCACTCAGTGTTTTTCATTAATTTCTCATAGAAGCACTTTTGTTATTTTTCTTATTATATTTGGGCTAGTTGGTGTTTTTCAAAGTATTTCACTGAGTGCCCTATAAAGTGTTAAGCTTATGAGGATAATCTAATTGAAATATTAAAAACAAAGGAAAAGAAGTGGTTCAGACTAAAGTCTTTGCTGTATTTAGGGGATATTGACTATTGATCTGTCATTTTTTTGTGTGGTTTGGATTAAAAATGGATGGTAAAGTACAATTAAAGCTTCTTTTTTAAATTCAAATTTAAAGTTCTTTTTTTAAAGAATAATGAATAAAGTTTGAGGTGGTTGTGGTTGGTTTTCCTCATCCAGGTGTCCCTCCAATTGTCCTGTTTTGCTGAGTAAGCAGCTCAATAGTTCAGTCCACAGGTCCAACAACCCAGCAGAGCAAACGGTTCACTCAGCCGTCAGCTTAACCCCACGTCATGTTAGAGGATTTAACCATGTGAAAAAAAACAGTTTATTTTGGTTTTACGTTAACTAAACTTCTGCCCTTAGGATCCATCTTAAAACCTGTGTTTAAGTTTTCAGGCTGATTTAAAAACGACGCGATCGTCGTCGCTGCGAACCAACCGTAGATCAGAGTGAAATCGGCTCCATTCATGGATTGTAGAAGGGGCGGTTCTGATTGAAGCTGGACCACATCGCTGTCTGTGTTACTGAATGGATTGTTGGGGCCAGCAGAGGGGCCCCGGGGCCCTCAGTGTTTGCATGTTGAAGCTCTGGTCACATGACGCCTGAGCGCGTCTCTGCATGAATTCACTCTACGTCCTGATTCCTTTATTTTTCCTGAAATGTGACTGACTGGTTAAACATGTTAATAATAAAAAATGTGAAATGTGCTTTTTGTCATTTTTTATTTCCTGGGTATGACTCTGGTTTCACTGCTCGCTCACTGAACTTTTAAAAGCAACCAGTGTGTGTGTTTAATAACCAACGGGTTTAAGCTTCTAAAGCACCACTAAAGAGTAAAGGCTGAATGAAAGCTGAAGAACCGTCTGGGTAACGTACAAAGAGGGTGAGGCGCCCTCTTTGGAGGTAAACCTTCCTGAGGACTGGTTCCTGCAGATCATGGACTCTGGATTTCCCCCTCCTCTCCTTGAGGATGGATCTCAGTTTTTGTTTTTTTCCCTGCTCCAGATTAAAGAGCAGAACCTGTCGAAGCTCTTTTGGACCTGTGGAGCTTTCCTCTAAGGCTGAAGAAACAAACTGGATGCTCTTTTTCCTCCTAAATTTTCCAGATTATTTTTTATTTTTGGGGGCGATGTTTTTCCCATGATGCCGGTTTTGTTTAGCAAACTTGCGCTTTTTTTTTGTTTTTGTTTTTTTCTCATTTGTTCTGAAATGTTGCTTTTAACCCCTGTTGTTTTCTAAACTTGTTGAGTTCTCTTATTGCTCCAGGCGCCGACCGCAGAGAAGCTTCCTGTTTTGTACTTAGTGGATTCCATAGTGAAGAATGTTGGAGGAGAATACCTCGCAGTGTTTGCTAAAAACCTAATCGCTTCATTTATTTGTGTCTTTGAAAAGGTAAAGTTGTCTTTGCTGCCGTTTGTCTTTCATATCAGCCCACTTCACCCCCCCACCCCCTGTTGAATATTTTCCTGTTCAGACACAGCCTGCTAACCATTATTGGGATGGAGGGGTGTTGAAGTGTGGGCCGAGCACCAAGTCCTGTGTTCTGTTTGTAGGTGGATGAAAACACTAGAAAGAGTCTGTTCAAGCTGCGCTCCACCTGGGATGAAGTCTTCCCGCTCAAGAAGCTGTATGCGCTGGACGTCAGGGTCAACTCGCTGGACCCGGCGTGGCCCATCAAGCCGCTGCCGCCAAACATCAACTCCAGCATCCACGTCAACCCCAGGTTCCTGAAGCAGGTGTGTGTGGCTAGCGCAGCGCGGGTCCCCCGGCCCGGTGGAGGGCGGCGCTGATATGTTGGTGTGATGGTTAAACCGGCTTCAGCATAGAGTAGGGGGAAGAATCTCTGCTGGAGGTGTTCTGGATGGGACTGGTTGTGCTAAATGATGGGGAGTGGATCAGTGTTCTGTTCAGGCAAAGCTGCACAGCTTCCTGTTGGAACAGCGCCCAGCGGGTGGTGGCCTCACCTGCTGTCAGAGGAAAACTGATCCACGTGTTCTTATGGGCCAGATTTTGGTTTTTCTTGGATATTCTGAAGGTTCCTCCTCTGTTTTAATCTCAATCGGTCCCATTTTTAGCCTTCAGCTTAAAATCATTTCCTCTCATATTTAAAAGTTGTGGAAAAAGTGTTTTTGATGGGATTTTATCTGAAGCAAAAGAAAGCAAAGTTGGGAGAATAAAACCAAATGAACATCTGATCGGTGATTAAACTACAGTTTCATGTTTATTGGGGGTGATGCTCCTGATAGATCAGCTCCAATCATTAATTTATTTTGTTGATGGTAAGAAATTGCCTGAATCCAGAACAATGATCAGGTGAGAACCGCTGACCCATTTAGCAGGAACCTCTGGGTCACAGAAACGATGGGAGGCTCTGTCTGCAGGTTGATATTGGACCGGTTTCTGATTCCACTGAATCGGTTCTGTTCTCACAGCAGCAGGAGTGGTTGTGTTTTATAGTTTTTTTTTTTTTTTTTTGTGTGTGGAAGTAAACCCCAAACTGTGGCGTTCCAGAACCTGCAGCAACCCCTGGTATCTCTGTCATCTGAAAAGTGCAGCTCAGTGGCCCCCTTGGGAGCCTGTTTCTGAGTGGTAGGACCACAAGACCAGAACTTTAAAACTTTAAACATGTTTATTTTTTATTTTTTTTATTTAAGATGAAAATCAGCTGAAATAAATAATTTTAGTAAATGAAATGCCCAGAAAGTTCTGGCTCTGTTGGTCCCTTGGAACCACATCGTAGGTTTGGGGAACTGCATTCCTTGGTTGTTTCGTTAAGTCATCACTGGTCTAACCGATTCAGAGCGGGTCTCAACTGTTCGACCAACTGGAACTGAGATGGAGGCCATTTGGATCCGTTTGTATAAAACCTCTTTATTTTTTCCTGTTTTCAGTCTGAGGAGAAGGTCTCTCCACAACCGGCCCCCTCCAAGCCCGTAGCCTTACCCGTGGCCCCCCAGGCGAGTCCAGCGGCGCCGCCGTCCAGCCTGACCCAGGAGCAGCTGATCCGCCAGCAGCTTCTGGCCAAACAGAAGCAGCTGCTGGAGCTGCAGCAGAAGAAGATTGAGCTGGAGCTGGAGCAGACCAAAGCGCAGCTGGTAGGACGCCGCAGGTTCCCATCCGCTCTGCTTACTGCTGTGTTCTAGAAGCAGACTCAGTCCGATCTGATGAATGGTTCTGTCTCCAGGGAGGACTGGCTCTGCCGCCGTCGTCTACAGTGGCCCCCCAACCAGAGTCTGGCACCACTCAGAGACCCGCCAACCCCATTCGACCCTGGATCCCCCCCCCAGCCTCAACCTGACCCCAAGGCGTCCAGTAGAGACCCCCGTCTGAACCGTGGCGGGCCCCCAGCTGGGCCCACACTCAAAGAACAACCCCCCACCAAGAGGGAGAGCCCACACCCTCCAGGGGGGCCCGGCGCCGCCATGTCGAGGAGGCCGCCAGAGAAATCCCCCCGGCCTGAGAAAGCCCGGCCCCCCAGGAAGGAGACACCAGAAGACAAGTTAAAGCCCAAATCTCCGTCCCCTCTGGCCAAAGGGCCCCAGGGCCGCATCAGGCCGGCAGAGCCTGAGGGCCCCAAGAAGGACCCCAGGACCAAGAAACGAGTACTGGAGAAGAGCGCTGAGCCCCGGGACGACGAGAAGAAGCGCTGCAGCGACAAGAAGGAGCGGGAGGAGGTGCCAAGGAGACCAGAGCCCCCTAGGTCCAAAATGCCCAATCTGGTCAACGGCCTGGGGGCCAAAACTGACCAAGCAGAGCCCGGAGACAAGGCTGACCCGAAGCCCGGAGGCACAGCTCGCAGGAAACGCACCCGCTCACGGTCCCGCTCCCCCACCACCTCCCCTAAGAGGAAGGAACGCCGCTCCCCCAAAAGCCACGGCCGCAGCAGCTCCCCGTCACCCCCCCACAAACCCGGGAAACCCCGGAGGCCCCGTGGAGACGACCCACAGAACGGAAAGCCGGGCCGAGACGACCGACCCGGCCCCAAGAAGACCCAGTCAGATGGCAGGAGGCCCAAAAGGCCGCTGGACGAGCGGCACTCTGAGTCCAGGGACCCCCACAGGGGCCATGATGGTGCTGGGAAGGACCCCAAGGATGCGCCACACCGCTGGAGAAGCGGCTGGGAGGAGAACAAACAGTGAGTCCAGTTACCAGTCTGTCTTCTTAAAACCACTTTTAAATCTGTGTTCAGGAAACAACTAAGAGAGCTTTAGTTCTACTGGTTCTGGTTCCTATGGATCAGTGTTAAGCCGGGATTAAACTGTACAATTGCCCTGTTAGAACGTGAAATGAGAACCTAACCTCACCTTTAGACTGAAACCTAACCAGATTAGGGAGTTCACAAACACCAGAATTCATTTAGTCCTGGTCCAGCTTTAAGTCTGACCACAATATTGGAGCTTTTTCATAAACCTTCTCAAACCAGATTAATAATCCATCAGTATCTGCTGCTGATAAATATTCATCCCAAAATTTAATCAGACTTTTTGGCGGTTAGACGAACACCGAAGCTCTGATTCTTCTTCTCTGGTATTTCTCAGCTGCTCCTTCCAAGCAGCGGAGTCAACATCAAAAATCAAAATTAAAATTTGAATGAGGTTAGAACCGGTTCCAGGCGGTTCTCGATGCACAGCCTCAGGAACTAAAAACCTTTATATTTAAAGTGGAAATGATTTGAAATGAGCAATAATTAAATACTTTATTGCAATCCTGAAATAGGGTTAAATCACCTCCATGGTTCTGGTTTAATCCCAGTTAAAAGTATCTAAAGGAACTGATTGGAGGGAAAGGTCCAAACAGTTCTGAAGCTCCATGTGACGTTCAGGTTTCCTTGTTTCAGCATGAAGCTTCCAGAGGACTCCCACAACAAGCCCACCCCCCCCAGACACAAGCCACATGGCACCCCGACCCGCCCCAGCACACCCAGGAACCAGAAGATCCGGCTCAGCGTGGACGCTAACCTGCAGATCCCCGAGGTTCTGAACTCCGCCTCCAAGAAGGACCTTCTGAGGCGGGTAGGTCCAGAACAGCCCTGACCCAGGTTCCCTGCTATCCTCCGTTGTTCTAACGAAACACTTCCACGTCTCCGTCTCTCCACAGGCCAGCAAACGTCTGGAAAGGGGGGAAATTTCTCGGGAAGACTTCCTGAACATGGTGCACCAGATCAACCATTTCTTCCAGTACCAGGAGGAGAAGCAGCAGAGCTCCGGGAACTGGGACGACACCAGAAGGTTCTCCGCCAAGAAGCAGTCTCTGCTGAGCGGGGCCCGTCCTCAGGAAGCCATGGACCCCGCCCAGCTGTCGTACTTTGAGCACAAGTCCAAGCTGAGGAAGACGCAGGTCAACCACAGGGCGACGGGTGACGAAGGCCAGGAGGTGTCAGAGGAGGGCGAGAAGCTGGTGTCGAGGAGTGGGGGGCCCTACGGTCGACCATCGCAGGACCAAGCGGGTGAGCCGAGGAACAGCTTAGGCTGCCCTAACAGGTCGTTTCAAGCTGGTCTCTGACTGACCTTTGACCTGCAGGTGAGCGAGACGAGCCGCAGCCGCCACTCGCCCCCATGGTGGAGGAGTACAACCACGGCAAGGAGTTCCCCAAACTCAAGTCTCTGCCAGGACTCCGCTTCAGGAGGAGAGCCGACCCCGCAGAGTCCAGTAAGTCTTGCAGCAGTAGCACGGTTCTGGATGTGACGCTTGGTCGGCGTGGCGTTTGAGGCTCTGCAGCTCTGTAGGATTCCCCAGCGTCTCCTGTCTGTCTTTCAGGTGAGCGGGAGTGGACGTCGCCGCTGACGGAGCGCCAGCTCTATGACGAGCGGGAGGAGCACAAGAGTAGTTACGATGCCCCGCGAAGGTTCGGGCCGGCCGACCCACGCCGGCAGGATGGGCCCCTTCCCTCTGTAGGGGCCCACCGCAACTCCCTGGGCCCTGCTGGGCCGGATGCTCCGCCCCCTCGCTTTGAACGCTCCCGTCTGTCTCCTCTGCATCAGAAAGATGCGGCTGACGTGAGCCCGGTCCCTTGCTTTGAAAGTCCAAACAGCGAGCACTCAGATGAGGGGCCCCTGGAGGCCCCCCCTCCTCCTCCTCAGGGCTCCAAACCAAACATGAAGGGGCTCCCCCGTGGGGGGCCTCTGTCTGTTCGGCAGCACAGTGACTCCCCAGGACACACACCCCCACACGAAGGACACCCTCCTTCTATGTATGGGGGCCCCGGGCACATGGGCCCCTCCAGACCACACCGCCATGGCTGGAGCCGGTTCGAGGATCCCCAGTTTGATGGCCCCCACCACCCGGGGCCCGGCAGATTCGAAGGTGGGGGGCCAGCACATCATAACCTGCCAGAGAGAACTGAGGGCCCCCCGCCCTGTGAGGGGCCCCGCATAGCAATGAGAGGAGAAGGGTTGGGGGCCTTTGACGGGCCCCCACAGGGGCCCAGCAGGTTTGGTGGTCCCATGGGACAACAGCAGTTTGAAGGGCCCATGGGGGGCCCTGGTCTGTCGGAGGGCCCCATGCAGCATTTTGAGGGGCCCAGCCACTTCGGCAACATGGGGCCTGGTCCAATGGGCTTCCAGCAGCAGCTGCCCCCCCGCTTTGAGGTTCCCAACAATCAGATGGGTCCAATGAGGTTCGAGGTCCCCGCACCGGGCCCCAGGTTTGACCTGCCAGGGGGGCCCCATCAAGTGGGCCCCCAACAGCCGGGACCTCCTCGCTACGATTACCCTCCTGGCCAGCAAGGTCCCCCTAGGTTCCCCCCCCAACACAACCTCCAGCTCCCTATGCAGCCCATGGCCCCCCCCATCTACGATGGCCCCGCCCCACCGCAGCAGAACTTTGGTATGGGCCCCCAGCGGTTCCAGGAGCCCATGAACCCTCAGTTCCCACCGGGGCAGAACCTGCTGCCGGCGGGAAACTTCAACATGCAGCCAACGCCGTTCAACCAACCGGGCCCCGGGCCCTTCTACAACCCGCCGGCACCTGTTGCCCCCATGCAGCAGCCGGTAAGTCCACACCGGCCCGGTCCGGTTCTGGTTCTGGTCCTCAGTGGTTCTAAAGCTGCTCTCCTTCCAGGTGAACATGATGGGGAACGTGAACCAGCCCTACCTGCCTCAGAACCCGGTGCCTTTCGGACCACAGAGTACGTATCAGACGCCACGGTACCGGGCCTCAGCAGGAAGTGATGTCATCAGAAACTCTAACCTGTGTGTTTGCAGCTCCTCAGGTGGCTCCTCCAGAGAACCACTTCGGTCAGGTAGACGTCAACGACCTTCTGTCCAAACTCATCTTCAACGGCATCATCAAGCCGCCATCGCAGACCGACTCGTCACAGACGGCCAGTGGTGAGTGAGCCCCCCCACAGAACCAGAGCATGTTCTAGATGTCTGATCATCCCATTGCTGAGGAAAGATCTAAGGCTGTGTCCTTCCTAACCTCTCCATCACTACACTTAGACAGCTTTATTCTGTCATTTGGTTTACACATGTGTAAACAAACACTACACAGTGAACTCTGTAAACTGACCGTTCCCCGTTGGTGACGCGCTCCCTGCACGTTGCCTACGCCATCATTGTTCTCTCTCACCGCCAAAACAAATCCCATGAACTGCAAAGCATTCTGGAATATATCTGCTGGTCTATTGACAGTAGATGATCATTACTTTTCAAGGTGCATTGTGGGAAATTGAGTCCACTACTTTTTCATCCATTAAACATTTGGACACTTGTTTAAAACGGCATAACTCGTACAGTGTTCTCGTTAGGGCGGACACAGCCTAAGAGGTGCTGGACGGGGCTGAAGACTTATGGTCTGAGATGAAGAAGGCTTCCTGTTTTTTCACTTTCAGAGGCGTCTTCCTCAGCTGCCGCTCCCGCCGCACCTGTGGAGGAGGAGGAAGAGGAGGAGCCTGAGGTGGAGGTGGAGGAGGAGGATGATCTGCCGGACCTGACCAGCTTCAGCATCGAGATCATGAAGCAGTGAGTCCATCTGCTGGGCAATTTTTTTTAAACAATCATGCTCCGTTCAGACCGTGCGCAGCAAAAGCAGCATGCTGGTTCATTTTTAATCCTTGTACAAGTTTAGTTCTGACGCGTGGCTGAAGCATCTCTGTTGCTCCCGCTATGCGGTGGAAAAGTGGTTCTGATGCGTGTTGGGCGGAGCTACCCTATCCTTTCTTTGCTTCTAAACTAGCTGCTCCTGCTGCCTTTGCTGCTTTAGGTGTGAACGCACAGAGCTTAAAAAGGTCGGGGGAAGTTAGACTTTCATGCTAGCATTGCCATAGCCGTTAGCAGAGCATGGCTGGAGAAAATGATATCTAGATTACTCTATTGGTCTTAAATAATGTTAAACAAAATGATAGCATCTATAAACTCACAGCTGAAAATGAATTAAACCAGATCCAGATCAGAACAGAGAAATAGAACATGGAGGAAATGCTCTCGGTCACTGAATTAATTTTGGGGGAAAATGTATCCTATTCCACGGATCTGGATAGCAGTAGCTACAGTAAGAGAGAGCTCCCTGATCAAACGAAAGTTCCTATATGGTCTCTGAATGCAGCACAGGGGTTGGTAAACATCACTGATGCTTCAGTCAAGCCTCTAATCGCTCTAACTGTATAAATGTTGTTGAAATGACTCCTTAGATTGGTGCGTACTGTTCGGTGCCGTCGGACCTCCTGGTTCTGACTCTCTGTCCCCCCCTGCAGGCGGTACGAGGGCTTGGTAACAAAGCTGTACTCAGGAAACCAGTGCTGCCTCTGCAGCATGCGCTTCACGGCGGCTCAGACAGACATGTACGCCGACCATCTGGACTGGCACTTTAGGCAGAACCATGCGGGCAAGGTAGCCAGCAAGAAGGTGACGCATCGGCGGTGGTACTACAGCCTGACGGTGAGGTCACACACAGAGCGCCGCCTCCTGAGAGTCCATGGAGGCAGCCTGTGAACATTCTGTCCTTTGCCTCTGTCCATCAGGACTGGATCGAGTTTGAGGAGATCGCCGACCTGGAGGAGCGGGCCAAGAGTCAGTTCTTTGAGAAGGAGAATGAGGAGGAGGTCCAGAAGAACCAGGCAGCGGCCAAAGAGAAGGAGTTCCAGAGCGTCAGAGCTACCAAGGACCAAGTAGGAGAGGTGAGCGGCCATGAGAGCTCCTGATTGGTCCACAGATCATCTGTTATCCTCTGAACATTCCACCAGCAAATGGTTCTGATGTTTCCATGGAAACATCCTTAAAACCCAGCCTCAGCTGCTGATTGGCTGCTCCTTAGGTCCTCCACCCACAGAGCTGCCCTGTGGTTCTGCTAGACCTGGACTGGGTCAGACATCAGGCTGTGTTCCATCAGGTTTTCAGGGGAGAGGGTTCAGATCAGAACCTTCTGTGGGTTTCTGGGTGGTTTACTGGGTCCGGTTCTGACCTGATGAACAGACAGGAACGCTGCTTCTGTTTTTCTGTTTCCCTGATATCATGGGAACCCAGCAGAGTGGTTCTGATGGGTCTGTTCTTCTTTGCAGTCCTGTGAAATATGCCAGGAGCCATTTGAGACTTATTGGGTCGAGGAAGAGGAAGACTGGTTCCTGAAGAACGCTGTCCGGGTCGACGACAAGGTGAGGCTCCGCCTACTTTACATCATCAGCCTGTAGATCCGGGTTCTTGAGCTGGGCTCAGGTTGGATATGATCTTTGACTTTGACAAACCGGAACCATCCGGTCCAAATCGGACATCTGGGCCCGGTTTGATTTAGTTAGATGTTCGGGACCCAAACGGCAAAAGAAAAACCAGCCAGAACATTTCAGAGGATTCGGCTTTGAGAGGAACCAGTAGAACCTGACCCGTTTGTTTTGTCTCTACAGAATTTCCACCCCGCCTGCTTCGAGGATTATAAAAATGTAAGCGTCCTTCATTACTGAGCTGTTTGGCCTTTCTGTGCCGCTCTTCCTCACCTTCTGTCTCCTCTTCCTCGTCCCCTCAGACATCGTCCTACTTGGACGTGACGCCGTCGCCCAGCAGGCTGCTGACCGAGCACCCGCTGGGAGCCTTCATCAAGACCGAGGAGGAGGAGGAGGAGGTGGAGACTTCCTGCGAGATCAAACAGGAAGCTAAGAGTGCGTGCAGTGGTCCTCCACCACAGGAGCCCGTTTCCACAGCCCAGGAGGCTCCGATGGACTCGGTTAAGTCCGAGGACAAGGCTTGACTCGGCGCCGCTCCTCTTCGTCCCGTTGGGTCGAAGGTTTTTTACGACTTGAATACATTTTGGTATTTGGATTGTTATGCGGCCATTTCAGGGCTGCGGTTCTGTTTGCTTCGGCTGTAAATGATTTAATTTATACATTAAAGTATTTTTGGTAACTCTGGTCTACTGCTGCTGTTTGCTACCTGTACATAGTCTCAGCTGATTGGTCAGCTGCTTTGTTGAGTCATCACAGGTGTTGAAGGTAAGCATCATCTGATTGGACGACCGGAAGCGACTCGGAGGATCCCGTCTGCTCTGTCGTTTGGTTTCCCTTCAATAAACGAGTCTGAAAAGTTGATTTGTGTGAATTCTGATTGATCCAACTCACATTGTCATTTTAGGTTAAATCATAAAAAAATAAAGTTTCATTGGATTTGAAATTCCTGTTCTCCTGTTTTTTATTCTCTACATGATCCGTTTTAAAATCAACCTCATCTTTCGTTTCTGCAGATTATGTCCATATTTTTGACACAATGTTAAGCAAATGATCTGAAACCCTGGACACAGTTTTGGACTTTTTTCACCTCATTGTACCTTGGGAAAGCTCACTGAAGGACTCAGTTCAAGGGACACATTTAATTGTAAAAAGGTAATCGCCAAACGCTGGCTGTAGTCAAGTCCGCCTACCTTGAGGCTCTTCATAAACATACAATGGAAACTTTGACCTTCTCCCTCTGTCTCCAGAAGGAGAAAGAAGAGAGACTGGGGGAAAATGCAAAAAACACATAACATGTTTGTGAATTGGGAAAATATATCTGTCTCTTTTGACTGTTGTGTACCCTGATCCCAAGTTGTGGTATATATGTTATTTTTATTGTGATTCAGACCAGTAATGCAGAGTAAAATACACCGCTCAATATACTGTATGGGTGCTCTAGCCCTCACTTGTGTTTGCCTTTGTTCAATAACTAAAAATAAAGTTATAAAAAAATCAACCTAATCTACTTGAAATTATCACTTTTGTCTGACCAGCCTAAATTATGCTTTTATTTGCGTGAAACAAATTTCCATTAAGTGACTTTAAAGCAACAGAGCAGGTTTTTTGACCAAACTATCAGCTCAATGGGAGCTTAATCTCTGATCCTTCACCATCATCGATGCTCCATCTCTAATCTCTTCTATGAGACAAGAACGTTGGGCTCAATGGCTTTGGAAAAAAATGTAATCCACAAAAACTGAAAAAGTAACTGCTGTGTTTTTGTTTTTCTTTTTAGACACTTTTTCATATTTTATCCAAAAAACGTATTTTATGTATTAAAATTTAAAGTTTTAACATTTTTTTAATGAATGCCATTTGCTTCACTTTAAGTTCAGTCTTGATCCATAAAAATGTTGCTAAAATCCAGCAGACCAATAGAAATGCTACTTTGCTTCCATTCAAGAAGGCAGCCTGCCCCCAAAGGAGAAATGCAGTTTGTAAAAAGAAATCATCCTAAAAAACTGAAATTGATCAAGTTTAAAGTATGTAAAAAAAATTCAGAAAAAAAGTTTAAATAAGTTACTCCCAAAACATTTTACTTTTTCAAAATGTATTTTCTGGATTGTTGTTTTTCTTTTATATCAGTTCACCAACGCATTCTTTGGAACAAAGTTCAATCCATATTGTTGAGATTCTCTGTTGTTTAATCAGAAATGACTAAAGAACTGCCGGTAGATAGTTAAACTTTAGTCCACCCTGTTACTCGTTATTTTACAGCACAGTGGCCACCTTAAATGGTCGACTTGTGGCATGTTAGTTCACTGCTGGTAACACCAGAAGAATGGTAACTTGGTGTGAGACAAAGATCATAGTTTTTATGGTGATGCTTCAAAGATGTAGGATGCCACAAAGGTGAGGATTGTAAAAGTAATTTTTACTTAAAATAGGTGCATTTTTTAATGAATTGTAGAGGTAAGTGAGACACATTGCCAATGGAATAAGACGATTTGAATTTAAAATAAGAAAAAAACAATTGCATTGTCTTATATCAAGTTTATATTATCTAATTATATTATTTTCAGAGTAAAAATATTAATTCCATTAGCAAATCATCTTATGTACCTACTCAAATTAAGGGTAAATACATTTAATTTATGAATAGTTGACTTATTTCTACCGTATTTTCACGACCATAAGGCGCACCGTACTAGAAGGCGCAGTCTCAGTTATGTGTGCCATTACTGTATTTAACACACACACAAGGCGCACCGGATTATAGGGCGCGGGTTTTATATACCGGTACATGTCCTCTACTACATTTAAATACCTCTACTGCATATTTAAAAATAGAGCGGGAGCAAAACTGAGTATGTTCGTGCTTTATTCATTTATTTATTACAAAGTATTAATCAAACCTGGGAGCTGGCCGTGAGACAGACACATCACTGATGATACAGAGCGCTGTGATCACTCCTCTGAAACAGTTTATTGACGCATAAATTAACTTAAAATGCAGAAATCTGCCGGCAGAATATGTTCGCTTTTATTATCCTGGTGCCTGCAGTTTAGATTATTTAGATGAAAAACACATACCAGCCGCCGCGGTGAACCGCGAGGAGGCGACCCGGCCAGAGGCTGCTGTTGAATGGGATTCCTACTGACAGCGCAATTTCTCACTTAAAAACATATTAAAACTACTTTATTCCTATGATCACAGCAAATATAGCTGCAAGGTAAAGAAAGGATAGTGAAGCTCCGCCCAACGCGCGTCAGACACACTTTTGCACCGTGCAGCCAGAGCAGCAAAGCTGCTTCAGCCACGCGTCAGAACTAACTGGTACAAGCAGCAAAAAAAAACAAAAAACACCTGGTCTCCTTACATACACCTCCCTCAGCCACTCTTTCATCATCTCCTCAATGAGGAGATGAGGAGTTCTGCATAAAGCACATACCTGTTCTTTTATACACAATCCACACCACTCTTCCCCCTTTAACGTTCTCATGGTGGTCTCAACAACGTCCGCAGTAACAACACACATAGGGCGCACCGCACATTTTGAGGGGAAAAAAAGACTTTTATATGCGCCTTGTAGTCTCGAAAATACGGTAGATCTTTTTTACAGTGTGGTGCCCACTGAGAAACACGGTGGTGGCAGTGTCCACATCTGGGGTTGCCATGAACTCCCAGATTGACTGAAAGGGAGGTGGCTACCATCGCTGCTAACTTAGATCAACAATCATTTTTGCAAAAGCTGCTGCCTGGTGGATTCTACAGCTGCAGCTGATCCAGAAAGCTGCAGCCTGCGTCCTCACTGGAACTAGGAACGTGGAGAACATCATTCCAGTTTTAAAGTCCTCCCACTGGCTCCCTGTATCTCTGAGAGCCTTTAAAATCCTTCTTAGTCTAGTAATTACCGAATGGCTTCACTTCAAAATACATTAGAGGCTGGTTGGCAGTGGATCAACAGCCAAACCTCTCAGCTCTACTGGATCAGAACCAGAACCAAACACTGAGGAGCAGATTCTAGTTCTACTGCTTCTCTAGTCTGAAATAAACTCTCAAAAGAGAGTAGAAGAGTTTAAATGAATCCAGATTAAGAATGTATCTGTTTATATTGGCCCTTGGCTGAGAGATCTACAGGAGCAGCCATTCAAAATGGCCGCTACCAGTCAAACGGCAGTGGAATGGCAGCCCACTTCCCTGTGACTACCGGCCACTGGCCTTCTCCTGCAGCATTTTTGGTCTCCCATATGCATGCCCAATGGGTATAAAAAAACGGATGTGGGATGACGCTTCTTTTTCATTCTTAATGTCCACAAATCATGACAGAAAGAATATTTTAGTACAAAGACTGATGTTTAAAAAGGAATTGTAGGCGACCAGCCATGGGCCCATCAGGGAAAGTAGGGACATTTTGACTGGCTACTACTTTAATTACATTAGTAGTTATGTTTTCAGTCCAACTTTCCTTCACTTTAATTTTTTCTTTTTTTATAATAGTCATTTTGGTCATATATATTAGAATTCCCTTTTGTGTTTTTTTTTTCCATCTACAGCACTTTGTCTTGTCACTGAAATATCCTCTACATAAGCATTTACTGAAATAGTGACTTAAATCCTAACTTTTCAAAGGGGACGTGTTTATTTATGGTGAACAGACTTAGTTCTGAAGTGAAGCGGTTCCGTTCAATCCAGTGTCTGATGTTTTCACATCCAATAAGCTCAGATATGATTAATAAATCCCCTTTTTGGTAAAAAACAAACAAAACAAAAACAAAAAACGTTCAGGTTGGTCATAGAAAGAACCTCAAATCTGATCAACGACGCCCATCAGAACCAGAACCCAGTTTATGATGACCATTAATCTGGGATCATGTGCTGTTTGATCTGAATCTGAGCACATGACTGGGCTGTAAGATATTCAGCTCAGAACCAGGCCTCTCTCCCTGTCTGTGACCCAAACATCCTATTTCTACAAAAGTTGCTGCTTCTGTTTTTCATGTCAGACATGTAATATGGATATGGATGGCAAAAATGAATGTAAATTTAATAATAAAAAGCGCCAACTTGCATGAATATATTAAGAAAAATAACAAAAGTGATTTTATAAGAAATCTTTGAAAAACACTCTGAGAGTGAAAGAAACATTTTTTGAGGGTCCAACATAACCTTAGAGGCATTAATGGTGATACTGGCACTTACATTTTATGGTTTATAAACCTAAATATCATTGTTAACTAGGCTTATTCACTTTTTAATTTTTCAATTAGCTTTTTTTCTTTACTTCACTTTTTTCCAACTTTATTTACAGTAGGTAATTTATCATCTAATTGGTCAAATGCCAAAATAAGATGTTTAGCAATGTAGCATTATCTTTGCTGAATGGCTGGATATAGATCTTGTGATTCTAGACCTCAATGAGGGACGGGTGCTTGGGGGGAGTGGTGTACTGGAGACTCCATTTGTAAGGGGTATGCAATGGTTAAATATGAAATTATTACATACTGTTCAATAAATGATAAGTGTCTTTAATTAAGAGTAATGTTCATTTTCTGGAGGCATCCATGTTTGTCAAAGAACACTACTGCTGCCTACTGGTTTGTGACGTCATGGTGCGGTATCGGCTGTTGATCAAGTCCCACTGCTGTATCTGGTGTTTGTCTCAACGCGCTATTATCCAAGTCATCTTGAAAACATTCTTCTTCCAAATGTTGGCTACATATTACGTGTTTTTTCTCTGGCCAAAAGTTCGATGGCAAATCCCCCCTCTTCAAGTTGGCAATCCAACGACGAACCCGTCCATGGAGGATCATGAACCGGAAAGGTGAAATAACTAATTTGTTTTTCACTTTTACCCGATGTATTCCAACATCCATCTGCCATGCACGTGGGCATTGTCAGTTTCACTATAGCTCTGGTGAATTTCAATGGTGAAGTCCTCTGGAAATCTTCAATAATTGTTGTTGATAGCAGATGTGTCTAATAGCTCCTATTGATTCTGCTTGTAAAGCGGGGAAAATGGTGCTAGGTTTACGCACTGTGACGTCACTGCCGGAAGATGTCAGGAGTGGAGCGTGCTTTGGTGGTGCAGTGGTTAGCGCACTTGACCCATGTATGGGAGACCGGACTGTGGTCCTTACCTGCTTGTCTTTCCCCCTCTCTCATACCTCTTTTACTGTCAGCATGAAAACGAGCCACTAGTGCAATAATTTGGGCAAAAATGGCCGACAACAAATATTATTTTTAGTTTTTTTTACCGATTAACGATAAATTCATTAAATCACTGCGAACCTTTTAGTTTAGTTATAAATAATGATGACCGGACTTTTCCTTTAATCTCTTCTTTCACATTTTGCACAGAACATTTATTTTCCGATATTTATTGATGCTTATATGACCCCTTCTAGTGCTTTAGGGAGAAAAATGCTTCCTAGTCAGTTCTCATGAAAACCTGCTGAATTTTCTGTGGTTTGTGTGAAAAGTAACAGTGACTGAATAAAACATATTAGAGGCTGTTGATTTATTATAAAGTAGATTTATTTTGGTTTAGTCCAAAAAATCCAAATATTCATCCATAAAGATCCTGAAACGTGTTAAACTAACAGCCGCCGCTGAGCTCATAGCTGACTCGGCCCGTCTGGATGTTACTGCTACTCAGATGGAGCAAAGCTCTCATCGTCGTCAAAAAGCTGTTCTAGTGGCAGAGGGGTGTTCTGACACCCCTCTGCCACTAGAGCGGCGACACCACACATTTCTACAAAACAAAGGTTCTTTGATGCATCAGGCTGCAGAAACAAAGCAACCCGATTCTGGTGTTGATCCGTCACCTCCAGAACCGGTAGACTCCCAGAGCGATGGCCAGGCAGGAGAAGACGGTGGCTGTGAAGGAACGCAGAACATTAACACAACGCTGAGAATTCAGAACCGCAGCTTCAGCTTTGCCGGGCCTACCTGCCAGGTATCGGACTGTCTCCAGCTTCAGGGACTCCAGCACCGTTTTTAGTGACGCCACCTGCAGGTCGATCTTCTTATTGATCTCCATGTTGTCGTTTTCCAGGTCGGCTTTCTGAAGTCAACAAGAAACAACCAATCAGAGGCATGTATGGGGGACCTGCGCCCCTTGGAGTATTAACGCAGTACTGCAGGTGTTTCCTTTGAGGGGTTACCTGGTGACGAAACTCTGATGTAGCTTCCATCAGCTTCTTCTCCTGATCAGTGAACTAAGAGAAACAGAAACAGGAGATCCGACTGAGAATCTAAAACCATTTTAACGATGGATTTAAAGAATGCTTATGATTTTCTAGATACTTTGCTCCTTCTCCAAACACCTACCATGTCAGAGATGCGGCTTCTCTCCAGGTTGATGTCTAGTTTGGTTTCTGCTCGGACCTTCTGGCTCTCCTCCTGTGAAAAAACCTCCTGATCGTCATGGAGCGTTCACACCGGAGGCGGTGGCATCGAGCTTCAGTTACGTGAAGCCGACACCCCACCATGTTAAAAAAACTAAGCTAATTGACTGAATGCTTTCTTCCATGCAGGTTTGTGCATTTTAAAAGGTTGGATGTAAAATAAAAATAAAAAATAAATAAAAAATAAATGAAAAAACATCTCATGTGCTGCTCTTATTTCATAGATATTAAATATATTTTTAGGTCACCAAGAACTCAACTATTCCCTCATTAAGCGCCAAATTGAATCATTATCAAGCCTAATTTTTTAGTGCTACTTTATTTGTGCAGGTAAAACTGTTGTTTGCACTGATTTGGTTTTTAAGATTATAATTATTTTGGACCTAATTCTCCTGACAGGTCTGTGAAAGATGCAGTGGGAGTTTTATCAGATGATGAAGAGTGATTCTCACCTTCAGCCGGTTCAGCAGCTGCTCCAACTCTCGCTTCATTTTCTGCAGGAACAGAAACAGGCTTTATACCATCTGCAGCCATTGATCTCTGTAGGTCCAATGAGTCAGAAAAACTTTCCCTCTCATTTTCTAATCTTTGCATTTCCCTCCACAAAGACACATTATCATGTATGCAGCTAGAAAATCTAAGAACCACAACCTAAGAAAACGAAATACATCTTCTGCTGAAAGGAATAGCATCTACAGCTCCTGATCCATGGAGGAGACTGAACAATGTTTTAGTTAAATAATAAAAAGCTGAGGTTAGATCCAGAGTGCCATTACCATGTTCTCAGAGCGCAGGTTGGCGAACTCGCTCTTCTCCAGGATCACCATGTCCTTCCTGATGGAGTCCAGGTGAGCCATGATCTGCTGCACCGCAATCTCCTACAGCCACATTATTAAAAGACATTCCTTTTATTTATGTCCTGCATAGTTGCATATATCTGAGTTAAAGGAAGATTTCAGGCGGGTGATCATAAAAATACTTGGATTTTATTTACTTTTACACCAAAACTTCAACTTAAAATAATGTTTCAAATCTGTTTTAAGGAGTCGGCTGCCCAGACAGCCAGCTCTAGTTTTAACAGGCAGCTTTTTATTCCAAACAAGTACATTTTTCTTTGAAAGAGAAAAATTCAGCTCGCTGACCAGCAGTGTGCAGCAACGTACAGTAGAGGCCCGCTGCCGTGTTTTTCTTTGTTTTATAAATCCAGAAAAGTCCGGCACTTTCTTTGGCACCTCATTAAAATTACCGAACTGCAGAAAAGCCCTGATGGAAACTTTCAGCAGCTTTTTAAAGTCGTAGGGAAGCGGCCGTTCCAACCGTTGCATTTCCGAATTCTCCCGATTGGTCCATGACTTTACACAGGTGAATAAAGTGAATGTGATTGGTCGATTATCAAGGGGGCGGGATTATTGTTCTGTTGTTCGCTCTACGCCTGCCGAAGACACAGACGTCATCCCCACGAACACTGGGACGGAACTCAATGGGAAATGAAAGGATTCTTATTTCTTATTTCAACCATTGCATATATTAGCTGCAACATATGAATCAAGATGCTATGGCTGAAAAAATGTGATTGACAGATGACCGTTGATATATGATTGGCCGAATTTAGGTGTATAAGCTGAAGTATAACTGAATGGCCTGCATAAGACAATGAAAAAACACAGATTTTAAGACAGGATTTTTTTTATTTTTATAGAAATTTTCTAAATTTTGGGACAATATGGTCTGATAAAGAGTACATTTATATACATGTTTAAACCAGAATGATTTGACATTTAAATATGATTTCCCTGTGACTTTAATACAAGGCTGCAGCAAAAGGCTCATTTTTAACAACATAAATGTGAGCTTGATGTCCTACCTGGTGGGATTTGGTCACCATGTCTTTATAGACGATGTCCATGTTGGCCGTGGTCAACGTCACCAGAGCTGAGACGATCAGCTCCGCCTGATGCTTCTCCAAACCTGCACAGAAATGACTCTAATTAATGGATGGAGAAGTTCAAAATATCCCAAAATTAAACAACAGCAAAGAAACACTGAGGCTCTGATAAAAAATGTTCCAGGTCCCCCATAATCCCATAAACAAACCAAACAAAACCATTCAAATGAGGACTTTTCTTCTGATAAATCAGAGAAAATTCTTCAAACAAAGTCTTTGGACTTGTGGAAAAATATTTATCTAATCTCTAAATTATACAATAATCCCATAAAGTCACAAAGGACTTCATGATGATGCCTAGAAGGCAGCATCCAAATGCTAAAATAAACCCAAACAGCAGTGACTTACTGTTGCTGCTACATAAATCTATGGTTAGCAGTAGCTAACTTAATGCTAACAGATTAGCTAAAATGTTAATAAAACATGATTAATTAATCCTAAACTAGACATGATTTCATTTATAATAACATGAATAATATAGAAGCCACATATGGGTCCATACTAAGGAAGATAAGGTTAATATAAATATTTTCAATAAGCTAATTTGCTTAGCATGGCTAATGCTAACTAAAAGCTGCTTAAATATAAACACGTAATATGTAGCGAACATTTGGAAGAAGAATGTTTTCTAGATGACTTGGATAATAGCGCGTTGTGACAAACGCCAGATACAGCACTGGGACTTGATCAACAGCCGATACCGCACCATGACGTCACAAACCAGTAGGTGGCAGTAGTGTTCTTTCACTGATTCTTGGGAATTTGGATAAAACAGGTTTTAATTTTGAAAATAAAAAGTTAGTTGGATTACAAAATCTGAAGGTATATTGTTATAGACCAAGGTCTTGGCTGTTCAGCAGTGTACAGGTGCAACCTCCTCATTTTGTATTTCTTTCATAAAATAGGCATTTTTCCAGTTATTACTTTGTTTTTGTCAACACCATCAGACACAATAAAAAGCTAATTATTTTTTATTTATTTGGTCTAATAAGTATTTAGAGTTTTTAAATCTTTATCTGGCATTGTTAGCACACATTTATGCTGTTAAATGTTGAATAATCATTTTTGTTAATTTTTTTTAACTGTATCATGTGTAGTCCTTTAAAATATCTAACATCAGATAACGTTTACTTTAAGCCTAAATAGAAGTCATGTTTTTTTATTTAACAAACATATTTTTGTATTAAAAGAGACCATTACTTTAATGAGAGAACAGCACTGAAGAAACATATTGCAAGCATATTAATTTAAAACGAATAAAAAGCCCTCTGACGGTGGTGACTTTAGAACTGACGGTGGTGACAGTGGCCTCATTTCAACATACAATTCCAAACTGTATACAATTCAAGTCAATGGTTTCTTGCTTATTAACTTTATTTAACTATTTGGTCCAAAAAATAACAATCATGAGCACTGTGACAAATATTTTTCAAGGAATATAAGGTACAATTAAGAAATATCATTATCAGTCAGAATCATTCTCTGATGCTTTATTTTCTTGCGTGTGATTGTGTCCTGTTTGTCAGTTGTCATTCGTGCTGCATTATGGTAGAAATTTTGAACCTTCTGAGTAATTGCTTGAATATATGTAGGTTTTTTGTCAGTAGGCCTTCACACTTCTTTTGATATTCCCTGTTTCTTTTCCTTCTTTCCTTCACAGATAGCTGCTTCCTAGCCATAACTTCCTAAAATACATAAAGTCAAAGTTGAGTGTAATGACTATGAAATTGGGGGGAATTACAGTAAATGTTAGATTTGGTTAAATGTTGCCCTGCCATAGCTTACAAGGAATATTGTATACTATGTGCTATGTAGGTAGGTAGTAGGTGCACTATGTGCATCCCAAATGATGTAAACCAAATGAACATGGCATAATAGTGAATTGAGAGACAGGGAAGGCACACCCCATCCCCTAGGGTTATACAATATGGAAGAAATCTAGGCGGAATTACATAAATAAAAATATAAAAGAGGTTAATGAAACATTACAGATCAACAATTATTTTCTAGCCTCCATTGAGAACCATTTGTAGTTTTTTGTCACCACCGTCAGACTGTGCGTCACCACCGTCAGACAGAAAATCTGACGGTGGTGACGTCTGACGGTGGTGACAAAATCCTACTCTTTCACATGATATGCATGAGTTGTTCACATTAGCCATCTTGTTTCCCCTCTGTTGCTAGCTACTTTAGACCTCTTCTTAAAAAGTAAACATTTATGTCATAATCTAATCTAATATTTTTTATACAAAAGAGACGGTGTTGACATGTTATGGTTGTGACATTAGCAGTGTCCAAAAAATATGAACAAGTTTAAGAGAAAATAGCAAACCTACAGGAGCTTGAGTGACCTTAAGGCATCCAGTAGAGCTGAAGATTTGAAAATGGGGTCCTCAGGCATGTAGTTGACCTTTTAGTTGCCTGATTTTATTGCTTTTTATAAATATCTGACGGTGGTGACAAATATGTGGGACACATTTTGAACAATCACAAAATAATGGTTATTATTGTTCAAAACTCACTGTTTGTAGTTTTAAATAAATATTAAAATGTACCCTTTCATTTGGTAAAGAGATTATTCAATTCAATTATTACTTTTTGTTTTTTTAATCAAGTTGAAATGATTATCTCCTATCCAAGGACAACTGATTTTATAGGCAATGGGCCAGCATATAATCATTAAATTAACAATAAAATAAAAAAACTTTAAAAGAACCTTGCATTTGTGCAAAGGACCCCCTGATTATAACCATGATTGTTTTTATTCATGAAAATTTTATTTCTTTCCAACAGAATTAGCACTTTTCTTAGTGGGACATGTTTTTGCCGAAGTTTCAAGAATCAGTGCTTTGACAAACATGGATGCCTCCAGTAAAGCACATTCAAATTAAATTACTCTTAATTAAAAACACTTATCATTTATTGAACAGTATGGAATAATTTTATATTTAACGTAATTTCAGAAATTTTTATTCTGAACATGACTCGACTTATCCTTTAAAAAGATATGAGATGGATATCAATGCGTGTTGGACTATGGGTAATAATTTAAAATCAAATGTATTTATATGTACCTAAATTCCTTTATTTGCTAACTTAGTGGACTTTTGGGCTTTAGGCTAATAGGTTATTTAGTAACTGGGAAGATTGTTGATCTTAAGGACTAAATACCCATTTTTTTGACCATGTTCTTCATAGTCATGTTGCAATATGAAAACCCCTGAAAGCTTGTTAGAGGAGATCTGAGCTTATTTTAGCTTCGCCTCCTAGAGCTCACCGCTCTTCTCCAGCTCCGTCACCATGGCGTGGGAGTCAAAGGTCAGTTTTCTCTGCTCCAGAGGCATCAGTTCGACCTTTCTTAGGTCGAAGGTCGCTGACGGGGTTCCCACATGGAAACCTAGGACACACAGTAAAACCTCCAGGTTCTTAGGCAGAAAACACAGCATGGAGGCAAGTTCAGAAGAACCTACAAGAACCTGCTCACTGTAATGTCAGAACAAAACACAAAACCAACGTCAGATTGAGTCGGATTGAGGTCTAAGTTAACCTGGACTGACTGGTGAGGGGAAGGAGACGGGTAAAGAAGAAATGAGCGTCGGTTCTTCTGTTCAAAGCAGCGTTCGGCGGCCAGAGAGGAGAAGATCCCACACCATAAAATCATGATTAAAAGGAGAACAACAGCAGTTTTTACAGTTGATTTAATAGCCATTGTTATTTAGAATGGTTGCTTGATGATAATGTTAGGGAAGGGAAATAGTTATATTATTACATCAGATAGTCAAGCTGGATTATTAAGTATCAAATCTGGAAAGTCTTGTAGATTAGATTTATTATTAGATATATACCACTTTAGCTTCATAGTAACAAATGTTTTTTTTCGATTTATCTGGATTCCTGCTCATGTAGGCATAGAAGGAAACGAAGAAGTAGATATATTAGCTAAACTGCCCTTAAAATCAGATATTATTAACTTAAGTATTCCTTTAAGCTAAAGTGAGGGTAAATATATAATTCAGAATATAATCTGTAAGGTTTGGCGGGAACATTGGGATAATCATGACACTGGTAGAGATCTATATAAAATTCATAAGTCTGTGGGGGTAATAATTGGACAAATGGAAGGCGGAAAGAAGAGGTAGTCACATCTCCACTTAGAATTGATCATAGTGGACTTAATATTTCTCTTTTCAGATTAGGAAAATATGAAACAGGGACCTATAATCACTGTAGTCAGATGGAAACAGTGGAACGTGTATTATTAGAATGTGATACAGATTCACAGGATCGTCAGCACTTAAAGTCAATACTAAATAGAGAGAAAATAGAATTTTTCTATGATTAACCTTTTAGGAAGTAAATCAAACTCTGTTAGAAAAAATAAACACTGGATTATTTAATCGCATCTATAGTATGAATATAAGAACAATAAGTTCAAGATGCATAAAATATTCCCAGACATATCGCCATTGTGCAAGAAATGTGAACGCACAGAGGCTGCCTTATCACACAGTTATGCCCTACGTCATAAACTGCAAAAATACTGGAATGACATTTTTCATTTCCTGTCTATAGATTCTGGAAGTCCAGATAATCCCAGATCCTGTTCTGATTATTCTGGGAATATCTGATGAGCTCTTAAAGCGTACTGCTCACTTAATTTCTTTACAGCCGCATATTGCTGTTTGTTGTTTTTATTTTCAGTACTATCATTATTGTGTTAATGTTGTTGTTTATTATGTTTTTATTATCCTTATAGTGTCACTATGCCTTTTTGTTGTTTATGTGTCAGACTTTTTCTTAAACACAAACATGTAAATGTCAGATCAAGTACCTTGATGAAGGAAATGTTTCACAATAAATATATTCACAAACAATAAAGTGTGTATTTGCATGTGCATATACACACATACTCATTTATATGTGAGTTTGTATGTATGTAGATTGACAGATAGATAATTTGCAGATTAGTGCATACCATTGAGGTATGTATTAATAACTTCCCTCTGACATCATTGATGACCACACCAGTCTGGTAGGTGGCGGACAAATGCACCTTAAGTTGGCTGCCAACCGCCAATACAAAGCATAAGAAAGAAGAAGAAGAGGGAACAGGGAGGATGGAGCGGACGGGGCAGGATCACCGGACCACCAGCTTCAGGTCCAGCTTTGATGGCTGCTGTTGCGATCTTCCTGTATGTCCCTGAAGGGCCCAGGTGTTTCCAAATGTCGGCCCTGTAGGCAGACTGCCAGGGGCCAAGCAAGGGGCCTGTGATGTTCTACAAATGAACCAACGCCTTTAGAAGACTTGTTGATGAACAGAGATCCTGTAGTCTTTTGGTCCAGAGATGGAAGGTTTTTAAAACCCTGCGAGCATCTAGGTCAGCGGTCACGGGTTAGTGGACTGCGGTCCGGATCCGGATCCACCTGATGGCTTATCTGGACCCAACCATAATTTTAAACATTTATGGTAAAGCCCTCCAGAGCGTCCGGCACCAGGCTACAGGTGATCCAAATGATCCAATGAGCTGCTGTCAGTCTGGGTTGCTGCTGCTGCTACTTTTAGACACAGCAGGCAAACCTGTGGCAAGCCGGGCGATGGGAAAGAAGGAGAAGATGATGAGAAACTGAGAGCAGAGAAAGTGTGGACTGCTGGAAGAACTGTGGTGAAAGAAAAGTGAAATGGTGCTCAAAGATGACCCTGCACATTTAGAGGATGTTTGGCTCAACCTGCTGCTGTGAAGCAGGATTCTCCACCATGAACAGAATCAAAAATAAATATGGATCCAGGCTCAGAATGAGCACCTTGATATGTGCTTTAGAACGGCTTTAAAGGTTTAAAGCCTTGCAGAGCAGCCTAAAGCCCACTGCTCTCAATAAGCTAGAAAAAATAAATAACGGTCAGTTCAGGTGTTTTATAAAATATGTGAATCAAGAAATTGTCTATATACCAAACTGAACGATTCTTCTTTACTTCAAAAATCACTTCAAAAAATTTTTTTGTACATATTTTTATTTAAAAATTCAATGTATAACATGGATGCATAATAACCTAATTTTATTTCAGTGTTAAATTCTGTTTAAAGTAACAGATTATAATAATTGTTTTGCATCAATGCATCGATCCAACAGCTGATGATTCGATACATCGACAGGTCCACAGGAATATCAATTCATTTTGTGCTTTTTTTGTCCTCCGGTCTATTTTTATCCATTTGTTCCTGGACGTAATTCTGACTCCCGTCCTGCGGTGGCGCTAAACCTACTTTGCCCTCCTACCTCGCTTCCTTTTGCCGCTACCCTCTTTCCACTTGCACTATTTTTTGATCTCTAACACCGAGGCGTGATCTTTTTTCAGTGAATGAGGTTTTAATAGGCCTAGGTGGAGTACAACTTTGCTACTTCTGTTATTGGCTGCTGTTTCTCAAATAAAATGCATAACAATATTGCAGCTTTCATTGATTTATTTCAAATATAAAACATTGTCTAGTCTGTAAGGCAATAAAAAAACAACCAATTAATGGAATCGTATTGTGGTTTATTCTTGAGTATTAAAAATAATCGAATGGTTGTTTCAGGAAATTGATACTGAATCGAATCGCCATGATGGATGTGATTTACAACCCTATTTATAATTGAAAATGTCCGCTGACCTTCACTGGTTGATGATTTTCTTTATTCAGACCCGCTGATTATTAATTGGTTACCCCTGATCTAGAACATGTGGTGTTGTGGTGGATCCATGACCAGTCTCATCTGGACCCAGATCTGTTCTAAGGATCCTGAAAACTGATCCAATCAGGGCTCCGGAATCTAAAGATCCTCCAGTCAGACTTTTTCTCCAGACTAGGATCCTTTTCCAACCTGATCTAAGATTTAAAATGTCCAACTTGATCTTAGACAGAGGACATGTCCATAGACCCGTCCTTCATGCTGATGGTATTTATATCCAAGGACTTGGATGCCACCATAACATGGAGAGAACCAAACTCAGGGAGGACCAGGAGGGAAGGATGTGAGACAGGAAGAGAACCAACAGGAAGCACCGAAATGAAACCGAGCAAACATTGATCTCATTCTGAAGAAGAACAGCAGAACTATCCGGGTTCTGAGAGCACACTGACACATGCGCACTTTGACCCCCTGATTTAACTGGATTGCCGTTTAGCCCCCCCACCCGCGGTGCTTACCTCTCCACGCGCCAAACCGCCGCGCGACAGTCCGC
Organism: Cyprinodon tularosa; assembly: GCF_016077235.1. Classification (NCBI taxonomy): domain Eukaryota; kingdom Metazoa; phylum Chordata; class Actinopteri; order Cyprinodontiformes; family Cyprinodontidae; genus Cyprinodon; species Cyprinodon tularosa. The sequence continues at coordinate 150,982 of NW_024038551.1, read as the reverse complement.
CGCAGCAGCGCCTTCACCCCAGAAGCCGCCGTGATTACCCGAACCGGTAAACCGGTACCACCGAACTTTAGCTAAACTTTACTAAAGCGCGCTCCAGCCGGGCGCGCGCAGACAGAAACAGCTGGGCGAAAAGGGGCTGCGGTGATGCCTTCAGGGACCGCCGGACAGACCACAGCTGAGAATCTTTAGAAAACATAGAGCCCTCTAGTGATAAAACATCGGTACTGCTTCTAGATAGCGCGTTAAAACCAATTATGGTAAATATAAATTAAAATAAGACAATTTTTAAAGTGTAATTTGAAAAATAGTTTCCTAAAATCAATTAACGTCTAAACTTAATTTACGAAAACTGCACATTTAGACCATATGAAAAGGAATTTTAGTTTTAAAGGTTTTTTTCATTCTTCCCGTCCTTATAAATTTAGATTTATTTGAGTTTCCATCTCCATTACTGCTTCAGAAGAAGTTCCATCCAGTCGCTGCCCTTAATACCAGACAGCCAATCAGCTGTTTGGGAAACAATGACGTGCCCTTCTTCTTCTTCTTCTTCTTGTTTTATGGCGGTTGGCAAACAATTAAGAGGTGCATTCTTCTTCTCTTCTATTATGGCGGATCACAAGCAACTTTAAGGTGCATACCGCCACCTACTGTACATGAGTGTGTAGCAGCGTTACTTCACATCTATTAGATTCTATTTTTTAATTTTGTATTCTTAAGATACATAAACAATGCTTTCCTTAGTTTATGAATATCTGTTATGTTTCCTTCATTTCCTAATATTCCTTTAAGATTCCATTCATGCCCTATACTTCTAACTATTCTCTTTAATTTTTCCCTTTCGTGTTCATATAACTTACAGTTCATCAGTATGTGTTCTACATTTTCTTTTTCACCACATTTCTCACATTTCTCACTATTTTTCCTCCCTATTAAGTAAAGCATGTCATTTAAGTAGGTATGACCTATTCTTAATCTACTAACTATTATTTCTTCTCTTCTGTTTCTTTCATTAATGTTTCGAATTCGAACTGACTTTTGCACTTCATATAATCTTCTTCCTTTCCTATCTTCGTTCCATATTTTTTGCCATTCCTCCATTTCTTTACTTTTAATAAGTGATTTCCCTTCCCCTTTTCCAAAAGGAATTGAAATCGTTATTTCCCCCTCTAAAGCCCTTTTAGCTAATTTATCTGCCTTTTCATTGCCTTTTACTCCTTCATGTGCCGGCACCCAACAAAACCAAACATCAATGCCACCCCTATATAGTCTAAATAAAATATGATGAATTTCTAATACCAAATCTTTTCTATTATTTCCTTCTCCCTTAATACTTTCCACTACTGCTTTAGAGTCTGTGCACACCACCACCCTGATTGGTCGAATCTCCTCCACCCATTGCAAGCCTAATATAACTGCCACCATTTCTGCTGTAAATACCGACAATTGATCTGATATTCTTTTGTGAATACATTTTTTAAACTCTGGGATATATATTCCTATACCCACATAACCTTTTAGATTTTTAGAACCATCTGTATAAATTTTAAGGTAATTATTATATGTAGTTCTTAAATAAATATCAGTTTTTATCCCTATTTCATTTATATTCCAATCATTTTTCATTGTATTGATTTGCAAATCTACATTAACCTCAGGTATTAGCCATGGAGGAATAACGCTAATTGGGTTAAATTGAGCTATTTCCTTGTCTTCTAGTCTATACTTTTTAATCCATTTCCTAACCATCCATCCAAATCCATTACTTTGGAACTTCACATATTCCCAACAATTTTGCAGAATAGTTGAATTCACATGATTATCTATATTACTTTTAATTTTCATCCAATATGCTAAAGCTAATTTAATTCTCCTCATTTCAAGTGGAGTTTCCCCACTTTCAATTAATAGAGCATTAATAGGTGTTGTTTTTATTGCTCCTGTACATATTCGTAAAGCCCTACACTGTAATCTTTCTATTTTTTGTAATGATGTTTTAGCTGCTGCTCCATATATAATGCTGCCATAATCTATTATTGCTCTCATTAGAGCCCTGTATATGCTTAATAATGACTGTCTATCTGCCCCCCAATTGTTTCCAGCCACAGCCTTTAATATATTAATAACTTTTTTACATTTGGTTTCTAAGTTATCTATATGTGTTTTCCATGAGTAAGAACTGTCCAACCATAAACCTAGATATTTATATTCTGTTACTCTTTCTAAAGTCTGTCCATATAATGTTATTGTTTCTATATTAATATTTCTCTTCTTTGTGACAACCATATAGCAAGATTTGGTTGTTGATAATTTGAAACCCCATTCATAAGACCATTTTTCAACTTTACTAATTGCTTTTTTAATATTTTCTACAACATGTTTAATATTTTTCCCTTTCATCCATATGGCCCCATCATCTGCATATATTGCAGATTTTATACATTTATCAGTTTCATAGAAAATATCATTGATCATAATATTAAATAAAATTGGACTAATTACACTACCTTGTGGTATTCCATTTTCAACATTATATTCATTTGAATAGTCATTCCCAATTTTTACTCTTATTTTTCTATTTAGTAGAAAATTTGCTATCCAATTATACATTCTCCCACCTATTCCCATCTGTTTCATTTTTATAAGTAATCCTTCTTTCCATAGTGAGTCATATGCTTTTTCTATGTCAAAAAATACTATAATCATTATTTCCTTCATTTTTAAAGCTTTCTCTATGTCATTACTGACTCTAGTTAGAGCATCTATTGTTGATCTTCCAGTTCTGAATCCACATTGATATCCATTTATTAGATTATTCTTCTCAAGATAGTATCCTAATCTATTAACCATTATTTTCTCCATCCATTTACTTAAATGGGAAGTAAGAGCAATTGGTCTGTAATTATTTGGATAGGAAGGATCTTTACCTGGCTTATTAAATGGTAAAATTATTGCCCTTTTCCAACTATTTGGTATTGTTCCTTCTTTCCATATTTTATTAAATAATTCTAATATTAATTTCAGTGTTACTTCCGGAATCTGTCGAAACATAGCGTAACATAACTGGTCTTCCCCTGGAGCTGAATATCCTGTCCCTTTCAATACTGTTTTTATTTCTTTCATGGTTATATTCATATCCAATGTTGACATATATTTTTGACATTTTTCTAGTGAGTTTTTATGATTTCCAAGTTTTTGAATCATCTGCCTTCTGTGGGTATTTGTCAAGTGATCACCACTATGAACTGCCGCAAATGTCTCTCCTAATAACTCTGCCTTATCTTTATTTAAAACCAATACCTCCTGTCCTCTGAATAAGGATGGAATATTGACATTGTTCTTTTTCCCCGTCATTTTTCTAAACATTGACCACACATTCTGTAAATTAACTTCTGAACCTATTGATGAACAATAGTCTCTCCACGTTTTCTTTTTTGCATCCTTTATAGTTTTCCGAGCTTTTGCTCTTTTCCTTTTATAATCAATAAGGTTTTCGATTGTTAGATTTTTCTGTAGTATTTTAAAAGCTTTATTACGATCTTTAATAGTTTTACTGCATTCATTATTCCACCAAAGAACTACTTTCTTCTGACCTTTCACTTTTATTTTTGGTATGCTGTAATTTGCAGCATTTAGAATATTTTCTACTATTTGATTTGTACACTCTTCAATATTACCTTTTAATGTTACTATATGTCTTGTTTCTTCACATTTTGTTTTAAATTTAAACCAATCAGCTTTATTAAAGCACCATCTTATTAATGTAAACTCTTCTTGTCTATTTATATTATCATTAATTATTGTACTCACTGGAAAGTGATCACTCCCTAGTGTAGATTCCCCATTTACATCCCATTCACATGCACTAACAAGACAGTCAGATACTAATGTAATATCTAGACATGAGATTGAATTTTTATGTATATTTATTCTTGTACCTTTTCCATTATTAAGACAAACTAATGACCTTTCATCCATTAATTCTTCCACTATTTCACCATTATGATCCGTTTTCTTGCTACCCCATAGACTGTTGTGAGCATTAAAATCTCCACACCAAACTTCTCTTCTATGTATTTTCCCTATTTCCTTAAATATTTCATTATCTAGATTTTTACACGGATTATAATAATTAATGATTTTAATATTTCCATGTTTCCTTAAATTAAATATTTCTATATTTACACATTCTATTTTTTTATTTAATGAGTTTTTCTTGTAAGCAATTCCTTCCTTAATTAAAGTGGCACATCCTCCGCCACTACCATTACTTCTATCCTGTCTTTCTATATTATATCCAGGAATTTTAAAATCCAAGTTTGAGTTTAACCATGTTTCTTGTATACATATTACATCTGGTATTACTTCTAATTCATAAATATACTTTTTAAATTCTTGTCCATTAACTATTATACTTCTGGCATTCCATTGTAGAATATGAATGACCATCAATAAAGCTTGTATCCTAATCCTGACCATTTTCTGTTATTTCAGTGGCACTCAAAATGGTATGTATTTGATCTGCTTGAATTTCTTTCATATCTAGGAATCTCCCTGCTGCTGTTACTATTTCTTTTATTTTATCACTTTTCTTCTTCATTTGGACTGTAACATTAATAACATGACATATAAATGCTACAAAGTTTTCTTTTTTCACCATCATTGTATTTTCCTCTATTTTACATTTATGTAAACATGTATTATTTGTATTTGTTGTTGGCATTAGTATTTGTCTCTGACCATTCATTCCTTGATTTGTGTTCTGAGAAGTGTAACTTTGATCTGCTTCTCCCAGCCTCATTCCTCTTTTACTATCTTTCTTTATTCTTTTTAATGCTTCTGCGTAAGAAACTCTTTCTGTTATCTTTATTTTCTGGGCTTCTCTAGCTTCCCTTTGAACTATACATCCACCATAGGCTGCACTATGCTCACCACCACAGTTACAGCATTTGATTTTGGCGTCTTTGTCACACTTTCCAAATTCATGTGGTCCTCCACATCTTGCACATCTAATTTTTCCCTTACAATCTTTTGCAATGTGTCCCATTCTTTGGCAGGTAAAACATCTGAGCGGTTTCGGGATGTACTCTCTAACTTTATAGTTCATAAATCCTAGCTGTATATTTTCTGGCATGTTATTTTCAAACTGCAATATCACAGCCATAGTGTCTTTGAGTTCCCCTTCTCTTCTACTTTTAATCCTGGTGGCATTTGTTATTTTCCCTCCTTTGATTTCATTCTTCACCTCCTCCATTGTCATTTCAAGTGGAACTCCTGAGATTACTCCTCTCAACCTTGCCATAAAACCTGGTATATGTGATTTAACTCGTTCTCCCATCAGAGTTTTCATTTTGATTATCTTCTGTTGTTGTGCCTCACTGATAGCTTGAATTATCACTTTTCTGTTGTTCATGATTCTGGCCGTTTTGATTTTCCCTATCTCTTCCTCTATTGCTTTGGTTATCTTTATCGGATGAATATAACCCCTTTCTTGCTGAAATTCCACCACAACTTTGTATTCCACTTCTGTATTACTGTTATCTTGTTCCCGTGAACTCACTCTCTGGTTTATTTTTGTCCTTTTACTTCCTTCCGCTCCTAGCTCACTTTCATCCGACCAACTTCTTGCCCTTTCATGTCTCTTTCTGATTGCTCTTTTCATTCTTGCTGACCTCGATAACATCCACTCCATTTCATTTCCACTACTTCCTCCTGATGTAGAAGCCATGCTACTACAGTCAATGTACAGCTTATGTGATCCGCCAAATTAGCTCCTACCGCCGTCTTTGTTTGTTGAGTTCAATCACCGCCTTCTGTGTCATCTACCGCGCTCAACGGGATGGAGCCCCCAGTGGTTGGTAGTCTAAGAGGTGCATTACCGCCACCAACCAGTAATGAGTGTGGATCAAGACAGACATGCTCAAAAAAAAAAAAAAAAAAAAAAAAAAAAGGGGAAAAAACCCAAATTCTTTTCACTAAACCTGTAGCCAATAAATAACGAAAAAGTAATCTTCCTTTGAATCTTCTTCCCACTGTTTTAGCCAAAATTTTTAACTTCTATTTTACTCATATCGATTTTTATATCATTCTTACTTTGGTTTATTGCCATCTGCCTCAAGTTTTTGTATAACTTGATCCAACGACATATTCCTCATCCCTAAGAATTTCTCAGCTCCTTTAACAATGATTTTGATTTTCTCATTTTTATGTTTAACCTGGTCCGTGCAGTTAATAACATAAGCCACAAACAAAATAAGTTTGTCAAAGTCAACAGGGTTATAAACCCTGGCATGCTGCTCTGGTTCTCGCCTTAATACTTGAATATTACTCACAGTTTCCTTTTGCTTTTCCTGAACCTTCTTTAACGCCTCAGCATAACTTAGATTGTTTGTTGATTTCACTTTTTGAACCTCAACCGCTTTCTTCCTAAATTCACACCCTCCATATGTTGCCCTGTGCTCTCCACCACAATTACAGCATTTAATCTGAGTATTTTCACCACATTCTTGAATTTTGTGCTCCCCTCCACATTTTAAACATCTCTGTTTGCCTCTGCACACTGCAGCAATGTGACCATATCTCTGACACTTGTAACACCGAAGTGGAGGAAGAACATAAGGCCTGACTGGATAGCACATGAAACCCACTTTAACTCTCTCCGGGACTTCTGGAGTAGAAAATTTCAGAAGCACAGATAAGCTGTCAACTCTCTCATTGTTCACTATTTTCTGCAATCTCTTTATATCACTGACTTCAACATTATGGATGTTACGTTTTAATTTCTCCAGATCTTCATTAACCGGAATTCCGTAAATAACTCCTCGGGATTCTTTCTTTTCACCCAATAAATTGACGTGCCCTTCCATTCAAGACCCCATTTAAATCTGAGGCAAAAATTATCTTTACGCAATCCCTTTACATGCATCTATTTACTGTTCCTATTTTTACTTTTATTCAGTTACTTTTTATTTAATTATTTATTACTTTTTGCTCAAACCCCTGGCGATTGTTCACTGGAATTTTGTACTCATTTCTATATTATAAAGCATTTTCTAAAAAATGTATATAAAAAAAATCAAATAAAAGATTCTGAGGCAAAAAGAACTCAAACAAAACAACATCAGAATGAAATTATTTGAAAACCAAAAGCAGTTAAAATAAAATACGTTCTTGACAACTTTACACGCTTTCAATTCTTTATATATATTTTTATTATTATTAAATAGAACAGAAGAAGAATAACGTTGATTTAATTGTTTGCTGTCAATAAATTATTCTGAGATCAGTTTCCCCACAAAAAACACTGATTACAAAGAGAATGACATTAGTTCTTCAACAAGCTTCTTTTATTTGACTAGAAATATAGGATTTCCCTATAGTAAGAAATGACCTTGAACGCTTCTGATGTATATAATTAATAAAACCTTTATACAGATCAGTCTAGCAGTTAATCCCGTAAAACTGGTAAACAGGCGGTTTACTGTCCTATCAGACCGATGCAGAGCATAAAGTGCACTAGAGCAGACCGCGGTTCTGTTCTGTTCGTCTCCCTGATATCAATAAAGTTTCAGAGTTCAATCCGCCTCCCGGCTGGCTGTCATGGCGGCTTCGGTAGACAGTTGGAGCTGGTTCACGGCGTTAGCTGTGGGAGTTTCTCTGCTCAAATGTCTCTTCATCAACGCTTAGTGAGTGGAAACGTTCACTCGTGGGATGCTGTCAGCCAGTGGGTCCGATTCACACCCGCTGGTTTTTATTTTAGAGGAAAACTTAGCATCAGGCTAACCCCGCTAGCGGCTAGCTACCTTATAAAGAGCGACTTTAAATGCTTAAAAGCGAACTTCAAACTGATAAATGTCAAGTCTGGAGACGTTATTCAAAAATGATGTGATTAGACTTTATGATGTGATTTTATAAATCAAAATTTAAAATATAAAGTTTATTCTGAGTAAAAGTTGACGTGTTCTAACCAGCAGCCTGAGTAATGGTGAAGCCACTAGATGGCGCTGTTTGGCTGTAGTTGAGGTTCTCAGATCATTTCATTGATTCAGTTCAGAAATTTGAGATCAAACGTCATATATAAGTATATTGTATATATATATTGTAGTTTATGTTTTTATTCTGTTTAAATTGAATGAAAATCCAAAATCCGGACCTTTAATTAGACCAATAATAGGAATTAAATCCAGAACAGGGTTTCTTCAGAGCAGTTGGTCAGAGCATTGCACAGACTGAACTGCATCAGTTTGGAGTGGATCAGCTGGTTCTGCTCAGGTGCTGAGAAGTCCAGGCCGCTCGTGACCCGGTCCAATTGACCCTGTAACTGGAACCATGGTTTTTCAGAGGAGCTTCTTAGCGGAAGCAGGAAGTTTTCTAAAATGTTCTGTTAGATGTCTGTGTGGCTGGGCTGAATGAAACCCACTGGACCAGAACCAGTAGATAACATGGATTCTGAGCATCTCTCCTCTCTTCTTCCAACATTAGGGGTCTGGATTCTGAAAAGCAGATTTAATTTTCACCTGGAGCAGTGGCCCGTTCTTTTCCCTAAGTTGGAGGACTCTGATGCTGTTTCTGGTTCAGCTCCAGTGATGACGGGTTCTTGTTCCGGTCAGCCTCCTGAAGCTCTGACAAACCTTTACCCCTCTAGAAGATACTTTACCTGTCAGACATTTTTCCTTCCACTCAACTTTCCTTCACTGTGCTCTGATTCAGCTCTCTGAGCATCCAGCCTCTCTACCAGGTCGCTCTGTGTTTTCTTCCTCTTGGTTGTTTGGACCAGAACCTGAAGATTTCTATGTTAAAGATCCTTCTTGTTGCTTTGAGGTTCTGATTGTTGAGTTTTTTAAATGGGCTGAAATGTAGTAACATCTTCTGGTTTGGTTCCTAAACGCGCTGTAGGTCCAGTGGTACCAGGAGGAGCTGGATCAGTGCAGCTGCTGTTTAGATTTGGATCCATTATCAGAAATGCTCTGAATGTTTTAGGATGATAACTGGACCTCAGTCAGGCCCGGCCAGAATTTTTGGTTCTAACATCAGTTCAGGTTAAATGACCCGATCCGGCCCCATGGTTCCGGGTTTCTTAGATTAAAGTGACTCAGAGATCCGCTGCCGCAGGATGGTTCTTGGTTCAAGTCTGGGATGTTTGTTTGGACCTGCTTTGATCCGGTTCTGTCTGTCTCCAGTCATTCCACAGACTTTGAGGTCCACAGGAACTGGTTGGCCATCACGCACAGCCTGCCGGTGTCCCGCTGGTACCATGAGGTCAGTACCAGCCAGACCAGGGTTTGGATCCAGGAGAACCTGATAGCCTTCTGACTCGGTGTTCAATCTGTTCCAGAACTCCTCTGAGTGGACCCTGGACTACCCGCCGCTGTTTGCCTGGTTCGAGCTGGGTCTATCACAGGCGGCGCAGCACTTTGACCCGAACATGCTGCAGGTGGAGAACCTGAACTACGCCAGCCCGTCCACCGTTCTGTTCCAGAGGCTGTCGGTGGTCTTCACCGACCTGCTCTTCATCTACGCCGTCAAAGAGTGAGTCCAGAAGGTTCTGTAAGGGAAACCAGTTCCTGATGTTGGGTCCATCAGGGAGTTCTGATGAAACAACCAATCTTCACCTGTTGGGTTGATTCTGAACTTCATTGATCAGGAACCCGATGTTTAGAACAGGAAAACCGAGGAAGTATAAAAAATGGCTGCTGTAGCATCACAAACATTTTAAATCCACAATAATGAGCTAAAAATCAATAAAACTGACCCAGTTAGAGGAACCTCGGTTCTGTTCAGGCAGTTTAGACCAAAGACATCAAACCTAATGTTTCTCCAAGAGTTGGAGCTTTTATGATCCAAACCTTCAGCTGCTTTGAGGAAAGTTAGCGGCTCATGCTAACTAGGGCTGCAACTGACCATTATTTTGCAAATCACTTAATCTGTTGATTACTTTTTTCAATTAATCAATTAATAATCAGATAGCCAACGGTTCCTTAAATAAGACTTCTTATGAAAGTAAACCAGGTGAAACTCAAACTTTTCCACCTGTGAAGTCCTGCATAGAGCAGATTAACCGAAGAAAAATTTATTTTTAAATCATAAATGTGAATTTGTTACATGTTTTTTACAGTCTTGGTATAATTACTGCTGTAAGTAGAATCTCTCTACTCTAGCTAATGAAACTTTAATTAATTTCTGGAACATGAATGCATAAAAACCTCATTTTATTTCAGTGCAAAATTCTGTTTAAAGTAACGGATCCCGGACCCCGCTGATTTTTAATTGGTTACCCCTGGCTAAGACGTTAGCAGAGCCTGGCAGCTTTTCAGTCGTACATCTACAGTGTTTACCTGGTCAAAGAAATCAAGGCTTATTAAACGCTGGCGTAATGGAATGTTAATTATTATACATGTTTTAATAGCTTACCGTCATTATTGTTTAATAAAAAAGATCTGATTTACATTTCATTCAGTCTCATCTGTAATATTTAGGTTTTATTAATGTATGAGCACTGGAATGAGGACCATCTGGCTCTGGTAGGGCTGCCTTGACCGATCAACTCAGGATTAGTGATTATAATGACATCATGGTGCTTTATTTCTATAGAAGATGACAGTTCAAACTGCTGAACATCTAAAGAAGAGAAGTCCTTTACATCAGCATCAAGAAAACTTGACTAAAGAAAATCATTAAAATAAGAGGAAAAATATATATAAAAATATATGATTAGGAAAGTGGGACTGTAAACTATAAGAATTCATTTTCTATTTGGGTTTTTATCCATTTCCTGTTTTTTTTTTGTGAAGTCCTAATTGATGCCTTCTCCTCTCATCTGCGTGCTGATTGGCTGCTCCTTCTCCAGGTGCTGCCGCTGCGTTCAGGTGCAGAAAGGTTCTGTGGAGGTTCTGAACCGGCCGTCTTTCGTCCTGGCCGTGCTGCTGCTGTGGAACTTCGGCCTCCTCCTGGTGGACCGTATCCTTCAGCTGCAGGGTTTTGTTGGTCCAGATGGAGGTTAGATGTGTGTCTGGTTCCTTCATGCCGCTCTCAGACATCCACTTCCAGTATAACGGCTTCCTGTTTGGGTTCCTGCTGCTGTCTATGGCCAAACACCTGCAGGTACCGACAGCTGCTGGGTTAGACACACTCTTAAAGAAAAGAAAGTCCCCCTAACAGGCGTTTCCTCTTCATTTTCTTACTGATCAGTCTAGGCACCTGCAGGGGGCGCTGCTGTTCGCCATCCTGCTGAACCTGAAGCACATCTACCTGTACGTGGCTCCAGCTTACGGCGTCTTTCTGCTGAGAAGCTACTGCTTCACTAAGGACCACCCAGGTAATGCTAAATAATATAATTATAATACTAAAATGAATTATTTCTATCCTTAACTCACTAAAGAATGCTAATACACGCCTTTAAAAACAGTTTTATGAGTTTTTCTGAGACAATTTTGATGCTTTTTACATTTTCTCAGTTAAACTGCTTGTGTGACGTCATCATCGGACATGCTCAGAGCAGTCCTGCAAAATATGATTAAAACATGTTAATCTGCATTTTATTTGCGTCTTTCTTTAGGTTAACCACTATATAACATAATGGTAACACTAAAGGAAAACATAAAACTAAAAAAGACTAGATTTATGTTTAAATCCAAAGCAGAAAAGCCACTGGAAGTAGCGTTAGGTTCCCATTTCCGATACAGAAAAGGCAGAGCAACTGATAAAACAGAAAAGATTTAAGACCTTTATTATCTGAGGACATGCATCATTAACCTTTAACATGTTATAGTTTAGTAAACTTATTGTTTTTAAGGAGGGAAAAAACGTAATTAACTTTTCTACTAAATGAAATCAAGGGCGACCCGGATGTAAATGAGCTGATGGTACGGGTCGGGGGCTGCTTCAGGTTCTGGTTCTGATCCTGGTTGGTCCGTTTCTTCTCCTCCTGCAGACGGCTCCATCCGGTGGAGCAGCTTCAGCCCGCTGCGCCTGCTGGCTCTGGGCTCAATTGTCTCCTCCGTCTTCGCTCTGTCCTTCGGGCCGTTTGTTGCCATGGTGAGTCCCTCCTTCCTCTGACCCCAGACCCGCACCCCCCCACCCCCACCTGATGATGATGATGATGGTGATGGTGTTGTTTCCAGGGCCAGCTCTCTCAGGTTTTATCCCGACTCTTCCCCTTCAAGCGGGGCCTGTGCCACGCCTACTGGGCCCCTAACGTCTGGGCCCTCTACAACAGCGCCGATAAGCTGCTGGCGGTTCTGGGTGAGGAGCAGATTGGACCTGATACGGCAGCAGCTATTGATGATGATGTTCTGGAAGCCGATGAAGGTCCAAGCCCTCCTTGTTTTTTCTTCTAGGTGTTCGTCTGAAGCTGGTGAAGGAGGCGGAGCTTCCTCGAGCCTCCATGACGGGCGGGTTGGTCCAGGAGTTCCAGCACGCCGTCCTCCCGTCTGTCTCTCCTGCAGTTACACTCATTTGCACGCTGCTGTCCATCCTGGTGAGTCTGAACCACGCTGGCCTGTTTGATCGGACCCGCTGATTATTGGAGGCTGTGTTTTGGTTCCGTTTCCCTGGAGACAGATTTGGACCAATTGACCCAGATCAGTGCGGAAGCCATTTTATTCTGTGGGTTTTTTTCCCCAGCCGGCGCTGCTCTCCATTTGGCGGCGTCCACGTGGGAGCCGGGCCTTCTTGCGCTGCCTGCTGATCTGCGCTCTTGCCTCCTTCATGTTCGGATGGCACGTCCACGAGAAAGCCATCCTCATCGCCATCCTGCCGCTCAGGTCTGACCCTCATCCTCCAGCAGGGGGCGCCATCACTCCGTATGCACCCGAGTCCTCATGTTTGTTTCTGCCTGCAGCATCCTGGCGGTGGAGAGCAGAGAGGATGCTGGGATCTTCCTGGTTCTGACCACCACTGGACATTACTCCCTGTTCCCGCTGATCTTCACCCCCGCAGGTAAACAGGAAGCTTTTATTCTGAAGGCCGTTTGTTGCAGATAAGCTCAGTTCTGATTCCTCGTCCTGTAGCTCCTCCTGCTTTAACTCATGTCACAGATTAAACAGCATCAAGCCATCCTCTGAGATGTTGGTCCATGTTACCATGACAACATTCAGAGCCGCCGCTGCTCACTGGAGATGGATATCGATGAGAATTTATTGATTCTACTCATTGACCCAAATAGAATTTATTTGTTACACATTTGGAACAAAAACATACAAAATAAATTTATAAGTAAAAGTATTTTAACTCTAGGATAGAGAATTATTAACACTGATGAGAGGAGATTAACAAGACTAAATCAGCTTTAAACAAAAAATCATTAGTATTTACTTCAAACTACTTCTATGAATGTTTTTATATCGCCAGATTTAATTAAAAGGCAGCAGAGGAACCACATTGGATGAGAGGAAGACATGATATAATATCCTGCTACCCAGTGAGACTGACTGATGGCGCTTTGGAGGGGGGAGGGGCTCCCAGCAGGCTTCACACCACAGCCTTAAACATAGAAAACGCTCAATAGATCCATCACTGTGGCTTAGCAGATGTTTTCCAAGCTTCTCTGTAAAGCTGAGATGGTTCCACAGGTAGTGATGGACCGGTCCGTCTGGTGCCAACCACCTTCCAACCTCCATTTTAACATTTTTAGTTGTTCATTTGACTCCCGCCAGAGGAAGGAACCAGTTCCAGCTGCTGGTATCTGTTCCATTTGTCCAACCAATCAGCAGACAGAAGTGAACGTTTCTTGTCCAAACCCTCAGCCACCCTGATGGTCTGACTGTTGACTCCCTTCCTCCCTTTATTGGGAAGTTCTCCAGGATTCATGGGTTGCTTTGATCTTCTGGGTTCTGCAGCAGACGGACCGGTTAAAGTAGAGCAGAGTCTCCTGGAGGCCTGAGAGAAAACGCCCCCCTGAGTTTATCGTTTGGTTTTTGGGTCGGGACGTTTAATGAGACGTGTTGATGTGGTTCTGTTGGTTGAAGGTTCTCCTAAATGTTCTGACCCGTGTTTCCAGAGCTGCCGATCAAAGTGTGCCTGATGCTGATGTTCACCGTCTTCTCCTTCTCTGCCCTCGGGAAGCTGCACAGGTAAAGGAACACCTCTCACTGGTCCGGTTCTGTCGGTCCAATCTGAGTCTGGATGTAATCGGATTACTGTCCCCTCAGGGCCCAGGGCTCTCTGCTCCGTCCTCTGGAGATCGTCTACCTGCTGGGGCTGGTTGCTGTGGCGATCGGGTGCGAGTTCATCTTCCCTCTGTCACCGTGGCAACAGAAGCTGCCGTTCCTCCCCCTGTTGGTGACCTCGGTGTACTGCGCCCTGGGGGTCAGCTACTCCTTCCTGCGTCTATACGTCACCCTGCTGCGCTCAGACAGCAAAGCCAAACAGCTGTGAGGTCAGAAGGTCCAAACGGGCCGGTGCCAGCTGCTTCTGGGAGACACTGACACAGAACTACTGGACCCATGAGGAGGAAAAAGGTTTTCAGCCTGGGTTCTGGTCACGTCTGTTCAGATACGGTCCAGCTTCACATCCGGCTGCTGAAGAACCATGTGGAAAAAATGTTTAATGTGAGGAAATGTTTGGTCAAAGACGGGCTGATGGGTTGAAGATGTTTGGGACCAAAGATCTGCTGAATGTTTTTCTAAATAAAGAAATAATTTAACACTGCTGCATTTCTCTTTCATGGAGACTTTTAACAGGGTTCCCGTGGGTCCTTAAAAGGCATTGAATTCTTCAAAATAAAACTAAGGCCTTAATTAGTATTAAAATGTCTTAAATCAGTCTTTTGTAGGTCTTAATTAATAAAACATCATAAATAGGATATTACGATTTATTTTTGTAATCTAAATAAAACATTAAAATTGACAAATTTTTTTTTTATTTAAAAAAAAATAATGGCTCGCCGTTTTTGGTTCCGTCCCGATAGCGGAACCAATAAAAGCGTTGTTGTGGCCGGGACATTTGGAAGATGCACCATTTACTTTTTGTCTGGAAAATATAAAAAGTGTAAATGTAACGAAAATTGTCTCCAGCCAAGAGTTTTCTCCATGGCTAAAACCAGGGAACATACATGAGGCACAGTGGATTTTGTGCAAGAAGTCATTCAAGCTTGGAACGATGGGAAATAAGTCAGTGGAGTCACACATGCGAAGCACGAAACACAAAGCGTCAAAATCGAGTTACAGAGAAACAGCCGGTATTTCTCAGTTTAGTTCCACTCTTGTCTCTGCAACGCCTCCACTTATCACCAAATCAAACATACTAAGAAAACGATACAAAGAAATAGTTGCAAAAAAGACTTAGTACTGGTTATGTTGTGGCTTTAAAGCTGATTTCTTTTGTTCCCTGCTAAAATAAAGTTTGTGAATTCAGTTAAATCATTGTTAAAATATATCTGTCATTTGTGTGTTTTTAGCTTTCTTCCTGTATGGGAAGCTTTTCAAAATTTTAAACATTAGTGCAGTGGTTTATGTTAAAATAAACCTTTGGGTTAAGCTGTCGCAAGCAGGTTTTTCTTGTGTTTCTTGTGAATTTGGTCTTAAATATTTGGACCAATTGACCCAGATCAGTGCAACACACGTATACCAGGTTACCGCAGGGTTTTGTTTTTAACAACTGGTAAAAAAAAGTGAAAACATGTAACCAAACAAAAAACACTGAGATGCTAACCCAGGGCAGTTTGTTCAAAAACTTTATTAATAAGGCAACAAAACACAAATATCAGTACCATGTACAATAAAAGTGCCTTTAAATCTGATATGATTTTATGAACACCAGGTTATTGCTTTGGCCGCCATCAGAGCGAGCTCCAAACTGATTCTATGATCAATAATTTCTGATATGTTGGTTATTTTAAGCAGAGAATAATCTTGAAGAGTTCCTACGTCCTCACCAACAGGGAGCCAGTTGGCTTTGATGAATGCTGAAGTTTTTCCTTCAGCTGAAGATAAAACAAGTTTGTCTTTAAGTGTCAGTTGAGTGTTGATTAGCCAGAGACGGACAGATTATTCAGCTGAAAGTCACATTTTTATGTCACTTTGGTTAAATCGGCTTCAGACTGAATTCCGTTCATTTTAGGCTGCAGAGGGAAATATGGCCACCAGAGGTTTCCATCACAGAGCTAACGAACCTCAGAGACCGAAGGATATCGTTTATGATATTTGGGGTGTGAATATATTTGCTGAATGGGTTTGATTTATTTTTAAGAACCACACATGGATGGAATTTGGGCCCAAAAAAGGAAAAATGTCATAATAACCAAACATGTGAAGATTTTCTTTAAGCTAAAGGCCACATTTTGAACTTTCCTATCTATTCACCTTCTGGAAAAAGAATCCTGAAAATAAACAGAATCTTTTCTTGTTGACCACTCGATGTCAGCAGCTGTTTCATTCTGGGTCTCTCATTTCTGACGATGGTTTTCCTCCATGAGGAACCTGTTGGTTCCTTAATGAGAGGAAGCTGTAAATCCTGCATTAGGTGAGATAAATCCGTCCTTCAGAGCCCGTCCCGCTGGCCTGGATTTTCCTGCTCTGACCTGCGATGGTTCATGGACTGGAGCAGGAGGAGCAGAGTCTGAGGATTAATTGATCTTTAAATGTTTCAAGAGGACTTTCGGTGTGTTTCAGTCACACATTGCCACTAAATACTTCCAATGACATCAGAGGCCATCAAGAGGTAAAGTTCCTTCCTGGGTTCAGAAAAAACGCCTGAGAAGTTCTCTATAAATATGGATCCCAACTTTTTCTCGGCTCCTCAAAGCAACAGGAAACCAGACAGATCTTTGGGATCAAATATGATGGAAAATATTGTCAATAAATCCTCTCATTTAATAATTATTGTATAAAAAGTCATAAATCTTGGTGGGTAAAAGTGCTCAAAGATCCTCCCTTCCAAAATAAATAAAAACCAACCTAAATATTATTACTCTCTGAAGGAACTGAAGTTAATGTTTCATGGAATCCATCAGGGAGACACTTCAGTCCTAAAAAAAATCAGCCGCTTCCGATCTGAAAATCCCCAGATCTTCCCAGGAGAACCTTTGAGGAAAAGGACGGGTGGAAGAGTTGGATCAGAATCGCCGTGGATGTGGGTCAGCGTGAGGTTCTGTGGGTTTGGATCGCATTGATGGGTAGATTTTAGACGTCCACCGGGAATCCTGCCATTCGCTTAATCGGCCGTTACATCGTGATCTCTGGTCTTCAGTTCTGGATGGCGGACTCTCGGCCGTTCACGATTATCTCCAGAACCGGCGTCAGGTCCATCAGGTTCTTCAGCATTTCCATGATGTCCGGATGCTCCTTGGCTCCGTCGATAAACTCTTCCAGCGTCATCTCACCTGGAAAGAGGTCAAAGGTCAACATGAGGTGGGAAACCAGGCCAGGTTCTGGTTCTGGACTGGATGCTCTCCTTACCTTCACCCTTCACATCAATCCGCTCAAAGATGAGCGTGACGATCTCCTCCGGGTCGATGTCCCTGTTCCGTGTGATGTCCTGGATGGCCTGTAAGGAGAGACAGACGCACAATATCGCTGTCAGCACGACAGAACCGAGTGACCATCTGATTGGTTCTGGTCATTTGGATCCTTTGTTTGCTTCTCTGGGCAGATTGATGATTATGAGAATTAAATAAATTTTTCAACTAATTATATTTGAATCTGTTCCTGTTCTGATCCGGTTCTGATGATCAGACCAAATGAACCAAGGGGCCTCCTGTTGGCATAGATAAGGGTCAGTCCTTATCCGGGCTGAGGAACCAGAACCCGGCTTCATCATTGACCCATTTGTCACAAACCGATCCGTCCCGGGTGCACGATCCGTTCTGCGCATGTGCCATTGTGCTGATGGCGCATGCGCATCCAGATATACATCCGGGTCGCCCTCTATTTTATTTAGTTAAAAAAACCTTAATGACATTTTTCCCTCCCCACAAATAGTAAATGTGCTACAATATAATGTGTTATAGGTTAATAATGTATTTTCTGAGAAAATAGATGCCTTAAATCCTTTGTTTTATCACTCGTCTCTGCCTGATCTGTACCAGAAATGGGATTCTACGCTACTTCCGGGAGCTAACTTTTTAGGCTTTGGATTTAAACATAAATCTAGTCTTTTTGAGTTTGTTTTTGTTTCATTTTAACATTGTGGTATATAGTGCATAATCTAAAGAAAACAATAACTAAAATGCAGTTAAACATGTTTTAATCATATTTTGCCGGACTGCTCTGAGCATGTCTGATGATGACGTCAGAGAAGCAGTTTGACAAAGAAAATGTAAAAAGCATCAAAAATGTCTCACAAGACATTTTTAAAGATGTGTAGTAGCATTGTTTAGTGAGTTAAGCAGAGTTAAGGATGTATATCTGTTCGTGCATAAGCCGGACGGATCATGCTTCCAGAACGGATCGAGTAGTGACACCGTTTACTGTTTGGTTTCAGAAAGTAGAAACAGAAACACCCAAAAATGAGGGGAGGCGAATTTTAAAAAGAAACTGCAGGAACTCGGTCCGGTTTGTTTAGAACCTTAACTGTCGGGATCAGAACCAAATTTAAAGGAAATCTTCAGAGAAAACAAAATCAGATTAATTTTCTATCAAACGCGAGACAGAACCAGGAAGAATTCTGGGTGGTTCTGGTGGGTCATGTGAGCTCTAAGTACAGAGAGTTCAGTCAGCAGATTAACACTCGGCTAATTTCAGAGTTAATCCGTCTCTGTTGGCTGCTGCCTCAGGTCCCAGTTAAACCTCCTTCGTCTTCATCAGGCTCCTGTTATGAGCTGGATTCAGCAGCGATGAAGATCACAGAAGGTCGAATGCTTAACTTTGTTCATGAGGAAACTTGAAGCGTTTCTTTTTTCATTAATCCCAGTGATTCTGGTTTCTTTGGGCTGAGAAGAAGATAAGGAGCAGAAACCAAATTCCTCAAGTTTCTACCTGAAATTTAGTGGATTTAAAACAATATTTTGGGAAGAAGAAACTTCAAAGACTTTTAATCTGAGTCAAATCTAGCCAGAATTTTATTTTAAATGTTTTAGATTAAAACTAAAAGTTAGAAAAAAAAAATATTTTTCCTTCTTTTCGATTCAGAACTTTTCATTCTTCCCATCTTCAAACTTTCAGACTCGTTTTGCTTGTTTTGTGTTTCTGTCTAGAACCCTTACGCTTTTTGCTCCTGTCAGAACCTTCCTGCTTAAAGGCTGATTTATACTCAGAAACCAGGTCGTCTGCGTGTGTCGCAGTGAACGCAGAGACGCCCCTCTGATGCATCTGTCCAGAATTGTAGGTGACTGCAGATAGGAGGCCTCTGATTGGTCAAATCTACATCCGCTCTACATTACGCATATTTCCTTTTTGGTACCTTAGCAGCTTGTTTTGTTTGTATGACCGCCATTGTGGCAAACGACTCCTGAAGATGCACCAGCTAGAAGAGTGAGGTGCGTGAGAACACTGAGACCCTTTTTCTACCTGGATCCCCGCTCTTTTTTGCCCTCATGTCACTCCATTATCGCACAAACTTGCCCCCACTTCCTCACCGCCTTAGCCGTATCTACACACACAGCTAGTTCCTGATTGTCCCTCTTGCGTTGTGGCGTAGAATAACATAGTGCAGACCACGCTTCAAAATTGAGCCTAAAGGCCAATTTATGCTTCTGATGCATAGCCTCTGCAACCGTCAAATCTGTATCTGTGACAACACCCCCCGAGCAGAGGTTCTTCAACCATCGTTGCGCACCTCAAAAAATCCTGACTACGCGTCGGACAGTTGCAAACCTGCGCAGACCTCAAGCGGAAGTGAGCAGACGAAAAAGAAGCTGTGATTGGTCCTTGGTATGCCCTTCTGGCTGTCTGTGTGGTCGACCTTCTCGATTCAGTGCTTGACGCGCCATTTTTAAAAACCGAGGAACAACTATGATTGACAACAACAACGAAAGGTTAGTCTGTCTTTTTGCCAACTTCATTAACAGAACCAGTTCCCCTTCAATGTCTAGCAGTGTCGCAGGCGCCGCCGAAGTTCTCGTGACCATCTGCCGAAGACCTTGCAAGTTCTTGAATAGGCTCCCACTTGCGCTTTGGCGGGAAACTGATGCGCATCCCTAGAAATTCCAGACCGATGGTGCAGAAGCATACCAGCAAAACTGGTTAATGACCAGACCCAAGCAACATTTGATGTCTGCGGATGCAGTAGTCTAATCTGCCCTCAAAAATGTCTGTGACAAGCTCACTGCAACACCGCTGCGGGAGGATAAACAGCCCTTAAGGATTGTAGCTTTGCTCCACTGGTTTCCTCTGGGACTGGGATGGACTCTCTAGAACTTGACCCAGTTGCCCCCAAACCTCTATGAACTAATCTGCTGGTTTGTTGAGACACGCCGTCTAGATGTAAAATGCTAAAGCATGGACATAACAACACCCCTATTTATGCCAAACCTTTCATTTCTTGGCTGGTGTCTTCATTTGAGATAACATTTACTTTGTGTGGTACAGCAAATCTGCCCACAGCATTATGCTGCCTCTCCTGTACTTCCCAGCTGGGATGGTGCCGTCAGACTTATTTCTTCTTTCTTCTGAATGTAAAAAAGAACTGGGGCCTGCGGCTTTTAGGAGGTTTGAGGCGCTATTTTAACAAACTCCCCCACCTGTGGCTCCATCAGAAGCTTGCTAACCGTTCTTCATCAAGACTTTCTTAAAGAGCTTAAAGCTACAGTGACCTCTGTGTATGTAAATTCTGGCTCTGAAGAAAGTAATAAAGCTGATCTTTAAAGATGTATCCCTCATTATTCAGCCTTTTAGTTAGAAATCATCCAAACTGAGCTTAAATGTTGATTTTAGTTTTTATTCTAGGTGAACTAGTCCTAAATCTGAAACGGACCAGCAGTAATTTAGGTCCAGAGTTAATCTGTACAAAATAAATTCTGCTCTAACAAATAGATTAGGAGTAATCTGGTGTCCAGGTCTGTAAAGTGGATTTAAAGCCTTCTAGGCTGAGAAGCTCAGACGGTTTTAGATTTGCAGTTTTTGGAGCTCCTAAACAAAGAACAAGCAGCTTAAAGACAAACGGAGCGATTCAGAATTGGCCCTGCTGGGTCCCCTGAGGGTCCGGGTCAGAAACCAACTCAACCATTTAACTGTTTACAGCTGAAAAATCCTCCTGAAAGCCCACCTCATGCCATCTGTTAATTGCTTCCTTCATGTTTAGGTTTTCTTCACTCAGGCCGCATTTATCACCTTCTGTCAGTAGGGGGCAGAGTTTAGCATGATTTAATCTAACTCTCCTCAGCTGTACCTGTATGTAAAAAAGCTTCATTCATAACTATTTCAGGATTGCTTTCATTAAGCCTGATTTTTTACTGATGGATTATTCGGGTGACCTGTTACGGAGGCCTGCAGGACCAAAAACTGAGTAGATGGAATTAAAAATGTTCTGGTGATGCAGTGAAAACCAGGTTGTTAATTTATCTCAGATAAAACAACTAAGCTCCTTATGGCCTCAGTCATAATGTGACCCAATGGTTTGCCAATAAAGCAGATGATATGGTGATATAAATAACTCACTGTGAAGATGGTTTCCAGCTCATCCTTGTCTATCTTCCCATTGCCGTCCTGGTCGAACAGTTTGAAGTACCACTTCAGCTTCTGGTTGATTTCTCCTTTTAGCAGCAGGCTGATGGCAGCAATGTACTCCACAAAGTCAATATAGCCATCCTGCAGACAGAGCAGGGTGTAAAAACCCACACCAGGTTCTGAGTCTGTTTAAAGCTTCACTGCCTGGTACTGATTCAGGACCCAAAGAAAATAGAATAGATTAAGTCTTAAATACAGCATTTGTTAATTAAATTCAGTTCATTTATATAGCGCCAATTTACAGCACACGTCATCTCAAGGCACTTTACAGTTCACCAGATCATTCAGTCAAATTGATTCAAAGGTTTATATCTAAGGATAACTAGTTGATTGTAACGACTCATTGACTCGAAAGCAATCCCTCACACTGAGCATGCTTCTTGCGACAGTGGAGAGGAAAAACTCCCTTTTAACAGGAGTAGTTTTAATAGGAATAGAAATAGTTAGAATATCTTAATTTAATACAAGGAGAATAAATTAACTGATCAAGACTTTTATACCTTAAAGAAACTTTAAACATCAAGATGGTGAACGACTAATAAATCACCTCACATAATAAAATAGGATTACAAATCAAGTTAAGATCAAAGGAATAGACAAAAATAAATAAAGAAAAATAAGTGATCATCATTATCTCAGTAGAGATTCCCAGACTTCCCTCTCCCCAGAAATCTCCTCCAGCCCTGCTGGGGGAAGCCGAATTGGCTCCATTGCCAGGTGAGAGACAGTCCCTCCATCCTGGCCATCTTTTTCCCTCACTCATGAACAAGACCCCAAGATACTTGAAGTTCTCCACTTGAGGCAGGAACTCTCCATGACCTGAAAAATGCAAGGTGGAGCTGATTCTCATCTTGGCTGCTTTGTTGTTGACCCATAGTCTTTCTCCATTGTCCCTCTAAACTCCTCCAAGGCCTGTCTTTGCTGCGGCAATCACTGTTCACACTGCAATCATGCTTACTGCCTCACGAGTCCAACAAACCAACTAGGCTCATTAAGACTCCATCTTTAACTTGATGACATCCCTCACTGCTGTTGTCCCCCACTGGGTTCAGGGTCACCGTAATGACAGACACTTGAAACCTGTACAGAAACAGCTTCAGGCAGACCCATAAACTATAGTGAAGGTATCACTCCACCTTCTGCTCAAGCTCAGACTCTTTCACCCAGTGAGGAGAGATCTGACATCCCCAGAGCCATTTTAATTGTCCATGGATCAGATTTGACTGCTGCCCAATCTTAACTGTGCCCCATAGTTCCCCCTGCAGGTAGTGGGCCTCCTTAGGGATGCATTTGCATCACTCTTTATGGCCTGGCCAGGCCATGTCCTGCAAGGAGGAACCTCACCGCCAGGGCACTTCCAACCAAGCCTGGGTCTAGGGTGAGGTTCAAGCTTTGTTGTACATGGTGTTGTCACTTGCCTCGATCTCTTTGGCTTTTTGAAACTCCTCTTTGTCTGACCCAACACCCAGGGCCTGGGGGACCCTACCAAAGGCATTTGAACCCCCAACAACTTTCTCTAGGGCAGTGGATTCAGACTCAGATCCTCAATGGTCTATGTCCTGCATCGTTTGTGTCTCTGGTTCAACACACCTGAAAATATGAACTAATTAGTAGAGCTTGATCGTTGCTTCTGCAGCAATTAAGCTATCTGATTCAAATCTTTAGAGCAAGGGATCCATCTTAATGTAGTAGGACACTGGCCCTCAAAGTTTGAGTTAGAGACCCCAGCTCTAGGGTCATCTAAGCCCTGAACCCCTCCTTCACATTAAGGTTGTGGCTGAAGTTTGAAAACGACAGAAAAAAATCTGAATAAAACCGAGAAACAGTCATATTCCTATAAAAAGAACTTTTTTCTTTAATAAAAGTGAAGAAATGTAGAATATGTTACTATTCTACATTGACAGTAAATGATGAGCAGAACCAAACTGGAGTAGAGAGTTATTAAAATCCTGAAACCAAGTAGCAGCTTTAGGGGACAGCTGAGACCTCCAAGGCCTCAATCAGCATCAAGAACAGGCATTCATCAGTAGTTGATTCCAAAGAGCCCAGTTACTACCCGGAAACGGAGGAATTTGGTGGAAACGGCCCACTCTTTACAAAGAGGTAAAGACAATCATGAGCTCAGTAAAAGAGTCAGTATGCCGGTTCCTATGTTAAGAATCCCTTCTTTTACTTCCTTCCCAAACCCAGTTCTGGTCCCTGTGACGTTGCACTGGACTCCTGCAAAGGATATGGCATACTGTTTGGATTGGAGACAGTACATTTCTAAAGGTCCTGGTCATTGAAATTAGGTGAAACTGACCAGTCGGGTTCACCCATAGCTGAGCCTCATCACCAGCCTGTCCGTTTCTTTTCAGAACCAAACATAGCAGCTGTTGGGTTCAGTTAACTGAACTTTGAACAAGTCACCGAAGCACAGACAGAAGGTTCCACATCTTAGTGCTTGATTAAAACCAGAAAGGAAGAACAATGCCATCCATCCATCCATCCATCCATCCATCCATCCATCCATCCATCCATCCATCCATCCATCCATCCATCCATCCATCCATCCATCCATCCATCCATCCATCCATCCATCCATCATTAATCCTTCCCTCGTCATTCATCCAACAATCTTCCATCAGCATCCATCCATCATCCATCCATCTAACCATCATCATGCTTGTCATTTCCAACACTTCACCACCAGCTCTGTCTAAAAGGGTTCCTTGATGGTTTTGCCCACACTAATGAGCTGCAGAACCGGGTCAGAGCCGTGTTAGAGGCAGTTTAGGGTACCACCATGCTGGTCATGTAGAGCGGGTAGACACTGCTGTTCAGTCAGAATAATAAAAAAATGGAGGAGAGGAGCCTGTTTTCTTTCTTTCTCAGACATTGAGCCCTGAGGAACCTCCCAGGAGTCGTAACCAGATACATTCAGACCCCCTATGTCTCTGTGCTGAGGTTGTGTGTTTCTGTGGTACCCACCCCATCCATGTCAAAGGTGAAGAAGACCTGTTCCACGTAGCTGTTGGCGTTCTCTGTGATACCCTTTAAGTTGAGGATGGCCTTCAACTCAAACAGCGTGATGAGGCCCGATGGAGACTCTTTCATGAACTTGTTGTACCAGTGGTGCATGTCCTCAGCCAGGATGTCATCCATGTTGGAGCCGTGGTTCCCCATGGCAGCAGGAGGACGGGGTCTCAGCAACAGGATGGAGGCTGCAGGCCTCCTCTCAGTCTGATGAGGAACGTCTGCAGGCTGAGGTTTGCAATCCTGATGGGACAAAGATCTTGGAAAAATCAGCAGAACCTCGGAGCTGAACCCGAACTGCTGTGTCTGCAGGCGCTGACTAAAAGTCAGACTCTCTAACCCTCTTAGGTTCTGAAACAGGAATCAGCAAAGCACCTAAAATAACTCCTTAATGAGATGAGCCGCCGTGGTGACAGAGGCCGTGCCAGGACCTGCTGAGTTCCTCTGAGCAGAAGATCTGGCCCTGAATACAGGTTTGTTATATCATCAGCTGACCCGTTTCAGACCGAAGAGTTCCCCAGATCCGAGCTAAAACTCTCCTGCAGCCTTTATGGCAATTCCTAATTTTAGATTTCTTGGAAACGTCCTGGAACTGTTTGGACTCCAGGTAAATTAGAGATCCATCAGATATTAAACACAGGCTAAAAATGTTCTGGTTCTGAACAGTTTCTCTAACATAATGACTTTTACCTCCTAATTCTTTCCAGAACCCTCAGCCAGGTGCTGGGGACCCTATCGGTCTGAAATATCCTTCCCTGTCCTAATTTTAGGCATTCTAAAAGGAAGAGAGAAACCAACAGGAGCATGAAGATAAAAAAATTAAAACACAATTCACAACCAGTGACTGGTTCATAGATTCAGAACTTCAGAGGGGATACTTTAAAGCTGTTACTCATCAAAAGAACGAAAAAACAAAGAAGTTTTGATCTGAGCAGGAAAGCGAAAAAATACAGGATGTTTATGCATAAAAACAACAATGAACTATGTCAAAGAATGAAAAAAGATGCTGAAACCAGATGTCTTAATTCACAGCACTAAAATAGATCAGAGGTATTGCTCATATCGATTCATGTTTGCAGACATAGAAGCAGCCGAGTTTCATCTGCTGCTCAATGGAGCCGTGATCATCGTCAATAAAGGACCAGTAATAGGCTTAACCCAGGTAAACCATTTAAACTCATAAAGCTTCACTAAAACACAGATAAACCTGCCAGACTGGTGGGAGGTTAAAGTAAGTACACCATCCCCCACCCACCCCGGGTCCGTTAGCTGACAGAACAGCTGGAAGATCGGTTCTTCTTGGAGGATTTTTTTGAGGATCTTTGGCTGAAGTGGGGAATTGTACAAAGAACGTCAACCAGAGCTTGACAGGCACCATGGCATCATGTTGGGTGACTCCCCTACCGGTAGGATCCTCATCAGTGTAAAACGAACTGCATCCGGCTGAAGGGTGTTTCCTCTGTACAGATCCAACCAAAGCTGAGATGTTTGACCGAAATGATGGAACCATGTTAGGACACAACAAAAAACAGCAAATCAGTTTGAACACTTTCATAGTTAAGCACAGGGGTGAAGGGATGAAAATCTGGGCCTGATGTAGACCCACCTGGAGTCAAACAGGTGGGTCTACATCAGGCCCAGATCAGTTGGCCTCGGCAGATGGCCGCTCATACTGAGTCAGGTTCTGCTGGAGGTTTCTTCCTGTTAATAAGGAGTTTTGCCTCTCCACTGTCACCCCAAGCATGCTTGGTGTAAGGGATTGCCTTTGAGTCAATGAGTTGATGCAATCAACTGGTTTTCCTTATATAGAAAACTTTGAATCAATTTGACTGTATGATCTGGTTGAATGGTAAAGTGCCTTGAGATGACGTGTGTTGTGAATTGGCGCTATGTAAATAAACTGGATTGAAATGAACCATGAAGTCCTCTGAAAACCACAGGGTTCTGCAACAGTTGATCGATGGAGACTCGATGGAGACGTATGGCAGCACATGCTTAAGCGTTGGCCATAAGTTACAGGTAAGGTATTTGTTCGTTGACATATTTTAAGTGTAAGTTACTCATAAGTCGTGGTGTCCAGCTTATCCAAAACCTATGAGTAACTTGTGTGTAACTTATCAAGAACTTATGTCCAACACATAACAACGTATTTGACATGTTCCGGTCGACCACTGAATGTGTTTTTAACATACAGCTACTGTTTAATGGCGTATTGGCAGTGTTTTGGTATAAAAGGGGGTTCACATGAGGAACCTGTCAGTTCTCCTAAAGACTTCATCCCCATCATATGGTGAGCGAGAAGGTGAGTGTGATGGATCCTCTCTGCATTTACGCCCACGGCCATGACCAACAAATGTCTTAGCAGACGTGATGCTGAATCTGCTGCGACTGCAAAACTCCTTTCTTTTTTGGCGGGCTGTAAATACTAACTCGGTTAATACCGTGATCAAAGAATCTTTTTATGTAGGCTCCAGACGCATCACTGTCCCACTCAGGACACTGGCTTATGCATCATTTGATTGGCATTAGGCTGCCATGCGTTATGCATTAGTTAGGCTGTCGTTGGACACATGCTCAGGGCTCTTTATTAATACACTATATACACCTAAAATTGAAAAAAATACATAATAACTTCAGTATGGAAGGGTTTAAGGAAATTCTGGGATGTCAGGCATATGCTGGCTAAATTGACAGGGAGTGACAGGGCCCTAAAGTTAAGGAAGAAATTCAGAAATTTCAGAATGTAAAGTTCCGAATGGAGGTTCATTAACATGTTTCTGCTTGAGGATTTTCTAACAGTCAGACTTTTGATTCATTTCCCTCCATGGCAGCTCTTTGGCTTTGTTATTACACTAAATGTGGATGTTTGAGTCTGAATCAATAGATTTCAATAGATCAATTGATCACCGTTAACATTTTGATGTTTATTTCTGAGAGATGAAGAGTGGATGATGGCATGGTCAAATACAGTCGCAGTGTGTGAGAACCTGTCTAGCCCTCAGAGTGAGGACAATTTTTCCAATTTTACCATCAAATTGAGGACCAGTTGTTGCAAAGTGAGGAAATTTTGCCGGTCCTCACATGCTATTTTGCTAATGGTTAGATTTAGGGCTAAGGTGTAAATTGGTCAGGGTTAGGGTGAGGTATGCATTGGTAATGGTTAGGTTTAGGGTTAGTATTAGGGTTAGGGCATAGAAATGGTTGAAAATGACTGAAAATCAATGGAAGTCAATGGGAGTCAATGAATGGTCCTCACTATGAAGGCAGAACGAGTATATGTGTGTGTGTGTGTGTGTGTGTGAGTGAATTAAAAGGAGATTTTGAAGAATTTTGTCATGTTGGTTATTGGTAAGCTCATATTAATATTTACATAATATGATGTATCTTTTTGTAATTTTTAATAACTGACTTTTTTCAGATCAAGTTATTTTTCTTTTTATATTCTTTTTATTTGTTTTTATTTTACTGTTACTTCTGTAACAGTGCAACCAACTCATTTCCAGCTCCAGTTATTTACCTCCCACTGCCTGGCTTTAATGGTCCTTTCACTTTTTCTGCTCAGCTCTGCAAACTGGCCTCTGATTGGCCGGTTCTTGCAGCGGCGTGTAGTGTGGCGTCCAGGTGTGTCCTGTTAGCTCTGACCTTTTCGCATCTCATCAGCAAAGGTCCATCCAGGGAGGTGTTGCAAGTCTATCTGAGATTTTCTGGCAGAGAAGCTTGACTTTCCACTCCTCCTGCTGATGCGTTTTATTTCGGGCTGCAGTGATGTGCCTCAATCTGAGGATCAAACAGCTTACAGGAATCAGATTTAAGCTCTGGGAGCGGCAGCCAGAACTTCTCCATCCAAATCCTCCTTTTCCAAGAAGGAGTCCCCAGCAGATTACCGCCACCGCAGCCTAGTGGAGAAGTGCCAGCTATGGGAAATCCTCTGGTTGTCGCTGAGCATGCTCAGTGCAGGAGCGAAGGGATGATTTATTTTTAGCTCAGAGGTTAAAAAGACTGATTTCTGGTTCAGGTTGTTTTGTGGTTATTTTTTTCCTTAGACTTTGGTTTGCATTGAGTCTTTCTACAATGCAACACTCCTGATTTAAATAACCACACCATTTAAACCAACAAATAAACAAATAACCCATTGAAAGTGTCATATATTCAGGCTCTCTGTCTCCAGCTGCCCATCTTTAAACCATAACTGGTTCCCGTTAAAAAAGATACCAACGATAAAAAAATTTTAAAAAGGATTTTAGCGCTCTGAGAATCAAAGACTGGAATCAGAGGAAGCATTTTCACTTGAATTTTACACACTTTAAAAGATTACTTTTCAGTGTTGTTTTATTTACAAATTTAATAAAAATTAGAATCAGAGCAGATTGGAAGAAGGCAGCGTAGAAAATGACAGCAGCACCTGTGGAAGGTTGGATTTAACGGGTCGACAGAGGAGGTCCTGTGCTGGTTCTTTCTTCAGAACCATGTCCATTAATACTCAGGACCTGGAACTTCCGTTGACCCCTGAGAAGGAAGTGTTGACAGAAATGTCCCCGAAACTATTCAGTTAGAAAGTGGAGAAAACAAACATTCATGCATTTAGTCTTAATCGTCTCTGCTATTTTTTTTCCTCCTTCTGCTTTTACTGAATTATTATCAGTCTAACTAGTTTTGTCATACTGAAGATATCCGGTTAACATTCTAGTTACATTTAGTAGTTGGTTCTTTTTAAAGCCAGTAACTGGGTTCCTCCTGGTATAACATTAACCTAACATCCACCTCATTTTGGGAAATTCTTGCCTATCTTGCATACCCAAATGGAAAAGCAAATAACTGAAGTGTGACACGTTATTTGAAAGCTAACGCCTTCTAGTTTCTGAATATATAGCCTACATGAAAATTTGTTGAGCAAAGCACAGTCCAAGCTGCATCACTTCAAACATGACTCAAACTTGTTTTCTTTTATTTTTGAAAAAATAGGTATTTTTTTAACAGCAGTAATAAAAACATGCTCACTTGTTGTGGCTGCTTTGTTTGTTTACATTTTGACATGCTGCTATATCTGTGTGTTAATTGCATCCATAAAATGAACTTGGTGGTTGAATTGTGGAGAATCTAAGCTTTCCAACAATGATTAACATGTCTATATTGGTAAGCATTTTACCAGTGTAATTTTCATGCATTCTGAGTTATTTGTTGTTTTGAGAGGTTAATATAGATATTCATGTTGAAGTATTTAACTCATTTAATCAGCTGATGGAATGAACTAAGACATGTGCATTTATCCAGGTGATTTCCTCTCCATCCTCATTTCTCAGTTTGTGGCTTCTTCTGTTCTTCATAGCTTCTCTGTTACTGACTCCTTTGTTTTCTTTGCGATCATCTTTCTTTTATCCAAAACAAGCAAACAAAAGGGCCTTAAGCTGAAAGTCTATGGTACCAAATCGATATTTTATGGTTACCTGCAATTTCTAGCTCTTTTTAGGTCATTAACTCACTGATTTAACCGAACGTCTGATCTGGATGAACCCTTTTTGCCGCTAAAGGAAAGTTTCTTCCTATAAGTTAAACAGAGCATCATTAAGGAGAGTCTGTTCTTGTTTTGCAAATCAAAATTTGGTTGTCCTAATTTACATCAAGTGAGTCCAGTCTGAATTTGATGACTTCATGACATGAATTAAGTCTGGTGTGCCATTGCTGGTTGGAAAGCAAACCTGGAGCCACACGGCCCTTTCTGGAACCAATTTGAGACCCATGAACAAGAAGATCAGCTAAAATTATCTTCTTACATTTTAGTGAGATGTTCTGAAGCAGCCTGACTCTCCGTTCACTGCTCCCCTCCTCACCGTCGCTCTCATCATATCCATCCTCTGTCCATGGTAATCTTTCTGCAGCTTTTCCACATCCGGGGGCTTTTTCACCCCATTTCTTTGTGTCTCTTCCAAATCGCTGAACGAGGAACATGCTCAGTTTTCAGTCTTTCATGGCTCCTGCTGTAAAAGTTTATTTGCCAAATTTTTGTCTCCTCATCAATGATGATTCCCATCTAGGGGTCTTTCTGCTTGGAGTTTTCATGTTCTCCCTGAGCATGTGTGGGTTTTCTCCGGGTACTCCGGCTTCCTCCCACAATCCAGAAACATGACTGTTAGGTTAATTGGCTTCTCTAAATTCTACTTACAGGTGTGAGTGTGAACGGTTGTTTGTCTCTGTGTTGCCCTGCGATGGACAGGCGACCTGTCATGGGTGAACCCCGCCTCTCATCCATAGACAGCTGGATATAGGCACTAACGACCCCGCTTGGGATACTGTAGGTGTGATGGGAAATGGATGGATAGTCTGTTTGAGGTTAGCTTAGCTTAGCCTACTTTGGCTTAATTTATTTTCATTTTGGGCTCAGTGGACAAGCCTATTTTAGTTTGCACTGATCTCACTCCACCAAATGGAAAAATCCACAAGAAAAACATCCTTTCCAAATAAATAAGTGGAGACAGACTAGAGTTTTATGAACCTTTGTTAATAAATCTAGGTACATCTTTATACATCTATGTAAAAAAAAAAGTCTAAATTTGTTATAGTTCTTCGTAATTTACACCTTGAATGGTTTTAGCAGCTTTTCTTTATCTCTGATTGCAGGGGAGACTGCAGACTCATACTTTTCCTTCCTCTCCGCAAAAAACAAAAACTTCTTTAGTCTTATTCAATGTATTGATATGAATAATGTATTCAAGACAGTAATTTTGTTGTTTGTTTGTGTTAGTTTGGACCTTCCACCTGTATCCCTACGTTACCTACCGTAAATTAAGTTGAAAAAAAAAGAGTGAACAAGTCAAGAAAAAAAGGTAAAAAGCTAATTGAAAAGTTAAAAAGTAAAGTAAAAAAGTTAATAAGCCTAGGTAACAATCATATTTAGGTTCATAAACTAAAAAATGTCAGTGCCAGTATCAGTATTAATGTATTTAAGGTTATGTTGTACCAAAAAAAAAGTGCTTCTTGATTTTAGAGCAGGCATCCCCAAAGTCGGTCCTCGAGGGTCGCTGTTCTGCAGCTTTAAGAGGTTTCCCTGCTCCAGCACAGCTGATTTACATTTCATTTTTTCATTTTCATTTTATTTATTTTGAAACAGAATATGATTTAACAATGTTTACATTGAATGCTTCAAAAACATGCATCATGTTTCATAAAGGAGTAGGATGAAGCGTAAGCTTATTAGGCGTTACCCCTTAGTTACATGTGTCATGGTGGTAAAGGACAATTGTTTACAGTAAGACAAACAGTATACCAACTTTTTATATATTACTCTTTTTTGTATTAATCAAAAATACTTTTCTTATATTATTTTTTGAACTGCTGGATGATTTACATTGTTTAATGTTTTCAGGCAAGCCGTTGCAGAGCTTCACTCCGCTAATTGATAAACTAAAGCTTCTTTTTGTTGTTCGAACATACTTTCCTCTTAAAATACATTTTCCATCTCTATCAGAAAACAATTGTTGTATGTGCGCAGGTTATTTCTTGCTTTGTAAAGAATTTGAGCAGTTCTGAAATTGATCAAATCTACAAATTTGAGAATTCTTGAATCAAGGAATAAACAGTGAGTGTGATCTCCATAATGCTTGTTATTCGTTACTCGTATTGCTTTGTTTTGCATGATATTCAATGGTTGAATGTTTTGTTAGTGTGACCCCACACTTCAACACAATAGGTTAAATAAGGCTGAAACAATGAGCAGTATAATGTGTGTAATAGATGATTAACAGGCTTTTGCTGAACTGCGATCATCAGAATCAGCTGTGCTAAAGCAGAAAAACCTCTCAAACCTGCAGGACAGCGGCCCTCTAGGACCGACTTTGGGAATGCCTGCTTTAGAGGGTTTATCATGAATTTCTTTTAGAAGCACTTTTGTTATTTTTATTAATATATTCGGGCAAGTTGGCATTTGTTGTTATTACATCGACATTCATTTTTGCCATCAAAATATCCATGTTTTTTGAATGTCACTAAGTCCATAAATTATTTTTTTGGATTCAATAACACTATTGGCTTGACATTTTGAGTGTGCTATAAAGCAGCCATCCCCAAACTCGGTCCTCAAGGCCCCCTGTCCTGCAGGTTTTAGAGGTTTCTCTGCTTCAGCACAGCTGGTTATAATGATTGCAGTAGACATAAAGCCTGTTAATCAGCTTTCAATTAAAATCAGCTGTGCTGGAGCAAGGAGACCTCTAAAACCTGCAGGACAGGGGGCCTTGAGGACCGAGTTTGGGGATGCCTGCAATAAAGGGTTAATGTTGCTTTTTCACATTGAATCATTTTTCTCTGGATCTGTGCATCCAGCAGCAGAATCAGTAGGAACTAGAAAAGTATGATGAAGTCCTTGTGAATGAGGGGTTAGTTTACCCCACAGCTGGCTCTGAGGAAATGGTCCACTATGTTAGCCTATTTAGCAGAGGTTAGTTCAGCTTGTTAGACATTATTACTATGGTAACCCACCACAGTATTTTGGGCATTTAGATCAACAAAAGCTCCAGGTTGTATTTGTAAAAAGTAATTTTATTCAATATTTCAGAAAAAAAATGCCTAGAATATGCTTTCACAGCTCTGAACACCGATAAAGTCTCTGATTGTTATAAATCATAGGCACCAACCAGCAGGAAGACATTACAAAAAGACAGATTTCACACGCTCTTCTTACAAAAGGATCAAATGCAGCGCCGCGGTGTGGAAAAGCTTAGGTTAGGAAAAACACATCAGCTGCTTCTGAGGCTTCGTTCAAAGCTGAACTTCAGGAAATGTTTCCTGTCTGAGTCTCTGCTCTCCGGCGTCGGCAGCCATCTTCCTTCAGCAGGCTTCTCCCTCTCTGCACCCCAAGGGCTCAAAGTCACGGTGACCTCGCTCTGACTTGGCCAAAAGTCTGATTCCTCATCGGGACGAACTCTGTTGGAGAAACAGTGGATGAACTAATATCATTCAGATTATTGGACTAATACCACCATCTTAGATTCTCTGACTAAAGGAGATTCCAGTAAATCATCTCAGGCGGTGATCAACGTCGCTGCAGACATGAACTAACCATCCACTGTGGACCAGCCAGGGTCTGAGGCCTAGTGGGGGGGTCGTTTATTCTGCTAAATGCTGCATATATGAGGTTTACTTTTCTGAAGTGATGCAGTTCAGTCTGAAATGAAGGTTCTGAACCAGTAAAACTTTTATTTGAACAGAACCATTTTATATCATCACAGTTTCAGTTTATTTTTCTCTTTTCAATTATTGCTGTGATGTAGATATGAGCGTTTTTAGGCCAGGAGAAGGTCAGAAGAAACAGCTTTTGTTTGAAGTCAGGGATAAGAGATTTAAAGTTTCTAAACAGTCAGCCATGTAGTTAGAGCAGTGCGCTTTGCACTGAGAAGGCTGCAAGTACCCGGTTCGATTGAATGGATTTCTAAAGTCATCGGAAGGAGCCAAATGTTTTTAGCCGCTCTCAGGTCTGAACTGTGAGCCGTTCTTCTCCAGTCTTGCTTCATGTTCAGTTTAAGTTAGAATCACAGAAGAAGAAGACAGACCTCGTTCTCCTCCTCTTCCTCTTTTCTCCTTTTTTCATTGCTGGGGCTTTCCTGTTGTTTCTCTTCCTCCTTCTTCTCCTCCTCTTCCTCCCCCTGCTGTGATGAAGATGGACCTCTCTCCTCCTCCTTCTTCTCCTCCTCTCCCTCCTTCACATCTGTGTTGCTCTTCATCTCTTGAGCTTCTTTTGGCTCCGGTGGTGCCGAAGGTTCTGTTGGACCTTCCTTCTTAAACACCTCTCCACCCTCGTCCTCCTCGCCCCCCTCTTCGGCAGCGGTCTTCTCCTCCCCCCCGTCTCTGGAGCTCAGGTGTGTTTCTGCTGCATCCTGTCCAACACCCATATCGTCACCACTGCTGGACTTGCGGTGACGACGGGATGGAGGACGGCGCCGGATGGAGAGTCGGGCTCTGCCCTGGAGACGGACCAATCAGGGGACAGACACACAGGTGAGGTCACAGATTAGGTCACAGGGATGTCAGAGGAAGCTCCTCAGATTTTTCTCACCTTGTTGATGCTTGGCAAGATGTTTCCTTCTCCGGCAGAGGGAGGGGCTTCAAAGGAGGTGGGAATTTCTGTTGACGGAGAGATGGGGGCGGGGCTTGTGGGCGTCACTATAGAAAGAGGAGGGGCAGAGCCAGGCGAGGGCAGGGTGAAGCCGGGAGGTAGCTTTCTACATGGGCTCTTCAGAGGCACCGCAGTGGGGGAGCCCAGAGTCAGGTTGGCCTGAGCACAAAAAGAGAGTGATGTCACAGTGATGTCAGACTGCAATGCCACCGTTACAGCAACAGGGGGCAGCAGGACTGACCTGGAGCTTCTCGATCAGAGCAGAGTTCCTCTTGACTTTGGAAGGAGACGTGACGCCTGAAGGAGGCTGAAACAAAACAAGATCCAGAAATAAAACCATCTGAGGACTGAGGAGCGTCTCTATGCCGACCATCGACACCAGCGCCATGTTCACAGAAAAGCTGTGATCCTCTCATGGCAGCCATGACGCTTTAAACACAGTTGTTTAAAGCTTTGCTTTTGGTAAATTATCTGGCTTTTTATTAAAATATAATTCTTTCAGAAATTCATTTTCAGGTAAAACTCTAAAAACGAACGTTCATTTAAAATGAGCTGTTTAAACATGGTGGGGATGAATCGAAAGGATGACGCCATCTTTGATTATCGTTTCCAGAAGGCATCAGCCTGATGTTTTACCTGTTTATGAAGTATTGTTGATGGAAGATTTTTAAACAAACAATGGTGACCGATCAATCTACTTTTTTTTTTTTTGTAATAAAATAGGGATGGGGAAGTAGTAACCAGGAGAAAACAAGAGTCTACATCAGCGTAGCTTTTACTAGACAGAGGCCATCGATGAGGGGGCGGGGCTTCAAAGGTTTCAGGCTATCTGTTGGGCCGGTGAGTTGATTTATTATAGCAGTGAGTTTTATTTTGGCAGATTTGTCCTTTTTAGCAAAGAAGGCTAGTTAGCTTTTAGGCCTACACTGGACGAGCTAAGCTGTTAACAGTTATTTTGTCAAGTCTCTGTCACACCTTGACGATTTAGACCAGTGTATATCTGGCAAAAACACTGGCATACGTTGAATAAGTTATGAGCCCGCTGAAGTATGCTGGAACACGTCGACATCCAGGCTCCTGAGGGGAGCAGCTTTAACTGATGCTTCTTAATGCCCATCAAATGGTGCTTGTGCATCATTTGATGGGCATCACACTGCTGTGCGTTATGCATAAGTTAGGCTGTTGAACTGGATAAAAGCAGGGATTGCATTCAAGTCAATGAATCGATGTAATCAACTGGTTTTGCTTAGATAGAAAACTTTGAATCAGTTTGACTGGATGATCTGGTGAACTGTAAAGTGCCTTGAGATGACATGTGATGTGAATTGACGCTATATACATAATTTGAATTGAATTGAAAAATTGAATTGTTGTTGGACATAAGTTCTGTACTCATTATGAATACGCTATGCATACACCCAAAATTGAAAAAAAATAAAAGCAAGTTCAGCGTATGCCAGTGTTTCAGGAGATTCTGGGCATACGCTGGCTAAGTCGGCAAGGTGTGACAGGGCCCTCTCAGATGTCAGCCCAGCTGGAGAATGTGCGCTTCTTTCAAATTTTTTTTGGGTTTCGCTATTTTCTGATTTCAGATAATAAAGTAAAAAATCTGGGTGTTGTTTTTGATCAGGACCTGTCATTTAAATCCCATATCAAAGAAGTTTCTAGAATTTCCTTCTTTCATCTCTGAAATATATCAAAAATTAGAAATATCCTGTCCAGGGGTGATGCTGAGAAACTAGTCCATGCATTTGTTACTTCAAGGCTGGACTATTGTAATTCTTTACTATCAGGAAGTCCACAAACTGTAGTTAAAAGCCTTCAGCTGATCCAAAATGCTGCAGCCAGAGTTCTAATGAAAATTAAAAAGAGAGATCATATCTCTCCTATCCTGGCTTCTCTTCATTGGCTTCCTGTTAAATCAAGAATAGAATTTAAAATCCTCCTTCTCACATATAAAGCCTTAAATGGCCAAGCTCCATCTTATATCAGAGATCTGATTGTTCCTTATGTTCCTAACAGAGCACTTCGCTCTCAATCTGCAGGTTTACTAGTGGTTTCTAGAATTTCTATGGAGAGTGCGCGCAGGAACCAATCCGAGCGCGCAGTGAGACAACACGCGCGCGCGCAAAACCGGTCTAGCGCGCGCTCAACTCTGAAAAACCCTCTCAACACACTGTTCTCGCGCTCAGTTTCATCTCTGCGCGTGCTCGAATCCATCTCTGCTCGCGCTCGCTCGACCTGCTCTCTCTCCGCGCTCAACACCAGGTGTGCGCTCGGCTGTTTCTCCGCTCGCTCGACTCTCTGCGCTCGCAACTTCAGCAATGTATGTAAATGAACCATACCATCAGCCAATCACACCCAGCTTCTTTTCATCCAATGAAAGCATTCCTTCCTTCTTCTTCTTCTTCTTTTCTATCATGGCGGATCGCAAGCAACTTTAAGGTGTATTCCGCCACCTACTGTTCATGAGTGTGTAGCAACATTGTTTTACATCTATTAAATTCTATTTTTTAATTTTGTATTCTGCAGATAACTAAATAATGCTTTCCTTAATCTATAAACATCCTTTATATTTCCTTTATTTCCCAAAAATCCTTTAAGTTTCCATTCTTGGCCTTTCATTTCAACTACTCTTCTCAATTTTTCCCTTTCAGGTTCATATGTTTTACAGTTCATTAATATGTAAGCATTCGTTCCAAATACTACATCCGGTTAAATGAAAAAAATAAAATAAAATAAATAAAAACACAATCAGGAAAATCAAACAACTCTTACAGTTTCCTAACCATTTGATGGACAGAAGATATTACTATAAAATATCTTGAATTATCTCAAATAAACTT
Organism: Cyprinodon tularosa; assembly: GCF_016077235.1. Lineage (NCBI taxonomy): Eukaryota > Metazoa > Chordata > Actinopteri > Cyprinodontiformes > Cyprinodontidae > Cyprinodon > Cyprinodon tularosa. Next base: position 113,423 of record NW_024038551.1, on the reverse strand, counting down.
CAGTAAAACAGTTATTAGATCATTGCCTCATCCATCTCTTTTACCTGCTATTGACATGGATTTAAATTTGATGTTTTAAAAGAAAAATAAGGAGGATATTTCAGGTTCCAGTATGGTTCAACAATATATAGATAAAAAATATTATGGATATGTTAAATTTTTTATGGATGCTTCAAAAATATTCCAATATTAGGAATGGTGTTTTGTTTTAGTTTCAGAATTTATTTTTAAACCGGGTAAAAGAATCAGTGATGGAATTCAGCCTACAAAGAAGAAATGTTTTGGATCATATTGGCCTTACAATGGATTGAAGAAATCGTTCCATTAAGAAGTTTAGTTTGCTCTGATTTTAGATCAGCGACCGTTATATTAATTTAAACGCAATTATTCAGACAGCAGACCTGATCTGAAATTTAACAATTATTATTTAGAAGACCTTTTACAGATGGACTCTAAATAAGAGGGTTATTCTTTATTATATATATTAAAAAGAATAATTTGATAGACAGGATTTTTCAGTTGGTGGCGGTAATTGTTGTTTGCCAACCTCCATAAAAAAACAACAAAAAGAAGAAACACCCGCCACAAAAGCTAAGAGTAAGGCCAATATGATCCAAAACATTATCTATATACTGTTGAACCATACTTGAACCTGAAATATCCTCCTTATTTTTCTTTTAAAACAGCAAATTTAAATCCATGTCAATAGCAGGTAAAAGAGATGGATGAGGCAATGATCTAATAACTGTTTTACTGAAGTTTATTTGAGATAATTCAAGATATTTTATAGTACTATCTTAGGAATGTTGAAAAAATAACTGTAAGAGTTTTTGATTTTCCTGATTGTGTTTTTATTTATTTATTTATTTATTTATTTTTTTCATTTAACCGGATGTAGTATTTGGAACGAATGCTTACATATTAATGAACTGTAAAACATATGAACCTGAAAGGGAAAAATTGAGAAGAGTAGTTGAAATGACAGGCCAAGAATGGAGTCTTAAAGGATTATTGGGAAATAAAGGAAATATAAAGGATATTTATAGATTAAGGAAAGCATTATTTAGTTATCTTCAGAATGCAAAATAAAAAAATAGAATTTAATAGATGTAAAACAATGTTGCTACACACTCATGAACAGTAGGTGGCGGTATGCACCTTAAAGTTGCTTGCGATCCGCCATGATAGAAAAGAAGAAGAAGAAGGAAGGAATGCTTTCATTGGATGAAAAGAAGCTGGGTGTGATTGGCTGATGGTATGGTTCATTTACATATATTGCTGAAGTTGCGAGCGCAGAGAGTCGAGCGTGCGGAGAAACAGCCGAGCGCACAGCTGGTGTTGGGCGCGGAGAGAGAGCAGGTCGAGCGAGCGCGAGCAGAGACGGATTCGAGCACGCGCAGAGATGAAACTGAGCGCGAGAACAGTGTGTTGAGAGGGTTTTTCAGAGTTGAGCGCGCGCTAGACCGGTTTTGCGCGCGCGCGTGTTGTCTCACTGCGCGCTCGGATTGGTTCCTGCGCGCTAAACCGATGGCACAAATATCTCTCCATAAATTTCTAAAAGTAGAATGGGAGGCAGATCTTTTAGTTATCAGGCTCCTCTCCTGTGGAACCAACTACCAGTTTTAGTCCGTGAGGCAGACACCCTGTCTACTTTTAAGGCTAGACTTAAAACTTTCCTTTTTGATAAAGCTTATAGTTAGAGTGGCTCAGGTTTTCCTGAGCTATCTCTATAGTTATGCTGCTATAGGCTTAGACTGCTGGAGGACATAGGGACCCCCATTTCATCATTCTGCTTCATTTTATCTCTATACTCCCACTCTGCAGAATCTACTTGTTTAATCTCTAACATTCTGCTCTCTCTGCTTTTTCTCATAGTAGCTTCACCTCGTCTCTTCCTGTTTGGCTGTGACTCCATCATGGAGAAAAATATCAGCTGTGCTGCTGCCATCAACGCCCTTGTGAATAGATGTTGGAGGTTGGCCTGCATTTCAGTGTAGTCCTGTTTCTCTGATTGTGACTAGCTGTATGTGCTCTCTTCATCCTCTGACATGGGAGCTGGCTTGGTGCTCGTCTGCCTGGCTGTGTGTTTCCTGGACGGGGCCGCCTTTTACAGCTGCTTCTTGTGTCTCTGCTTTGTCTCCTTGAACCCCAGTCGGCCTCAGCAGATGGCCGCTCACACTGAGCCTGGTTCTGCTGGAGGTTTCTTCCTCTTAAAGGGAGTTTTTCCTCTCCACTGTTGCTACAAGCATGCTTAGTGTGAGGGATTGCCTTCGAGTCAATCAGTCGATGCAATCAACTGGTTTTCCTTAGATAGAAAACTTTGTATCAATTTGACTGTATGATCTGGTGAACTGTAAAGTGCCTTGAGATGACTTAATTAAATTGAAAATGATCTTAGCTGCTCTGTTGGGCTCTAAGATCCGCAAACAAATGCAGTGCAGTTCAAAGACAATTAATAGCTTATAAATAAAGATTAATGTATGCATTGGAAATAATTTTCTGAATCTTTTCTTATGAATATATAAATATTATGAGCTTGTTTGAAACATTACGTGCATGTGTGGATCACATAGTGAGTTTGTGAATATTGAGACTAATTTAGCTCCATATAAAACTGCTTAAATATTTCCCATCTCTATTTTTGTTTGAATAATTTAATATATTTTAGCTTCTGATTGGCTGAAATATCTGCTTTGCTGGTGTCTCACCTGCGCCTCGTCTGTGTTTGGGAGCGGCAGGGTTCGAGGCGGTCGTCTCCTCACTGGCTTATCCTGATGAAAACCAATCAAACATAATTAGCTCCACCTCATGCAGCCTCTCTGTGGAACATTTTAAACATTTTCCATTCTCTCTTGTTGTTTGTTTGTGAAACTCACCTCTTGGTTCCCAGCAGGGCTGTTTGGCTGAGGAGCCGGGCCTTTGAATTTTCCTGCGAGTTCGGCCACAGAGCGGCGCGGCGGAGCCTCTTTCTGCAGGATGGAAGGTGAAACACAGGTAAACACCTGGTGAGAGTCGGTCCTGTTTAACTTATTGTTCCTTTGTATGAGTAGTTCTCAAACTGAGAGGGGGCATTATTGCAGGGGGGCGTAGTAGAAGTGAACTAAATACTTTTTTAAATAATAAATACTGATGATAATGCTGAATTCTTGCAGACCTTAAAATAAACAGTAAACCACCTTAAAATATGTAATGGCAGTAAGGTTTAATGTTGTTTGAACCGTCGAAAGGATTCGTTGGAGATTGGTTGGTTTGGGGCATAAAATCTTTATTCACAGAAAGGGGGCCCACCAAGGAAAGTTTGAGAACCCCCTCCCTAGACCAAGAACAAAAAAAACCTACAAAAAACTACCAACAAAAGCTAATAAAAGATTGGTAAATTATAACAAACTCACAGCTTAAATATCACTTAAGAGATGATCAAAAAATTTTTATCTTCAAGATACAAAACAACCAGATAATGAATAGAAAGAGTCAGAAAACATCACAAAATTAGCAAAAAGAGAAAGATTTCAGCCATCTGATCTCTGTTTGGAGCTAAAATCCTGATTTTGGAACTTTTTCAGATTCAAGCAGGGTGGAACATTTTCTGATCTGCAACTGTGACCGTTCTGAAGCTTTTTACATTAGTACAATAATGGCATATTTAAGCATTGACACTCTGGAGTGTCTGAAGATTTGATTGGTTGGATGCTCCCTAATGGCCTTTGATGCAGACCACAGAAATTATATTAGTGGCTGAGATGCTGGAGCTTTCAATACTGCAGGAAAGGAAAAGAAAGAGAAGAGTCGTAGAAATTAAGGTTAACTCTGATGAAGCCTGAAGGATCCATGGGGCAGAGCTTTCACATAAAAACATTCCTCCTAAAAGGTTCTGATGTCTGAAAAAGACTCTCAGAAATCCCAAGAAAGAGATCAAGGAGAGGATCCGCCTGCACCTCTTCCTCTGGTTTCTCCTCTGAGAGAACAAATCCTTGTTCAGGTTCTGTTACCTTCTGGACTTGAAGCTCTAAGCCGGAGGTCTTCCATAGGGGGTCCGTTACCCCAAGGGGGTCCACGGAGGTACTGCATGGGGGTCGCAAATGTTTTGGTTCATAACTTTTTTTTTTATATTCCCCACTGCAATTTTTTCCACTTATTTAAATGTCTTTAAATCCACATTAACATGATAAACAATTGAGGCATTAGATGTCTTTTAGTCATCAATGCACACATTCAGCGACACACAGGAGCTTTTTCAAGCTGGGCACCGTTTCATTCACAACACCTGTCCCATCAACCAGGAATCAGAATCAGAAATACTTTAATAATCCCAGGAAGAAATTACTTTTGTTACATTACTCCATCTGTAATAGAGTGACTATAGGACCAGTTTGATATAACACCATTTCATACAATATATATAATTAGGGGTCCACGCTCCATCAGTTTGGGGGTCTTTGGCCTGGAAAGCGTTGAAGACCCCTGACCTAAGCTTCTGTTTCTGCATCAAACAGTGAGATTGTCTGTGGGGTCCTCACAAAGATACCCAGAACTCCCCACACCCAGCTGTTGACGTGGGGATGATCCACGTCCATCTCAGCTGAAGGCTTTACATAGCTGACATTCATCAGATAACCCCCCCCCCCACACACACACACACACAGGCAGCCTGAAAGCAGAGGGTGGAGAGTGAAGAAAGAAAACTGCCGTTAACCCACTTCCTCCTCCATCTGCTGGAGGTTTGCTGACTGTTTGTTTGAGCAGCAATGGTTGTCAGGGTCTGTGTTTGAGAGGAACAGACCTCCTTTGAGCCTTTATTTGACCCGACAGAGAACCGGGTTCTAAAGCACCAGTAGGAACTAATCCTTTTCTACAGACGGTCATAAACAAATTGGATCATTTTATTGTCTTTGGACAATTTTTGAGATTCAACATTTTGGTATGAGATTCAGAATTCATAAAAATCCCCCATAAAACAGCATTGAAAAAATTATTAAATAAATATCAAACCAGCAATAGCAACCATGGAACTTCGGAAAAATCACTAAACACCCAAAATCAGCAACATCATACAAACCAGTAACCATCAGTGGAATAATAATGAGCATAAAAAAAATTTTGTAAAAACTATAAAACAAACCTTACAGTTTATAAAAAAACAACTTATGACTAATTGATTAATTTAAAGTATAAATAAATAAACTAAAACACATTATGACCATAAAACTAAGAACTGCATCACTATAATCAATATATGATAATAAATCCAATAAATAACCATTAGAAACCAATAAATAAAACAACAAATAATAGCCAGTAAAAAAGTTAAGTAGTTATTATTTTGAAATTGCCAAATAACCGATATATAAAAACCATAAAATAAATAACAAAATCAACATTTTAACAAAGAAATAAATCCATACCACTAATAATAATACTATATAGATAATAAAAACACAAAGCTCGACAATCACCATGATAAAACTAATTCAGACGACCATAAAGTCAATAATTACAGCCACAATTCTAGGAATAAATAGCAGAAGTAATAAACATTATTTAGTCAGTAATTAATGACCAAAAACATACATAATATATATATAAACCTAATACCTAAACAAGAATACATTGGAAAAGTGCAAACAGATAAATTAGACTGAAAAGGACAAACACTGTAAAAGAGAAATGCTGCAAAGATACTAAACACAGAACAGCAAGGTTCAAATAGCCTGCAAACACATAAATGATGCCTACACACAAAAAAAATACAAAAGGAAAATGCTGCCAGTAGCAAAAACAAATGCAAATCATGAAAAGCTGCTAACGAGCTCTGCATATGAGTGAGCTCCAGACCACTATGGGGAGACAATCATTATCTCATATGGGACTTTGTTTCACAACTTTTACATAGATTTTGACAACGACAGAAGAGAAGACTGGGGTTCAGACAGAAATTAAAAAAATACTCAAGTTCACGTTACCACTGAACCCACTGCATTATATACTGGGTTTGACGATATTGGGAAAAAGGAAGTCCAGTTACTACAGATTCTGCTACTAGTAGCGAGAAAAATGATAACTTTGTCTTGGCTCAACCCTTTGCCTCCCACCCTTCAACAGTGGCAAGAAAGATTGAAGAATGTGTATATAATGGAAAAGATAACAGCAAAACTTCATGTAAAAATGGGCATTTTTCTGAGTGTTTGGACCCCAGCTATTTCCCACTTTGGATGGCCACTCTGATAAAGATGCTAAGTGTTATAAAAAGCTGCTAGGCCCCTTGACATAAAAGACACTGGATATAAACATTTCTCTTTCATGTGAGCCGATGAAAACATCTAAATGTCAATTGCCAAAATGGACTTAAATGTTTGCTGTGACCCCCCCCCCCCCCCCCTTGTTTGTTTTTTTTTCCTTTATGTAGGTGCATTCAAAAATATACATATGTATGTGTGTTGGATTCCTAATAATCTTAAATAAAGAATGTTAAAAAAAAGAAGAGAAGACTGTCTGATAACAAAATTAAACAGGTGGACATTTGATAACCCAGTATAAAAACTTAAAGACCAAAAAAAAACCCCACAAAGAACTGATGCTGCTTTTAGCAAGTCTGCGTGATTAATTTAAGGTCCTGCTGTTAAATGTTCAGCGGTGTAGGGGGATTTTACAGCCAAGATGGCGGCATAGATAGAGATAGCAGCTTTTGCCCACCGGGTTAGCAGAGGGGACACACCAAAGAGGATTCAGCCTGAAACGACACTGGACTGGCTGGACCCCGGAAATGTAACGGTATTCCTGGAGGAAATATGCCAGACAGAGGGGAGGCACGGTCAAAGACCCAGAACTTTAGCAAATGAGCCGACATCAGAGCTAAACCAACAGTGAAACCAGCATCAGCATCTCATCGTCTACTCCCTGATCAACAGGATGGACAAGATTATATAAAATGAACAACTGGACAGAGCTGCCTCATGGGAATAATGGAGACCCGGCTGTGTATGGAATCAGCAGGTCAAACGATTATCTGGGCTGAGAGCAAATAAGACTCTGGTAGGACCAGAGGACAGTTGGTACACAGAGTCTGCCATTACTATGAGGCACCGCCCCACAGACCTGGAGACGTCACCATAAAAATACAGACTCCACTCAGGGAAACAAAGTACTGAATGTTGGAAAACTGTAAATCATATACCAGTCTCATGTTTACATTTGATCACAGCTGCATTATAGAAATAGAAATATCTTGAGAGCTGTACTGAAAGAAAATTTGTTTTGTATACTCTGTGTACAAAATGACAATAAAGTCTGTCGAAGTATAAGTCTAAGTCTAACTAGGGATGCATGATATTCATCGAGCCGATTAAATATCGGTCGATCTGCCTGAATTTTTTACCTGAAAACTTTGTGTGTGTATGTAGGCCTATTTCATTATAGGAATGGAAACTAAATTAGTTTATAAATGTCCAAACCTGACATATATCCTGAAATACAGGCATCACCTTGAATTATTTTTATTTATTCTAAACTGACAGAAAGCCCAGGTTTCAACCACAACCCCTGGATCTAAAGAGGTTTGCATAAATTTTAGCACGACCCAGCAGTGCACATTGTACCTATACCAAGTACTGTTTCTTTTTTGGTGGTTCCTGCTCCCCTTCTTTGCTCCTCCTCTTCATGCCCATTTCCTCCTCTATATCCTCTCCCACCTCGTTCGTCTCCTCTTCCTCACTCGTGTTACTGCCATTATCATTTCCCTCTGCATCAACTCCAAGGCCTAAAATAACATTGGCCTTCTTAGCTACTACTAACAATAACAGTAACATTTTGAATGCTTTTGCAAAAGAAAAAAGAGTAAAATCTTTAAACTCAGAAATCCAATAAATGAAACAGCAAAAATACAGCCCTGCACACACAAACATGGCAAGTGAAGAACTTAACCTCTTTCTTGAGACGGTAAAAAGTGTGATTAATGTAGAAAATGAACAGGAAATGCGATCTATAACAGAATTTGATTTAAATTTAATTTCTTTTAGATTTGAACACAGACTCGTTCCTAAACTATTTGTGCTTTTCTGGAATAAATAAATGTTTTCCTCTTTCTGATCAGTCAGTAATCCTATACACTGGAAAAACGAAAATGAAATAAGTAAAACATTTCTTAAATTAAGTGTCTTTAACCTTAATTTGAGTAGGTAAACAAGATACTTTGCCAATAGAATGAGTATTTTTACTCTTAAAATAAAATAATTAGATAACATGCACTTGAAATAAGACAATATAATTGTGTAAACTGTCTTGTTCCATTGGCAAAATGACTCTTTTACGTCCTCAATCCAAGAACAAATGCACTTATTTTAGGAAAAAATTATTGATTTGTCAGTCTAGATTTAGATTTTTTCCAGTGTATAGTTTGACACAGATTTTATTTGACAAAGCAGATTAATTATTTATGCCCATAAGGTGTTTTTTGGCCCTTTGGCCCCAATAAAATAAAATACTGTATAACAAGTCTGGTATAAGATACGGCCTTGTAGGCAGTTCTTGTTGTAGCCATGCTGCTCAGCACTAGGGTTGTTCCCTGCCAGGCTGACTCCAGTCACCCAGACCTTTTTTTCCTGCACCACAGGAAAAGTTGCTGAATATTACTGACATTAATACATCAGGCTGTTGCACTCATCTGTTTCTTCTTTCCTTTTAGCCTCTTTTGCCTCCATTGGGAGAGGACACTCCACTCACCTAATACATAATGCCAGATTAACCCTGCCTGACAGTGGATCTTACATTAGCCTTAGACTATTTTTCTCATTTTGTATACACAGTGTGTGTACAAAACAAAATTTCGTTTTGTATAGCTTTCAGAACATTTCCATTCCTTAAAGTGCAGCACTGATCAAATGTAAACAATGTGGGAGAAAAAAAAGGGTGTAAAAAATGCATTGGTATGGTGCAAATATGCAGAATTTTGGTTTGGTGTTATCAGTGTGATGCGGAGTCAGTGCTGTCTGATGGCGGTGGGGAAAAAGCTGTTTCTGAATCTGCTGGTCCTGCATCAAATGCTGTGAAGCCTCTTCCAAGAGGGCAGCGGGGAGGACATGTAATTATGGGGGTGTGAGGGGTCATTGATGAGCGCTGGGATGAAATGCCTTTTATGGAGGGAAGAGGCTTCAGCCTGAACACCACACAGTGAGAGGGCTGCTCAGAACTCTCTATGGTGCTTCTGTAGAAGGTTATTGAGGATAGGTGGGGACAGGAGGGCGCCTGGTTACATGCGACACCAATGGAAGCTGTGTGGCCATGCAGTAATACAGCTACGTTTTATTAGCTGATAGAAGACCACCGCCTGGTTTGATTGAAAGAACAAATGTCTCATCATCGGGATTTGCTCCGTGATCAGAGGAAATGTTACGTGGCGCAGAACAGTGGTGAAAATTGGAAGTTCAGTTTACTATAATACAAGTCTGTGAATAGTTCCGTCTGAGATGAATGAAAATAGTTGTTTTAATGGTTATAGTGTCATGATCTCGGCGCTGATGGTTTGGTTTTTTCCTTTGCTCCTTGCTTTTCTGTCTAATTGGTTCTGCGGCTGATTATTGCCGATCATTTCCACCTGGTTCCTCTACTATTTAAGTTGTGTGTTTGCCTACCATCAGCGCCGGGTTATTCTTGTGTTTTTGAGATACGTTCCTTAGCAATCTGTAGTCTGCCTGTTTCCCTGATCTTGACCAGTTTCTGCCCTGAGGATTTCGAGTTTTTTGCCTTGCCCCTGTCTGCTCTGTTTGTCCTGTCTGATCCTGGATTCTACCGGCTTCTGAACCTGGAACTGTCGTCTGACTTCGGCCTTGGATTTCCCCTCTGGACTCTGTTGCTGCTCGGCGTCTGCTGCGCGCTCTCTAGGAACTCTGGGGGCGTCTCCCGCCGCAACTGCGGTCAAAGCTCCGCAGACGGACTGAACTTTGAATCAGGTCAGTGACTTTGCTCCAAGTCGTGTTAAGCTCCATGTCCAGTCACTGATCTGTTTTCTCCCGTTTCTGCAGAGATCCGCCCCGCAGCAGACCTGTTTTTGTTAAATAAACGCTTTGAACTTTCCCACTGCCAGTCTCGCCTCGAATTCTGGGTCCTACATTCTGAGATCATTACATATAGAGTCAGATATGTGGCGGTAATGTTTGATTTATCTAAAGGTTTTTATCTGTTACTGTGTAAATGGGTTTGGCTGGAATTTAAGGACAGATTCTAATATATCTGCAGGGTGGGGACTATAAATCTGATAGGAGTTTAATTTTTTTATTGTTGTTTTGCACAATATGCTTAACTAAGTATTTTTTGTTGTTGAATATTAGAGATTTTGCAGATATATTTTTTATAAATACATTGTTTAGATTTACTTATATCTTTCTAACCCTTTTATAGAATAGAAAATCCATTTATTGTCCCACAATGGGCAAATTTACAGCAGCAGAAAGATTATTGAAAATGGTCACACAAATGAGGACCTTAGAAAAATGTATAAGAATAACATAATAGGGAAGAGTTAAAATATAAACAATAAAATCCTGTAAAGTGTTTTAACAATATAAAACTGGAGAATAAATAACCAATATGCAGCTATGGACATTTTTACAGTAATGGATATTTGAAAATAGCAGCAACATCAGAGATGTGCAAAATGACAGCAGCAGGTTATTTAACTGACTAAGGTTTCTATCATTACATTTGATTTGATTTGCTCCTGCTCCCGCTGGTTGGAACCTTTATTCCACTCTGGATTCTTGTGAGTGTAGTCTTTGTTCACTTTAACTTTTTTTTAAATAAATAAATAAACAAACAGTTTTGAAAACCTCGGTATTCATTCTTTTCCTGCTTTGTGTGTCAACTTTCACGGTTGCTAAGCAACAGAGCATAAGTCGGTAAAACCCGCCGAAGGGTGGACCTGTTCGAATTTACAGCCAAAACTCTTCCGGCCTCCTTATTTTCAAGGACTTCGAAGGATCCACTCTAGGTAGACCGCGTCCTTGGAGGATGCAGCCCAGGTTTTTGAACAAAGCCTCTGATTAAGAACAGGGCTGCCCGCACTGACGCGGCTCAGGGATTACGTCACACGGAGCGTCGTGCGCAGTGAAATCAGGACATTTCCTCACTTTCTAAAAAAAACCCGGGACGCCCGGGACAGGACGTAAAATACGGATATGTCCCGGGAAATACGGACGTTTGGTCACCCTATATCTATTACATTAATTCTCATTTTCATACAGTTAATATGTTAATTCACTAATCACACATTTCTATCATCTGTACTCTAGCATTAACCAGGAAAGTTGACGATGCATACTGATAGTCAGTGTTGGGAAAGTTCTCTTTCTACGTGAACTAGTTCAAAGTTCAGTTCACACATTTTAAAATGAACTAGTTCAGTTCATAGTTCACAATTCTAAAAAATGAACTAGTTCATAGTTCTTTTTTTATTTTTTTCATATATTGCTCAATTACACCATAGCCTTCTGTAGAACCACAGACAGCAATTATTTTATCAGTTATAACCCTGAAACTGTGCGTCAGATTTCATCTTCATATCCAGTTTTGAATCCTTATCCAACCAGGGTTTACATTAGCATTGAGGGGACAGCATTTCCCCATTGTTGCTTTAATGCTTTGTTGCTGTCCATTCACTTCACACTAGTAGCAGCTGCAGCTTTCACCCCTACAGTATAGTATTCTCAAAAAACATCAGGAAAAATGTGCTGCTTGAATGGTCTTTTTTATGAGTAATTATTAAAAGAAAAGTAGGAAAGTAGTCTTTAAGGTGCAAATGTTTTTTTTTTATTTTAATAATTTTTTCCATTTGAAATTCCATTTCAATACATACTAAAAAGGAATACTGGAATCCTGGAAAATTATACCAGGCAGGTTTAACAAACAAGTTACATGGATAGTAAAACCCTCAAGAACAGGGGTCTTCTATGTTTTCCAGACCAAGGACCCCCAAACTGATGGCGAGATGGAGCGGGGACCCCCTAACTATATATATTGTATGAAATTGTGTCCTATAGTCACTCTATTACAGATGGAGTAATGTAAAGAAATTAATTTCTCCCTGGGATTATTAAAGTTTTTCTGATTCTGATTCCTGCTTGATGGGACAGGTGTTGTGAAGGAAACGGTGCCCAGCTTGAAAGAGCTCCTGTGTGTCGCTGAATGTGTGCATTGATGACTGAAAGACATCTTCTGCCTCCATTTATCTTTTTACTACAGTGTGTTGATTTCATGTTAATGAGTATTTAGACATTTCAATTAGTGGGGAAAAAAATGCAGGGGGGGAATATAAAAATATCAACTAACCATGCAGACCCTCATGCAGTATCTCCGTGGACCCCCTAGGGGTCGCGGATCCCCTGTTGAAGACCTCGCTCAAGAACATTTTACTAACACAAACTGAGGGACCAGGCTGAGGTAGGAATTTAAGGTTACTGAAGTGCGGATTTTTTTACTGAAAGCCGGCGGGCAAACTTGTTGCCATCATCCTCACCGACCACCTGGTCATAAACCTGTTTTAAGTCGCCTCCATGCTGCTGTTGCTTCCACGCTGCATTTTGTTTTGATGACGCACGCGGCTGTAGGCTACGACACTGGTAGCTGCTGTTGCCAGATTGGGTGTTTTTCCCGCTACATATTAAGGCCTGTTTACGGTGTGATTTAGCCGGGGTTTCGCCTGGAGGGCTCTATAGAAATCTGGCAACCTATTGAACGGAGCTGAACTGAGAGAGCATGCCGTTCACAGACACCAGAATGAACGAGTTCACAATAATGTTCATCAGGCAATAATGCAGTACGTTCAGTTCACGTTCGCCCAAAATATGAACGAGTTCATGAACTTTCGTTCAATGAACGCGTTCAGGCACAACACTGCTGATAGTGTTTGTTGTTGTGAAACAATGTAAAACCAACCTGGCAGCTCTGTTCTGAGCAGTTTGTAATTTCCGTAGTAGACCTTTAGATGCGGAAGACCTTACTGGTGCTAAATAATCCAGGTGACATAAAGTCATCTCCCCTCCATCTGGTTCTCCCCAAAAACGGTTGGCGAGAACCAGATGGAGAACAACAACAAAATAGCAGATAATATCCCCCAACCAAAAACCCTGACTCAACACTAACACCAGAGCATTTCTACAGGCCAGAGATTGAGTAGGGAGGGACGGGGAGACCTTTGGGAGGACTAGCACAGACCTAAAGAGAGGTATTAAGTTGAACCTTCCTGACTACAGACAGTGCCATCCTCCACCCCAACAATACCTCTCCATCAGACCAGCTCAACACCTTTTTTCCCCTGACCAGCAGAAGGGCAAAGGATACAGGGGACACCAACAGAACATGACCAGTCCTCCCACTATCCAATGATATCAGGCGCCGCTAGTCCAGCATGGCAGCAAGCCACCAGAACCAGATGGAGAACCAGGATTGGTAATGTGCTCGTCAGCTTGCAGCAGTACTCAGGATCAAGTCCAACCGTTTGCTTCAGCAAGCTACAGCATCCACCTGTGTAAAAACTAATGACCAAGTCCTCTGCCATTACAGGGTGGAATGAGTAGTGGCCTGTCGTTCTGTCCCTGTTGATCATGAAATGTATGGAACGACTGATGTTACAGCATGTTAACTACACCCCATCTAACATTGACCAACACCAGTATGCTTAAAGACCCAACAGGTTTGCCGATGTCAGGACGGGCTGCTCCATCATCATCATCATCATCATCATCATCATCATCATCATCATCATCATCATCATCATCATCATCATCATCATCATCATCATCATCATCATCATCATCATCATCCTCAATACTGGCATCACACAAGGCTGTGTTCTGAGCCCAGTCTTTTATTAAAGGGCTGGTTATCCTCCCGCAGCAGTGTGTCGCAGTGAACTTGTTGCAGATACTAATCACAAACTAGCTGTGGGTCTAGATGCGGCCGAGGCAGTGAGGAAGTGGGGGCAAGTTTGTGCGTCAATGGAGGGACATGAGGGTGAAAAAGAGTGGGGATTAGAGACTGACACGGGAGTGGATTTTCACTCCTGTCCCGTCCCACTCCCACAGAAAAAAATGGTGTCCCTTCCCGATCCCGGGCCAGAGTAGAAATCTAAATCCTGTCCCGTCCCACTCCTGGTGAAATTACTCCCACTCCCATCCCGCTCCCATTCAGAATGACTCCCGCTCCTGCACCACTCCCATTCTTGTTGTTTTTGAGCGCGGGTGAAAAACTCAGAGCGGAAGTTACTATTGGTTTGCTCCCGCTCCCGTCTGCTCCCGTTAATGTTTAATCCTGTACCGTCCCAATCCCGTGATCGTTACTAATACTGACTCCCATCCCACGGGAATCTCACGGGAATCCCGTGACCCGTGGGATTCCCGAAAAAATGTCAGTCTCTAGTGGGTATCCAGGTAGAAAAAGGGTCCTAGTGTTCTCTTGCACTTCGCTCTTCTAGCTGGTTCATCTTCACGAATCGTTTTCCACAATGGGCGGTCATACAAACAAAACAAGCCGGTAAGGTACCAAACAGGAAATACGCATAGTGTAGAGCGGATGAAGATTTGACCAATCAGAGGTCTACTGTCTGCAGTCACCTACAATTTTGTAGAGGTGCACTAGAGGGTCTGCAGAATGGGCGGGGGGGGGACAATTTGCATTCTCACAATTTCTAAAGTATAAATAAGCCTTAACTGAAAACATACAGGTTTAAATACCTCAGTGTTCACCGGGATAACAAACTCAAGTGGAAAAGCAACTGTGAAGCCGTCTATAAGAAGGGACAAAGTTTAGGTCCCTGCCTACAACTATGAACATATAGACACATATACAACAAGGCACTGAAAAATATGTTTAATTTCACTTTGGGATCGATAAACTATTGTTGAATTGATTTTCATTGAAAACCTATAACTGTGCAGCGCCACCCATGACTCCAAAGCTATTTTCAGACCATGCAACCAGTGTTGGGCTGATAAACAGTGATGACACCTCACGACATTGGGAAACAAGGTTCTTGAGCAGCTCAGGACATGTCAGATGTCCTGACCTGGACTATGAACACCGCCCACATCACCCACAGGGCTAATTACAAGTGAAACTAGGATACTTATTATATTATAATAATATGATGTAGATGCATGCAGTTTTATCTCTTTATGCTGCTGACTAACCAATGTCTGTTGGTAGGAGATCTTTAACCATCTGCAGACAGTATTGGCATCTTTAAAGCTCAGCAAATAACTCCTAACCTACTTTCTGTCATCTCTATTAATTACCTTTAGTGGGCCCCTTAATGTTTGACTTTGAATGTTCTGAGGACAACTTTTTGCATATCTGCATATTTCAGCAATGTACCACAGTCTTGATTAGTCTGAAAAAAAGTTTTTTAATATAAATCTTTACATTAATTAAATATTTAGGAGTAGAACAGAAAATACATATTGCTTTGTTCAAATTACTGTGATTTATGTACCGTAGCTGCTTATATACTTATGGATTTTTTTTGTTCATTAAGTAGGTCTCTCTTGTAAAAGATATTTTTAATCCTAATGCAACTCCATAGTTAAGGTCTAATAAATGATTTGATTAGTGTAACAGTCTGAAAAACATAATCAAAAGCAACAGTTAGTTTTCCTCTAGTTTATCAATTTAATTGAGAATACTGAAAAATAAGGTAAGTGAACTAATAAAAAAAAAAAAGCTAATATAGGTCTATACTAATGGCTAAAAAAGCCTAAGGTATGGTAAGCCTTTGCAAGCCATTGTAAATAGAGATAGTTACTAAAATAGATCAGCTCAAAGTTATAAACCAGGCTAAGGTTTCTATATGCTAAGTTTAAGCAGCCAGTAAACATTGAGTCATTCTAAGATAACCCTAGTGGGATAGGTCATACTCGGCCTAAATAAAGCTAAACCAAACACAGTGGAGTTATGTTTAAGTCGCTAAGTTAAGGTTAGCTCAAGGTTACCTTAGCTTCAATAATAACTTAGTTTACTTTAGATCACTTTAGACTAATGTTTTGTAGCTATCCCTTGTTTTATATAGGTCCTGCTTTGTCAGTGATTAGTTAGTTTAGCTCAGTTTACCTTACCTCACCTCAGTCAAACTTGACTCATGTAGGCCTTGCCTATCTTAACTTACCTTGCCTTACCTTGCTTAGCTTCACAAACTCTATTCTTAGTTACTTTATGTTATCTTGGTTTAGCTCAGCTTACCTTAGGTTAAGTTATCATAGCCTCATAAACTTACCTTAATTTATGTTACCTTATCCTTTTTAGCTTGTTTTTGCTCAGTATGGTGTACTGTATGTTTATTTAGCATAGTTTGCTTTAGTTTTCCTAATGTCTGTAAACCAAAACGGCAGACAATTTGACAGAAGCATGATGTTTCTGTCAGATCCAGTGAGGGCAGTAGTTAGGGGTTCAACTGTGGGGAGAAATCTAATGAAATAACACGATGTTAATGCAGTTTATTGATATTATGCATTAAATGTAATATCAGGGCTGCTGAGTGGCACAGTGGGTAGCACTACGGCCTTGCAGCAAGAAGGCCCAGCCACTCTTTCTGCATGAAGTTTGCATGTTCTCCCTGAGCATGCATGGGTTCTCTCCGGGTACTCCGGCTTCCTCCCACAGTCCATAAACATGACTCTTAGGTCAATTGGTTTCTCTAAATTCTCCTTAGGTCTCAGTGTGTGCATGTTTAGTTGCTTGTTTATTTGTCTCTGTGTTGCCCTGCAATGGACTGGCCACCTGTCCAGAGTGGACCCCGCCTCTCGCCTGTAGACAGCTGGAGATAGGCACCAGCATCAGTTTTTTCTGCTCTGTGCCCTTTGAATGTGTCCTAATTAGAAGTAAACTGTGAAGCAGCACATTGGATGGTTAGTTCTCACTGGTTTCTGTTTTCGTCTAATAATAAACTGACTGTATTAAAAGTATATTCTGAAAGAAATCACTGTTAGCATAATTTTAAAAGTAATGAACTCAGCTTGAAGATCTACCAGTAAAAACCTTCTGTCTCAACCAGTCAGAGGACAATCTTCACTGAGGAATAAAACCAAATCATTGGATATAACTCAGGGAATATACAACTGAGCATAAATAATTTTATCCCTACCAAGCTTTATTCAAACTTATAGTCTAATACTAAAAAAGAGTGATCCACTATAGCTTAGTTGTCCTCCATATTTGATCATCACCAGGTTCTCGCTGGGTGCTTGTATCTTATAATTTCCACCTCAGATGAGAAACAGCTGACATATTTCATCAAGTCATTATTATTAATTATGAAGATGATTGAGGCCAAAAATCCAGCATCTGTAGGTAAAAAGCTAAGTCCTTCCCATGATCCATGAGCTGGTAGAACCTCGTTTTCTGTCTGGCCCCTTAAATCTGGACTTTGACTAGGCCATTCCAACACCTAATTTCATTCCTTTTCCTCAGACCTACTGCTAGACCTCTGTTCTGACGATAATCCAGTTTGGACCAAGCTTTAGTTGTTGGACACATGAGCTTATCGTGACTCAAAAATGCTTTAATAGCCAGAGGACTTCATGGTCCAGTCAATTACTTCATAGGGCCCAGATCCTGTTGCTTTAGAAGACGCAAAATCAATCCTCCAACACCATGTTTGACAGCTGCTATGAGGCATTTGTGCTCCTTTGCTTTGTGTGGTTTTCTCTGAGGATGATGCAGTGAACATGGTTCCAGACATATTCTTAGTGTAGCAAACCTAAAACCAGCTGCCATATTGCTTTTCCTTCAACCCAAACAGCCATACCTGTTCAGTGGTTTACTGGGAATACATTTATTATGTTCCTCTACTTATACCCAGTTACCTTCCCTGGCTAATAAAGGGGCTCTAACCCTTATCAGATTGATTTCTTAAGGTCATTCTTGATTAATTGCTTGTGGAAGAGCAAACTGTCTGGTTTAGAATGTGAGCTTCTCTCCCTGATGGTGATTAAACATAAAGGTTTTTCACTAGCAGCTCCTGAATTCGACATTTTCCTCTTAAAAAACAAAAACACGTGGGTGTTGTTTCTCACATTGTTCTTCTTTGGCTTTGTGTCTAAGAAATATTGACACAGTGTAGAGTATAGGGTAAACAACATTTTATTTGTGAAGCAATGCATGTTTTTTTCAATAAAAAGGGGGAAGAATTCGCACCATAATAGTATCCATGAATAATTTGAGTGAAACAGCAGCTGAATCTTTTATATATTGCGCAGAGTTGCATTGCGTAATTGGCTTCTGACTCTATTTTCTAAAGTTTCCTGCTAAGTTTCCTGATAAAGTCCGCACTGAGCATGTGCGTTAGCTAACAGGTAGTGTTGTTTTCACATTTTGAACAGATCAGAGTGAAGGCAATGAAAAGTTTTTCTCTGTAAGACAGAAAAACTGCCTGGTGTTCCTCCGAGTCAATGAAGTGGAAAAGTTAGATGTTAAACACACAGATAAAACTGACTAAATGTGTTAATTCTAATTATCTAAATGACACAGACATTAATCACTATAGATGTTAATGAGTTTTTGGATCATGTTTTTCCTTCTCTGGATCTCTAGATATGTTTTTTCTATAACACTGCTAATTACGCAGGTATAACTATGTTCTGTAAACATTTCTCTTTTTTTTGTACCTGAATGCAATTTTTTTTTTTTTATCTGAAAAGCATTTGTTCCCTTTCACATGTGTATTTCTTTTCTTTCCTGTTGTACAGCTTAATGTTTAAAGTCTTGTTTCTTCTGTGTTTTTTTTTTTACAACAGTCCCCAATTTTTCCCACTGTGGGCCAATGAAGGTATTTTTGAAAATTTTTCCTAAATCTTCAGCTCTGTGTTATTGACACGTGGCAGGTTGGTGTTAGCCACAAAGACTTACCTCACTCTAATCTGTTCTTTTCCTTAATATGATTGATTAATCCAGAATAATATGAGACTGAGGGCAAAGCGTAGGGACTCCAGCATGGCTGAATGGACTTCTAGTAATATTTTGAATTTTGGACAGTGTAAAGATCTGAGCTGCAGAGGAAAACTAACAGACAAACCGAACCAACGTTTAAAATGGGAAGAAACTTTACAATGTAATGAACCAAGTTTTCCTGCAGTGAAATCTCCAGGCTCCTCGGACTGACTGAAGGTGATGAGAGTCTTGAATATCTGCAGAAGCTTTGGATTCACAGTTGTAATGTCGACGAAACCTGATGCCCAAGTTGGTTTCCTGTTAGCGCTCGTTTGCAGTCAATCGCCCAATCTACCCTACAGGATCCTTACCATCGATTGAAAGAAGAACTGACTCAAAACATCCTTTAAATCAGAGGAATAGTATAAAACAAATGCTTGAATCTCCTGCAGTGACAATTTAGCTCAACTTTGTGTAATTTCTGATAAATTCAAGTGTGACGCAGCAGGACACACCAAAACCGGTAACAGTGTGCAGCAGACAAAAAGTTTGAAAGTTTTACCTCCATCCTGCTAGTCGTCTCTCAGCCGCCTCAATATGTCGAGTATGTGTGAAAGTGGGTGGGAGGGGACCTGTGGGTTAAATATAGACCTGGAGTCACGTCTGAGAGAGAGGGACCTTCAGCTCCACCAGGCAGAGGGAGATAGAGGAGGCAGCTCATGTTCTGTCACATGGGCATCATGTTTGTGTTTAGATACTCATTGATATCTGCTTCTTTGATACAACTGATGTCAGGTCAAATCTTCAGCAGAAAAGGAAAAGTTAAAAACTTTAAAACCTGACCAGGTTTCGGGTTGGAAAAAAATCTAGTCTTTAATAGAGACAATTTATGTCCCAGAAATGCTGTATAACTAAAAATATTAAATAAAATAAAATAAACAAAAATATTCAGATATGAGGAAACAAATGCAAATAAAATAAAGGAGAAAAAATCTGGTCTAAATTTCTCCACCATAGAAAAATAAAGGACCTTTCTTTCTTCGAGGAGGAAAGTTTTGGACTCAAACCTCTGTGATATTAGGCAGTAACATTGTTAAACTAAAAAAGATAGATCAGACCTATAATGATTGCTGGTGGTGTCCTACAAGGATCAGTGTTAGGACCAATACAGTTGGATTTACCCATTACACACATAGCATCTGAACATACTGAAACCTGTCTTTTTTGAAGAAAACACAAATAATTTTGTTCTAGACCAAATTTTTGGTAGCTTTTGGAAATGCTGTCATTAACTTTTGATCAAATCAAAACTTATAAACACTTTGGGAAAAGCTATATTAAAACAGTATTTTCTCATATACAAACTGGATGAAAATATGAAAACACGTTTCTTTTCTGTAATATTCAACCTCAAAATATACCAGAAAGGAAAATTATAGATCAGTTAATATGATGATTAAATTTAGGAATTCATAAAAATAACAGATATTTAGGGAACAACAATCTGAGAATGGATTGTAGAGTTTTTTGAAATTGGAAATCTGGGATGGCATTGTTTATTTTATTGGGATGCAGATGATTATAAGTTATGCAATAAAAATAGTGAAATGTTTCAGTTCTGTTAAGCTTCAATTTGAAAAAGACCAATAATTTACTGTAAAAATTCACCATATGTCTGCTTTTCCAACCAGGGATCAGTCCTGTGAGTCCTTATAAGAAAAAACATGTTTCTGTTCAAAGGTCCAGAAAGTCTGAGCGAATGTCAGAAACTTAAGGGCTGGACAACATTTGACCCACCTAATGGCTACATGTGAGATCTGTCCAATCACACTCAGCATTACCTGAGGCCTGGAAACAGTCTTCTGAACATGAGTTCATGGTGGTCATGAATGGATGGAGATGATCAGGAACAGCACTCAGGGAGGCAGGTTCTGATAAAGTCAGAGCTGTCTGTCTTTTACCAACAGACCAGCTGGTCTGAGGCTCAGGTTCAACTTCAGTAGGTCGTCTTCATCACATCTGGATGAATAAATGGTTTTCATAATAAAGTGACCACTGAAAATATCATCCCTCCAGAGACTTTTGGGACTAACCCAAGGTGTTTTCACAGTGGGTTGTGACTAGATGACCTTTACAGGTAAGCCTCCTGCTCAGATACACCTTCTCAGCTAAAAGAGCCAATGAAAAGAAGGACTTTTAGAGGATGCAGGTCTTCTCTTCATCTCCAGCCCTGCAATATTTATGGTAGAGAAAGCTCCACCTTCACCTCCAGAGACTGGAGCAACATTGTCATTGATGACCAGACGTTGTCATCTGATCCAGATGATGCTCCCTGGAAACAGATGGATTAGAAAGGGAGCGACAAATACTCTCTCAGACTTCTTTATAAAACATCTTTGCTGTGAGTTAAACCATATTTTATGGTTTCACAAAGAACCTCTCTGCTTGTCATCTCGTGGGCTTTTCTGCATCTTTATCTTCTCCTGCAGCCATCTTATCTGTTTTGATGATGTACATAAAGAGGAAGCCAGAGCCACTCTACAGGAGGAAGTTACTTCACTCAAGCAGAAAAAAAGTTAGCTTTCATTTCTCTTTTTTGACTTTCATCATTTCCCTCTAAGCAGACACATTTCTCCTGCAAAATCCCAATATGGCGACTCTTTTGGGTTCCAGAGGGTAACTTAAAATATGGTCATTTTTTAACTTAGTTTAAACTGAAATTTAGGTGTAGATTCTCGACTAATGCTCGGCCAATCAAAGCTAAGGGTTTGCCCGCGGAACAGGAACAGGTGACGTGGTTGGAGGGGAGTGGTGGAGCTGACAGGAAGAGACGACGAAGAAGCTGGAAACCTTATAAGGTGAAAAACAAATGCTCTGAGAAAACTGCATGAAGATGTTACTCAACAGCAGCTTCTGACTGACAAAATATAGGCAGTGCCTGCAGATCATGTCCATTACCTGTACAACATGTTCAGAGTCTCTAAAACACCTCTAATGTCTGTAGTCCTTTTTGGCATCAAGAGAACACTTGCAATGTCTCTAAAAATCTGTCTCTCTTAAGAACAGGGAAGTCAAAATCAGTGTTCTTAAGAGTGGGTATTCTGCAAATTTCACATATCTCCCCAGTCCAATAACCTGAATCAAATAACTTAATTACCTACTCAGAGGAGGTTAAGTTCTGCAAAGGTGTTTTAAAGCAGATACATATCTAAAAGGTGAAGAACAGCAAAGTCATTGAGGACTGTGTTCTCTAAAACCCACCCAGTGTCTGTAGAACACATCCAGTGTCAGTAGAATATGTACAGTGTCATTAGAACACATACAGTGTCAGCTGAACATGTTAAGTGTCAATAGAACATGTCCAAAATCCATAGAACATGTCCAGTGTCAGTAGAACAGGTTCAGTGTCAGTGGAAAATGTTCAATCTCAATAGAAGACATCGTGTGTCAGTAGAAGACGTCTGGTGTCAGTAGAACATGTCCAGTGTCAGTGGAACATTTTCAGTGTTAGTAGAAAAATTTTAGTGTCAGTATAACACCTCCAGTGTCACTAGAAGACCTTCAGGGTAATTAGAACCTGTTCAGTATCAGTAGAATACATCCAGTGTCAGTAGAACATATCTAGTGTCAGTAGAACATGTTCAGTGTCAGCAGAAGACTTCCAGTCACAGTAGAACATCTTCAAGGCAATAGAACATGTCCAGTACCAGTAGAACACGTCCAATGTCAATAGAAGATGTCCAGTGTCAGTAAAACATGTTCAGTGTCAGTAGAACACGTCCAGTGTCAATAAAAGATGTCCAGTTTCAGTAGAACATCTTTAGTGTCAGTTGAACATTTTCAGTGTCAGTAGAACATGCTCTGTGTCAGTAGAATATGTTTGGTGTCATGTTTAACTTTTTCAACTCTTTTGAAGTGTCACTAGAACACGTTGAATGTCAGTGTCCAGTGTTAATTTAACTTTTCCAGTATTACTAGAACATTTTCAATCCATAGAACACGTCCAGGTTCAGTAGAATATGTTTACTGTCAGTAGAACATGTCCAGTGTCAGTAGAACATGTTCAGTGTCAGTAGAATATCTTCAGTGTGAACAGAAGTTGTCCAGTGTCAGAAGAAGTGGTCCAGTGTCAGTATAAGACATCCAGTTTCAGTAGAAGACGTCCAGTGTCAGTAGAATATCTTTAGTGTTAGTACAACATTTTTAGTGAAAGTAGAACTTGTTCAGTGTCAGTAGAACATGTTCAGTGTCAGTACAACACGTTCAGTATCAGTAGAAGGCTCCAGTGTCAGTAGATCATGTCCAATGTCAGTAGAAGATGCCCAGTGTCAGTAGAACATGTTCAGTGTCAGAAGAAGATGTCCGGTGACAGTAGAACATCTTTAGGGCAATAGAACATGTCCAGTACCAGTAGAACACATCCAGTGTCAATAAAAGATGCCCAGTGTCAGTAGAACACGTCCAGTGTCAGTAGAACATGTCCAGTGTCAATAGAAGATGTCCAGTTTCAGTAGAACATCTTTAGTGTCAGTTGAACATTTTCAGTGTCAGTAGAACATGTTCAGTGTCAGTAGAACACGTCCAGTGTCAGTAGAACACGTCCAGTGTCAATAGAAGATGTCCAGTTTCAGTAGAACATCTTTAGTGTCAGTTGAACATTTTCAGTGTCAGTAGAACATGTCCAGTACCATTAGAACACGTCCAGTGTCAATAGAAGATGTCCAGTTTCAGTAGAACATCTTTAGTGTCAGTTGAACATTTTCAGTGTCAGTAGAACATGTCCAGTACCAGTAGAATACATCCAGTGTCAATAGAAGATGTCCAGTGTCAGTAGAACATGTTCAGTGTCAGTAGAACACGTCCAGTGTCAATAGAAGATGTCCAGTTTCAGTAGAACATTTTTAGTGTCAGTTGAACATTTTCAGTCAGTAGAACATGTCCAGTAGCGGTAGAACACATCCAGTGTCAATAGAAGATGTCCAGTGTCAGTAAAACATGTTCAGCGTCAGTAGAACATGTTCAGTGTCAGTAGAAGATTCCAGAGTCAGTAGAATATGTTCGGTGTCAATGTTTAGTTTTTTGAACTCTTTTGAAATGTCTTTAGAAGATGTTGAATGTCAGTGTCCAGTGTTCTATCCAGAACACGTCCAGGTTCAGTAGAATATGTTTACTGTCAGTAGAACATGTTCAGTGTCAGTAGAATATCTGCAGTGTGAACAGAAGTTGTCCATTGTCAGTAGAATATCTTTAGTGTTAGTAGAACATATTTAGTGAAAGTAGAACTTGTTCAGTGTAAGTAGAAATTGTTCAGTGTCAGTATAAGATGTCAAGTGTCAGAAGACGTCCAGTGTCAGTAGAACATGTCCAGTGTCAGTATAAGATACCTAGTGTCAGTAGAACATGTTCAATGTCAGTAGATAACGTCCAGTGTCAGTAGAACACATTCAGTGTCAGTATAAGACTCCAGTGTCAGTAGAACATTTTCAGTGTCTTTAGAAGATTCCAGTGTCAGTAGAATATGTTCAGTGTCAGTAGAAGTTGTCCAGTGTCAGTAGAACATGTTTAGTGTAAGAAGAACATTTTCAGTGTCAGTAGAACATCTCCAGTGTCAATAGAACATGTCCATGTTCAGTAAAACATGTCCACTGTGAGAACACTTCCTGAGTCGGTTGAAGATAGGCAGTTTCAGCAGAACACATCCAATGTCATTAGAAGATGTCCAGTGTCAATAGAACATGTCCAGTGTCAGCAAAACACGTTCAGTGTCAGTAGAACATGTTCAGTGTCTAGTAGTTGTCCAGTGTCAGTAGAAATCTTCACTGTAGGTAGTATATGTCCAGTATCAGTAGAATATGTTCATTGTCAGTAGAAGTTGTCCAGTGTCAGTAGATCATGTCCAGTGTCAGCAGAAGATGTCCATTTTCAGGAGAACATGTCCAGTGTCAGTAGAAGATGTCCAGTATTAGAACAAGTTCAGTGTCAGTAGAAGTTGTCTAGTGTCAGTAGAACGCATAGAACATTTTCAGTGTAAGTAGAAGACGTAGAGTGTCAGTAGAACATATTCAGTGTCAGCAGAAGATTTCAATTTCTTGTAGATCAGATATGGTGTCAGTGGTGTATAATACAGAGGATTCAATTTGGAATGCTGGTACATTCGCCTGGAATCGGTAGGCCTGGTAAACTGATGTAGCGGAACTGGCAGGTGCTGAGACCCACAGTGTATAGATGTTCTGTAGTTCCTGCAGTCAGTTACTGTGGTCTGTCAAATTTCATGTTGCCTCAGATTAGTTATAGAACATTGTTTAATGCGCTCCATGAGCAATGGCATAATGGCACAACAATAGGCCAGAAGCTACATTATCTGGGTAGGCCCCATATGAAGTACAACGCATGATAAAGGTTCAGGATAGGGTGACAGTTCCATAAATCGGCCAAGAAGAAACAATTATGCAATTCTCAGTAGTATATGATCACACATTTAAAAATAGTGACTGCACACCTTAAATGGAAACATTGGTGACAGCGCACCACCACTTGTTACAGACATCCCAAGTGCTTATCGACCAAACCCACCCCCCCGGCATAGACAAATGACCCGAAACGTGCCGCAGTGCCCCATAACTACGCACTTTATTCTTCACCTTCATTAGACATGGATATATTTTAGTATATTCTGCTGTAAAATGAGTCTTATCGGGCTAACTTCAGGTTCACAGCCCCCCTCCTCACCCACGCTCTCTCCATTAGTCTCCTGGTTGCAATCTTTACTCACTGTAGCAGCAACGTCCACCTCTCCCTCTTCCGTTCTTTGAAAGAATGTGTTTATTTTGGGAAGTTTATTCCGTTCTTCCAGCAGCTCTTCTTTGCTTTTTCTTTTCTGGAATCTGCTTAAGTACCTCTTTTTGATATCCATCATCACAAACACATTGTACGTAATGGTTATGGTCTTAATCTATGGTCTGGGTTACCCATAATTCCTAATCGTAGTGTAAAAAATAAAATACTCTAATACATCGTTCTTTTAAGATCTTTATTGCAGTTTAAAACATACAGTATTACATGAGTTTATTTTTTTAACCAACCGTCTAATGAACTATACACAGTTATTAATATTGTAACTAAAAGTACCACTACCTGCTTTGCTATTGGTGTTGTGTTTAAACGGCTCACCATCATGTTGAAATCTGGCATGTGTTGCGGTATAAATACGGTCTGGTGCGCTCAGTCACTTTAGTATTAGGTGGGTTTTTCACATCATTACATCTGCAAAGAGACGTCAGTCAACAATTGCTAGTCAACAATTGCGTTGGGGCCCTACCAGGTGTCAGTGATAGGGCCCCTACGAGGTTGTGGGCCCGTAAGCAACTGCTGTCTCTGCTTAACAATATTTACGCCATATTTCGTGAGGTTACATTGCAGAGCAGCTTGATCTAACCGACACATCTTAAAGTTTGTAAAGCATCAGATGTGATTGGGGCAGATCACGTCACTGAAGTCTGGAGCAGCTGACGGTTCCTTCATCTCCAAACAACACCGAGCTCCAGATGAGAATCACGATTCATAATGACTTGAATAAAAAGGTTTAGAATGAATTAAAGTGGAGATTGAGTGTCAAACGTTTATGGCGTGCTGTTTGTAAAGTTAAGTAATCAAAAACGAAGAGCAATATTTTTAGTTATTTATCACGATACCACAAAAAAAAATTTGGTATGTTTTTCCAAGTCAGATTTTTACCAGGTAATTCACACATTTATAGTTCCAATATCAATATTTGTATTGCCGGCTAAATAGTTTTAAATCCAGCTTAATATTTATTTGTCAAAATTAAATTTCTATTTTATTAGCTAAACATGTAGGATCACTAAATATTTAGTTTGCAAACTAAATATTTAGCAAATATTTTGCAATCACTGTTTTCTGCTGCTTCAATGTGGATTTGAAATTTATATAATAAGGAATCCGAGACTCTTTTTATGGTCTATTGTTGTTTGCATTGTTTTTATTTATTAATTTTTTTCTTTATTAGTATCCTGTCTGGCCTTGTGGCAATAAGAATTGCCATCTTAATGCTAGAAAAAGCCCACAAAATTTTATTCTCACAAGTGGAGCATCATCGCTTTTGCTATAGTGCTCCGCTTGATTTATATATCTAAATTGTTTTATTATGATTTATGTAGGGAATAATTCAGGTTATGTGCACACTATATTAAGAAAAAGTAGGAGAGAGAAATGAGAAGAAGAAAAAAACAGGAGAAAAGGTGAAAGAAAGATGAGACAGAAGAAAGACATTAACGGACCTTCATTAGTCTGCTTCATTACCTGCAAAACAGCACAACCAACTGATATAGAATTACAGATACAATACAGCTTGATACCATCACTGAACTATATACAGTATTAATGAATACCAAATATATACAGTGGTAGCCAGTAGTCTAGTTGTAAGAAAAAAAAGGGGGATGGTGGATTTTTATTTTTGGAAGCATACATATCCTAATTAGTATATTTTATTAACCTAAAGCATTATGCATGGTATAGTTGTTACATGTCAGGTCATTGACCTTGACCAAGGCACCTTACAGTAGAGCTGCAGTCAGTCCCTGGACTGGCATGGCTATCACTGCCCCTACATAGTTAGGGACTCATTTCCCGCTGGGATCAGCTTCATAGTCATGGTAGGACACTTCTCTGATTTTTTATTTTTTTATTTTGCTCATGCTACTCATAAACCCACAGCCCGCCAAATGTTGAAGGGGAAATATTATTGCCACTACTGTTAATATGAAGTGGAAAATTACACATTTAGTGATAAAATGTCACAGGGGATGGTATGGGGGGGATGGTCATTTGAGAAGGGGGATGATTTTTAAGATTTTTTTTAGAAGGGGAATGCCATCCCCCCTCACCCCCCCTCAACTCGAGTACTGATGGAAGCTGAAGATAAAACTTGTGCGCTTGTGGGTGTGAGGTTTATCCATGGGAAAAATCTTCAATAGTGATTGTGAAGAGCCAATTTTTAAAATTTGTATTAGCATTCATTAGCGATTTAAGGATAGAAATACATTTAGTACCATAATTAAGTTATTTATGGTGATGTGGATGAATATCTGCTTGCGTATGCACAAATGAGCTGATGGTACGGCTAGTACAGATCATGAAGCTCTTGTCTCATTCAGTTTTACTTATACTCCCTCTTATTCTTTAATTTAACGAACTTTTAATATATCCAAACTGAGTGGTAGAAAAGTAGACTTAATCCTGAAGTCTATGCTTATAAATCACAACCATAAAATAGCAAGACAACATATAACTCTACATACAATAATGAACTATCTGAAGATATTAACTAATGTAGGGAAGCCCAGACCGGTCGTACTCGACTTTTTTTTCCCTCCATTTGCCTTCTCAAGGAATGACATATCTATCTCATTATCATGGTACCAGTGTGCACAAATGATAATTTTTTTTAGTTTCCTTTCTCTTTTGACTCATTTTCAGGTCATGGTGGAGAACTGGATTGCATGGAATACAGTAGAAATTAAAATCTTTAATCTGGACTCATTTTGGGGGTTAATGCATCAAACCTGTTACAGGCGTAACACCCGACACTAAGGTGCTGGAGGCATAGGTCTAATTGCTTATAAATCAGAAGTGGAAGCAAAAACCGAGAAAGCGTTTTTTTAATGAGAAAATTATCATGTCGTTATCATGAGAAAACAGTTTTTCGTTATCTTTAGTTAATGAGGGAAATTATCGTGTTTTCTTGAGAAAACCACCATGAAAAAATATCGGAGGGACACAACTGCTCTCGGCTTCCCTACATAAGTTCACCGATCAGTTTTACGAATATCTTTAGGCGAACAACCTGGAGAACCAATGAACCAGATTAGAGCCTTACGGAGTTTTCAGATATTCTGTTTAATTTTATTTAAGTCTATTTATTCATTCCAGCTGCAGCTAAGGGTCTGTCTTACTTTTTGTTGATTAGCTTGGTTTATGTCACATTTTAGGTCCTCCTCTTTAGTAAAACAAAACACGTCAAAGCTAAATTAATCTGGGAACGAACCAAACATTTATCTCAATGATCAGCCTAATCCAAATCAAATGAACCAATTAACACCTTCACCATAACACATTGCAGCTCCCCATCAGCTTGTGAAGACGAAGTTTCACTTCTTCCTTTTTTAAAATTGGTGCACTCTGCTCCTCATTAATACGTTAATAGCTGCCAACCAGCTAGCTAACAGCTGTTTCTGCCTGCAGCATGCTCAATCGCCCTTTCTATCATAATAATCTACACAACATTTTCCCTCATTCATAAAACTGTAAAATGTGGGACATTTCCAGGGACAGGTGGTCCAAAACGGAGACTGTCCCCGGAAATTGGGGACGTCTGGTCACCGTAGTCTGAGGGTCCAATCAGATTTATTGTCAAATTAAAGCAACTGGTCTTACAATTATATGAATCCTGTGCTCAAATCTGGAGGTGAGGGTCTGTGGCTCAGTGCAGCTACCTGCTGTCAGAGCTGGAGGAGGATGTTGCCATCAGCAGAAATGATGCATTTATGTTACCTTAAACTCCAAGTGTAATAACTCTGTAATCACCTGCATAGAAACACGTTACCTGCAGCTACAGGGGGACACTTACACTAAAACATCCTGATGTTCAGGTTTTCCATCTGATAAAGAAAAAAAAAAGGTGGAAAATACCAGACAAACTGTATGGAATAAATATTTTTATTCTTTAAAATATTCTTTGCTGCAAACAAAAGAATTGATGAGGAAAAAAAGGGAGAATATTTGTTTTTTTGTGCTTTATTGTCTTAATTATTTGACAGACAGAAAAGCTTTTTCTTTTTTCACCTCTTTAGTTCTTGTTTTGGAGCTTTTCACTGATGTGTTTAAAGTTCAGTTTTAACTCCCTCTCTCCGTACCTCTCAGCATGCCTGCAGGAGGAGCCTACATGATGCTTCATCTTGACCCATCAGGAGGATCATGTCTGGCTCAAAGCTTCAGGACTGTCTTTCTTTCTCCTGAAAATGGTATAAAAAGCTTTCTTCCTCCGGCTGACCGACGGTTCCTGAGAGTCTCCTCTGTCTCTCTTCATGGCGGACAGCTGGATGCTGGCTCCTTGTCCACTGCCAGACGAGCTGGACGAGGCGGATGAAGAGAAGATGATGGAACCGGCCGGAGCTTCTGAGGTGATGAAGAGGGAGTGTGTAGAGCAGGACGAGGCGAGGACTGTGGAGGAGTTTCCTCTCAGCTCTCCCAGGCTGGAGCTCTTCTCTAGACCTCCTCCTCCCAGTCTGTGGGCGGAGCTTCCACCCTTCAAGGGGTGGGGTCTGGAGTCCAGAAGATACGGCCTGGAGTTGTTCAGAGCTTGTGATTCGTTAAGAGACAGTGGGAGGGTGGAGTCAGAGTCGGATCGGCTCATGACGTCCCTGAAAGGAAGAGGAGACGAAGATCAGAACCTGAATCCAGAGTCTTCATTACATCCTAAGTTATCAGAACCCTGAGGGTCAATGAGAGACCGGACCACTACACTGGAAAAACGATCAAGAAATTAGTAAAACTTAATTAATCTTTACCATTAATTTGAGTAGGTAAATGAGATATTTTGCCAATGAACTGAGTGTTATTACTCTTAAAACAAGATAATTAGATAATATGTATTTTAAATAAAACAATACAATTATGTTTTCTTATTTTAAGTGTAACTGTCTTAATCCATTGGCAAAATGTATCTTTTACCTCCTCAATTCGAGAACAAATGCACTTATCTTAAGAAAAAATGACTTATCTTAATATTGATATTTTCCAGTGTAGGAACAGACCAGAACCTTCAGACTGAGACAGTTGCCCAGAATTTTACAACAGCTGCATGAACAAGTTATTGGAACCAACATCCATCCATTATCCGTCCACCGTTCATCAATCATCCATCCATCCCTCCCTCCATCCACTAACCTTTGGGAGCCAAACGTTAACCCGGGGTCTCCTGCCCTCTGTCTCAGGGGCGCGTGAGCTGCAGTAAACAGGATGAAAGCCACACTGAATTGTTGCTTTTATTTTAAAGGAATTTATCAAAAGTTCAAAGTCAAATATCAAAAAGTTGACCAAAATCATAGGATGGGAACAGGATACCTGATGGTTTCCATGGTAACTGGGTATCCGCGATGCCGCTTAGAGGCCAAAGGTCGCTTACACGCCGATCCATTTGCCAGGCTGCGTCTGAAGCGGCCAATCAAGAGAGAAGAGCAAAAATGAAGAATAACAGATGCTCTAGATCAGATTGTTCCTGAGGAAGGGACCGGATCCAAACTTACACTGCAGCGTCCCGGGAGACAAGATGTCTTCGTCCATGTCGTCCAGGTCATCTGAAAGGAGCAGGTTCTGAGGAGTCGGGGGTCTCAGGCCCAGGAAGGAGGGGTCAAGGTTGAGGGCAGCAGCCAGAGCTCCCAGACCCGGATTATTGACCACGCAGAAACCCGTCAGAGACTCGATTTGCTGCCAGCGGTGGAGTTTCTCCCGCAGGGCTGCTGTTACTTCAGCCAGGGCCTGTCTGGGGTGGGGGCAGACAGCATTAGAGAACACAGACTCTGTAGGTTGCAGTCCGGTTCTAAAGGCCTAAAACCAAACAGCAGGACCAGACGAACTCCTAGCTATGGGTTCCTTAGCGAGATGATGACTTACTTGGCTGAGAGGATTTTATGGTCGACGTCATCCAGTGAAGAACTGTGAGCCACGTGGAACGTTCCAAACAGAGAACTTCTCTTCTTCTTGATCTTCTCTGCCTGGAACAGCATCAGTGTGAGCAAAGAGTCATCTGCAAACATTTTCGTCATCACTGATTTCCCTAAAGAGACTCATCCTTTAAGGTGGTCTGGCTCAACCCTTCTTCAGCTCTCCTTTCTTTCATTCAGAACACTTTAAAACTCTGATGGTTCTGTTCATTGTGAGGGAAAGCCTGAGAAATGAGACCTCAAAGTTTATTTAGGATCCTCACCCCATCTCTGGCCTGCAGCAGCTGCTTCTCTGCGCTCTGTTTCTTGCTGTTGTAGTACTGAACTTCTACTTCATGCGTCAGCTGCAGCCACTTCTGCAGAGCGTCTGGTGGCGTCCAGCGAGCCTGTGACTCAAGCTCCCTCTCAGCATTCTTCAGCGCCATACGGACCTGCAGAAGACAGAGCAGTAAGGATCAGCAAAGCACCATTTGAAACCTGCCCACTCATTGGTTAGAACCTGCTCATATGTTAGAACTAGACATGCACTGGTGTCTGTTTTGGGAGTGGATTGTCAATGACTGTTCATAGCATCAAACCTATATATTCTTCAACTGCTCTCTCCTAGGTAGGTATTGGGTATCAAATTATAAGAGATGATAAAGTATCATGAATTAACCACCATTTTAGTGGAGGAGGCAGAGCAGACAAGATTTTAATTTTTAAAAATGGAAGAAAATTATGCTGACAAAGGATGAAGTGGGGAATGCTCTGAAGAGGTTTGTAAGGTTCTTTTAAAAAAAGCCGTTTTAACTGTTTCATCATCCTACCTCCACCGCAAACATCGATAAGTAGTCACCTTTTCTCAATGCCTCACCTCCAAGTCTGACTAGCAACGTTCTCTGATCCCCCACTGTCATTCTTTCGCCTTCAGCAGTTAGCCTCGGCCAGACTCCCTCTGCTGATTCTCCCTGGCAGGCCACTCAACAGTCCTACTGCAAGCCAACAGCAGCAGCCTTTCGCCCACCCTCAGCATTCTGTATGCCCGGCAGGTTTATCCGATCTTCAACTGTGCACCAAGGATTTTCCATAATTAGCCTAGTTGGCCTCGGTCAGTCATAGCCTCTCTCTGCCCTGGTGCTGTTTCCCTTGCTCTACTCCGATCTACCACTGTGCTCCTCTTGAGTTGCCTTATCTCCCCTTTCTCTGCCACAATGTCTGCCCTTCGGGCTCCTACGATCTACTGCTGTTTTTCCTTATGCTGCCTTTATGTGCTCAGGTAAAGATGACCCTTTCCAATTGTAAAGTGAAAATTAAAAGTACATTGTGTTTAATTGCCTTTGTTATGTAGGATTGATATGTAGGAGAACATTAACCCGAGGTTTTAACCATGAAGCAGGATTACTGGCACCGAGATAACTTCAGGTTAACCCGGACTTTCCAGTGCCACAAAGGTGGATTCATTCGGAGCAAGGCTAGTCACCGTGGTAACATACTTTATTTTTCATACACAAACCCTTTACTTTTCTGTATTTGTTTTCAAATGGTTTACTGCATAATTGTTATATGAAGCTAAATAAAAAAATTATGGCACTCTGACTAAAACAAACATGTGCAGGGGAAATATGCCTGTCCGCTCACAAAACAATTACCCCTCCTTGAAATGGGCTGTCTTCATAATAAATGGCCGGTTAACAGTTATGGCCGATGATATGAAAATCGTCTTACCGAGAACTAATGATTGACCAGTGTAAGTCTACCTAAAGCCTGCCAATGATTACTTATAACCTCCCTATGACTGGTCAGAACCTGCCAGCGACTGGTCAAAACGGGCGCGCAACTGATCAGACTGGTTAGAACATGGCCTCGACTGGTTAGAACAGGCCCGCGCATGCTTAGAACCTGCCCGCGATTGTTAAGAACTGGCCCGGGACTGGTTAAAACGGGCCCGGGACTGGTTAGAACCTGCCCGCGACTGGTTAGAACCTGCCCGCGACTGGTTAGAACCTGCCCGCGACTGGTTAGAACCTGCCCGCGACTGGTAAGAACCTGCCCGCGACTGGTTAGAACATGGCCTCGACTGGTTAGAACCGGACGGCGACTGGTTAGAACCGGACGGCGACTGGTTAGAACCGGACGGCGACTGGTTAGAACCGGCCCGCGACTGGTTAGAACCGGACGGCGACTGGTTAGAACCGGACGGCGACTGGTTAGAACCGGCCCGCGACTGGTTAGAACCTGCCCGCAACTTTTTAGAACCTGCCCGCGATTGTGTAGAACATGGCCGCGACTGGTTAAAACGGGCCCGCGACTGGTTAGAACCTGCCCGCGACTGGCTAGAACCTGCCCGCGATTGTTTAAAACATGGCCGCGATTGTTTAGAACATGGCCGCGATTGTTTAGAACATGGCCGCGACTGGTTAAAACGGGCCCGCGACGGGTTAGAACCTGCCCGCGACTGGCTAAAACGGGCCCGGGACTGGTTAGAACCTGCCCGCGACTGGTTAGAACCTGCCCGCGACTGGTTAGAACCTGCCCGCGACTGGTTAGAACCTGCCCGCGACAGGTTAGAACCTGCCCGCTACTGGTTAGAACCTGCCCGCGACTGGTTAGAACGGGCCCGCGACTGGTTAGAACCTGCCCGCGACTGGTTAGAACCTGCCCGCGACTGGTTAGAACCTGCCCGCGACTGGTTAGAACCTGCCCGCAATTGTTTAGAACCTGCCCGCGACTGGTTAAAACGGGCCCGCGACTGGTTAAAACGGGCCCGCGACTGGTTAAAACGGGCCCGCGACTGGTTAAAACGGGCCCGCGACTGGTTAAAACGGGCCCGCGACTGGTTAAAACGGGCCCGCGACTGGTTAAAACGGGCCCGCGACTGGTTAAAACGGGCCCGCGACTGGTTAAAACGGGCCCGCGACTGGTTAAAACGGGCCCGCGACTGGTTAGAACCTGCCCGCGACTGGTTAGAACCTGCCCGCGACTGGTTAGAACCTGCCCGCGACTGGTTAGAACCTGCCCGCGACTGGTTAGAACCTGCCCGCGACTGGCTAGAACCTGCCCGCGACTGGCTAGAACCTGCCCGCGACTGGCTAGAACCTGCCCGCTACTGGTTAGAACATGGCTAACCCTAACCTGCAGAGGGGTGTTACCTGTTCCAGCTCCTGCTCAGGATATTTCTGCCTGCTCCGCTTATTCTCTGCACCCTTTCGCAGCTCACGGAGCCGCTGAGCTTCCTGCTTGGCTGAGTCGATCTCGCTCCGGAGCTGCTCCTCTACCTTTACCTTCTCCACCTTGACGTAGTGCTGCTCCTCCTGCGCCTGCTGCAATCTAAAAAGAATAACAGATGAGAGAATCTGGGCAAAAGTATCTGCACTACCTCTGCAGCAGTAACCAGATATGGCAAAAGTACTCACTTTCCATACTTGAGTAAAAGTACAGATACTTGTGTTAAAAAATACTCTGGTAAAAGTGGAAGTACTGATTAAACTTCTTTACTCAAGTAAAAGTAACAAAGTACAGGCTTGTAAATTTACTTAAAGTATAAAAGTAAAAGTAGAAACCACTTTTTTCATGCCGTTGCCTACATTTTAAATGGATGTCTGCCAATAGGACTAGATCTACATTGTGTTCATTGTCAATCATCTCGTCGTCCATACTACTATGCTAACGCCACCGCCACCAAGCTGCAATGATTTCCTGCGAATGAATACCGCCGAATCTGTCGATTCATCTTGTAGTGGTGCGTCAAATGCAACGTAGATTCCCATCTAATTAGATTGAATTTGGTATTGATGACGTGAAAAATAATAACGGTAACTCCATTGAAATGATTCAAAACTAAAGTAACGAGCCAATTTTTTAAAATGTAAGGAGTAGAAATTACAAATATTTGTGTAAAAGCGTAAGGAGTAGAAGTAAAAAGTCGCCATAAAAATAAGTAGTAAAGTAAAGTAAAAATATCAGAAAAATCTACTTGAGTACAGTAACGAAGTATTTGTACTTCCTTACTTCCCATCTCTGGCAGTAACACTGCGATGTAAAAAAGATTAGGCCCTAAAAACAACCAATGAGTGTATTACAGCTGGGAGATAAACAGATACAGAACAGGAAGTCATTAGTCAGATAACAGACAGGCAGCAGTGAATGGCTTGGACCGACTTAGATTTTTAAACAACTAATGAACAAAACATTAGAAAGAAATAAAAAAAACATGACTTTATTTAATAATTGTATTTCTTTTCAGTTTTCAGCTTTCTATAATATTGTAATTTATAGTTTTAATCAATAACTGTGATAGCATATTAAATGTTCATTAAATGGTATATTTTCCTTCTTATCATTTTCTTTATAGCTGCTTCAAATTACAGGTGTTCTTCACGGTGTACCTCAGGGTTCTACTTTCAGCCTGTATTATTTCTCTATTTAAGCTCCTTCTTCAATGCATTCTGAAAACTCTGAGAGTGGTCTGGTTTACCTACTATGCAGGTGACTTTTAGATATAAATATATTCTAAGTCGCCGGGGATATTTAAACTGGTTGTTGTGTTCAGACAGCAGGAAGCTGGACAGCTAAAAATATTCTTCAACTTGGGAGAAAAAAAACAAGAAAAAAAAAGAGGTCCTCTTTGTGACCAAACCTAGCATTAAAACCAATAAACTCTTAGAAAGTCTTGCTTTTCCAGACTTTTTCACTAAGTTTCCACCTGCAACCTTTGGTTTATTTTAACATATCTATTTTCAGTTTTTAGATCACTTTTTTAGATAACTGATTTCCTCAACAAAAAGAACAAGGCTTTGTTTACCAGACATTAGTCTCTTTGATAACAGATTGCCGTAGCTCATGAACAGCTTTGCTAAGCAAAGCATCAAAAGACCATCTGCAGTCGTCAGACTAAAAAGTTTAACATATTTTTTGCTTTTTTCCATTTGAAGATTTTCTGTCATTTTCAGATTTTTGCATATTATATTTTTTTTTTTGTTGGGTCCATTTCTGCCAAAGCCAGAAGTTTGTCATAAAGATCTACTACAAGAAGAAGGTGGAGTCTCTGCTAAAAGTAGCTCTGCCAGCAGGTGGCGCTGCAGCTCCATTTGAAGAGGAAGTCATTGTTACTATTTTTGGAGGTGAAGGACAGAAATGAGCAGTCGAATTATTTCAGAGAGGAAACAGAGCTGAAGCTGACAATCAGCTGACTGAGGCTAAGTGAAGCATAACAGCTTGGATTCAGGGCTGCAGTTTTTATATGAGGCTTCAGTTCTATTGGTCTATGATAAAACACAATTAAGCAACTGTGGTTAAGTTTTAAATACCTCAAATGCAGCAGAATGAGAAACTGCAGGTCAGACTGAGAGCAGAGGCTCTCCTGATGAGACTGACTGGCTTTTAAGTCTAAAAAGGTTTTCATCCTGAGCCTTCTGATACTCATACATCAGTTTCTAAACCGTTTTCTTTTTCAAGTCTCTGGTGTTTAAGGGACAACAGACTCAGGAGATAAAAGGAATTTCTCTCATTGTGGACTAGAGGTGAATCAACCCTGGATCAGAAGGTCCTCTTGATCCAAGCAGGCCGGGAGCAGGCGGGGAAGCCAGCAATACTGGATTCATATGATCGGTTTAGTCCCAGTGGATCAACGAGGGCTGGGCAACAGCTTCTATTTGCTTTCAAGCTTCCTGTAAACATCTAAAATGATCTTGATCTGTTGCTCTCTGGCTTTCTGAAGAGTTCTTCCGCCTCTGATACTCGACTAAAACCATCTCTAGGCTTTTTGTTGCCAGCAGTTTCTCACAAAGTTGTTTACATTTCTTTGCTCTTCGTAAATATGAAAAAGCCCAAAGATAACATCGTCTAAGAAAGCCAAACAAACCAAACAGGATTTCAGTTCCAAAGAACTCCAAGCTGAAAATCTGGCAAACAGCAGATGTTCCACATGAGGAAGATCCAATTTTTATGACTTTTGTCAGATTGTTTCAGTTCTTAAACGCATGGATTTTATTTTGTCCTTAAATGCATCACAATAATGTCACATATTATAGAGGAAAGAAAAACAAACAACATCATGTTCCTCATTAGATGGAAAATCATTGTTGTGTTTTGCAGATACTGAATCACATTTCTGGTTTGATCCACAATCAGTAGGAAGTGAGAGAACTCACACATGGCCCATGTTCTACCACACACTGGAAAAACTAGAAATCTAGAAATAGTAAAACACTTCTTAAATTAAGCGTCTTTACCCTTAATTTGAGTAGGTAAATGAGATACTTTGCCAATGAACTGAGTATTTTTACTCTTAAAATAAGATAATTAGATAATATGCTCTTGAAATAAGACAATGCAATTGTGTTTTCTAATTTGAAATGTGTTGTCTTGTGCCATTGGCAAAATGTCTCTTATCTCCTCGATCCAAGAACAAATGTAAAAAAACGAATGAAAAATTTACTTATCTAGATTTGGATTTTTTCAGTGTAGTTTAAGACCAGACAGAACACCTTCCTGCAGTTACAGCTGATTCTATCAGGGGCAGTATTATCCTGATCGAGAAGGAAAAAAGCTAATTTATTTTTTCCCCCTTTATTTAACCAGGTAAACCAGTGCTGCTGCTATCAACACCTTTGTTTATAGATGTTGGAGATCGGCCTGTTTTTCAGTGTAGTCCTGTTTCTCTGACTGTGACTGGCTAGATGTGCTCTCTTCATCCTCTGACATGGGAGCTGGCTCGGAGCTCGTCTGCCTGGCTGTGTGTTTCCTGGATGGGGCCGCCTCTTACAGCTGCTTTCTGTATCTCTGCTTCTGTCTCCTTGAACCCCAGTCGGCCTCGGCAGATGGCCGCTCACACTGAGCCTGGTTCTGCTGGAGGTTTCCTACTGCTAAAAGGGAGTTTGTCCTCTCCACTGTCGCTACAAGCATGCTTGGAGTGAGGGAGTGACTTCAAGTACATAGAAAACTTTGAATCAATCTGACTGGATGATCTGGTTGAACTGTAAAGTGCCTTGAGATGACATGTGTCTTGAATTGGCGCTATAGAAATAAACTGAATTGGATTGAAATTGAATAATAAATATAATGCCTAATTCACATCCCAGGAATATGAACAAATTATAAATTATATCCCACAATCATTGATCACTTTAGTGAGGGAATCAAAATAATAGACTAAAAAGGCAAAAAAATATATTTTCAAGAGAAGTGTCTACAAGTATCTATTTCTTAATCCAATTAAAAGGCTTTTCCTATTAAAAGAATACTCCAAAAATTATATCTGTGCATTGAGAGTCAAATATCTATAGCTATTCCACCTAGATATAAAGAGGTTCATTTCAAAACTTTAAATGACATTTACCCTTCCAAACAACTCATAAGCTCCAAATTTAAACTCCCTGTAGACAAATGTCGACTATGTGAACAAGAAGAGGAATAAACTTTTATGTATTTTTTTATTGTAGTAAAAACCAAACAGTTTTATTCTCAGTTCAAACTGGTTAACTGGTTTTAACTGGTTACCCTCTAAATCAGAGGTCTTCAACATCTTCCAGGCCAAGGACCCCCAAACTGATGGTGAGATGGGACCCCCTAATTATATTTATTGTGTAAAATTGTGTTCTATCAAACTGGTTGATGGTACAGGTGTTGTGAATGAAACGGTGCGCAGCTTGAAAGAGCTCCTGTGTGTCGCTGAATGTGTGCATTGATGACTGAAAGACATCTTCTGCCTCCATTTATCTGTTTACTACAATGTGTTGAATTCATGTTA
Organism: Cyprinodon tularosa; assembly: GCF_016077235.1. Lineage (NCBI taxonomy): Eukaryota > Metazoa > Chordata > Actinopteri > Cyprinodontiformes > Cyprinodontidae > Cyprinodon > Cyprinodon tularosa. The sequence goes on along the minus strand of NW_024038551.1, from coordinate 74,048 downwards.
ATGTGGATTTAAAGACATTTCAATTAGTGGAAAAAAATGCATGGGGGAATAAAAAAAAAATAAAAAATAAGTCTAATCATCAAAAACCTTCGCCACCCCCATGCAGTACCTCCATGGACCCTCTAGTGGTTGCGGACACCCTGTTAAAGACCTCTGCTCTAAATCCTTAAACAATCCCCTTTAGTATTTTAATCCTGCAGATGTTCTTCAGGTGATATAAGGCCAGCTGCTGCTTTCTAGCTGGATTAACAGGAGCTGGGTGCGAACCTTTAAATGCTTTTCCTTTGATCCAAAAACTGACTTCAGTTTAGTTTGATTCAACTGAAGAACATTTTGCTTATGAAGGCTTTGGTTTTTCTATGCATTTACTAAGAGCTGGATTGGCTTGGTGACATGGTGCCGTACAGCTTGGTGTCATCTGCATCTCTATGGTAACTGATGTTGATTATTAAAGTGGTATGGTAGTCATATTTAAATTTTGGCTTAAACATGTACTCTTTATCAGACCATATTGTCCCAAAAGTTTGAAAATTTCTGTTTAAAAACAAATCCTGTCTTAAAATCTGTGTTTGTGTTTTTTTCCCCCGTTATCTTATGCAGGCCAGTTAGTTATACGTCGGCTTGTACACCTAAATTCGGCCAATCATATATCAACGGTCATCTCTCAATCAAATTTTTTCGGTCATAGCATCTTGATTCATATGTTGCAGCTAATATACGCAACTGTTGAAATAAGAATCATATCCTTTCCCATTGAGTTCCGTCCCAGTGTTCACGGGGATGGACGTCTGTGTCTTCAGCAGGCGTACAGCTAACAGAACTGGCAGTGTTGCGAGGCAAGGGCTCAAACATGTACGGCTGTAAGCCTTCTACACCAAACCAAGCTTCTGCCACCCTGGCGTCCTCTTCCACAACATCTTCGTCCTCGCTTTCCTCCTCTAAATAAAAAATGGATGACGGAGGAGACTCATCCACGACCTCCGACACTAAATTCTCCTCCTCTTGCATGTTTCCGCTGTCCATAGCGTTCCTTGACAGTGTCGTTTCTAAGTCACCAATTTAGTGCTACTTGGTCCCAATGGAATTTCCCATTGGGAACCTACTAGCACTAAGATGCTAACTGGTTAGCAAGATGCTTCCGAGAAACCGTCCACAATCAAAATGCTTGCAAATCTTCCACCACAACAATCCCGCCCCCTTGATAATTGACCAATCACATTCACTTTATTCACTCGTGTAAAGTCGTGCACCACTCGGGAGAATTCGGAAATGCAATCATTGGAACAGCCGTTTCCCTACGACTTTAAGATGTGTAGTTTGATTGAAGGTTGGCTTTGTTATAAATATAAGGGTTCCCAACATAATGCCTTGTGCCTCTGCTGGAGATTTAAATCCTACAGTATGATGTTTCTAAAGAAAACTGCTCCAGTTTTGACAGAAACCAGAAGTGTGCAGATTCGGCGGCATGCAGGCTCCCTGTCACCACCTGGAGATGTTTCGTCCTCCTGGAGTCACACTGAGGGTTTCTCTGGAGGAGGACTCTGAACTTTAAACCCTCTCTGAGCGATAGCAGTCGGGCTGCGCTCATGAAGCCAACCGGGACTCTGAGTTATTTTTAGGTGGCTACACTGAAAGAATTAGGTGAATACTCCCCACTACAGCTAAAAATACCACTGTGTATCACAATGCTGTGACCTTACCGCTGTTACCACAGAAAGGCCTCTGCTGCTTTACTAGGACTCTTATATGTATTTCAGAAACTATGAGATTTGATTTATTTCACTATTAGATGTTATTTCTATGAAAAAGCTGCAGTGTTGGGGAGGAAGTGACGCCTGTAATGTGTGTGAACAGCCACTGCTGGAGCTGTGTTCCTTATATGGGCAAAGACTAGCCAGCAGCTGAGTCTGCATGCTGACACACACACAGCTACCTGGCGAACACGCCGCCGCCCAGCAGAAACCCCAACACCTACAGAAGCATGCTGTGACATGCCATATTAACAAACACACTCTGCTTCCTCTGATTTTTACTGGCCTTACCTCAGCTAATGAGTCTTAGTTCCTCTTTTCTACAGGAAAACCTTGTGAAGAACCAGAGGCTGCAACAATCCACTAACTTCTTCACTGAAAACCCTCAGAAAGATTAATGGGGCCGTCTGTATGTCCATATTAAGGCAATCAAGGTGGTCTCTGAATGGAACTGGTTTTAGAGGAAATTATACACCAGCTAAGCTCTTCATCCTGCTGTCTCCATGTTTTACCCACAGCTCTCATTAGAAGAACCACAGTTCTGGTATTATTGGACCTCTTTCCAGCATTTGACAGTTGATCACTGCATTTTATTAGAGAGCCTTGATATGGCATTATGATTCCGCCAAAACTCCACAAACGCAATAAATACTCCTACGGGCAGCTTTATTTCACCCTAGCACTACTCCTCACACGCATGTATCGCATGTCACATGTTCAAATAGAGTTCCAAGGGCCCCAATATATCACCCATATGAGTGCTTGTTCCTTCTCTGCCTGTGGAAATCAAAACACACCAGCGCAGCCTCCCTTGTGTGCGGACCTGTTTCTGATTGCTCCCGTTAACTTTTGTCACTTTGAAGGCGTTACCCGCAGGACAGATTTAGGAAATCCCGCCTTCTGAGTTCTGACTCTGCCAATTTAACCAGAGTAAACCGTCTTCAGATTTCCAGCGAATGTTTGAGCTAGCAGAAACTACCGGGCTATTCCACCTGAACTTTTTCTGTAGATGTCCTATAACCCTTTTTAGTAGACCTCCTACAGCCAATCAGAATCCAGTATTCATCAAGATCATGATATGTCTAATGATGACTTTGCTTACCTACTTCCAGCTCTTGAAAAGAAGGAAATCAAACCACACGCATGCAGAGAAGGGACAATCACTCATATGGGTGATATGTAGGCCCTGTGGTGCTCTATTTGTGCATGCAACATGTTGAAAATGCATGTGAGCTGTAGTTTATGAGCATCTGAATAAGGTAAAGCTCCTCATAGAAGTATTTAATTGCTGAGTTCGAATTCAGCGGCTGCGTCCGCCGAAGACCAGATCCGGATCGGAAGACTCCTCATTATGCAGCCGAGGAATGCAGCCTTTTTGTCCATTTTAAACGACAGGTCCGGTGCATCCTACGTAGCCTTGGGATACCTGTTGTGCCATACAGTGGTAAATATTGCAAGTGCAATGTAATGGAAATATGTGAATAGTTCCGTTTGAAATTAATGAAAATAGTTGTTTTAAATGGTTATTGAGCCAGATATGTAGCGGGTAATTTTGGTTTATTGAAAGGTTTTATCTGTCCCTGTGCAAATGGGCTTGGCTGACATTTTAGCTCAGATTCCAATATATCTGCAGAGTGGGGACCATAAATCTGATATCTGCGATGATGGTACTGCTTCTAAAGCTCTTTGAAAATATTAGGAGCACCCAGAACAGCAGTGAGAAGTCCAGCATCCATTCTTTGCCTGATTTGTGTGTCAACTGACACGGTTGCTAGGCAACAAATTGTATAGGCCATGAAAGCTGGGGAAGGCTTGATCTGTTTGAATCCATACCAGAACTCTTCTGACCTTATTTTCACGGACCTCCAAGGACCCAGTCCAGGTAGACCGGGACCTTGCAGGATGCAGCCGCTGAAATCGAATGCAACCATTGACTGTGTGGACTTTTGGCAGAAACCTGACGATATACTTAGAAAACTGGGTCAACCTTCTTGTTCACAACCGGACTGGTTTAAATACCACGCCAGGGTGTAGAAGGCTTCCAGCCGTACATGTTTGAGCCCTTGCCTCGCAACGCTGCCAGTTCTGTTAGGTCTACGCCTGCTGAAGACACAGACGTCCATCCCCGTGGACACTGAGAGGAAACTCAATGGGAAAGGAAATTATTCTTATTTCAACGTTGCGTATATTAGCTACGACATATGAATCAAGGTGCTATGACCGAAAAAGTTTGATTGACAGATGACCGTTGATATATGATTGGCCGAATTTAGGTGTTCAAGCTGACGTATAACTGGCCTGCATAAGATAAGGAAAAAAAAAATAATGATTTTAAGACAGGATTTTTTTTTTATAGAAATGTTTTAACTTTTAAGAGTACATTTATATACATGTTTAAGCCAGAATGATGATATTTAAATACGACTTCCCTATGACTTTAAATCCTCCTCCTCCGATGAATGAGTGGCTTTCATGCAGGGATGCCATCAAAGAAACAGAGGACCATCTATCTCCACTGAGGGTGGATGATAGCTCTCCTTATGCGTCTCCCTGGATTAAATGTCTCATCTACAGACCAAAATGCTGGTTTATCCGCAGCATGCTAAAGCTTCTAGATCATGTTAGCATTAGTAGGTTTAGAATTCGCACAGTTGCGACTGACTCACTTTGTTTGCAGGTCCAGCAGACTTTGTTCGGCCCTCTGCAAACCCTCCAGGTCTTTCACCAGCTTCCCCAGGTCATCTCTGGACTTCCTGGTCTGGATGTAGGCGAACCAGCAGCCGCCTAGTGCCATCAGCACAGATAAACCAAGAACCAGATCCTTCCATCGGCTCTGCTGGCCTGTTTATAAAGAAGTAACCCGATGAAGTCGGACAGCACCTCTGAAGTACTCCACAGGTTATACTTCTAGTCATCATCTTCTTCTATTAATAAACCAAATGGGTATTTTATTTACAGTAAACGTTTTCAGGGTTTAAGCTTTTTGGTTCCAAGTGCAACAACAAAGTAAAAAAAATATCTGTAGCCCAAGAACAACAAAAAACTGAACATAGTTTCAATAAAGAAAATGAATTAAATTGTACTAAAACAGACATAATCTAATCAAATATACAGAAAATATCCAGTTTATGTTCATCTATGGAGACATCAACACTGATCGTAGCTATTCTGTTAGTAGATCTGGCTCTTCTTTTTGAGTTTTTACAGGACTAGTGGCTCATTTTTATTGACAATAGGTTGACAGGAAAGGGAGTATGAGAGAGAGGGGGGAGACATGCGGCAAAGGACCACAGGTCGGATTCAAACCCAGGTCGTACATGGGTCGCTCCATACATGGGTCCTGTGCGCTAACCACTGGGCCACCAAACCACGCCCAATAATCAGTTTTTTTATGTATAAATAATGATTCCTTCATGGTAGTGTATATTTCTAACAAAACATGCACAAATCCATTATTAAATTGTTATTATAATAAATAAAAATCACCATTCAAGCAATTAAACTCAAATAATTGTTCTTAGGGGCCCCTTGTCGACCTCGGGCCCTGAGCAGTCTCTTACTTTGTCTGGCCCTGGAGTATCTGACAGGATTAAAACTTTATTTTTATATTGTCAGTTAGCTGTTTAATGTTATGATGTTTTAAAATAATTAAACTTCGGACTTTAAAATAACTCTTAAGGGCTGGAAGTATTTCGCAGTGAGCTTGTCACGGATATTTTTAATGTATGCCCCATATTGAAGCGTGGTCTGTGCCATGTTATTCCACGCCACAACGCAAGACGGACAATCAGGAACCAGCTGTGGGTCTAGATATGGCCGAGGCGGTGAGGAAGTGGGGGCAAGATTGTGCGATAACGGAGGGACATGAGGGTGAAAAAGAGCGGGGATCCAGGTGGAAAAAGGGTTCAAGCTTTCTCTTGCATTTCACTCTTGTATCTGGTCCATCTTCACAAGTCGATTTCCACAATGGCGGTCATACAAACAAAACAAGCAGCTAACGTACCAAACAGGAAGTACGCATAGTGTAGAGTGGATGTAGATTTGACCAATCAGAGGCCTCCTGTCTGCGGAACTGTCTGCGATCACCTACAATTTGGAAAAGGTGCAGCAGAGTGTCTGCGGCAGGGGTGGGGGCACATTAGCATTCACACATGCAGACGATCCTGTTTCTCAGTCTAAATCAGCCTGAAGGCCTCCGTACATTCGTCGTGTTTGCTAACCACTGTGCCACGCCCAATAATCTTTTTTTTAAGCAATAATTTATAAGCAATGATTCCTACATGGTAGAGTATATTTCTAACAAAAAATGCACAACTTAATTATTAAATAGTTACTATATTAAATTAAAATCATCATCCAAGCAAGAGCACTTAAATAAATGTTCTTAGGGGACCCTAGTCGCCCTGGGGCCGCAGTCGCTAACTTTGGCCGGCCTTGGAGTATCTACTGCTGTCCTACCTGGACCTGCCTATTGGACACGTTCAGCATGCAGGTCTTATAGTCACATGTCATTAGGAGGAGACCCGGGAACAGACCAAGGACTCGCTGGACAGACAGTTAGCAGCTCAGTGTTTGTTTAGAGCTGCTGAAAGAAGGCTGAGAGGAGGGATCTCAGCTGAGGCTGGTCACAGGACAGATGGATGGAGTTCTAGGATGAATTCTAACACCTCCATCTCATCCTTTTTAAAGTTTTATCATATTTATTTTCTATTTTTTTCCCCCAAAAGTTACTTTTTATTTTCTAATACTGAACAATTTCAGATCCAGTTCAAAATAAAAGCTGCATCCATCTACATTCAGAGGGGCTTTTGTTTTTGATGTTGGTTGGGTTGCTGAAGACCTTAAAGTTCTTAGTCAGTTTCAAATCTGAGCCAGAATTTACCAAACAGAAAGTCAAATGAACGAACGAACAGGTTCATGTCAGCCTGTCGGATTAAACTGGCTTGTCGTATAACAGATTTCATAATTTTTAAACAGACTGATGCATAGAGAGCATCTGGGATCCCACCTGGTGGAGGTCCAAACAGAACAATGTCCAGGGCCTTCAGCTGCAGCTTCTGAGCGTGACTTCTGTCCAAGATCTTCAGCAGGGAAACCGTCAGAGTGACGTTCTTCACTGCCAACCTGCAGCGAGGAAGAGGAGGACAGGATGGAGGTGTGAAACCTGCAGCTGATTCTGAGGGTAATTGATCAGATCCGGCTAAGGTTCAGAACAGACAGAACCAGTGTGGGAACAGAAAACCGTAACTAAGCAGACACAGTAAAAATAACCGCAGACATCCATCATGTGCAGATAAAGTAAACTTCGGTTTTCTTCAGAGGCTCAGAGGGACGTCTGTGAGACGAACCGCAGACTTTAAATGTGACAAACTGTCCAAACAGACACAAAATAAAGCAGCTCTGGACTGGAGAGAAAAAACCTCAGATAAGGCTGAATTTTATCCCTTCAGTGGTCCACACCTGCAGTTGGACTCAGAGTGGACTCTGCTGATGCAGTATGTGGTCCTGTTTTGGCTATCAGAGTAGAGGGGCTTAAATCAAATACATACAGTTTCAAGAATCTTCATAAGTACAAATCTTGATTAATTCTGTGAGGTTCTGACCCGTAAAATCCTATTAAATGGGGAAAAATGACACATTTCCTGCTTCAGGTCCGAGGTTTACACCCTTCCACTCTCAGCTTCTGTATTTGGGTTAAGTTTCTATCAGTAAACAGAGTGGTTCTGATTGATCCAGTTCAGTCTGTTGTTACCTGGGCAGAACTCTGCCATCCAGCTGGTGCTTCCTAAAGCTTTCTGCGTACTGAGGAAGCTCCACGCTCACCACAAGCCACTCCTCCACCTGCGGCGCCGTCCAGTTGTACACTGAACACACAGAACAAACCGTGCAGATCCATCAGCACACAGGAAATACCTACAGAGTTCCGCTGCAACTCAGGTCCAAGCCCGACCCTGCCGAGTGTAAACAGTCTCCAGCCCGGGCAGTCAGTCTGGAAAACGGAGCTGGAAAAATGCACGGGTCTAAAAATAGCATTTTGGTTTTGCATGGTTCTTGGTTCCTTCTCTAAGCCTGTTTTATGTTTATTTAGAAATATCTGTCTTAATTTCTAAATAACTAAACACATACATGATCAAAGAAAGCACATCCTGATATTCACAGTAAAAGCTGAGCACATAGCTATGAGAGAAACAGGTCTAAATACTGAAAAACAGGCCCAGCTCCATCATCTACAATGTAAGATGTTGATTGCAGCAGCACAGCTGATATTTCTCTCCAGAATGGAGTCACAGCCAAAGATGAACAGACCAAATGAAATTACTATAATAAGAGAAAGCATCAAGTTACAGGTTGAACTAAAAAATACTAGGGCTGAAACGATTCATCGAGTAACTCGAGTAACTCGATTACAAAAAATCCTCGAGGAAATTTATCTGCCTCGAAGCTTCGCTAAATTTATTGTATTGTAATAAGCAATGCTGTTAAATACGCAGCACACTGGTCTAGCCGGAGGGTTTTTGTGTTGCACAACGCTACCACTTCCGTTAGCGCCTGGAGCGCTTGTGCTAAGTTTGTAGCTATGGAGGGAACCGGAGAATGCTCAGAAGGAGAACCCCGAAAGCGACAAAAAATGTCAAAAGTTTGGGAACATTTTAGGCTAAACAGAAAGGACAACACAGCGCAATGCATCCACTGCAAAGCAGAATTGGCGTACCACAACAGCACGACATCAATGTTGCAGCATCTGAAGAGAAAACACCCGCTACATGCATCCAACTCGTACACGGTTGCCAACAGGTAACGTTTATGTTCTCTTTGCTAACTACGTTGTGTGATAATCTGCCATGTTATAGATGTAAATTGAGGCACATTATTTTGCTAACGTTACATCTAAACATAGCGGTTACTTAACCGGGTGTAGTGTAAATTGTATGTGAGGGTGGAACTGAGAGAAATTATGCAGGACTTAATGTAAGTTTGTTAATAAAAATACGCAGCAACAGATTACAGGCAAAAGCTGAAAAGCATTTATTTATTGGTGTCTTTCCATCCTGAAAAGTTACAGTCTTTTCTTCTCGCTACTGTTATGTATGAATTAGAAATTTTTGATTAATATTTTTTGTAGTAATTCTATATTTGTTTATACCTAAGCAATCAAGAATAAATAATAGCATCGTTTTAATAAAAATAGCAACATTTTTGCATTTTATCATGACTAGTTAAGGCTGCAGAACTCTGTACAAACTCAAACCTTTAAATTTAGACATTTTTATAAGCATATTTGTGAGCCTGCCACTTTATTATTTGAATATAATTTAATATCTTATAACTTTTCTTCAGGTTAAAGCAAACTACTGTTACAAGTAAACTTTCTAAACTACAAACATTTAACTGTTAGGGATGCTCAAAAAGGAGATATTGGACTGATCTGGACTACCGGTAACTGGTGTTATTGCAGATTTGCCAATAGTTTATTTTATAAATTTTTTTTATCCGATTACTCGATTAATCGTAAGAATAATCGATAGATTACTCGATTACTAAAATATTCGTTTACAACAGCCCTAAAAAATACTGCAAAACGAGAGATTAGAGCCCCTATGTCCAGAATTGGAACAACTCATTTAAATAAAATTTAAAGGTTACTAAAAAAATGGTCGGAGAGGATGGGGTTGTGAGGAAATAGTGTTATTTCTTAACATTCAATGCCATATGTCAGCACAAGGTCCAACGTATGAAGATGAGAATGTGTGGGACTATTCACATTTTGAACAAAGCCAACCAAGTCTAAGATAGCATTAACGGATGTATTTAAGCTATCAATGTCAGCATGGATGTTAAAATCCCCCACTTTGATGACCTTGTCAGTATTTAACACTAAATCCGATAGGAACTCTGAAAACTCATTACAACCTGGTGGATAATACACATTTTTGTTACTTTGCAACTTGGATGAGGGGAGGCTGGTGGCTTTGATATCTCAAACTGTATCCTGTCAAGGATAAAGTTTTAAATATGCTTTTTTTTCTCCTCTCTTCCCCAATGCAACTCCTATCTTTCCACAGAGATAAAGGAAGCGCTATAGGTAACAGCCTGGGAAGCCAGGTAACAGTTGGGAACCTGGGAAGCCATATGAAAGTGCCAAAGGCAGCGTTCTGCGGCACACATGGCCTCAGTAAAACCATTCCCTCTCTCAGCCCCCCCAACCCCACCCCAATATATGTTATCTACTGTGATGAACGGTTTGTGGTAAAACTGAAATCTCGATTGCAAAGTAAATTGTAGTTGACAATAAAGTTGATTGACTGATTGAAACTAAGGGTTAAATATTCAAAAGAGTTATGATTACTAACTGTCTTTGGAGTAATCAGAAAGTCAGATTGAAAGATTGCTGCTGCTACTCCTCCTCGCCCAGAATGTTTGGACATTTGAAATTTAAAATAGCCGGAGGGTGTTGCCTCATTTCTCCTAACATGATCCTCCTACTGCAGCCAGGTTTCTGTGAGACAACTTAATTCTTTTGAGGAGAATGATATCATTTTCAGTAACCCAAATTTTATTGTTTTAATATTTTGCTCTGTTGGAGTCGTATTAATTTTAGATTCTAATTTACATGATTTTGGTCGTGGGCAAGAAGCTGTTTGGATGTAGTAATGAGTAGTTAACAGCAGAGAAGCTGCAGAGAGGTGTGTTAAACTACTCTGGTCTGCACCCTGGGCTGTCGGGGATTTGGAGGACTAATAATTTTTGGCCAGATTCCTAGAAAAAGGGAGCTGCACCATCCAAAGTGCGGGGGGCCATTGAATGATGACATGTGGCTAAACATGTCATCATTGGCGAGATTGGGGAGAGGACCAGATAAAATTACGGAGTCATTACCACCAGCGTGAATAAATATCTTAGTGTGGTTAGCCTTTTACTTAGTCAGCAGTTTCAGGTTGGTGCCCATTCTGGCCCCCGGCAAACATTTGACTTTGATCCCTGATATTAGGGTCATCTAACCCTGATCCTGGTATTATTAAAATAAAATAAAATAAATTCAGCATGGCCCTAATTCTTGTTCATATGTTGAAGGAGGCAGAGGAATAACTGAACATATAGTAGAGAGAGGAGACTTAAACAAAGACACTAAAGCCCTAGAACTAATTCTAGGCTAATGCTAGACTAATGACACCTTACCATGCTTAAAAAAGCAAACAACGCATGGAAGAGTGCAACAGTAGAAAGTGCTTGAACACCATACAGCGATCTGCAGAAAAAACAGGAAGTGATGTGACAAACTCCAAAGAAGGCACCTGTTTTGGTTCTGTTTCAGCATCAGAACAAAATGGACTCATTACACCCATGAATCCTGCAGAGAGTCCTGGTTCTTCCCGCTCACCTTCTGAACTCTTCCAGGTGCTCCATATGTCCTCCACGCTGATGTGCGCGTCGGCCCGGTGGAAGCTGTTGTGTTTGGCTTTCGGGTCGTTGTACTTCAGGTCCTCCCTGAGAAACTGAGGAGGGAGTCGACATCAGGAGCAGGGCTTTTATTCCACAGATCGGGACACGTCCCTGGCAGTCTCACCTCGTCCGTTTCCATGGTGTCCACGCTGCCGTCCGCATCGTCATCCATCAGCTTGTGGATGCTAAGGATGGCCTCGAAGCTGAGGAGGGAGTTTTCATCGCCACAGAGCTTTGGGTCGATTACGCACAGATCTGAAAGAGAGACATCAGACAGAACAGTTAGATAAACAAAGCCGCCCAAGTTGGATCCGTCTCAGAACTACAGATTGGACTCCATTTAGGAAGTTCTGAACAAAATAAAAGGGTTTAAATATTTAAATGATTGTGATTTAAAGAACAAATCATTTATTTAAAATCTTAAATCAATGATCCATCAGTCAGTCCATGCAGGATCAGATGGTCGTATAAACCCAAGCTGTTAGGAAAGAGGCTGATGGACCAATTAAAGGAACTCATACAGATGAGTTACATTAGGTCAGGACCAGACGGGTCAGAAATCAGGGGCAACCAGCCGAGTCTGCTTGATGTCAGGCCTGATCAAAGGTTGATAGGGGACATGGCTGGGCTTACAGTTTGGAGACAGATAGAAGAAAAGGACACAGAAGGTCTGAGCAGGAAAGTCCTTCTGCTTTCAGCTGACAGACATCCAGGGATCTAAAGCCACAAAGTTCACTGGTCCAGACTTAGATCACAGAACCATAACGTGGTCTGCTTGGCACCCAGAAGCACAAGAATCTCCGTCCAATCTAGAGCAACAGAGGTTACTATGGAAACACATGTTAAATGCCAACATTAGGTCATTTTTAGCCACTCTGACCGACATGCTGCCATCAGAACAACGTGTTTAGAATCGGGTCTGACTGCTTCTGACCATCTAGATATCCTGGAAAAAAATATTTTGGTAAAATATCGCGTTTTTTATATATATCAACCTTTTAGTTCCTAGTATAGATTTTTTAAGGGAAAATGGGATACCTCTGCACCGCCAGTCTGGCAGATGGCGCAGCGCTGTATCTGTAGTTGAGGCGGTCACAGTGGAAAACGTGAACTGACTCAAACCCCAGGGAACATGGATACCAAAACATCTGAACGATCAATTTCATCTGATGAACATATACAGCGCTTCCTTTTTTTTATCTACACATTTAATTTTGATAGCAGGAAAAATATCAAAATATATGGAGATATAGCAATATAGTAATAATATCGTATCGCAACACCCATGGGAATACTCGCCCCTAATGTTCTGATTTATGTCATGTTCCTGCCAATCAGCGACATCCTTTTGGGACCCACAGCTCAGTGAGGGCAATCTGTCCTCAGGACTGATTGTCCATCTGACCTTCATGGAGGATCAACAGAAGGACAGAACAAAACAAAACAAACTAATCCTTTATCGCCTTACAGTGGTGAAATCTGGGTTTAGATCCAACCAGTTAAATGTGTTGGAATGGTCTATTCCAGAGCTGATGGATTAGCAATCCGCGGTCTGGATCTGGACCCACCTGCTGGCTTATCTGGACCCAACCTGATTTGAAACATTAATAAATTACTGCATGTTGTCTGACGGCAGTGTCTAAATGTCACTTGTGCTTCTTCTCCTGTTAATATGGTAAAGCCCTCCTGAGCATTCGGCACCGCGGTGAACTGGTGACAGAAAAGTGAAATGGTGCTCAAAGGTGACCCTGCACATTTAGAGGATGTTTGGCCATGAACAGAATCAAAAATAAACATGGATCCAGGCTCAGAATGAGCTCCTTGATCTGTGCTTTAGAATGGCTTTGTCTCCATTCAAACCCAGGTTTAAAGCCTTGCAGGGCAGCATAAAGCCCACTGCGAACATTAAGACAGAAAAAAGAAAGAAAAAACTAACGGTCAGTTCAGGTGTTTTATAAAATATATGAATTAGGAAATTGTCTATATACCAAACTCAAAGATTGTTGTTCTCTACTTCAAAAAACACTTTAAAATTAAAAAATGTTCTATATATTTTCTTGTTTAAAATTCAGTGTATAACATGGATGCATAAACACCTAATTTTTTTCTGTGTTAAATTCTGTTTAAAGTAACAGATTTTAATTAAAAATGTCTCCGGACCTTTACTGGTTGATGATTTTCTTTATTCGGACCCTGCTTATTTTTAATTGGTTAACGCTGGTCGAGTCAAAGTAAAGGCTGATGTTCTCAGTGCAGTCTGAGCTGGAGCTGTTTCAATAAGAGGAATGGAGAATATTTTTACTCTGCAGATGTTCAAAGCTGGAAGAGAAAACCTGCGAGGGCTGGATCCAGAGGAGGTCGTACTGATCCAGAGGGGCGGGAACCGATCCAGCCCGGTCCGTTCACCCAGCAGCTCTGACCCAATAACTGCTGGACGAAACCTTTGAAGTTTGAACGATCACGTTGAGCTGATAAGAGTCCAGGGGTGTGAATACTTTTATAGAAACCGGAGCAGTGGTGTCTATCAAATCCAAACACCAGGAAGCGACTGAAGCAAAGTGAGGGGAGTCGTCTCAGCAGTGGAGGGTTGCTGGTCTGATTCCAGCTACCAACTCTCAGATGTCTGTGTGTCTCTGGGCAAGGCACCTGATCTGAGGTCACCTAAAGATTGCAGGATAAATGAGGGGCTTCATGGAAACGGTACGTTTAGGAAGCTCTTCCATCAAACACTGAGCTGCATTTCTCTGAAGACCACCATAACCAAAAAAACAAAACAAAAACAAGTCTTTGGTCCATAAAAACATTTTCCATCTCCTGCACAGGAAAAATTGACTTAGAAAGCTCACCAAATGCATCTGGTGAGGTTTACAATCCAGATGTCAGCTGGAGACGGACTTTAAGAAAGCAGATAAAGCTTTATCTGAACTCAAACACTTAAGAAGAATAAGAAATAAGAAAATAAAACAAAAACCAGACAAAGAAGAAGGAGTTCCTGTCTGTCACAGGTCGGTCCAGCCGCATGGCCATCGGTGCTCGGATGGTGGAACTGAGCTCAGGTTCCCTGTGGTCCACAGAGACGGCATCGTAGAAGAAGAAAGGGGCTGCAGAAAGGATTAACTGAGCAGCTGGGAGACAAAAATATCCTCATAACAGACAGGGAGGATTGTGGAGTTAAAGTCAGCTGAACCTCCAGAAACTACGCTTCCCATAATGCACCCTGAGCTCACAATGCTTTGGGTTACACTTCCTAATGAGGCAGACATACAAAGATCAAAGAACTGGAGCGAAACTAGTGGAAAAGCGCCAAAGCTCTTCTGGAGGCCAGAGAATCTGCTGATCTAGACCCTTTAGGAGAGTCAGAACCAGACAAACGGACCGGGCTTTAACAGAACTGCTGGAAAGCGCTGGAAAAAAAGGCCCAAATTTAGCTTCCATCTCCTCAACCTCCGCTTCCTGAGTGGGCGGAGCCAACGTTTGCAGCCTTCACATATGTAGAAGCGATGACTCTGTTTTTGTTGTTTCACTTCCTGTGACATCATCAGGGTGCCATCTTAAGGAAGCTGTGGTTACCTCCCACGCTATCACTGTGGCACAGCTCTGCAGCTCAGCGCCTCAGAGTCCAAACAGCTTCAGCACAAAGATACGGCAGCAGACATCCATCTGAAACCAGACGGCACCATCTGACTCTGAAGGCCTTGGTCAGTAGGTCAGAGGTCAAAGGTCACTGGATGGGTTTGGTAGAAAGATGAAGGTCAGCGAGGCTGCATGTGGATGAAGGACCACAGGAGCTCAGAAGATCTTGGACCCTAACAAACAGAACCACGTCAAACTAAATGCACGGTGGAGGCGGGTTATGATCAGGGCCACAGGACCTACAGACAAACACACTGTTAGACTGGAAGGTTCTTTTTACCCTGATAACTAGTTTTCTCCAAATGTTACTAACCTCAGTTTGACCAAAAACGATCCATCTAACTGGACCTTGTAACGCAACCCAACCGCCTAACTGGACCCGAGCCTCTAACTGGACCCGACCATCTAACAGGACCGTCTAAGTAGACCCGACCCTCTTACTGGACCCGAGCGTCTAACTGGACCCAACTGCCTAACTGGACCAGACCCTGTTACTAGACCTGAGCATCTAACTGGACACAACCATCTAATGGGACCGTCTAACTGGACCCGACCATCTAACTGGACCCGACCATCTAACAGGACCGTCTAAGTGGACCCGACCCTCTTACTGGACCCGAGCGTCTAACTGGACCCAACTGCCTAACTGGACCAGACCCTGTTACTAGACCTGAGCATCTAACTGGACACAACCATCTAATGGGACCGTCTAACTGGACCCGACCATCTAACTGGACCCGACCATCTAACAGGACCGTCTAAGTGGACCCGACCCTCTTACTGGACCCGAGCGTCTAACTGGACCCAACTGCCTAACTGGACCAGACCCTGTTACTAGACCTGAGCATCTAACTGGACACAACCATCTAATGGGACCGTCTAACTGGACCCGACAATCTAACAGGACCGTCTAAGTGGACCCGACCCTCTTACTGGACCTGAGCGTCTAACTGGACCCAACCGCCTAACTGGACCAGACCCTCTTACTAGACCTGAGCGTCTAACTGGACCCTCTAACTGGACACAACCATCTAATGGGACCGTCTAACTGGACCCGACCCTCTTACTGGAACTAAGCGTCTAACTGGACCCGACTGTCTAACGTGACCCTCTAACTGGACCTGACTATCTAAAGGGACCGTCTAAGTGGACCCAACCGTCTTACTGGACCTGACCGTCTAACTGGACCCGACTGTCTAACGGGACCCTCAAACTGGACACAACCATCTAACGGGACCGTCTAACTGGACCAGACCGTCTTACTGGACCTGACCGTCTAACTGGACCCGACCCCCTTACTGGACCTGACCGTCTAACTGGACCCGACTGTCTAACGTGACCCTCTAACTGGACCTGACTATCTAAAGGGACCGTCTAAGTGGACCCAACCGTCTTACTGGACCTGACCGTCTAACTGGACCCGACTGTCTAACGGGACCCTCAAACTGGACACAACCATCTAACGGGACCGTCTAACTGGACCAGACCGTCTTACTGGACCTGACCGTCTAACTGGACCCGACCCCCTTACTGGACCTGACCGTCTAACTGGACCCGACTGTCTAACAGGACCCTCAAACTGGACACAACCATCTAACGGGACCGTCTAACTGGACCAGACCCTCTTACTGGATCTGACCGTCTAACTGGACCCGACCCCCTTACTGGACCTGACCGTCTAACTGGAGACGACCTTCTAACAGGACCGTCTAACTGGTCCCAACCCACAAACCAGGCCTGACCCAGACGCTGCTCTCCTCCAGCTGCTGATTTCACACAGATTTGAGAGAATGAGACCAAATCAGTGGTTCTGTAGGGGTTCTACAGGGTTCTGTAAGGCCCCTCATCACTCAGCTGGACTCAGCTGGGGGGGGGTTTATGAGATGGTTTACAGGATCATAATGATGTGATCTCTGAGGTCGACTGGTGGCCAACAACCATAATAAAATACACGAATGTACCCTAAAATAAGGACATAATGTTTGTTGAATGGTTGTTTTAAGCCTGTGACCCAAAAATACATCGAGGTACTTCACATGCAGCTGTTTTTGAAAGTTTAAATACCCTCCCAGTAAAGAAAAGGATAAACTCACACTAGCAATAAAAAAAAGAAATAATAAAATTTACTAAATGATAATTCAGCCAAATAAACTATTAATTTTTAATGTATTTCCTTTATTTATAAAAAAAAAAAAAAACGAACTGACCCAGAGAACTGAAAGTGGATTCTTCACAGTGAAACAATATACCTGTAAACAGGTGCAGAAATCAGTGGCGCCTCCAAAAAAGGCTTCACTGGGGTCAGATGGGGCCACTAAAAATCTTGGGGTGGCCACTGAAACTAAAAGTCATAATCTCAGGTTTTGAATCTACTATTGTGGTAAACTTGCCTGTAGAAATCATAAAGACTTAAGTAAAAACCTACTCATATCTTGGTTTATTGTGTGATTTTTAATGTTACGTCGCTGGCTATGCAGAATGGGATGAAATGCTAAACTGATGCTTCTACAATTTAACCTGGCCATTTGGGGTGGTCAGTGGGTTGGCCACAGTCGTGGCCACCCTATGCAATTTGTTGCAGGTATTTTTGATTTATGCCCAATATTGAAGCGTGGTCTGCGCTATGATATTCCACGCCACAACGCAAGAGGGAAGATCACGAACTAGCTGTGGGTCTAGATACGGCCGAGGCGACGATGAGGTGGAGGCTAGGTTGTGTGATAACGGAGGGACATGAAGGACAAAAAGAGCGGGGATCCAGATGGAAAAAGGGTCCCAGCGTCCTGTGCACCGCTCTTCTAGCTGGTCCATCTTCACGAATCGTGAAATGCTAAACTGATGCTTCTACAATTTAACCTGGCCATTTGGGGTGGTCAGTGGGTTGGCCACGGCATTGCATAGGGTGGCCGTGGCCAGCCCCTATTGGCACCACTGGCAGAACTGTTCAGAAAACACCTGATTTCAGTGATTATTGCCTCAAAGTGTTGCTCAACACCGTTTTAGTTCAGTGGATTTTTCTTGTACCATATGCCATGATCATGGTTTTTGGATATTGGGAACCAGTGTCCATATTTCCTCTTGACATGATGACCAGAGAAGAAGATAAACGTTTGGTGAACAAGCAGCTTTAAGAACTCTGCAACCCCCCTTCTTCAGCCAAAGCAGTCACAGGCATGTCACATGGCAAGTGACAGCGTTGTGACCAACCACCCCCCTCTTTGTTGAGGAGAGATAAAACCACTAAACACACAGGATTCTTTCTCTTTGCCCTCCGCCATGGGGCTGCCTGGGGTGCAGGTCCACTGGTTCTGCACCACACTGGAGACCCCTGGCCCAAGGGGACCCAGATCTCCAGAATCATCAAGGATAAGTTATCATGGTGACCTTTCAGAACCAAACTGCTGCAAAACCTTTTGCAACACATTTCTCTTGAGTTTCAGGACTTACAGAGCCAGACTGGAGAGAAGGCCCCCTAAGGACCCCTGGTGTTAGCCGCTGAGAAAAAGAGAGCCTGCCTTGCCGTGCTAAGCTGCTGCTGGATGAAACTCAACCTTCAATCTGGAGATAGAAAAAAGGTTTGCAGGTCTGGCACAATTAGGGCAAATATGTTTTTTGATGATGTTGATCATTTAATGTGTTTACTGATGGGTAAAGAAAAGGCTAACAGGATGGACTGCACACTACAGTGTTTTTTTTTTTTTTATATATATTTTTAAATATTTATTTATTTATTTTTTTTATACTTTGTATTCTTCTTCTTCTTTTTTCCTACTGTACTGTGATGCAACGCTGCAATTTCCCCACTGTGGGACAAATAAAGGATTATCTTATCTTATCTTACAGAGCTGTTGTTGTTGAAGCTTGGACAAGCTTTATTTCACTAAGAGTTTAAACGCTGATTTAACATTAGTGTTATATCCTCATATACTCATAACATTTCCATTATCAGGTATGACCAAGAGTCCTTTAGTAGAATCCTGATATTTCAAAGAGGGTAAAGAATCATTTGAATACAGATTATTGGTTCTTGATTAAGACAATAATTTAATAAAACTGATTAGGTGGTTTATGACCTTCAGCTGGTTCTAACGGGTTCTGCTCTGTTCAGTTCTTCATCTCATTTTATTTCTTGTCTAAGAACATCAGCTGGTGGCATTTGGTACCGATCACCAACCATATTTCTGCTAAACTGGATACCAGTACAGGACTGGTGGTACTGGCTGGTGTTGGTTGAAGCCAGCTTCTTGGTTCTGCTGTCTGGGTCACAGGTGAAAATCTTTGATAGTTGGGTCTTACTGCAGGCTGTCTGGTCCAAACATCTGAGACACTAACGAGGATCATTTTACCTGAAGCCATGTTGCCGTTGGTAACAAGATGCTGATGCTGGGGGTCATGGTGGGTGTGGTCACTCTCGTCCAATCCGCTGTGAGCCCTCACACACAAACTGAGCACGCTCACACACACCAACCACACACACTCCATACCTGAGGACAGAGAGGAAGCTCTGTTAGACCTTTCAAAATAAAAGATGTTGAAGCAAGCCAGAGGATGTGGGGCAGGTTTCTGAGGAAGGTCCTATTGGTTCTGAAGCAGTACAGCTTGCGAGGGCCGCTGTCCTGCCTAAAGTCGGCCCCCTGGGGCCTCTGCGCTGCCTAATGTCGGCCCCCGAGGAGCGAGGAGCACTGTCCTGCCTAAAGTCGGCCCCCAAGGGCTGCTGTCCTGCCTAAAGTCAGCCCCTTAGGAGCGAGGAGCACTGTCCTGCCAAAAGTTGGCCCCCAAGGGCCGCTGTCCTTCCTAAAGTCAGCCCCTGAGGAGTGAGGAGCACTGTCCTGCCTAAAGTCGGCCCCCAAGGGCCGCTGTCCTGCCTAATGTCGGCCCCCGAGGAGCGAGGAGCACTGTCCTGCCCAAAGTCGGCCCCCAAGGGCCGCTGTCCTGCCTAATGTCAGCCCCTGAGGAGTGAGGAGCACTGTCCTGCCTAAAGTCGGCCCCCAAGGGCCGCTGTCCTGCTTAAAGTCAGCCCCTGAGGAGTGAGGAGCACTGTCCTGCCTAATGTCGGCCCCCCGGGGCCTCTGTCCTGCCTAATGTCGGCTCCCGAGGAGCGACGAGCGCTGTCCTGCCTAAAGTCAGCCCCCAAGGGCCGCTGTCCTGCCTAAAGTCGGCCCCCAAAAAGTTAGGAGCGCTGTCCTGCCTAAAGTGGGCCCCTAAGGAGTGAGGAGCGCTGTCCTGCCTTAAGTCGGCCCCCGAGGAGCAAGGAGCACTGCCCTGCCTAAAGTCAGCCCCCAAGGGCCGCTGTCTTGCCTAAAGTCGGCCCCCAAAAAGTTAGGAGCGCTGTCCTGCCTAAAGTGGGCCCCTAAGGAGTGAGGAGCGCTGTCCTGCCTTAAGTCGGCCCCCGAGGAGCAAGGAGCACTGCCCTGCCTAAAGTCAGCCCCCAAGGGCCGCTGTCTTGCCTAAAGTCGGCCCCCAAAAAGTTAGGAGCGCTGTCCTGCCTAAAGTGGGCCCCTAAGGAGTGAGGAGCACTGCCCTGCCTAAAGTCGGCCCCCGGGGGCCTCTGTCCTGCCCTTATGTTGGCCCCTGAGGGCCACTCTCCAGCAGGTGTTGGATGTTTTCCCGCTTCAGCTCAGCTGATTTCCATCAATACCAGATCCACAGGCTTCTGCTGAACTTCAACCATCATAACCAGCTGAGTTGAAGCTGTGAAATCTTTAAACTTGAAAGACAGTGGCCCCCCAGGGCCGATCCGTTTTGGGGGAACATCTGCTGCCTTTAACATCAGATCTTCTCCAAGAAAGTCCAGCTCTGGGTCACCAGAAACCAGACTCCTAATGTTTGGTTGAAGAAGAGGAGGGTATGGGTTCTGACCCGCATCCAACAGTTGGACCGATTAAACCCGTAGGGTCCGGACCTCCTCACTGCTCATCTCCTCAGAGTAAGAAGGAAAGGAAATCTTCATCCTGGAGGAGCTAAACCTGAAATGCAGGACTGTCAGCAAAATGAAATCAAGCTTCCTGGATACCAAGGAAGAGTTTATGGTCCAGAAAGACCATCAGAACCTTAAAACCAGAGAGCAACAGGATAAACCAATGAATCGGTACCTATCATCTACCATCTGCTGCTTTCCTAGAAAAGTTTGTTAGAGGTCAGAGGTCAAACAGCTGTTCACTTTCCCACCAAATTCACCATCATCATCGTCACCACATTCAGACTGTTCATCTTCACCCACCTCAGCTGAGCTGCTCCTTTACTCCATCGGTCCGGTCCAACTGGGTCAGCAGCTGATCGATCAGAGTCTGATCCGCAGCAGCTCAGAGGAGCGAAAAACTGAGGCTGAAAGAGAAAAAAAAAGTCAGAAGATCCGCCCGTGATGCGTTCTATTGCCCGGGAAATGCTCCGAATTGGGAGGAACACAGAATAGGTTCCCGTTTCAAAGTGAAACAGAGGGGGCGAATTTAACGACAGCAAGTATGAGATCATCATCATTAACGTTTAATATTTATTTTTTTTTTTATCTTTTAGGAGACGTTGAGATAATTAATTTCACATTTTAGTGAGTTAAATTTGTAAGATGGTTTCTTTTAAATTGGGGAGATTTAACGGTTGCATTCACTGAACTGGAGGGCAGAGAATGAGGGGAGGGAATTAATAATATGAGGTTAAAAATGAATTTACTAAAAATAACTTAAAGTAATTTTGATATGTCCCGTTTGTTTTATTTACAATAAAAATGTAGTCAGCATTATATTGCTTATTAAAAGCTTCTTAAACTTCAGAGGAATTTCAGAGGAAAAACCGCATCTTCTCTAATTTCCCACTGTACGCAAAGGCAGCATTATCCAAACATGTTGTCACGGTGCCACCTTCTGGCCAATCAGAAGAGGTGCAGACAGGAACTCCGAACTAGTGGAAGATCAAACTCAGAAATTTATCTTAAAAACTTTTCTGTTTTGAAAACTTTTTTTCCCGCTGCGTGTGTTATTGCAAGAGGCCTACATGTTTAGACAAAAAAAAAAAAATCTTAGTATCACATCTGGACAGTTGTCATAGGATGTAGCGATGCTAACAGTTTCCCTTTGCTTCCTTTAGATGCTAAGCTAACCATCTGAGCTTTCATTTTCAGATCACCGAGAGAGGAAGAGGAGCAGCGGCAAGACGAGATGAAGGCAGGAAACAAGCACCAGAACTTAAAGGAACAAAAAGCACAAAAAAAGCAGAACATGACTGCAGTGCGATTTAAAAATAAACCATAAGTAGAATCATCCATTAACAAAAAAACAGAAAATGTAACCACTAAGGTGCTACAGATAAACCTCGTCCACTAGAGCAGAACCACAGACACAGGAAACCTGCGTTTAAATTTAACCCCAGACACATAAAAAAAATACATAACAATGCCACCAAAGTTTGAAAAAAATATATGTAAAACACACAAAAACCTCACTCAAAACACAAAATTAATCAAACAGAAGTTTAATACAGACTCAAATCAGCTCTAAGAGAAAAATAGCTAATAAATCAGCTCCTATTCACCAAAAAAAATCACAAAAATAAAAACTAAACAAATAAGAAAGAAACTAAAGCATGAAAAATCAACAAGGAACAGAAAAATTACATTACGGAAAACAAACGAGCAGTATACGGATGCATGAAGGCCTTTGATGCACACAGACACACCTGTTCTCCCCACCTGTCCATCAGAGAGGGGTGGGCGGGGCTTAACTGTCAGTCTGAAGTCATTATCAGTAATCCACCTCACACACTTTATTTCTAATGTTTCTCAACTCACACACACACACATATTGAAACTTCCTCAAACTGTAACTCCACCACTTCCCCTCGGACTTCCTCCTCCTCTTAACCCCCACCCACCCTGTCACAGTGATACAGACACACACACACACCCTGACACACTCCTCCACCCGCAGCAGGACGGAGCAGCGCTGAAAGCCTAGAGAGGAGGACTAATGAGCGGTGAGTCTGTCCGAGTTCAGTCTGCAGCTCCATTAGACCGGACTCTGCCTGTGTATCTTGTTGTTGTGTTTCATGCTGCTTTCTGCGGGTGTGTCCCCCCCCCCCCCTGTCATCCAAACTATGAATTGACCTCTGGTTCTGTCCAGCTGATGGATCCGTCCTCCTCCTCCGCCCGATCAATAATCAGATTGTTTGTTTGCGATTGTTTCTAAGCAGGAAACTGGAGATGGAGAGGGACCACTCCCTGACTGTGTGTGTGTGTGTGTTTCTCACTTCTCCTTTTAACCTTTTCACCATCAGAACCTCAGAAACCCCTCTCTAAACTCTGCAACTTGAACTTTTTTCACCGTTCAACATGAGATCGTTTATTTAATGAAACATTGGAGAGCGGAGAAGCAGGAGTCCAGGAAATTCGAGGCTGAGAGAAAAAATCAGGAACTGCAGGAGAAGAGGAAGAGCTTGTTATACTTCAACTGTTTTCAATGGGGACGTCTATCAGCTGGTTCCTTTAAGCCAAAGCTATGAGCAGAGAAATATGAAGAGAAACAACAGAGCAGAGGCTAAGCATCATCTCAACCAATTCTTTAACTAGGACAGTAACAACAGAGACACAAAGTTGAAAACTAGGGTGGTTCTCCAAACTTTCAATGAATTGAACCCCAAAGGGTTTAAAACCTTTCAATGGTTTAAATTCAATGAGTCCTCACTAAGTCTGGAATGAGGGATCCACCTGTTGACACGAGTCAATGGATCCTGAGGTGGTGTAAGAGTTGTAGACCCTGGACTTGAAGCTCTCAGACCTGTAACGATTATGTTGTTTCAGGAGACAGTTGAGTGATACCAAAACACCTGATGCTCCACAGGTGGATGGGATCATGGATCAGTTGTATGTCTTCGTCTGATCCAGTCTGGTTGGATTCGTGTGTATAAAACACCCCAAGCCACGCTGAACACGTCTTGGTCCTTTCCTGACGGTGTCTCCTGAAAAAGGTTTTGGCCATTTGAATCGTCTGTGGAACCTGAACCTTAAAGTGGCTTTGAGGTTAACCTTTGGCTTCCCCTGAAACAGGACACTGCCAATCTGTGGCATAGGAAGATCAGATGCTATTAGACATTTTCATCCTGAAACAGCAACAATAGACAACACCATCAGATCACCACATAAACAGGCTGTGGTTTTGGACGCGTCGATTACATCAGCCTTGCAGCTCGAACACGTCATGCTTAAACAAACACGGGCACCTCTGCAGCGGAATATAGCCATGCATTGGAGCAGAGCCAATAATACCAAATATAACCTCAAGATATGCCAGTGGTCTTAAACTCCAATCCTCGAGGCCTGGTGTCCAATTTTTAGATGTGTCCCTTTCCCTAAACACCTGAATCAAATGGCTAAGCTAGCTCAAATTGGAGTCAGGTGTGTTGAAGCAAGGATGCATCTACAGGTTGAAGGAAACTGGCCTACAAGGAGTGGCATTAGAGACCACTGCTCTAGATAAACTGGTGCTCAGTCTGCATTGATGAAGATTAAAGAGTTGGTTATCCTCCCGCAGCAGTGTGTCGTAGTTAGCTTGTTGCAGGTATTTTTGATTTATGCCCAATATTGAAGCGTGGTCTGCGCTATGTTATTCCACGCCACAACGCAAGAGGGAAGATCACGAACTAGCTGTGGGTCTAGATACGGCCGAGGCGACGATGAGGTGGAGGCTAGGTTGTGTGATAACGGAGGGACATGAAGGACAAAAAGAGCGGGGATCCAGATGGATATTTAAAAATAAATACAGAAATAAATAAATGCTTAATAAATAAATAAGCATACAATTAATTGCCACCAAAAATACAAACAACAAATAAATGTAAGTAGAAATTAAATTATACAGCTAGTCATAAAGGTATATAACTCTTTTAATTTGCTTCTTTATTTCTTTGCCTTTTTAATATTTACCTTATTTATTTTTTTGTCATTTATTATCTTCAACTTCATTTTTTAATTACTTATATTTTTAAGTATTTATTAATGTGCATGTTATCATATTTTTGTCTGTTTTATTCTTCCTTTGTATTTTTTACCCTAGTTATTTCTTCGCCGCTATTTCTTTCTGCCTGCCCTTTTAACATTTCTGCCTGCCATTATAATATAATTTCTAATTACATTTATTTGTTGATTGTATTTTTGGTGGCAATTAATTGTATGCTTATTTATTTATTGAGCATTTATTTATTTCTGTATTTATTTTTAAATATGGCAGAGTTAGTCCTCGATATACAGCTCTATTTACAGCATATTTACATGCATGAAATGTCCCTTTCATGTTGCCTTAACTGCTGTATGTCAAGTTACTGAGGAACAAATGGGGTGAATCTGTGTTCAGAGTAAACATTACATAGATGTCCAGTACCTTGTTTGGGTGCCTTGACCCATTTATTGCTACTGTGTAGTTCTGCTCACTTTAGTCCAGCTCAGTCCATAGATCTCTGATCAGTAACTTTTTCTTTCTATAGTTTCTTCTTGTGCAAATGCTGCAAAGCTGCCTCTCTGACAGTCAATCTCACACATCTGTGACTCAGCGCCTGTGTCTTACCTTAATACCTTTCCTGTCATAATGCCCCTCTAGAAGTAGTGTTATCATTCTTCTATCTCCTATTAAGTGAGATCACATTGTACGATGTATTATTAATATGAACTGTTTCACATGAAACACTAGTACTGTACATACTATTCTCACCAAACTATGATAACTGTGGTTAAATTCAGTGTAAACAAATGCCATATGTTGCCACCCCTAAAAAATTCCTGCCCCCCTCTTGCCACCCCATAAATATTTTTCTAGATCCGCCCCTGCCTCCCAGTAAAGAAAAGGATAAACTCACACTAGCAATAAAAAAAAAGAAATAATAAAATTTACTAAATGATAATTCAGCCAAATAAACTATTAATTTTTAATGTATTTCATTTATTTATAATAAAAAAAAAAAAACTGACCCAGAGAACTGAAAGTGGATTCTTCACTGTGAAACAATATACCTGTAAACAGGTGCAGAAATCAGTGGCGCCTCCAGAAAGGATTCACGGGGGTCAGATGGGGCCACTAAAAATCTTGGGGTGGCCACTGAAACTAAAAGTCATAATCTCAGGTTTTGAATCTACTATTGTGGTAAACTTGCCTGTAGAAATCATAAAGACTTAAGTAAAAACCTACTCATATCTTGGTTTATTGTGTGATTTTTAATGTTACGTCGCTGGCTATGCAGAATGGGATGAAATGCTAAACTGATGCTTCTACAATTTAACCTGGCCATTTGGGGTGGTCAGTGGGTTGGCCACAGTCGTGGCCACCCTATGCAATTTGTTGCAGGTATTTTTGATTTATGCCCAATATTGAAGCGTGGTCTGCGCTATGTTATTCCACGCCACAACGCAAGAGGGAAGATCACGAACTAGCTGTGGGTCTAGATACGGCCGAGGCGACGATGAGGTGGAGGCTAGGTTGTGTGATAACGGAGGGACATGAAGGACAAAAAGAGCGGGGATCCAGATGGAAAAAGGGTCCCAGCGTCCTGTGCACCGCTCTTCTAGCTGGTCCATCTTCACGAATCGTTTTTTACACAGTGGCGGTCATACAAACAAAACAAGCCAGTAAGGTACCAAACCACACAGGTATGAGTAGAGTGGATGTAGATTTGACCAACGAGAGGCCTCCTGTCCGCGGCACTGTCTGCGGTCACCTACAATTTGGGAGAGGTGCAGCAGAGTGTCTGCAGAGGGGGCAGGGACGTCCCTGCGTTCACTGCGACACACACAGACGACCTAGTGTCAAAGTATAAATCATCCTTAACTCAACTCGGCATGCTGAATGCTTGAAAATGTAAGTGAAACTGACAGTGTGACTTACTTTCTGATAAGTTCCATTACATATCATCCGACTCAACAGACCTGTGGACCTCTGTGACGGGTTCTGGCTCAGGAATGCTGGGCTCTGGAGTTCATGGTTATCGATAGCTGTAGCTCTACGGTGTTGGACTTGTTGCGATTGGGAGGAACAGGAAGGAAGGTCCGTCAGCACTTTGAACATTGACTCCAGTCTGAGTTGGATCACCTCGTGGAAGCAGTAAAGGGGTTTCTGATGTGCTCTGCTGTCTCATGGTGGATCAGTTAGCTAGTTGCATTGGGTCGGGCTAACATGATAGCTAGTTCTGGTTTGGATCGTTGACTTGTTTGATCTTCCAGTTTTACTCCTGGCTATTTATGTGATGGCCTCTTTATATCTGGTTTAAGGTGATATTTGATTGGGACCAGTTATGGGTAAAGAATAATCCACCTTCTAAACAAGTTAAACTTTGATTAAAATGTTTTGGTTGATTGTTTTGTTTAGAGGATGAATGAATAAACAAAACCTTTTTGATCTGATCAGGAGGACTTTAAAACAGTTGCGATGCTGAAGCAGTCCAACACTTAAAAGTTTCTCTTATGTCCGCTGAAGCCGTCTTTCTTGCTGCTTTCCTCTTTTGGTCTTCGTTTGGTTATTTGCACCTTTATTATGAGGTGATGACATCACTCACAGCGTCATCTTCTGCACGTGCTCAGATGTGAGTCACAGCCATCTTTGCTAATCGTGTCCAAGTATGAAAGCGGGAAGTTTACACTGTGAAACCAAAGTTTCTCCAGCCAGTGATTCATTTCATTTTAGGTCAAGTTTTATTTTTACCTCTAACCAGTTTGCCTGGTTTGTTCGGACCCATATCAGATAATAATTATTTTGGTTATTTTAATCTTCATTTTTCCATTTCAATAGATGGAAGGGTTATTTTTGGAAAATAAAGAGTTGAATCCATCATTGGACCAGGTTCTGTCTGTTCTTGCAAAAATCGTATAATGCTGGTGTTTATCCCAGTTTGGGCCAGTTGGTTTGGGTTCTTATGGCATGTTTCAGCTTTCCCTGCAGCTTTATTTTTTTTTCTTCTATCTGATTCTTGTTTTGGATTTATAACTCATGGGCTATATGTCTTTTTTTCTAAGGTTGTGGTTGATACTGAAGACCTAGTTGGGCCCAGATTCCCAGGTGTTTTAAATGTTATCTGGTCCAGGTCCGGTAGCACTTTTGCGGATGTCATCATATCAGATTAGTTAGTTTGGCTGGGACCAGACAGGCTGAGGTCCTGCAGGAAGGGGCCTGGCAGACAGAGGCCTGGGCAGGTCGGGACATGGCATACTGGGGCTCGGCAGGCTGAGGCCTGGCAGGCTGGGGCCTGGGCAGGTCGGGAAATGGCAGGCTAGGGCCCGGCAGGCTGGGGGCCCGGCAGGCTGGGGGCCCTGCAGGAAGGGGCCTGGCAGACAGAGGCCTGGGCAGGTCGGGGCATGGCATACTGGGGCTCGGCAGGCTGAGGCCTGGCAGGCTGGGGCCTGGGCAGGTCGGGAAATGGCAGGCTAGGGCCCGGCAGGCTGGGGGCCCGGCAGGCTGGGGGCCCTGCAGGCTGGGGCCTGGGCAGGTCGGGGAATGGCAGGCTGGGGCCCGGCAGGCTGGGGGCTCGGCAGGCTGAGGCCTGGCAGGCTGTAACCAAACGGACTGCTGCTTTCAGAACTTGTTCACACTTTGCTGCTGCAGAATGAGGACCTGTTGGACAAACCCTTCCTGTTTCAATTTTGTTTTAGATGGTTCCTCTTTGGCCTGTGACCTCCTTCAGGAATCTGACTCAGGAAAGGCTGCTCTCAGAGGCTTTTGGACCCACTGGCTTTTAAAATTATTCTAGATGAACACCTGTTCTGCTTTAGGACTGTTTTGACCTGCTGAGCTCACTGCAGCTGATGTTCTACCTCCACTTTGGTCAAAAACTGCTTGGTGTCTGATCTGCTGAGATCCAGCCGGTGGTTCTGTTTAGCAGCTGCTTCCTTTGTTTCCATTTTCCCTAAGCTGTTTATTCCTGAAATCCTCTGGCTGTTCACCGTCCTGCAGACAGGCCATTGCTCAGCTGTGAGAACCTTCGGATTGTGTCGACCCCTTTTTGAGAGGCCTTCCTGCCTGCTGTTCAGCTGCAGATTGTTGGTTCCTCTGTTTGGTCAGAAGACGCCTCTGAGGCAGCAGAATCAAATATAACAGCAGAGAGAGAAGAAGAAGACAGCTGACGGGGCGAAACCATGTCGGTTCGCTGGTTCCTGAAACCAGCTGCCAAAGGTCTGGACTGTGAGGAGGGTTATCTGAATGATGAAATCCAGATTCGGCTGTTCTGGTCCAGTTCTGGTGGGCCTGTGAGAATCTCTGGTTGGTTGCCTGGTGTGGTCTTCTGCTGCTGTAGCTTATCAGAGATGGTGTTCACAGGTATTGGTGCAACAATGGCTCATTTGAGCTGCTGTTGTCTTCTCATCAACTAGATTCTAGAACCGTTGGTTCTGCTCTGACCTCAGGGAGCAATCTTTATCCACTCAGCTGCTGCTAACTGGAGCTTTCCAGGTTTTTAAACAATTTGCTCTAAACCTTGGATGTGGTTGTGGGTGGAAATCCCAGTAGATCAGCAGGTTCTGATCAAATCAGACCCAATTGTTCTGGTTCTAACGAAGGTATTCAAAGTCAAAACCTGTTTCTTTCTGATGAAAGCAGAACTTCAGCAGGTGGTCTTCATCACATCTAGAGGAATAGATGACTCTCTGCTGTGTAATTTGGTTAATTGGCTTTAGTTTTAACAAGCAGTTAAACAGGTGTTCCTAATAAAGTGCCTGTAAATGTTATTGATCGCTGTTCTTTTAGCAGCAGACAGGAAGCTGCTGGATTGACACGTCCCTGAGAGCTAATGACTTTAATAAGCTACAGAAACTATTGTACAGTAAATCATTGATTTTTTATTAAATACTGTTAGATGCTTTCGAGCACTTGTTCTTCCATCACACAACATTACCCATAAGCCTTTGCAGGGTTTCAGCTGAAATCTGTTGTGTTTATTTCCTGGTGATGTGCTGGAATCAGAGGCAGAGTCGACTCTTCTTCCTCTTTTTATTCCTCCCAAAGGCTGATGGTTCCCCATTAGGTTCTGTTTTTAGACCCGCGGTTTTACGTACTCAGTTTGACAAAAAAAAAAAAAAAGCTGTTTAAGCAGTTGGGACTGAAAATCTGTTTATAATAAGAACAGAAATGATTTCTCACTGACTGGAAACGTCTTCTATTTCTGCCACTTCCTGATAATCAATGATTCCCATTCAAAGAGCCACAACCAGAGATTTTACATCTGCATATTTTCTGACATTGTCTTTAAATTTATGTTCTCTCATTTTTAGGAGGAAAAAAGTTAAGTAGAACTCATTTCATCAGTGTTGGCTGCTGCTCTCTGAAACAAGAGAGGCTCAATGGTGTTAATTAAATCCAAACGTCACATATTGCATTATCAAATGTTGAGGCACATAAAAACACTATAACAGGTGTAATAAACTATTGTGGACATGTTAATTCCAAATGTACTCGCTTGCTTGGGAAAATGTACAAGGCTGACATACTGAAGTCCTGATGCCTGGATTCTGGGAGGACATTGCCATCACCTCACACCTGGCTGGTAGACTGATTAGCTCTCTTGGACTGGATTTGAACATACGCCACTAAAATGTCAAACTTGAAGTATTTTCTCTCTCTGCAGTCAACTCACCAAGTTGAATTGTTTGAGTTGTTGATGAGTTTTCTTTCCATCCTGTTTGGGGTTTTATACATTTGTGAGTTACTTGTCTGTATGTGTTTTTTGAAATATAAAAGACAATAAACTGATTTTTGTGTTGCCGAGCATTCAGAGATAATAAACTCCAGAAACCACGGCAAGAGTTCGGCACAAGGCGACTGCTATGACTGAATGATCACTTTTCCCTATCGACTCATGCGGAAAACCTCCTGGCTGTCTGGCCACTGTCAGTCAAAAACCCTTAAGTACGTTTGCCAATCAGCATCGAGTAGCCAGCTTCCCACCCCGCCCCTGCTCCATAGACGCCTAAGAGGTTCAGCCTCACTGGAAGTGATGTATTTTGGCTTGTCATCTAATCAAGGCTCCACTTTCCTGTTTACCTCTATGGACAGTGGCTCAAACCTTCTCGTGTCCGAGAACAGAATAAACAGCTGATTTATGCAAAACATACTTGTGAAATTAGGCACATTTTAGTGCATATTTATGCAGTTTAATGACTACATTTATGAATTTTGTCAATGCCTATCTTACAATTAATAGTATGAAATTTACATCCGAGGTTTAGCCTCCCTAGTATTCATTGAGAAATTGCCTCTGCCGTTCATCCCTTTTTTTGCGAGGGTCTGCAAGAGGATTTGACTTATGACTATGCACTTTGGTGTGGATGTAGTGTTAGGACCATTAGCAGTTAGCCAGGGCTGATTTACCATTCTTTTTCAGTCTACACACAATAGGTAAAAAACATTCACAAGTGGCAAGACTTACCAGCTGCCAGCAGGTGAGTCCTATAGATTGGTGGAATATAAACGGGGGTGGTGATAGCAAGAGCAGGCTAACGTTAGCATCCTTCCACAAGTAGGGTAAATCCAGAAAGCCCAATACCAACACAAACATTTTAACATAAAAAGTCTGATTTCCAGATCATGACCCCTTTAAAGGATACATGATTAACTAAAAACAGAAACAGTTTGATGCTGGTATCATTCTTAACTTAATACTGGCTCTGTGAAGTTGATGGAGAAAACACTTGGAAGCAGCTGAAAGGTCAGGTTAATTTTGGCAAAGAGAGGAGAAAAAACAACACTTGACATGACCTTAAACACTCTTTCTTCAGAGTGAAAAATGGTGATGGCAGCATCATGCTGTGGGACAGCATAAATAGCAGCATAAATCAGTTTCCTGTTTGATAAAACCATTTCAGGTCGCAAATTATTACATTTACATATCCTCCTCCCAGTATTTTGTGTGTTCTGATAATCAGCATAACCCCTACTTATTAGCAAGGAAAACTTGCAATTTCACTTATTTCACAGATGCAGTTCTGGTTGTGCCTGGTTAGTAGTCGTAGTAGCATCAAGTATGCACTAGAAATAGACTGATACATTGGCCGGTGTCAATACCCGTTTATCCCTTTGGTTTTGTACAAAAAATAGACTTTTATCTACCACAACGGGCATGTATCCCTTTTGTCATGTACAAAAAACATGACTAAAGGGCCATGGTGTTTTTTGTAGCGTATGGCAATCTGACCTTAAATTGTTTTTTTTGTACATGATCAAAGGGAAATACGCCCGTTGTGGTAGTTTAAAGTCTATTTTTCGTACAAAACTAAAGCAATAAACGCAAATCTGACATCTTGCGCATGCGTACTGACTATAGGTATGCTGGTCTGACAGGTTATGCTGATCTGACAGAACACCGGCCTTTATTTTCCTTGTAAAAAGGAAAATGAAGGCCGGTCGATTTATTTGTGGCGTTGGTAGATTTATTCCCGCATTCAGGAGCCTTGCCTTGAGATCACGGGTAAGATGCATCCCTGCTCTTATTACTAATGCGAACTTTACAAGATGTCTTGTCATTGTGTCATTTTTATCCTGTAAACAGAGAAAGAAAAAGCAATATTGGCTCTAAGCTAAAAAACTTCGGCTTCACATTAAGGGGATTGTTTAGACTGATGTCAGCATTATCATTATTGGCGTTCCATCATTTATTCCACTCTGTCACATAGTTCACTAAGTGCAAAAGTGGTCTTTGACAAGTTTCTTGTCTTCCAATTTATTCTAATTTATTTTTATTTTATTCAATTTTAAACATTTAATGTTAAAGTTTAAAGTCTCAGCAACCCATTGGTTAATAATAAACAGGTCTGTTGCTCTCATAACTGTTGTTGCTTATTGTTAATTCTTTTAGTAATATTACCTGATCAAGCGTTTTCTAACGCCTCACTACTAAATAAGTAATACGATTATGTTTCATTCTTACTGATAATATTAATCGTAACAGAAAAGAAGAAGCGGCAGCAGAACACTGCTGGTCCTACTGAGCACTAACCGCACTAAAAGCTAGATCCACATTCATAGATTGGCAGAAACCTTAACGTTAACATGTGACAGAAAGGAAGCAGGAATCAAACCTGTCACTACTTGATCCGTACCAGCAACACTCGTTGATTAGGCTTTATGAAAAACAAAACACGTTTTTCTCTCCCTAATTATAAGTGTATGTATAAGTACAAGTACACTGTAATGATTTATCACTCGTCTGTACCTGAACTGTCCTACAGCTCCTTTATTTTTTTCTGGGCTTTGGATTTGTAAATAACTGAGGTTCTATGTTTGCATTTTGTTGTACTTTTACAGTATATAGTGAAAAATCTAAAGAAAGACACACCTAAAATGCAGAAAAATGGTTTCATTATAATTTGCCCAACTGAGAAGAGAGACTGAGGGAGAGAATTTAAAATACATCCAATTCTCTCAGAAAAGCCTTTCATTTGCATTATGACGTAGCTTAGCATTAGCTGATGATTTAAGGATATAAATAAGAACTTTCAGTGCTGTAATGACATTATTTATAGCGACCTAGATGAATATCTGGTTGCACATGTGCATAGTGATCGTTGATCAGTGCAGATCAGGTAAAGACAAAACCTACAACTCTCAGATTGCAACGCTCTTCCACCGATCCACATCACTGTTTGACATGAGAACCATTACACACTGCCCCTAGTGGCTGTGAGAGGATGTACAGTTCAACAGAGCTCTTCCAAAATGACTTACAGGCTGCGTCCGAACGTCCGCCCTGACCTCTAACCCCTCCATCACTTTAAAGTGGACCTTATAGTAACTCACTTTACTGACCTATTCGACGATGATTACTACTTTTCGCTCCCTGTTGGTCATGTGACTCAGGCTCCTGCCAGCTCCATCTTTGTTCTGTCCCGCCCCTAAAACAAATCCCATGATGCTGTGCAAAGAGAGCTCTTGCAAAGCATCATGGGATATATCTGCTCATCTAGTGACCATGGATGCACACTACTTTTTAAGGTGCATTGAGGGAAATTTTGAGTCTAGTATGGTTTCATCGACTCGACGTTCAGACACTCATTTATATTGGCCTATCCCCTCTAGAATGCTCTATATAGGGGATAGGGCTTAAGTTCGGACACAGACACAGTCTTGGCAAGTATTTGCCAAGGTTGCTATTTCTATTTCCTCAGTAACCATGGCAACACACTTTTTTAACTCAAGGCTTTCCTTATATGCCATTATAAGATTTGAACCTTTCTGCTCTTCCTTTTATAACCTCTGGACATTAGCTGAGCATGCAGGGAGGGGCAGTAGCAATCATTGTTGGTCAGGTTGTCCTCTAGCTGAATGGGGCCCAGAGCAGAGAGCCGGGAAGCTCAAACACTGCTGTGGCTTTTGCTTGGAGCTTTTACTAGAGGGGAACAAAGTCAGGATCGACCCTCCAAGTCACAGGGAAGTCTCAAGTCTTAAAAGTTAAACCCCATGCCCTGACTGGCAGGTAACAAGCAAAGTCCTACTCACATCGTTTGAATTTCAGGTAATTAAAAAGTCATGATGAGCTTTTACCTAAAATACAAGTCCAAGTTAAACGCACAGAGACCAATAGAAATTATTTTCCATCTAAACGCCTATAGGTTGAAATGTGATTGAAAGAGAAGGCAGTAAGTAAAATGTTGTCTCTTAAAAAGTTTGAATAAATAAAATCAGAGAAAATCTATGAAAAGAAAAACTTTTTTTTCCAAATCAATCTAAAATTTTTGAACATTTTGTTCAAAACAAAATTTGAACCATTTTCTATCCTTTAAATAATATTGGATCAAATTTCTCTCTGAGTATAGACAGCCAAGCCCGGGCTGGATCCAGCAGGCCTGGGGGAGCGGTTTTGTCGCGTTTTAGGTTCTTAAAGGTTTTATCCTCGCAGGCTTTGATCCTCCCTTGGCCGCCGCTCTGCCTCCTGTCTTCAGCTGGTTGAGGTCACATTGAAGCTGTGTCCATATCTCAGGTTGCAGAAATCCTCCTAAACCACAGCTCTTTGTTGCCAACAGATACTGAAGAAGTTTGCTTAGTTTTTCTGGATTTTAAACTTTATTAAAAGCCTTTTTTTAGGTTGTCCTGCTGTATTTTAAGCAGAGCAATTTGGATTCTTCTGTTGCCTCAAACTTAAGACTGATTTCCAAACTTGCTTTTCTTTGTAAACGTTTAAAGAAGGTGGTTTTTATTTGGCTACTGAGGTGCTGTAGCTTTAAGATAGTCAGTGGAGTTTTCAGTCAGATCACAGCTTTGATCACAGCTCTTCGCTGGGTGAGCAGGGATCTATTTCTGACTGCTGATTCAGCTGTTTTTATTTCTCTCTGCTGCTTCTCAGTCAGTCAATCATCAATTTGTAACATCTATATTTCAGGCAGAGTGATGCACTTAAAGACCTCATCTAATTGAGATGTTTCTGTCCAGTTGGGGCTGAATCGCTCCTGTTGCTCCACCTAACTACAGGCTAAGTCAAGGCTACAGATTAGGTGCTATCCTATTCTAGATTAACCTTGAGATCCAGGAGAAAATTCCCAATCATTGGGATCAGATGTTTGGTGGATCTGAGAGGTGACGATAAAAAGACAGAGCTGAGAGGACGCAGTGATGACAGGCTGCCTAGAACCTCTTTGTGATGGTTTTTGAGACTGGTTACTCACCTGCTTTTCTCCAACTTCCACCTCAGGCTGAGTTCACTGAGCCTCTGAAACAGGAAGTTAAAACTAGCTCATGGTTCTTCGACACAAGAAACCTCCCATCAGCAGTTTCACAGTTTGTTTACCTTCAATCAGACAGAAACTCCTCCTTTCGTTCCTTTGCTGGCTGCTTAACCTGGTTACAACTCTGCAAAAACAAGTAAAGGACTTTCAACAGTTTGAATGAATTAAAGATGAGTCGATCCGTCTGACTCACCTGTTCTCAGGTTTGACTGAACTCATTCATTTCATTGAGTTTTCCTTTGTTCCATTGAAAAACACTCAGAAACGTGTCTTTGGTCCTCAGAGCTGCTGATTTCAGACAATGACTGGTAATTCATTTAAAGGGCTAGAAACAACCTATGTGTTTGGGACAGGAACCGTCCCCTGAGGGCTGGGTCGCAGAGTCGTGGAGCTCTGAGATGAAGACCAGAGATCAGATTCTTCCTCGCTGCTTCGGTTCTGAGGAGCCTGACGGTAGAATGATCAGAGCAGTGAGATCAGCTGACCTCCACCCAGAGAGCAGAGGGAGGGTGGAGTCTACGTCCCCAGAGTCTGGGCTGAGCCTCCCTCATCATCATTATCATCTCACATCTGGAGCAAACCTATCAGCCTTCATGCTGCAGCCTGACTTTATTAAAACCATGAAGCAGAGTCTGAAACTGGCCAGTCAGAGAAAAAAGATGCAGAAAATCGGTTCCAAAAGCTTGTAGAACCTCTCAGAACCCATCTGACAAGCTTTGGTTTTAATGTTGCTTCTATTCACTGAGCTTCCTTCAGTCTGGGCTTTGACTAGGCCATCATCCGATTGGATCACTGTTCTGTTGATGACTCAGAGCATGAGGGGTTCTAAAAACGGGGGTCGGGAACCCCCTGGGGGTCGCAGGACACCAATTGGGGACTCATTTGGATGTGACTCCTGAGATAAATGGAGGGCAAAAATTAGCCATAAAATAAATTGAATTAGCATTTATGTGTTATGTAATAATGTGATTCAAATATGTAAGAATAAAATTTACTATTCAATAATTGAATGTCCCGTTAAATAATTAAAAATACAGGTAAAATGTGTAATTAAATAATTGAAGGTAACCTGACGTCTGATTGGTCCAAATGCCTCAAATATAAGACACAGCATGAACCTCCTTACCCGAACAAAACCCCAGGTTTATAGACTCTGAAAGACGGGTGGGACGGACAGAACCAGCCAACCAGAATTCATCGGTTCTTCCTCTGTTAGTCGGACTGGTTCCTATCCTCCTTATAAAACACTGCAGCTTTGTCTGTGTGTGTGTGTAGGGGGGTGTGCATGCATGTGTGGCCTATAAAAGTCCAATGTGTAGAAGCTGCGATGCAAATGTGTGTGTGTGGGAGAGCAGGATAACATCTCTGCTTTGTTTAGACACCGTTTCCTTTCGCAGCCATTATTTCCATAAACACAAATACTGATGCAGAACATCATCCTGCAGGCAGAACATGGACGTCACGTGTTTCTGAGCAATTTGTGTTGACCAGAAGAACCTGAAGCATCTGAAATAGCCACAGAGATACGACCATCCCCTCCCTGAGAAGAGCCACTGAAGGTAAACGCCTTAAAACTCGCCTGTATTGCAAACACTAAATAAAAGACCTCCGATACTGATACCGACTACTATCATTTCGGTCATATGATATGTGTCGCTGATATTTAAGCTGATATTGCTTTTCTTCCATTCACATAATAAAATGACACAATAACAAATTATAATCAAGAAAATATAAACATTTATTAACTAATCAAACCTTAGAAACCAGTGCGGCTGCCAAAGTATTGGTCTATTTTTACCTCTAAACACCCCACTGATATGAACACGGTATGAGACATGAAAGAGAAACAATAGGATCCGAAAAGTACATGAACCAAGCATGAAGACGAATGAGGACAATGAGACACTAAACCAGGGCTGTCCATGTCCAAGCTGCTCCACCTGAATCTAGAAAAATCCATTTGTTAATCTGATTCAGGTGTGATGGAGAAGGGATGCATCTAGGAGCTCTTTCAACATTTGGTTGAAAAAGGAAAGGCGAAAAGACGTAATTTTCAGATTGTTAATAGGATATCTTTTCAATGTGTTCAATGGACTAAAGTGGGACAAAACCAGATAGACCAAACACAGCCCAATTTTCAACAACTATTTCTGGACTAAATGATGGAACGACCAGATTTAGCCTAAAAACCAACGTCTAAATGACGCCTGTCGTTTGGGGGGCTGGATCTGGACTCTCCTGCACTAAATAGATCTAAAACACATAGAAACTGAGCTAAAACTGACACTAAATTATATCACATATCCAACAATGAATAAAGGGCCTGATAGAAGTAGACATGAAGAAGGCAGACAGACAACGGGCGGTCATGAAGCCTCTGACAGCAGCTGGAGGCCGTTTGACCCGCTGATCTTATCTGCCGTGAGTTTTTCTGCATCGAGACTTCAGCTCCGCAGAAAACAGGAAGTGAGCTTAGAGAGAGGCGAGTGATGTAAAAATAACTGCGAGCGGAGCAGTGGGGCAGCGTGAAGATTATGTGTGAGCTGAAACCTGCTGGGTCACAGCCCCACCCTCTGCTCTCTGTCTGCAGGTTTCTGACGGCTCCACCATGCAGACTGTGAAGTGTGTGGTCGTGGGCGATGGTGCCGTGGGAAAGACCTGTCTCCTCATCTCCTATACCACCGGAGCCTTCCCCAAGGAGTACATCCCCACCGTGTTCGACAACTACAGCAGCCAGGTGGGTCATTGAACACAATGTCACTGAATCAGGCGGCGGCTGCTGGTGGGACATCCCAGCAGCTCTCAGCAGGAGCTTTCTTTGGCTGAAGAGCTCATTCAGTGTTCAGTGACTCCAGTAGCAGTGAACCGTCATCAAAGCATGTGGACTTCATTAGATATCAACCACAGTATCAGCGAGGCGTCACATGAGCCGTGCTTTTTACCACACAGCTAATCAGACGCAAAGTTTAAAGCTTATCCGTCAATATAATCATAATAATTTAACTTTATCGATCTCACATTTTAGAAATTTATCTCTGCATTTAATCCATCACCTTGGGGAGCAGTGGGCCGCCATTTTGCAGCGTCCAGGAAGCAGTCTGGGGTTAAGGGTTTTGCTCAGGAACCCAGAGTGGAGGCTGTGAGGATCGAACCGGGTACTTGCAACTTTCTCAGAGCACAAGCACACTGCTCTAAACCACTAGCCCAACACACCACAAAAATTTCCCTCTGCATTTAACCCATCCCCTTGGGGGGCAAAGGGATTCCATCGTGGGGCACCCAGGGAGCAGTGTGGGGTTAAGGGTCTTGCTCAGAGACCGTAAGTGGCAGTCTGTGGGAGTGGGGCTCTAACTCAGAACCTCAGGATTCCAGGCTCTATGCCCTAACCACTAGGCCGCCACTCCCCATAAACATCTGGAAGAGTCCAGGTCTGTTGTTTAAAACAAAGACCTCCAGTTCCCACCTCAGTTCAGGTCTACCTCAGGTTAGATGGTCCCTCTAAAATGCCTTGAGTCGTTTTCTGGGTGTAGACTGTCGTTGGTCTAGGTCACATCACTTCTAACTTCCATCCAGCTTCTTTAGGTAGCTCAGGTTTAGTTGGAGGCCCCATCTTTGGCTCCCAGCTCAGAGGGAAGTGTAGGAACTCCTTGATTGGACCCTGAGTAGGCATTCTGGAAGCAGCAGCTCTGCACCTGCCTCCCACCAATTTCACCAGTTCATTTCTGAGCTGACCTTCATGTAAAAAGGTCCTGATAAGCATCTCCTCCCCAAATGCTTTCATGATGATTGTTTGCTACAGCAAATAAATTTTTTAGCAACAATGTTTGAAACCCTGGATGTAGACCTCCAGCATGTCCAGTAAACCCATTCAGGCAGATCAGTTTAGACCTAAAGGATTTTCCTATTCTGACAGAAACCAAACCTCAATGTGTTTAGTATTTATTAGCGACTAAAATCGGATGAGAAACATGTTGTCTCGGCAAATTACAGTCACTTACCTTTGTTCTACGTTCGGTGCCTTCAGGTGACGGTGGACGGAAGAGTCATCAGCCTGAACCTGTGGGATACGGCAGGCCAGGAGGAGTATGACCGGCTGAGGACGCTATCTTATCCTCAGACCAATGTCTTCATCATCTGCTTCTCCATCTCAAGCCCTGCTTCTTACGAGAACGTCAAACACAAGTGGCACCCAGAGGTAAGAGGTCATACCGCTACAGAAAGATGCAGAGAACACTGGAGGTCATTTGGTTGATGTCAAAATGATAAACTTGTATCTCCATGAAGTAACGTACCATTGGATTCAGAACCATTCGATGAGATTTTGGATGTTAAGAGTTTCAGGTCCAGTTCAGCTCTGTACTGATTTGTGGTACAGTACGGTTCTTAAACTTAGATGAAGTTGGTTTAGATCGTTCCTCCAGATTTTTGAAGGTCTTTATAAACAGTTATTGATGAACTGTAGCTGTTTCAAGTCCAATTCTTTGGCTTTGGTTTATGGTCACCTTAACAAAGTCTTCTAGAGAAGAGAAGAGAAAAGCTGAACCAAGAAGTCTTTATCTTTCTGAAAAGTTCAAAGGCCATTTCAAGTGGCTAGGTCATTGTACAGCATTATTGCCTTAAAAAGATGTAAGAGGAAACAGGTCAGACTTAATGCCAGCAACACTGCCCCCTGCTGCTAGTCTTCTTCATTACATGGATAGGACTTTCAGGGCCATGGGATGTCTCGTTTGAGGACCTGGGGAATTTGTCTCAGCTTTGTGCAGATGACGCGGCTCTGCTAGCTCCCTCCAGTACGAAGATCCGTAAATCCAAGTATGAGGTCGAAGTTTTTGACTTAAAACAGTTGCTTGAACCTCTTCAGGTAGAGGAGAGTTCCTGCCTTAAGTGGAGAAGTTGGATTTTGGAGTACTGTTTACAAGTGATGCAAGAACGGGCAGGAGATGGACCAAGGGGTCTTTGCAGCTGCTGCCGTAATGCAGTCCGTCTTTCTTCCTATCCCCACCTATGGTCCTAAGTACAAGCAGCTGAAATTAGCTTCCTTCGTAGGGTGGGGGGAACCAGGGTGAGGAGCTCAGTCATCAGCGAGAGGTTATGAATAGTCGCTTCTCCTCCACATTGACAGGAGTCAGCTGAAGAGACACTGGAGTGCCTCAGACTTACCCCAGTGGAGGTGAGGGGGGTGTTAAAGGTCCAGCCTTTGTTCATTTCTAGACATTAGGTTTTCTGTTTTAACTCATATATCTGTTTGTCCACAAAGAAAGTTATTTCTGCCGGAGGATCATAGTAGTTCAGGAAGGCCTCTGTAGGACCTCTTTACACTGGAAAAGACATCTCTCCTCATGATCTTGGTGAGGTCTTTAGGGATGCACCTAGAGCCTTATTTGGCGTCTCAGGTCCTCTATCAGCACCTTTAAAGTCTTGGACAACACTATGTAGCGAGGCAATGGATTAGCCAACAAGACGTCTGTGACATGTTGAGGCTCCGGCCACCTCAGGATGGGATTTATGTGTGGTTCAAGCCTCTAATCTCGTCCTGCATTCAGATGTTCCAGACCAGGACTTGGGTGCGGTCTGAACATGGTGAGGGTGCAGGAGAGTTTACAGGAATTGAGGCAAATCGAAGCCTAGATACGGACTTCTAGGAACTTTGGACTGAATAGTTGTTTAGGCTACAGCTTGGTCGTCTGTCTTTGCTGTACATCTGGAAGATCTGAGCAAAGGTCTGATAATGCTTTTCTTTCCAGGTGTCCCACCACTGTCCCAACGTTCCCATCCTCCTGGTTGGTACCAAGAGCGACCTCAGGAATGACGCTGAGATCCAGAAGAAACTCAAGGAGCAGAACCAGGCGCCCATCACCAACCAGCAGGGCGCCAGCCTCGCCAAGCAGATCCAGGCTGTGCGTTACATGGAGTGCTCTGCTCTGAACCAGGATGGCATTAAGGAGGTGTTCGCCGAGGCCGTGAGGTCCTACCTGAACCCACAGCCCACAGTCAACAAGAGGCCCTGCGTCCTGCTGTGAGCAGGCGACGGGACCGAGCTCCTCCGTCTGAGAGACTGCTCTGGAAAATATTTGTTAATTTTACTTTCATTTAATTCGATTTTTATCCTTTATTAAGAGAAAAGGCAGATTTTGGAGCGAAGTCGGAGGTTTTCCAATCTTCTAATAAAAGGCAAAGGGCTGTAGTTTAAATGTGTGCAACTCTGCTATGATCCTTGATCAGATCAAACCGAACCAGAGGCATCTGAGTGTGTGCAGATCCTCCTCGGACGTCCTCCACAGGGCGCTCTTATATAAGGCTTTGGTACAAATACAGACTGATCGGTCTAGGAATATCTGATTAAAGAAAAACTGCCAAGAGGTTTATTGTTCCAAAATATCCCCAGAAAAATTTTCAGGTTCACATTAGCATCTCCTTATCTTAGTCAACATAACCAGGGAAGCACAGTAAAACCAGTGACTGCAGATCCCACTGGTCGGTGGAGGACCATTCCTCTGGGGTCTGCCTGAACTTGTGAAGCATGTTGGGCTGAAGGTCTGGGAGGACGGGCGTCCAACAGATGGAGGTTCAGGATGAGTCCAGCACCGGTACCAACAGGCATATTCAGAAACACTTGGTTCGTACATAAATGTACACACAGAAACACACACCGTTTCCCTGAGCGCTCCTGATGCTCATAAAGTCAAGCAATAATTTGTTGTGCTATCAAAACCCTTCTTTCCTGTGTATTTGATTCATTAAAACCAAATAAAAACAAGCTGCAGTCACCTTGCTTTAGACTGAAACAGCAGTTGTTTGAGG
Organism: Cyprinodon tularosa; assembly: GCF_016077235.1. Lineage (NCBI taxonomy): Eukaryota > Metazoa > Chordata > Actinopteri > Cyprinodontiformes > Cyprinodontidae > Cyprinodon > Cyprinodon tularosa. Next base: position 31,748 of record NW_024038551.1, on the reverse strand, counting down.
CAGTAGAACTGTTGGTATTTTTGGAGGAAATCATGATAAAAAAAACAAGAATTTAGACTGCAGTAAAAACGTCCTGCAACAACTGCAGCATTAAAACCTCCTCAGTTAGTAAGAAAATCATCTAGAATAACTGCCGACACTGTGAAACATCACAACACTGTTCAAATCCGTACAGCAAAAAACACGTCTGAACTCAAACTGAAGGTTTCTGCTGGTTGTTTTAGAGTTTAGCTAAGCTGTTACCGAGGTTAAACACCTTAAATACAGCTCCACCACTTTGTCTTAAAAATCTAAATCCTTTGTCTTTATTGGAGAAATAATTTACGATATTTTATTTAAGTGGACATTGCAATAAAAGCACATCTTATCACAGTGAACGGCTATTTGTTTTTATTTCATTCATTTTCTTTTAGCTAGCTGCTAACATCACTGCCCACAGGTCAAGAGAAAAAACACCAGAATGAAGATTAGAGAAAACCAGAAGCTTCAAATCAGACTCTACAGGTTAAAGGTCATGATCCTGAACCCGTCTGGAAGGTTTGAAGAAGAAACCGTCCTCTCTCCAGAAACAAGATGGCAGCAGGACTCTGGTTAGCGAAGCTGAGAGATCTGCTAGCAAAGATCACTGATCTCTATCTATTCACTGGACTGCTGATCGCCTGTTGGTAGTACAGGGTTGAAGTGAAGCCATCGGCCTCTCCAGAAACAGAAGAACTTCTTCTTCAACTATAAACAACAATCTAAATCTTCTCCACGCAACATTTTAAATAATGGCATTTTAAATAATAACACCAAAGTACAGCAATTATGATCATGCATAACTTTCTGAATGTGGCGGGCGCTACCATTTTGATTTGCTTGATTCCCTCCTTCTTCGTCTTCTTCTTCTTGTGTTTTATGACCTTTGGCTGACAACTTTTGGTGCATTACCGCCAACAACTGCTTGATTTACAATTACCTACTGAGCTATCCAGTTGCTCTCAATACAAGATCAATAGAGGCCAGGGTCTACCACACCAGGCAGGACCCCCGATGCAGACTGTGCAAAGATGGCTCTGAAACAATACAGCACATAACAGCAGGGTGTAAAATGCAGGCAGGAAGTGCATACATGGAACGCCACAACCAGGTAGCTGTCATAGTGTACAGGAAGCCATGAGTATGGGCTGGAAGTCCCAAGGTCAAAATGGAAGACACCTCCTAAGGTAGTTGAGAATGACCGAGCTAAGATCCTATGGGACTTCAAGATCCAGACTGACAAACAGGTGATGGCTAACCAACCAGACATCGTGTTGATCGACAAACAGCAGAAGGCGGCAGTAGTGATAGATGTGGCAATCCCAAGCGACAGCAACATCAAGAAGAAGAAAGAACACGAGAAGCTTGAGAAATACCAAGGGCTGAAGGAGGAGCTAGAAAAGATGTGGAAAGTAAGAGCAGCAGTGGTGCCAGTGGTAATTGGAGCACTGGGGGCTGTGACCCCCAAACTGGGAGAGTGGCTACAGCAGATTCCAGGTAAAACATCAGAGGTCTCTGTCCAGAAGAGCGCAGTCCTAGGAACAGCTAAGATACTGCGCAGAACCCTCAAACTCCCAGGCCTCTGGTAGAGGACCCGAGCTTGAGGATGACACATACCACCCCACGAGGGGTGAGAAAACAGTTTTTATATATAGACAGCGCCATCCACTTAATAAAGAATTGCTACATTGAGATTTCACAGTGAATCACTTTCTATTTACTCTACTTTCTATTTTCTAATGTTAGACATGTCAGTGACTAATTTAGTCAACATCTTCGAGTCAGTCCAAGATAGCCAGACTAATGTTATGTTTTTGCAGCTAAATGCAACACATGTTGGGGTTTTAACTGCACATCTGTGCGAGAGTGGGAAGTACCAGCATGGCTGTCGGCTTTTTTCACTTTATCTTTTTTCGGGCAATCAGCAATCCAGTGAATAAATAGGGATCAGGGGCGAAGACGCCCAGGAAGAGACCAAGGCTGAGATGTTTGGGTGTAAAACATAGAAACGTGTCAGGAGACAAAACCAGACGGTAGTACCAACAGCTCATAGCAGCACAGTGGTGGAAGAGTTATGATCTGGGCTCACTCAGCATCAAATAAGTAGATCTGTTAGATGAATGTACGGGAAATGATGGCAGAACCTGGTTCCTGTAACTGGCTCACATGGTGTGAACCACAGATCCTGCATCTGTTCAGACTGTTAATCTGGTGACATTTACTCAGACGATTAACAAACCAGATCTTCTGATCAGAGCAGGTTCTGGTTCCGTTTTAACAATGTGCACATTTTCAGATCGAAATCAGAAAATATTTTTAGGGATAAAATGAGGATGCTGAGGTCATGATTCAGAACATTGATGATCTAAAATTATCCAAAATTAGACCTTTTTTTTCACTACAAAAAGCTTTTTTACAGTAAAGTTCTGGAGAAGTTCCACTCTGCTGGTTCCCTAAACAGCTGCTGTGGTTTTACTGGTCTGAGTTCTGCCTGCTTCTGTTGTTTAAAGTAATGATGTTGGGGAGGGAAGTCTGTTAAATGAATAACCTGCAGACAGACATCTCCAAACCATAAAATGTCTCCTTCATGGAAGAACCTGGATCCTCTGAGGAACGCTTTCGCAGACATGACAGGAGGAGCCCTCCAGGATGGTTAGCGAGCCTCCAGGAGCTGCGAGGCTGTGGTGGCCTGACGTTTGTCTGTATTCAGGTCCTGTATCCGCCCTGCAGATGGCGCTGTTGAGCCAGGGTCGCTTAGCTGACCAATGTAAGGAGTCCTCTTCTTCCATATTAGATTTTTAGAAGCTGTAAATTGATTGGATCAGGGTCTGATGACATCACATGGGTTAATCTTTATAATCAGACTGTTCAGTTATTCATGAAATATTTTCATTAATAAAGGCTGCCAGCTTTATTGGAAGGGTTCAAGGAGAACCTAACCCATCAGCAGGTCTGGTTCTGTGGAGCAGCGCCCCCTGCTGTACAGAGCCCTGACCTTATTGCACAAAAAAATGCAAAGTTTATTTATTGTAGGAAATATTTATTCTTCCTTTGAATTAATCAAATATTTGAATGTTTCAGCATTTGAATATATATTTTAGGCAACTGAAGGCTGCTTACTGTATCCAATGTTAGTAGAAAATTGAGTGGAAGGAAAACCTGTTGTGGTGAGAGGATTATAAAACAGAAGATTCACCAGGTGAAACCTCGAGAGCAGGACATGAAGCCCGCTCTGGGCTGCTGCAGGTCCGGTCTGACGGGTAACGGTGCCACATTTTCTCCTGGTTCTGGTCTACTGGGCCTCTAAAGTCCAGTCATCTAGAGCAGTCATGTGTCCTCCTGATTTCCTGATCCTGGCCCAGACTGACAGCAGTACCGCTATGGCATCTAATCACCATGGTAACCCTGTGAAATTAGCCCTATCATGGTTTTTATGTTAGGCTTTTATTTTTTATAAAAATCAGAAAAAAATTTATTAAATTCTAAGAATAAATAAAAAGATGTTCTGAACCGAGGTTCTGCTGGAAGCCAGGAGAAACCAGTTCCGTCTCATGTGGCAGAACCTTTTCTTTTCTGGGAACAGAACCAGACTGATCCGAACAGGAAGCTTTATTCTTTCCACTCCTGCTATGGAAAAGATTTCAAACAGAACCTCCTGAAGGTTTCAATCCTGCAGGGGAAAAGATCCATGGTTCTGTGGGATCCATTGGGCAACGGTTTGGTCCCTTGTTCCGGTCCGATGGTTCTGTCCCTGATCTGTTAAAACTGTTTGTCTGTCCGGACCCCGTCAGCGAACCAGAACCGTTTCCCTCCTAATTTCTAGTTCCTGTTAAGTTAACTGTTGGTGGAGCTGTGAATCGGGTTCTGCATCAGAACCTCATTGTGATCCCTCAGAATCCATTCTCATGTCCGGGTCAGAAGCGTTTCTCCTCCGGCAGCGTGGCCACCATCACCTGAGTGCTGCCGAAGTCCCAGAAGGCCGTCATGTGGAAGGCCATGTTGGAGAAGACCACCATGTACTCGAAGAAGGCGAACAGGGTGTAGACTGGTGGGGGGGGACAGACAGACGGACAGAAGAGGGTCAGACGGAGTCATGATGAGCGGCAGGACACCTGCGTTGCGGCGGCTGGACTCACCTCCCTCCTCACAGTATTTGTTGTGGCGTCTGAAGAAGTAGGCGGCGAAGGCGCAGCAGCTGACGTTGAACAGGAAGAGGCGGGTCTTCCACAGGAAGGACGTCTTCTCCTGAACCAGAAATACAGACGGAGAGCAGAAGGCGGTTTAATCCCAGCAGCACAGACCGATCAACTCAGATTTATTATGGGGTTTATACAGAAATGAGTAACTCTAATTTAATGCTTTCTGATGCTCTTTTAAAGATTTTGGAAATAATTTTAACCCCATCAACACATTGCCCATATATACATATACACACACACACACACACACATATACACACACACATATACAATATGTATATATGTGTGTATATATTCTGAGCAAATATATCACAATATAATAAAAACAAACAATATTATAAAAACCAAATTGTTTTTATAAAAAAAAATGTTTTTTAATAAAGCCTTTTAAATGCCATGATAATCACATTTGATGAATTTTAATGCCAATTAAGGCCTTAATTAACAAATAATAATACCGATGGTTCTGGTTGGGCGGCAGCCGGGGACACTCCACAGCTGATCTACATCTCCACTCTTCAAAGGGGTTTACATTCATTTGTTTACATTCATAAATAAATCTGATGTTTATCATTAATGAATAAAGGATGAAATGGACCAGAACCAGCAGCACAGAACCACTGCTTCTCTGTAGGACTTTATCTGCCCAACTGCTCTAGGTGACATCACAGATAAACCTGCAGTGAGGACTTTCTAACAGAACCATCTGGTGTCGCTGGGCTCAGCTCACCTCTGGGCTGACGTACTGCCTCTTGATGACGTACCACAGCCAGCAGGTGATGAGCATGTGGAGCAGCGAGCACGCTATGAAGACGATGAAGCCGTACTTATGGACCTCTGCAGACAACAGACAAAGCGGTTACTCTGAGCAATGCCACCAGGAGCCTTTGGAGGAGCTCCGCCGGCCGACTCACTGTAGGCTTCGGTGGACGCCACGTAGGTCAGCAGAACCAGGCCCGTGTTCTCCGCCACGCTGCAGATCAGAACCAGGCCGCTCAGCAGCAGCTCCGGCAGCCTGGCGGCGAAGCGGCAGCGGTAGAAGTTAAAGTAGGCCACGGCCACCAGGTAGCGCGGCGCCGAGTGGAGGCCGATGCAGCTGCGCCAGATGTAGAGCTCCGGGGCCCGGCTGATGGCGGAGCTGATGGAAGGCAGGTAGTTGGACACCTGGACGGACAGAGAGACGGGAAGAGGGGCGGTTCAAACAAAACATTTCTTTTGACTGAGTCTCCAACATGTGGAGCCGCCTTCATCCAGAACCATCAGAATAAACGGCCTGCTGAAGGTCCAGCCTCCCAATCAGGCTTAGGTCCAAACTTTAACTAGGCCGTTTCCTAGTGATGGGTTAATCAGGCATCTCGAAGTGTTTGCCAAACTATTGATGCTGCCTCACAGAATACTGACACCTGCTGGACCTTTAAAGAAACTACAGGAAGCTAATTTTACAGACCGAATTGATATAATGACCTACTACATTGATAGAATTTAAGTTTTTGTAGATTATATTGTATAATTTCATATCTTTGTTTAATATCTTTGATATTTTTACCTGCAGCCAATAAATAATATAAACATATCATAATTGGGAATATTTAGGGGAAAATGTAAATGAGGGTGCTTGTCGACTAGGATTATAAATCAGAATTTTAAAACAATAAGTACAGTACAAAACAGTAAATAAACTAAGATGATAAGACTATATATATATATATATATATATATATATATATATATATATATATATATATATATATATGGGGATAGATGCTCCTGCAGCGAAAGTCTAGAAGACATAAAATAGATTTTAAAACAAAATATTTGGACATGTAATTTCATTCCTTTTTGTCTTGCTTAAAGAAGTAACTTTTAAAACAAAAAAACAGATAAAAGAAGGTTTGACTTCTTCAAGCAAAACGAGCAAATTAACAGAGTCGGAAAAATTTATTTCTAGACCATTGAGGTTGGGTCCAATTCCAAATTTTAATTAATCATTAAAATAAACTATTTATTTTAAGATCTTAAGTGAAAAATAAATTTTTGTTACAAATTATCAGGCGGTTGTTAATAAAACAGAATAATGTGGAGAAGAATAACGGATGAACATAACTTTAGAAACAATAATGATCGGTTTGTTGAAACAAGAGGGTTTAAAGGGAATTTAATGTTGATCAAATCAAACTGATGAATTCTGGGTAATAAAGCTAGCTCAGCTGATGTGTGGATCAAGCAAGGAAAGGGGCGGGGCTAAAGAGCGCTGTTTAGAGCTGGATGTTTTATTCCCAGATTAAATTAAATTTCTGCTTTTGGTCTCAAATTTGATTCCAAATTCTTTGATGTTTCAGATTAAAGAAGCTTTGATGTTCTTAATATTTCTAAGATGATCTGAAACAGTTTTATAAACAAACCAAAAAGCCAAAGTTGTTGACACTATATCTAATGATTCAGTGACTAGAAGGAGGATTATTATTGATTTTGTTCACAGATTAAAGCAGATTAAGGGATGAGGAGAAACTAATAGTTTCAGTCTGTTTAGATTCCAAGGTTGAATTTGGTCCGACTCCTCCTCGGACCCGACCCGCTTCCCGCTCCTCCTCACCTGGCAGTGGGTGTAGGTGGCGTCCTCGTAGTGGTACAGCATGGAGGTCACCAGGCAGACCAGGAGGCCCATCAGCGGGAGCAGAACCGTTGCCACGGCAAAGATGGTGAAGGGAACCCGGACCAGAGGCCGGTCCCGGTCCGGGTTGCTCAGAAGGCCCTGGAGCATCCTGAAGGAAAGACAGAGGGAGACAGGATCCAGAACCCAATCAGAACTCAGGATCCAGAACCCGATCAGAACTCGGGATCCAGAACCAGATCCAGACGCGGGATCCAGACGCGGGATTCAGATTCCGATCCAGACGTGGGATTCATAACCCGATCCAATCGCAGAATCTAGAACCTGATCCAGAAACATGATCCAGAACTGGCTAAGGAGGACAGAGATGTTCCGGATCAGACTGGGGTCCACAGTTAGGTTCTGATACATCAGTCCATTTTAACTGATAGAAGGATCAGAACCCTCCAACCAGAGAATACGCCACAGAACCCATCCTTTCTGTTGTGGTCAGCAGCGGTTCTGACAGCCCGGCGAGTTAACCAGTGAAGGTTCTGCCCAAAAGTTTACCGAGATCAGCAGAACCTCAGTGAGAATGCAGGGAGTGGATCTTACTCCAGAACAGAACCTCTGGTGATTGGATCGGTACGAGCAGCATGGTTCTGACTGTGTGGTATTGACCTGCGCAGAACCTGGAGCTGGTGGACCACTATGCTGGTTCTGATCCACATTGCTAACTTCCTGCTATGCAGTTCTATGCGGCTCACCAGAACCTGAAGGGGTCTGTCGGGGTTTGGATCCTGAAACTGCTCCACGTGTCTGGTGGCCCGGTTGGTTCTGTCAGAACCCAGCTGTGACCTCCTGAAAGTTTCAGAAATCCAAATCCAGAGAAGATTATCGGGTTCTGGTCGAAATTTTACTGAACCTCAACACATGAAGCTGTGGGCCTTCAGAACCAGAACCAGGGAGGAGGTGGGACTGTAGGAGGTTCTGGGCTCTTTCTGAGTCTGTGGTGACCAGCGCTGTTCCCTCTGGATGGACCCGGACAGCTCAGAACCACCCTGCATGTCTGCCGGTCTTGGAACAGAACCCTTGATCCGTCAAGCTGGCAGCATCTGTCAACAGACAGAATCAACCGTCCCAAATGGTGACTTTAGTCCTGACCCGGAACTTAAAGGCTTTCTGACCCTTTTCTGTAATGTTTCCATCCAGAGTTGTGGGAGCCTTCTGGTTCTGATCCAGAACCTCCTGCCAAGCGTGGATCTCATCAGTTCTAAGTGGTTCCTTTCCTACCGGACTGGGAACCAGAAAGACAGAACACCATGAACTTCCATCTACACTACCAGCTATCTAACACCAATCAGAACTTACTTCATCCTTCTCAGAACTTCGGACTGCGGGGGGTTGAAAACAGCACAGAAGAACATTTAGAACCACGTTAACGGATCAGAACCCAGTTATCCACCGGGCCCGGCTCAGACCCAGAACCTTAACGGTGGATTGGTTGACCAACCAGTGCTGCTTTTGGAAACATTTTTGCCTACTTCAAATATCCGATACCATGGAAATAAAAAAACAAATACTAACAGGCATGAAAAATGTTCTTGTTTCAATATGAACAGGTGAAAACTTTCAGAACGGACAATTAGAATGGGGTGAATAAAATATCTAAGAATTATCCAAATTTAATCTGATCATATTTTGAGGTTTTATTCGTATGGATCTGGATGCAGCAACGGAGTGTGAAAACTTTTCTGAGTGTCGATTATTTATAGACCAGCGACTCATTCGGCTCATGTTTATCACAGAACCAGGCTGGTTTGGATCCATTCATCTGTGTTTGCTAATAAAATACAGAAATATAAATACATATTTGATCACATGGCTGATGTCATCAGCTCGTTCAGGATCTAAAGTTTAATTTTACATAAAGTTAGCTGTGAGGTTTCACTTAGTAAAATGAGATGAAGGCGTTTTAGTTTCTGTGTTTTAAACAAAGCTGAAGTTGGCTTCCGATTTGGGAAATGAATACATTTTTTCTTACCTTTAGCATTTTTTTGTCTACTCTAATTAAAAAAACTGCAACACCTAAACAGATCTAACCTGGACTGGATTATTCTAAACATTTTTTTTAGAATAATTAAAACCAGGTCTGGGATTTATAAAACCATTCTCTGATTTGTGAAACTGCAATAAAGGCCGATTTTAACACTTTTTTGTGTCCATGTCTCAGTAGAAGTGGTCTAGCTCTAAAACTAAAAACACTTAGACACATCAAACTTGGACTAGATTAATCTAAACTATTTGTAGAATGATTAAAACCAGGTCTATGATTTGTTAAAATTCAATAAAGTCCGATTTTAACACTTTTTTGTATCTATATCACACTATATGCGGTCTAGCTCTAAAATTACAACACCTACAGGTGCTGGTCATAAAATTAGAATATCATGAAAAAGTAGATTGATTTCAGTAATTCCATTTAAAAAGTGAAACTTGTATATTATATTCATACATTACATACAAACTCATATATTTCAGATGTTTATTTTGTTTAATTTTGATGATTACAAATGACAACAAATGAAAATCTCAAATTCATCATATCAGAAAATTAGAATATTGTGAAAAGGTTCAAAATTGATGGCCCCTGGTGCCACACTCTAATCAGCTAATTAACTCAAACCACCTGCAAAAGCCTTTAAATGGTCTTTCAGTCTAGTTCTATAGGCTACACAATCATGGGGAAGACTGCTGACTTGACAGTTGTCCAAAAGACGACCATCGACACCTTGCACAAGGAGGGCAAGACACAAAAGGTCATCGCTAAAGAGGCTGGCTGTTCACAGAGCTCAGTGTCCAAGCACATTAATAGAGAGGCGAAGGGAAGGAAAAGCTGTGGTCGAAAAAAGTGTACAAGCAAGAGAGATAACCGCACCCTGGAGAGGATTGTGAAACAAAACCCCTTCAAAAATGTGGGGGAGATTCACAAAGAGTGGACTGCAGCTGGAGTGAGTGCTTCAAGAACCACCACACACAGACGTATGAAAGACATGGGTTTCTGCTGTCGCATTCCTTGTGTCAAGCCACTCTTGAACCACAGACAGCGTCAGAAGCGTCTTGCCTGGGCTAAAGAGAAACAGGACTGGACTGCTGGTGAGTGGTCCAAAGTCATGTTCTCTGATGAAAGTAAATTTTGCATTTCCTTTGGAAATCAAGGTCCCAGAGTCTGGAGGAAAAGAAGAGAGGCACTTCATCCACGTTGCTTGAAGTCCAGTGTAAAGTTTCCACAGTCAGTGATGGTTTGGGGTGCCATGTCATCTGCTGGTGTTGGTCCATTGTGTTTTCTGAGGTCCAGGGTCAACGCAGCCACATACCAGGAAGTTTTAGAGCACTTCATGCTTCCTGCAGCTGACCAACTTTTTGGAGATGCAGATTTCATTTTCCAACAGGACTTGGCACCTGCACACAGTGCCAAAGCTACCAGTACCTGGTTGAAGGACCATGGTATCCCTGTTCTTAATTGGCCAGCAAACTCTCCTGACCTTAACCCCATAGAAAATCTATGGGGTATTGTGAAGAAGAAGATGCAATACACCAGACCCAACAATTCAGAAGAGCTAAAAGCCACTATTAGAGCAACCTGGGCTATCATAACACCTGAGCAGTGCCACAGACTGATCGACTCCATGCCACGCCGCATTGCTGCAGTAATACAGGCCAAAGGAGGCCCAACTAAATACTGAGTGCTGTACATGCTCATACTTTTCATGTTCATACTTTTCAGTTGGCCAACATTTCTATAAATCCTTTGTTTTTATTGGTCTTCAGTAATATTCTAATTTTCTGATATGATGAATTTGAGATTTTCATTTGTTGTCATTTGTAATCATCAAAATTAAACAAAATAAACATCTGAAATATATGAGTTTGTATGTAATGTATGAATATAATATACAAGTTTCACTTTTTAAATGGAATTACTGAAATCAATCTACTTTTTCATGATATTCTAATTTTATGACCAGCACCTGTAGACACATCTTACCTGGATTAGATTATTCTAAACTACTTGTAGAATAATTAAAACCAGGTCTTGGATTTATAAAACCTTGGTCTGATTTGTGAAACTGCAGTAAAACCGATTTTAACACTTTTTTGTCTCCATATCACACTATATGTGGTATAACTCTAAAAGTACAACACTTAGACACATCAAACCTGGACTAGATTAATCTAAACTATTTGTAGATTAATTAAAATCAGGTCTCGGATTTGTGAACCTTCAATTAAACCGACTTTTAACAAAAAAAAAATTGTTGTTAATTGATATTAGCAGGTTCTATAGGATTTAATGTATGTTTAATGTAAAAATGTTCTGAGGTTCGATTGAAGCTTTTGGAGTCAGAACTTTACCGTTTTAACTAAGATAAATCAAAGAACTTAACACTGGAACCTGCTATATCGGTCCAAATATCTTATCCGTCTTATCCACTAGAAATTAATTCTCTTCCAGAAGAAAAACTTTGTTGACTATCTAGCTAGCATCCCTGTTGTCAGTGAGGCAGAGGCTTTACCTGTCCAGGTGAGTTTATCTACTGACGTCAGCAGCGGGCCATCAGCTCTCTGATCCAGTTTAAATCGTCCAAACCTGAACCTGGGTCGGCTCTGGTTCGGTTCCGTTTGGTCAGCAGCTTCGCATTAAAGCCATTAACCGGTTAGCTCCGGCTAGCTGAGCTTAGCTCCGTACTTTGGTCCAGCTGAAGTTATTCTGCGTTTCCTCGCCAGCTAAACTGTTTGTTGTCCTCTTCCCGAAGTTACGTGGGACCCGTTCAAAGTCCCTGATAGGTTAAAGGTTCTTTACGGTCAAAGTTGACCAGTTCTGTCCCAAAACGAACCGCGTAGCTTCACAAGACCTAACTTCCGGTTAGAGGACATCTTTCAAAATAAAGGCATAAAGATGTAGTTTAATACTTTAAAGTTGCTGTCCGTCTGATTTTTAACTCTTTTCCAGTCCGCTCCTTGTTCTGGAACATTATGTTCGGGATATCTGTGATAATCCACATTGCACAGAGATGTTTTCTAGCTTCAGAAGACCTGACTTCCGGTTCGCGGGCATCCTTCAAAATAAAAGCACGTGTAAAAAGTTTTCGGTTTATTAAGCAAATATGTAGTTTAATGCTTTAAAGTTTGTGCCCGTCTGATTTTAAACTCTTATCCAGTCCGCTCCTTGTTCTGGAACATTATATTCTTAACATATGTGATCATCCACATTGCACAGAGATATTTTCTGATAAAGGAAAGTGTGGCAGCTCTACACGCACGCGGAAGTTTGCTTTCTGTGACGTGTTTTATTTGGTGGATCAGCTGATCAGCCCAAGCACAGGCGCTGGATTTTGAGCTGCAGCGGGAAGCAGAAAACAGATCTCCTTCAGTTCCAGCAGAACACTAAAACCCTAACAGGTAAGATCAGCCTCTCTGGGGCAAATGGTTAATCTTCATTTAAAGGCTGTGAAGCGATTTCAGACCTTGTTACCGTGAGTAAACCTTGTTTTTGTCCTACTACAGTAGGCTATGATAATACACGTGTAATAACATGTTTAGTTATAGACCTACTTTAGTGATCCAGAGAGGGATTGTAACAGTTACACATCTATTACTAACTTTATTCTCAAATATATTTAATCCTTAAAAGTATTGATAACCCATATTGCTACATTATATTTTATTATTTTTTTTTTATTTAATAGATTTAGTCGTTTTAAAACCACTAAGTAGGTCATTTGACTATGTATGGTTGAACATGATGATCACATTAGACTGAGCCCGGTTCTTGAAGGTCCAGCCAATCACACTGGAACCGCAAAGTGTTCTAGACGTAATACCAGACTTGTCCACCAGATGGAGTCCTTTGTCCTTCTATCATGATACAGTCTTTTCAGATGGCCTATGGGAAACAGAGTTTCACAAAAGTAAATGACCCGATCCACTAGAAATGGAACAACCTGGGAAAAAAAAATAAAAATAATAAAGTACAGCTAAGCATGTAAAATTAAAAAAAAGCACATGCATAGACAGATTTATTTTGTAATTTTGTATACACAAGTGTAAAAAAAAAAAAGAAATTTCGTTAAGAATTTCATTTTTTTTAAAGTGCAGCTTTAAAAACAGTAAAAAAATACATTAAAACAGTAATATAAACATATGACTGTATATTTACAGTTCTGACATTTCAGTTTTTTTTTCCTTTTTAATAATACAATGAAACAACCAATTTTGCAAAACATTCAGCAGTCTAATGGCAATGGGGAAGAAACTGTTCTGGAATCTGATGGACCTGCATCCAATGCTTCGAAGTGTCTTCCCAGAGGGCAGCATGGAGTCTGCTCACACCCCCACAGTCCATGGTGGGGGTGTGAGGGGTCATTTATGATGTTACTGGCTTAGGACATGCAGCGTTATGACCAGTGAGGTGGTGTTTACATGCCAGATGAGGGTGTCTGTGATGTACACCCCCAGGAATTTGGTGGCGTTGACCACCTCTACAGTTGAGCTGTTTATGACCAGTGGAGCGTGGTTAAGACGGTTCTTCCTGAAGTCCAGGATGATCTCCTTCGTCATCTCCTTGTTCAGTATCATGCTTTCGATAAAGATTATTTTGTTAATGTTTTTAGTTTGTAGTTTTCCTGCATCATTCCAACTCTGAGAGATTTTCCTTGTCTGTTTCAGATGAAAGAGGACTCACCTGTTCTGGTGGAGAAAAGAACCAGCCTCTATAAAAGTTTCTGACCGGTAGAGCTGTTGAGCTAAACTATGAAGATAGAAAGAAACAGAAGAGGATTTCCAGAGCATATTTTTGAAGGTCAGCATTTGAAGCTCCCAGAACTAAAAAGAAAAGCTCGATATGAAGGTCTGGAGAGTAAATACCTGTATAGAGAGATTGCAGAATATCCTAAACCTGAGTTCCATGTGAGTCGTCTGAAGCATGACACTTCAGAAGACGGACTTAAAGGGATCAGGAAGGATGGAGGCTTCAGGGATCCATATGGGGGATCCCTGGTTTGGTGGAGTCTGACTGTGGGACCAGAGGAGCTGAAGGATGCTGAGATGAGGCTCCTAGAGAAGACCTTCCCAGACCGGATGGAGGTGGAAGATGCTGAGCAGCAGAGCTTCCTGTGGAGGTTTGCCACCTCTCCGGCCTTCAAGGAGACGTCCCGGCTGGGCTGCTACCGCTTCACCTTCTCACTGGAGGAGGTGCTGACGGCCTACAGAGAACAGGTGAGAACCTTCAACGGGTCAAACCAGGGAATCAAGTTTTACTGGATATGCTGATTAAAGTTCAAGAGAGTAAAAATTTATACTTAGATTTCCAGGGTACCTTCATGTTTGGGTAGGAAAGGTTCTGTCATATCTAAACAGCAGGACATTGCAAAAACCTTTTACTATGAGAGGAGATCAGGTTGGTTCTGTCCAGCTTTAATGTTTGCTTAGCGGTGCCAGACCTCCTCAAGTCAACCAACATCTCTGAGGTCTTTGAGATTTGATTAGGGTTGGGTAAATCCCGACCATTTGGACCATTTCAGTTCTCCACCAACTTCCAGTTTTACCAGTTCATCTGCAGATGACCACTAAATAGCAGATAACCTTCTCTATTTCTGAGATGTTTCATAAAAACATCTCAGAAATAGCTGGAATCTGACAAATATAAACTTTAAATAAAACTGGAAATTCATTTAGGAATGGCTGATGATGGATGAATGAAGGATGGATCAATGGATGGTGGATGGATGGTGGGTGGATGGATGACAGATGGATGGATAATGGATCAATAGATGATGATGGACGATGGATGAGTAGATGATGTTTGAAACGATGGATGAATGATGGATGGATGATCTTTGGATGGATGGATGTTGTATGACGGTGGATGATGGTTGGAATGATGATGGATGGTTGGATGATGGATGGATGGATGGATGGATGATGGATGGATGGATGGATGATGGATGGTTGGATGATGGATGGATGGATGTTTTGATGATGATGGCTGGATAATGGATGGATGTTTGGATGATAGATGGATTGATGATGATGATGGACGGATGGATGGCTGGATGATGGATGGATGTTGATGGATGGATGGATGAATGAGGATGGATGGATGGATGGATGGATGGATGGATGGATGGATGATGATGGACGGATGGATGGATGGATGGATGGATGCATGGATGGATGTATGGATGATGGCTGGATGGATGGATGGATGATGATGGATGGATGGATGGATGGATGGATGATGATGGATGGATGGATGGATGGATGGATCATGATAGATGGATTGATGAATGGATGGATGGATGGATGGATGGCGGTTGGATGGATGGATGGATGGATGGATGGATGAAGGTTGGATGGATGATGGATAGATGGGTGAATAAATGGATGGATGGACGAATGAATGAATAAATGAATGAATGGATGATGGATGGGAGGATAGATGATGATGGATGAATGGATGGATGGATGGTGATGGATGGATGGATGGATCATGGAAGATGGATTGATGAATGGATGGATGGATGGATGGATGGATGGATGGATGAAGGTTGGATGGATGATGGATAGATGGGTGAATAAATGGATGGATGGACGAATGAATGAATAAATGAATGAATGGATGATGGATGGGAGGATAGATGATGATGGATGAATGGATGGATGGATGGATGGATGGATGGATGGATGGATGGATGGTGGGATGGATGGATGGATGGATGGATGGGTGATAGTTGAATGGATGGATGGATGTTTTGATGATGATGGCTGGATAATGGATGGATGTTTGGATGATATATGGATTGATGATGATGATGGATGGATGGAGGATGGATGATGGATGGATGATGATGGATGGATGGATGGATGGATGGATGGATGGATGATGATGGACGGATGGATGGATGGATGGATGGATGTATGGATGATGGCTGGATGGATGGATGGATGATGATGGATGGATGGATCATGGAAGATGGATGGATGGCTGGATGGAATGATGGATGATGATGGATGGATGGATGGATGGATCATGGAAGATGGATGATGATGGATGGATGGATGGATGGATCATGTAAGATGGATTGATGAATGGATGGATGGATGGATGGATGGATGGATGGATGGATGGATGGATGGCGGTTGGATGGATGGATGGATGGATGGATGGATGGCGGTTGGATGGATGGATGGATGGATGGATGAAGGTTGGATGGATCATGGAAGATGGATTGATGAATGGATGGATGGATGGATGGATGGCGGTTGGATGGATGGATGGATGAAGGTTGGATGGATGATGGATAGATGGGTGAATAAATGGATGGATGGACGAATGAATGAATAAATGAATGAATGGATGATGGATGGGAGGATAGATGATGATGGATGAATGGATGGATGGATGGATGGATGGATGGGTGATAGTTGAATGGATGGATGGATGGATGGATGGATGGATGGATGGATGATGGCTGGATGGATGGATGGATGATGATGGATGGATGGATGGATGGATCATGGAAGATGGATTGATGAATTAATGGATGGATGGATGGATGGCGGTTGGATGGATGGATGGATGGATGGATGAAGGTTGGATGGATGATGGATAGATGGGTGAATAAATGGATGGATGGACGAATGAATGAATAAATGAATGAATGGATGATGGATGGGAGGATAGATGATGATGGATGAATGGATGGATGGATGGATGGATGGATGGATGGATGGATGGATGGATGGATGGATGGATGGATGTTTGGATGGATGGATGGATGATGATGGATGGATGGATGGATCATGGAAGATGGATGGATGGCTGGATGGATGGATGGATGGATGATGGATGGGAGGATAGATGATGATGGATGAATGGATGGATGGATGGATGGATGGATGGATGGATGGATGGATGGATGGATGGATGGATGGATGTTTGGATGATAGATGGATTGATGATGATGATGGATGGATGGAGGATGGATGATGGATGGATGATGATGGATGAATGGATGGATGGATGGATGGATGGATGGATGGATGGATGGATGGATGGATGTTTGGATGATAGATGGATTGATGATGATGATGGATGGATGGAGGATGGATGATGGATGGATGATGATGGATGGATGGATGGATGGATGATGATGGACGGATGGATGGATGGATGTATGGATGATGGCTGGATGGATGGATGGATGGATGGATGGATGGATGGATGGATGGATGGATGTTTGGATGATAGATGGATTGATGATGATGATGGATGGATGGAGGATGGATGATGGATGGATGATGATGGATGAATGGATGGATGGATGGATGGATGGATGGATGGCTGGATGGATGGATGGATGGATGATGATGGATGGATGGATGGATGGATCATGGAAGATGGATGATGATGGATGGATGGATGGATGGATGGATGGATGGATGGATGGATGGATGGATGGATCGATCGATGGCGGTTGGATGGATGGATGGATGGATGGATGAAGGTTGGATGGATGATGGATAGATGGGTGAATAAATGGATGGATGGATGGACGAATGAATGTATAAATGAATGAATGGATGATGGATGGGAGGATAGATGATGATGGATGAATGGATGGATGGATGGATGGATGGATGGATGGATGGATGGATGGATGGATGGATGGATGGGTGATAGTTGAATGGATGGATGGATGGATCTCCAACTCTACCTGAACTTCTTTGTTCCACAAAATTATAAATTGTCTAATTTTCTTTTCTGCAGTTCTGCTCTGGAGCCCAACCCGTCATGCGGATTTACAAAACCGTGCTGTACTCACAGGAAGTGATGCACGTGGTTCTGGTCCACAGTCCAGCCAGTCAGAGGGAGTTCTCCCAGTTCCCTTCTCTGAGCCTCGACCCAAACGCTGTTTGTGTTTTCAGTGATGGATGTTTTATCTGGAGGCCCGAGGCGATGTGTGAAACTCATGGGTGAGATGGAGAAACCTCAAACATTCCCAGGGTTTTCCTCATTAAGCAGCTGAATCAGCATTTCTGACCTGTAAACACAGCAGCATGGATCAGCCTACAGAAAGACACCAGATAGAAGCATAAACACAGGTAACAGTCTATGCTCAAAGGTTCATTATTGTTTCTTCCTCTCAGATACGAGCTGGTCTACAGACATCAAACCAGGCAGATGGAAACATGGACTTGCTCTCCTCAGTATTATGTTTGGGATCATGTTGCAGTCGCCCTCCATGTTGGTCCAAAGGTAGCTTCACTGTGTCTAGTCTTCATCAGTCTGATTCTGGATCTCTGGGAGAATTGCAGAAGGACTTACACACACACACACACACACACACTTACACACACACACACACACACACACACACACGCACAAAACACTTAGCAGTGATGGTTCTGGAATCTAGCAGCTTCTAGAAGGAAGGACATAGAGATAGATCTCTTCTTTTTCCTTTTCAGGTGTTGAAGTTCAACGTCGATCAGCTCAGAACTAAGCTGAAGTTCTGCCAGCAAGATGAAGTTAGTTATGGCCAAAACTTTGGAAACCCAGATGGTTTTGATGGCGCTAAAGCCGAAGTGAAGAAGCTGTGGCCCGGCTGGACTGGACTGCTGGAGATTGAAAGCTCGCTGAAGCACAGTCTAACTGGTAGGACTGGTTTACCTCCGTCTAATTATCCATCAGGGGTCTGATTTAGAAAACATTGCAAAGGCTCCATATTAAAAAGTGTTCATACACCTTTAACGCATTTATGAACAGAGAGGGTCCAGTGTGGCAGGTCGGGACCCCATTCAGCACATATATCCTCTAGAGCAGGGGTAACCAATTAAAAATCAGCGGGGTCCGAAAAAAGAATATCATCAACAAGTAAAGGTCCAGAGACATTTTAAATTATAATCTGTTACTTTAAACAGAATTTAACACTGAAAAAAATGAGGTATTTATTATTTTCATCCATGTTATACATTTTAAATGGGCTGCTAATCCGTGACCTCTGCTCTAGGGAGTCTAATTAGCTGGTAAATCAGTCACAATCATGAGCCAGAAAACCTTAGTAATCCCTCACAATTTAAAATCTTCCAGCAGAGCCACTGCACCATGAGGCAGAGACGTCTTAACCTCATTAAAATGTTCATATCAATTGGGGTGAACGCCAAATACCTGGCTATGGGGAAGGGAAGTAAGGGTAAGCAAACCTTTCAATATAGCCTGGATTTTGATGTAGAAATTCTACTGCTTATGAATCTTATCTCTAATAAAATCGATCTACAGTCCCAGTTTCATAAGAAGTTAAATTAAGTGTCTGAGAGGATTTATAATTAAATCTGGCTTGGGTTCATCACGTCATTGTCATGATGTTTTTAAGAGATCTGACCCACATGCAGGAAACCACTCAGAGAACCAGAGAAAATTTTATTATTGAAATTATCAATAAGGTTGATCCAGGGTAACTCAGAGAGCTGGTGCACCGGAACTGGAAGTGAGAAGGGAAGTTCAGAGGTTAGTTCAGGGACCGTGGGAACTTGCAAATCAGAGATGAACAGGACTAACGTTAGAACAAAAAGGTTATCTTCCCAGAATCCAGTCGGTGTGGGCTTATGCAGAGATTGGGGGGCTCGTTGGAGGGCGGACAGATTTTTGGTTTGTTCCTTGTGGAGCAATGAAGCGGACTGCCACTTAGATTTCCAGGAGAACTTGAACGGGTTGCGTGGAGATTAATCCCCTGCTCAGTGTGAAGCTCAAAACAATCCTTCTAGGGGGAGAAGGCCAAAAATCCAGTTTGCAGGATGACTTCCTGCCGAAAAGGCAAAGACAACAACAAAGTTAGAACTCAGAGAGACAAAGACTCAGCTTGACTCAGCTAAACTCAGCTTGGCTAGAGTACCCAAAACTGGCAAACACTCTGGCAACGAGGTAGTGGCAGTCCACCGCCTAAGAGTCCTCAGTAATGAGCACAACCAGAACAGGGCGCCACCTGGTGGTGGAGGGAGAGAACACAAAAAGACAAACACAGCCCACACACACTGGATTCCTAACAGTCATACCTGCCTCCAAAATATGCGTGAAATCTTCACACCCAGTTTGTCCTTTTGAACCTTCTTAAAGAGGCGTCCAATGGCTCTTTTAGTTTTTTTTTTTTTTTTTGAAGAAAGCCTGAAAACCTGCACGAATAAAGGGACACATTTTTTGTATCCTGATTATTGGGGTCCAGTTGCTGCTCTAATGTCACAATATTCCTTTTGTGCTTAAAGAATCAGAAAACTTCCAATTCAATCCAACCCACTTTATTTATATAGCACGGTTTAAATAAACACAAGGTTTCCAAAGTGCTGCACAAAAAGATAAAATAACTAAAATAAATAAAAGTAAATAAAATAAAAGCACTGCCCACACAGGATAAAAATATGCATGTGTATACATAAAATCAACATGTGTACATAAAATCAATACTCTACATGGTGTTAAAAGCCAAAGAAAAGAGGTGGGTTTTAAGAAGAGTTTTAAAATGAGACAGAGAGGTGGCCTGTCTAATGTGCAGCGGCAATCCATTCCAAAGTTTTGGAGCTGCAACAGAAAACGCTCGATCCCCTCTGAGCTTTAGGCACTGTCAGGAGCAGCTGATCAGCTGACCTGAGAGATCGGCTGGGAGTGTAGGGGTGCAGCCGCTCAGAGAGGTAAATTGGGGCAAGGCCATTCAAGGCTTTAAAAGTAGATAAAAGAATTTTAAAATGAATCCTAAAATGGATGGGCAGCCAGTGGAGTGAAGCTAAAATAGGTGAAATGTGGGTTGGTGAGGTCACAGATGTGCCACCAAAGACCATGTCTTCTGTCTTTTCTTCATTAAAATTCAGAAAATTTAAAGACATCCAAGCTTTAAGGTCATGTAAACACTTTAACAGTGGTTCAACAGAGAAGGAATCAGCCTTTTTGAGGGGGACATACATCTGGCTGTCATCAGCATAACAGTGAAAGGAAATGCCATGTTTCCTGAGAATGGAGCCAAGTGGGAGTAGATAGAGAGAAAATAAAAGAGGGCCAAGCACGGAGCCCTGTGGGACCCCACATGAGAGAGGAGCAGTGGAGGACACAGAGTCATCAAGGCTGATACAGAAAGTCCGATGTGACAGGTAGGACATGAACCATTCCAATGCTGAGCCCCTGATGCCCACCCACTGCTCCAAACGAGCAATCAGGATTTCATGGTCCACTGTATCAAATGCTGCAGTCAAATCTAAAAGTACAAGGACAACACAGTGTCCAGAGTCAGTAGCTAAAAAGATGTCATTAAAAACTCTTAAAAGTGCTGATTCTGTGCTGTGCAATGTTTTAAAACCAGATTGGAAAATCTCAAGAACATTTTGTTAATTTAAAAAGTCCATGAGCTGAGAATAAACAATCTTCTCTAAGAT
The DNA here is from genome assembly GCF_016077235.1 of Cyprinodon tularosa. Taxonomy (NCBI): domain Eukaryota; kingdom Metazoa; phylum Chordata; class Actinopteri; order Cyprinodontiformes; family Cyprinodontidae; genus Cyprinodon; species Cyprinodon tularosa. The sequence goes on along the minus strand of NW_024038551.1, from coordinate 10,460 downwards.
TTTTGAGAAGAAAGGCAACTTAGAGATAGGCCTAAAATTCGACAGAACAGTAGGATCCAGCCCAGGTTTTTTTTAATAAAGGCTGCACAACTGCATGTTTAAGATTTAAAGGGACTACTCCAGAGGACAGACTGCTATTAATAACTGTGAGACACAATGGCCCGATAGTGGGAAAAACCTCCCTAAAAAATCGAGGTGGGACAGTATCATCTGGAGACCCTGAAGGCTTCAAGTGACCCACGATCTCCTGCACAAAAGGCAGGTTCACAGGCTCAAACATGTCAAACACAGCAGAGCAGGGGACAAACACCGAAGGATCAGAAGCAGGAGGTGAAATAAGTGCTCTGGTAGAAAGTTCTCACACACAACAGGGGAGGCCTCAATTACAGTCTGTGGTGCATTCAGGGCAGAGTTAACAACTTTAAACAACACACGAGGCTTACCACAGTTTAAAAGAACAATATCAGAAAAATATTCATGCTTTAATTTTTTATTTCAGTTCTGATTGACCTGTTAAAAGTCTTTAACAAATGGAATCACACAAACAACCTGAGTTCGATCAGAATGATATGTTCTCTGTGGTCTAGTTACAGACATGCAGCTGGTTCTTGTTGGGTGGCCTGGCGTGGGGAAGAGCTCCAGTGGGAACACCATACTGGGAAGAACCGCCTTCAGCACCAGCAGTGCTGCAGACAGTCAGCTCTCAGGTAAACCACAGACTGAGGCTACCCAGCAGTGCAGCCTGCAGCTCTGTGCACCTGGATGTGTTTATGCTATTTAGAGTGTACTCAGATAACTTTCAGACTGTCATATATTGTTCTTTGAACTAAGGCTGAAGATGCTATGTGTTAAAGTTAACAGATGAAGGTGGGATTAAAGCTTTAACACTGAACCGTGTTTAAAGCAGAGTGTGAACATAAATTTGTTTAAGAGAAGGTACAAAAAAGGTACATTACTTTTGGATAAATATGTAGAAGAGGAAAGATAAAAAACAGGTAGATTAATATGGAAGAGTGAATGTAACTAGTTAAATGAGCAACTTAGGTCTCTTGATTCATTAGGGATGGGAAACTTAAAAGTTTATACTTCGTCCCATTCCTTTTCGAACAATTTATTATGGTTTATGTATTCATTGTGTTGTGTTGTATTTACATCTTATATTGTTTTTTGTTGTTCGATTAAATTGAACTGAACTGAACTGAACATTCACAACAACTTCAAGTTAAAATATAATTTATTATTAACAAAAACATTCAATTCCAAGTCAAACATATTTCAAGTTAAAAAAGCTTAAGAAAGCTAATTAGAAAATCTGAAATTTTCCCCATTTAGAGATGGACTACCAGTGTAAGTGTTGTGATCCTGTCCTTTGTGGATTTTTTGGTTCCGTTTGAGTTTCTTTTTGATTTGCTTTTTTTATGTGATTATGTGTTTTCTTGGTTATTGTTTCTTTTCCAATTTGTTCTATTTTAGTTGTTTTCTAGTTATATTTAAGCAGTGTTGTGTTTCTTGTGTTGCTCTCTATTGCCCTCTTGAGCCAGTCTCCTTTCCCTAGCTTTTAGTTGCTTCCATCCACACCTGCACTGTATCAGTTGATTTGCCCAGTCTTTGTTTTGTCTCCCACATATACTCTTCTTGTGCAGTTCCTTGGTGCTGGTTTCTCTTTATTGCTTCTATCCTCATACGTGTTTCCCCCCCGGTGTCTAATTTTGATTTCTTCCTTTTGGTTGCTGGATTTGTATTTCTATTGCCGTCTTCATCCAAATAACTCATCTTTGCATTTGGGTCCTCAACCAATTTCACCCAACCCTGACAGTTAGGCCCTCTATAAATATATATAACGCCTCTTATTTGGACTCTCTGAAGATCAGGCCCAAAGTCTGGTTGGACGCAAGCAGCTTTGGTGCAAAGCTGTTTCACCAAATCTTAGATGATAAAAGGCTCCATGTTTCAGCAGATCCAGTAATTATAAGGAGGTTAAATGGACATCAGACGAAGAGCATCGGCAGGAAGAAAAAGATTAAAAATAAGAATCAGAACATTTTAGCTCATGGTTCAAAGAAGTTCATGATTGGAGTAACGTCCTGTGGTGTTAAAATATGTAGCTGAAGGGCTTGACCTTTGTTAAATTTTCGATAAGCAAACCAGAAGGCTTCTGTGAAATTATGGAGAAACTAACAGAGGCGATTTTTGCAAGAAAGGTTCAAACCAGAAATCCCAATGTTGGTAGATTTACTTTGTTACTGTCATGATCAGGTGGAACCCAGTGCTGTCTGCAGCGAGGGACCATCTTCAGCAGGGAGGTGACCATCATCGACACCCCAGGACTCTCAGGAAGGTTCAGCCCTGACCTGAAGAAGGAGATCCTCAGATGCATCAACCTTTGGAGTCCTGTTCCCCATGCCATCCTGCTGGTTGCCAGACTGGGTTTCTTCCCCACAAATGTTAAAAAAACAGTGAAGCAGATGGAGAGGATGTTGGGGGAAAACGTCTGGAGCCGAACCGTGATCCTCTTAACCCACCAGGATCAGGCGGAACCAGATGTGAAAACCCAGCTGCAGGAATGCAAAGCTAAGCTGAAGGAGCCCTTTTTAAAAAAAGTGTGTCTGGTCCTCAACATCAGCCCAGAGTGCAAAGATCTCCAGCAGATTTGGGATCTTCTGCATGAGGCAACAAAACTGGTTAGTGAACAAATGTCAGTGTCGAGGATGCAGTGAAGCCTGCAGACTGGGTCAGACTTTGGTATCACTGATCCTTTCGTAGGTTCTATCATCTGAAGAAAATTCCCAGCCTTTGATCCAGAACCAAAGCTACAGATCATACTTTTATAGGCGGTAGGGTCCAGGATGAACTGCCTTATGATTTCAATTTAGCTGAATATTGATAACTATTGATTAATTCGATAGACGTCAAACGATACAGGATTTTTCGGGCCGATACAGATTATTTTGACATCAGTCTAACCCCGACATCTCACATCCTCCATAACGGCCCAGCTTCGTTTCAGTCCACCTGTGCAAAGCGAAGCCAATAGCCTCCGCTGTCCCTTCCGTCTTGCTCCGCTCCAACTTCCTAGGAGCTCGAGGAGAGCATGCACAATATTATTAAATTCATAGGAGCAAAACATGCGATAATTGTCATGATTTTCGAAAGGGATAAATAGTATCATTTATCCCTATTACAAAGACCCATAGTTGATCATTGATTGTTCTCTACCTCAAATGGATGGATGGATGTGAAAGAGTTCTCATTGATTAACATTATTGCACAAGTGCTCCACATGACGTACATGAGCGGGTCGGAGACGGAGGATGTGGAATCCTTCATTGGGGTTGATTCTTGAAGCCGATATCACCTTTTCTTCTTCCATTTACATGATAGAAATGATGAGAAATGTTACACCAGCAGGGCTTGATGTTAACCATTGCCCGATCTCCCGGGGCAAGTGGTTTTTATTGTTGGGAGAGTACAAATTTCATTGGATTTGCCCCCCGGGCAATTGCAATGATAACTTTTTAAATCACCAACATTCGATGAAAATGACCCAGAAGCGTTGCCGGCGCCATTTTTGTTGTTTTGTACACATTCTTGCATGATTTGAAAAAGGCGCATGATTTGAAAAAGCGATTTTCTGCCAGATGGCATGATTTTTGTCCATCTAACAGTAATTTTGATGTAGTTACCAAAACGACAAACGGCTGCATTTATTTTGTCAGGGCAAACTAATCCTGAGTCAGTTAATTCAGGGAATTCTGAAATTATGTAAGACTGTGGAAACCCTGTATAAAATAACTATGTATAATGATTCTCTAGAAAAGTCATGTTATATTAATAGTATTATCTTGTATAAACTAAAATAAAAGTTATTCATTTGTGACATTGACTTCTGTCTTGTGATTTATCTTAAGTTTTTAACCTGTCAAGTTTTTTTTTAGATTTTTAACATTACTATTTATCTTTTTCCAAGCACACAACAGTTTAAAGCAAAGTTTAGTTTGAAAAGAATGTGCAGGAAGGTTTGAAAAGCATGTTAGCACGGTAATGTAGGCTTGAGGTCATTATCTAACGCATGCATATACACACCAGGAACCTGGAAACTGAAAAAATACTGAATTACAAAAAACCATTTAAAAAACAAACATGTTTCATTGATATATATATATATATATATATATATATATATATATATATATATATATATATATATATATATATATATATATATATATATACAAAAATGAATATTAGGAAATACATTTTACTGGGCAAGTAAAAATTGTTTCTGGGCAAATGAAATGTGAAAGTCACTTGCCCAAAGGGCAAGTGGTGAAAATCCTTAATGTCAACCCCTGACAAGCCTCACTTTAAAACCTTTATTAATAAACCTAGCATTAACAATGGATAGCAGATGAAGGGAGAAGCAATGCATGAGCATCATGTAACAATCAGGAGAACCTCTGTGTTATATAAGGTTGGATTAGGTCAATATTTGTCTCTGAGGGAGCGCTACTGTAGTTAATGATAAGCCACAGGGTGGAGAGTCACAGAGGCTGTCATACAAAAGAGATCTGTTCTCTCTGAAATATTTTGGACTCAAAAAATCCCACTTGACTCACATTTGGTAGCCCTGGAGGATGAGGGCACAGATGAACCGGAGAGGATACTTGGAACACTTTGGCGAAAAACGACAACTGAACATAAAAGATCTGAAGTTTGAAGCTGAAAGGTTTGGTTTGGAAAACGGATACCTCCAAATCAGTGGCGGCTGGTGAAAAATATTTTTGGTGGGGCTGATCCGGAATAAGAATTCAAATAAACAATTGGAAATGAAATACAATTTAACAGTAATGCTTTAATTTACTATATAATAACAGTAACAGTGATGATTTTGGTCACTGTGACGGGGTTCTTTGGCCTCCAAGAATCCAGGCTCAGTCGGGTTACCGGTGTTGGTGATTTATTGTGCTCAAAAACTCAAAACAGGGTGCAAAAGAAACTAAACATGTACAAGATACTCTGGGCCTCAGCCTCCCTCCAGTTACCAGCAATGTAACAAAGAAACAGAAAACAGAAATGGCCGCTCTTCTTCCCACAGCCCTCATGAAATAGTTTAAGCCCCTACAGGCTCTCTTATTTCTGATTTCTTCTCATTAATCAGTTTTGTCCATATATTACCTCCACAAACAATTGATGTACTAAAACAAATAATTTTTACAACTTAATTCCTTTACACAGATTCATTGACTTATTCAATTACACCAAACTGGGTTTGAACTGAAGATGACAAGTCCCCGTAGCATAAACACGTACATACACCCCCCCCCCCCCCACACACACACACACACACACACACATGGCTAACCCCACTGAAATATTAAGTGTGCACCCTCAATACGCCAGCAGGTAACCAGGAACAGCTTGTGTGTTTTAAGTTCATGGAGCTACTGGGCTCAGCGCGAGCGTATTGGTCCTCACAAACACAGTATAACAGGAATGTGTGTGTGGCACGCAAAGTTAGAGAGGTTGTTTTAAGCGACGAGGTGGATTCGTCACAGTCACAATAACCATGACATGAAATTTTCTTACCCTACAACAGGGATGTTCTTCTGGCAAATGGGTAGATAAATAAGCATCTCACCGAATTTGGTGGAAGCTGCATCTCGCTCGTTACGTTCGCCATTGTCCCTCTAATTGTCTGCACCTGCGCTTGGGTTCAGAAGCCTGTAAAAGGGCAGTATTTTCAGAGCCCCAAGACCATAAAATTCTGAGACGCTGAATTGCCATTAAATTATTAAATTGACCTAGCAATAGTACATGATTGGCAGATTCTCTGCACATGTGGGGCAGTCTGATCAGAGCCCCAAGACAGAGGCGGTAGGAGTCTGTCTGTGGAAATCCACAAATGAACGACAGTAGATAGGGAAATGTAGTTTATATAATTTGTTTTGCTTATAGGTACACAGTCTAGAGAGTAAAACTGACATTTATGAGTTAATTTCTAAAAATATATTTTACGTTTCTCTCTTCTTATCAGGGAGGGCGGTGCCCCAGCGCCCCCTATGGGCCGGCCGCCACTGCTCCAAATGGAAAACATCCCAGAATATCCTAAACCAGAGTTCCATGTGAGTCTTCTGAAGCATGACACTACAGGATCAGGGTTACGTGGGATCAGGAAGGACAGAGGCTTCAGGGATCCATGGGCAAGAGGCAGAGACAAAGATGACAGACAACCATTCACACACACACTCACACCTAAGGGGACTGTAGAGAAGCCAATTAACAGTCATGTTTGTGGACTGTGGGAGGAAGCCGGAGTACCCTGAGAGAACCCCCACATGCTCAGGGAGAACATGCACACTCCATGCAGAAAGACCCCAGAACCTTCTTGCTGCAGTGATACCCACTGCGTCACTGAGCAGCCCACTAAATAGCAGATAACCTTATAATAAATCCACATCTCCTCAGTTTAAGTCAGAAATCAAAAACTTGGGTTTGTTGCAAAATTAGGTGATCCTGCTTCTGATATGCCCTGCAAAGTGGAGCCGGTACCTTGGAGCACTTCAGAACCAAATTGCTGCAAAACTGACCGTTTGCAACATTTTTCTCTGAGTTTCAGAACTTATACAGCCAGACTGGCGGTAAAAGCCTCCTGAGGAAGCACCCAGTGCAATGGCTAAATATCCATCTATATAATGTAAACAACCGGTGCAATAATAAAAAAATAAATAAAGCTGTTATATGTGGACACAATGTATATACTGTATATATCCCATGCACCTTTTTCTTCCTTTGGCACATTCTTCTTCTTTGACTATTGAGCTGTGAGATCAATAAGGACAATCAATCAATCAATCAATCAATCAATCAATCAATCAATCAATCAATCAATCAATCAATCAATCAATCAATCAATCAATCAATCAATCAATTCTGGATTTTAGGCTGGTTGTGTAATTAAAAAGACACTTGCTGTCAATCAAAACAAAAGCACTACTTGTTCATTCGGAAGTTCAGAACATCCACCTCTGTTGTCCAGTCACACTTTTCAACTCATTTTAAATTTTGATTTCATCTTTGAAGGATCTCCTGGAAATTGTTACAACAAATATTCCAATAATTTTCTCATATAGAACCTAAATTCACAATGAATCAGATTATTCATAATTTATTTCTGGAAATGTTTACCAGCTTGTGGTTTTCTTGCAGTTTTGCTCCGGTTCTGAGCCCATAATGCGAGTTTACAGGACAGTTCTATATAAAAAAGAGGTGATGCATGTCGTTCTGGTCCACAGTCCAGCTAACCAGAACTTCTCCCCTTACCCTTTGCTCACCAATGACCCAGATGGCATCTGCGCTTACAGGGATGGCCATTTTATCTGGAGACCAGAGGCCATGTGTGAGACACATTGGTAAGAGCAGCGAATTTTGGGATATTTCAGTTTTAATAACATCACAAATCATTAGATAATGATTAAATATCATTAGATAAAGAAAGAAGATTGCTGGAAGTTTCTTTTATGTTTAAAGACTAGTAACAGTTTTGACAAAAAAGAAAGCACAGCCTGCTTCAATTATAATTTTTCTCTATGTAATGTGACTCAGGATTTAGTAGAACGTCTTGGATTCATTTCCCGGCCAGAGAGCTTTCTTCCTGTAATGTGTTCTTCTAACAGAGATTCTGGGCTTTTTGTAATTTCTCTTAACTTCCCGCTCTGACATTGGGCTGAATTTGGCGAATAAGATGGTCTGTAGGGGATAATCTTTGTCTGTGCATAACGGGGAACTTTATGTGCTCTGGATGGGGACCTTACAACTGTCATGTTTATTGGGTCTGTATAGAGAACCAGTGTTAGATGACAGGGTAGTTGGTTTTCCCAGTGGCTATAGGCAGTCCAGTGTTTACTGAGCCTCTTCCTTCTTTCAGGTGGGAGCTGTTCTGCAGACATGACAGCCAGCGGCTGGAGGTCTGTGCTGCAGCTGAGAATCTGCATTACGTCTGGAACCATGCTGCTATTGCACTGGATGTTGGAAAAACAAAGGTACTATAGTCTCCAAGTACTTTAAGGCAAGGCAAGGCAAGGCAAATTTATTTGTATTGCACAATTCAGTACAAAGACAATGCAAAGTTCTTTACATGATAAAAATACAGGAAGATAAAACAGAATCAAAGAAAGTAGGAAAAAATAAAAAGTAAATAAAACAAAATAAAAAATGCAGAAACAAAAAAAGAATATTAAAAACAGTTGGATTAAAGAAAATATGTTTCAGTTGAACTGTTTAACTAGAACAGTCGAAGGCAATCCTAAACAAATGTGTTTTTAGTCTTGATTTAAAGGAACTCAGGCTTTCCGCACTTTTACTGTTTTCTGGAAGTTTGTTCCAGATAAGTGGAGCATAGGAACTAAATGCTGCTTCTCCATGTTTAGTTATGGTTCTAGGTCTGCAGAGCAGACTGGAGCCAAAAGACCTGAGTGGTCTGACGGATTGGTACACTGATAGCAAGTCTGTGATGTATTTAGGTGCTAAGCCGTTCAGAGATTTATAGACTAACAGAAGTATTTTAAAGTCTATTCTCTGAGATACAGGGAGCCAGTGTAAGGACTTTAGAATCGGGGTGATGTGCTCTACTTTCTTAGTCTTAGTGAGGACACGGACAGCAGCGTTCTGCATCAGCTGCAGCTGTCTGATCCACTTTTTAGGCAGACCTGTGAAAACACCGTTGCAGTAATCAATTCGACTAAAAATAAACGCATGTATTAGTTTTTCCAGATCATGCTGAGACATTAGTCCTATAATCCTGGAAATGTTCTTCAGGTGATAGAAAGCCGACCTTGTAATTGTCTTTAAATGCTTTTGGAGGTTCAAGTCTGAATCCAGCACTACACCTAGATTTTCGGGCCTGATCAGTAGTTACTAGCTGAAGCGACTGAAGCTGTGTGCTAACTTTAGATCTTTCCTCTGTTGGTCCAAAGATTATTACTTCAGTTTTGTTTTTATTCAGTTGAAGAAAATTATGGCACATCCAGGCATTGATTTCTTGTAAGCATTTCCTCAGTGCTTGAATTGGTTCATAGTCACTGTTGTGTATTAATCTGCACTAATCATAAGATGGAATAAAGTTAATGTTTTGTAGGTTTAAAGTTGTTTTCACAAATACTGTTATAAGAGCCATTCGAGGCCAAAAAGGAGAAAAGCAGAAGCAATGAATGGAGCCATTCGGGGCCAGAGGGGAGAGAAGCAGAGGAGCGAGTGTGTGTATCTGTTGTAGCTGGCGCCAATGGTAGTAAGATCTACAGGACAACGGAGGGTAGAGGCCCCTTAGTGATAAGAAAAGCACCCGCAATAAAAATGAAATATTTGACATCCCAAGGTAGTCCAGATCAGCAAAAATCTGACCATACAAAGGAGGTGTTATTTTCAGAGCACATGGAGCAGTAATGATCCCACAAAGGGTGAGAAGACGAAGGGGGAGCAGTATGGTCGTCTGACGTGACCTGAAGCAAGAGCTGTAATGTTTTTGACTAAACCGTCATAAGTTTCTGATTTGAATGCACCAGATGTTTTCATGGCCTGTGAGAGTGCTCTCACAAGAATGAGATGTGTATATGAATGTCACCGTGTTTTGCAGATAAATATCAATGTGACCTTTACCAATGACTGAAATATGTTCTGAAGGGGGTTTTTTCACCGATAAAGAAATGTATAAAAGGGAGCTGGTTTCACCATTTGTCAGCTTCGGCTCACCAGCTCTGTGTAAATATGTAGTGTGTAGCAATAAACACTGGACCCGGACTCAGCTGCCATCTGTCTGAATTTTTTGATCTTTGTCTGAGACTTTTTCTGCTTTTTAAGAACTTTGAATTTTTATAAAACTTAGCTTCAATTTTAAGTCGTCAAGAAGAGAATTATAGGACGACATAATTGGCGAGCCAGCCAGGAGGAAAGCAAAAAGGGGACGTCGGACGATCTGCAGGCACCAGCTGGAGAGCGTGGAACCCCAAGGGCCCATAATTCACCATTTAAAGGTGAGTGAATTCGTTATAATTTTCTAAATTAGTGGGGAACCAGCCTCCGACTGCTGCTTGTGAGGGTCAGACGTCACAAAGCTCTCCTAAAAAAACCTAGTTTTCCAAATTTAATAAAGTAATTTCCAAATTTGATAAGAATTTATAAGAGTATATAAAGACAGACTAAGCTGAGGAAGGGTCCAGGTATGTATATATGTATATATGAATGTATGTTTTAAGTGTTATTAATGTTTGTGTTAAACTGTTCTGTGTTTGAATTATTTTGTAAATAAGTTAAGCTTAACACGGGTTGTTCTGAGCGGATGATTGGTAAAGGGACAGATTGATATATAGTCTGTGGAAGCCATAAATCCGGAACCAATAGTGTACGCGTGTTACGTGAGGGTATCAGTGACTAAGGTAGTCGGGGTGCTCCACGAGAAGGCTTAAGTA